>NW_022111373.1:81442735-81444288 GCF_000313985.2 Echinops telfairi | reverse complement strand
GAGAGGGGGGAAAATGAGGACCTGATGCGGGGGCTTAAGTGGAGAGGAAATGTTTTGAGAATGACGAGGGCAATGAATGTACAAATGTGCTTTACACAATTGATGTATGTATGGATTGCGATAAGAGTCGTATGAGCCCCTAATAAAACTATTAAAAAAAATTTTTCCAGACATGGGGGGGAAAAAAAAGAATTGAGTCTTAAGTCCTTTTGGCAGTCACACTGTTTTCTTTGGTGCCATTGAGTCAGTTCAGACTCCTGGTGATCACAAATAAAGCAGAATGAAGCATCATCTGATCCTACGCCCTCCTCACAATTGTTGCTTGTGTCCCTTCACCTTGTTGAGGGTCTTCCCCCTTTTTAATGACCCTCTACCCAGCATGATCTTCTCTAAAGACTGGATTTTCCTATTAATGTGTCCAAAGTACTTGAGACCAGCTCTCACCAATCTTGCTTCTACAGAGCATCCTGACTGTACTTCTTCCAAGACATACTTGTTTGTTCTTCTGGTCATCATATGCAGTATACTATGCCAACATCGTAATTCAAATGCATCACTTTTTCTTTGTTCTTCCTTATTCATTGTTCAGCTTTTGCATGCATATGAAGGGATTGAAAATACCGTGACTTGAGCCAGACACCTTAGTCCTTAAAGCAACACCTTTACTTTTTTGATTTTTTTTAACATCTTTTGCAGCAGATTTGCTTAATATAGTGTTTCATTTGATTTCTTGTTGCTACTTCCATGGGTGAGGAATCCTGGTGGCTTAGTGGGTTATGAATTGGGCTGTTAACTGCAAAGTCAGCAGTAAAGATGAGACTTTTCTACTCTTGTAATGAGAGTCTTAGAAACCCACGAGAGCAGTTTCACCATGCCCTTTAAGGTTTCAGTGAGTTGGAATTTAGTTATAGGCAGTCAGTGTGCGTTTGAGTACTACCATGGGTGTTGATTGTGGATTCAAGTAATATTAAATCCTTGGCAACTTCAGCCACTTCAGGAGGTAGTTTATGGTGAAGAACTGATAGTATTGGAGTAAGAAGTCTAAACTAGACTGAAGACGCTGGTTAAAAACAAAGGTCCAGGAATTGACAGATTACTAATTTAGCTGCTTTAATAAATAAATGGGTGAAATGCTGGAAGCGCTCACTCATCTATGCCAAGAAATGTGAAGACCAGCTAATTGAATGCATTTGGTGACAAACATCTTTAGAATATTCACAATATAGAGGATTTTATTGGTTATTGAATTAGAGGATACATCTTCAGAAAAAAAATGGATGAAGAACCGGAAAGAACAAAGCGATGGGAAGGAGGCTATGAACGAACGTGGTAAGTACTGCACTGTTTTCTTCTCTACTTTTTATATGGGACTTTTCCCCCCACAACTTTATTGAGATATATTTTACATATCTTAGAATTCACCCCTTTCCAGTGTACCATTGAGCGATTTCTTTTAGAAGATGCGCTGAGTGTGCCACTATTTAGAAGCCCTGGGGTGTAGTGATTACATGTCGGACTGCTAAGTTCAAGGTCAGCAATTTGAAACCACCAGC
>NW_022111373.1:81440197-81441977 GCF_000313985.2 Echinops telfairi | reverse complement strand
TTTTTTTTTTAAGTTTTCCTTATTGAATATTATGTCAGTATCTTTATAAAACCAATCTTTGAACATTTGCAAGTGAACATCTGAGCAGGATAACAGTAACAAATTACATATTGCAACATTGTATTTAGTGCATACTACTAATGATAAGATGATTTTTTAAAAGTGGATGCTCTTAAATTGGGATTACCTGTGAGGTCCTTCTCACATCCAGCCCTAGGCAACCACTATTCTACTGTCTGCCTCTATACAGTTACCTGTCCTAGACATCTAATATAGCTAAACACTACATGGTCTCTGATGTCTGGCTTTTTTTACTTAGCATGCTGTTTTCAAGGCCCATCTAACAGTAGTTTGTTGTTGTTGTTGTTGTTGCTACATAGTATTCCATTATGTGATATGTGACATTTTATTTGCATATGCTGTGGTGAATATTCATGTACAAATTGTTGTGTAGACATATTCATTTCTCTTAGACATATCTTTAAACAAATAATTATTTCTAATAGGATTTCTAAAATCTGGTTTATTTTTTAGTTGAGAATATGCACAACAGAAAGTAAGCCAATTCAATAGTTTCTACATGTACACTTCAGTAACATCACATTTTGAATTGTTCATCCATTCTCCTCATCTGAAATTACTTCTTCCCCATTAACATAAACTCGCTGCCCCTTAAGTGTCGTCAGATCTTTCCCGTAGCTGTTGTCAGTTTGAGCCTGTGCAGATAGAACTGGGGAAAAGCACAGTACTCAAAACAAACGTCTTTGTAAGCAAAAAAAAAAAAATACTGTTAGATTTTAAGAAGACTTCAAAGGATCTTTTTGGTGTAAGGTTTAATGATCATCTCAGGGCAGATGTTTTAGGGCTTCATCTAGCCTTCATGGATTCCATGAGGACTTATAATTCTGTTTTGTATTGTCTCCCTTTTGATCAGAATTATTTCATGGACTCTGATCAAATGTTTAGTACTCATTGCCGGATGCCATTTAATTCTCTCATGGCAAAGGGGCCACTTGTTCAGGGAGGCAATTTGTCATACATTTTATTTCCTCCTTAGGGAGATTCTTAAAGAAGATGAATCTGGATCACTTAAAGCTACAATAGAAGATATTCTTTTCAAGGCAAAGAGAAAAAGGTATGTCCATTTTCATAAGTGTGTTACAAAAGATAAAATTCCTTTCAGCTTTCTGTGCACCTGTCACCCACTGTGCAGTGTGCCATTTCCACTGTGTTTCATGGAAACTGGCCTGTTACCTTCTGAATTGGGGGAAGTCCCAGGGACCTACCCTGTCCTCAGCAGGGAAGCAGATCTTTAAGACCTGTAATTATAAAGAGTTAATAGTTCAGTAATTATAAACACTTTGTATATCATTAGAAAATATAAGCTAGTTAGAAAGTTGTATTAATTTTTAGGGTGGTATATGGTATCTCATTGAAATTTGTACCTAATTTTAACAGAGTATTTGAGCACCATGGACAAGTTCGGCTTGGAATGGTATGTTACTGCTTTTCTTCCTTTATTGATACAAAACTAGTTTGGGTAGGGAAACATTCTTGCTTAACAGAGTAAAGAAAGTAAACTAACAATCTTTAAAAAGATTATAAATGTATGTATATATATATAAAACTTAAAATTCTTACATTTTTGGTACAAAATGAGTTTGAAATTGTTTTTTTGTTTTTGGTAGATGCGCCATCTGTATGTGGTAGTAGATGGATCGAGAACAATGGAAGATCAAGATTTAAAGCCCAATAGATTGACGTGTACTCTAAAGGTAAA
>NW_022111373.1:81435698-81439976 GCF_000313985.2 Echinops telfairi | reverse complement strand
ATTGTGCTCCACAGTGTTTTCAGGGGCTAATTTTCCAGAAGAAATTGTCAGACAACTGTCTCTGGGTGGAGCCTTTGAATTAGCAGCTGAGCATATGAACTGCACTTCTCAGGAGCTTCTATCCAAATGGCGGTGTTGCTGTCGTGTCCTGTTGATTCCGACTCATAGTGACCCTGTATGTAAGAGCAGAACTGTCTCATAGAGTTTGCTAAGGTTGCAGACTTTTAGAAGAGCCAATTACACAATGTTTTCTCTTGCTAAACTGTTTGATTGCAGCGAACAATCTTTCCAATAGCAGCTGAATGCTTCACCATTGTGCTGCTGGGCCTGCAATACAAACTACAGCCAGTTAGGAGTACTATTGGATTATTTAAGGAAATAATAAAGTAAAATGACTTATTATTTTTGCCCTTAACACCCACTCAAATTAGAATCTTGCTTTGTCAGCTCTTTTAAAAATGGAATCTCCATTTTCCTTTTACTTATTTGATTCTATCTCCTCTGTTTATAAATATATTCAGATTTTTCTGGATTTCTCCAAACCTCTTTCTCAATAATGCTCTTTTCTATTTCCGTTTTCACTGGAGGAGACCTGGTGGTGTAGTGGATTACTCATTGGGCTGCTAACCACAAGGTCAGCAGATCGAACCCATGAGTAGCTCCAAGGGAGAAAGATGAGGCTTTCTGCTCCCATAAAGATTAACAGCCTTGGAAAACCTAAGGTGAAGCTGTACTCTGCCATTAGAGATGCTATGAGTCAGACAGACTCAAAGGCAGTTTTGTTTTGTTTTTCTTTATTGGATCAAATTCCTTTGTTTACATTATTTCTGCCTGATGTGTCCAGATGGGTCTATCTCTAAAGGCCTACCTTGGACCCATCTTTTTGCTTACTACCGTATATACTCGTGTATAAGCTGCGTTTTTCAGCACATTTTTTATGCAGTTTTTGTGATAAAATCAGGTGGCTTGGCCGATATTCAGGTCGGCGTATACTCGAGTATATATGGCATTTAAAATTAAGGTTTTTACTAGCTAGTTACTTTCAATTTTATATTTTTACTGATGAAAGAAAACCTAAATCTGTAAGATTAAAAATTATGGGAAAAGTCACCTGAAAAATCATTTTCATAAAGCACTAATCAGATGTGATATCTGGTAGCTATTATGTGCTTAACTAGGTTTTTTTGGTTTTTTTTTTTAACAGTTGTTGGAATACTTTGTGGAGGAGTATTTTGATCAAAATCCTATTAGTCAGGTATGTACACCATGATAGAATTCAGAATTAGATTCCTAATATTGCTGCCAAATGTAATTTGTTGTGTGTGTGTGTGTGCGCGTGTGTTATCATTTGAAGTGAACGTGTTTGTCCCAAGACTCCGAGTCCACTTCAGTGTCACTCTCCTCCTTTTCCTTCAAGCCGCTCAGACCACGGTTCAGCTGTGAGGGCTAAGGAATCTGGATGGTGTAATTTGTTTTTTAAAAGTACATGTATTCTATGAATTATTCAATGATTCAAAATGGTCAAAACCAAAATAACTCTAAATTTAAGCAATAACAGTAAATGCATAGCTAAATCTGTTTTTCAAAAGCAACATGAAAAAAGTTTCTTAGACGTTATTTTTATTTTATTGACATATAATTCACATATCATACAATTCAGTAGTTCAATCATATTAAGAAGAGTTGTGCAGTCATCACCACAATCAGTTTTAGAGTATTTTCTTTCTTTTCATTATTGTTGTTAGCCCTTCCATGTCCCCCAGCCCCTCCTGCCATGTCCCTAGGTAATTATTAATCTTTGATTTGCCTATCCTGGATTTTTCATATAGAAAAACACAACAACAATGACAGAATAAACTAAGAAAAATCTCAATAGAAAATAATTTTTTAAAAAACTGAAATTTAAAATGGGTCAAAAGGAAGATCAAAAGGTGTAACATTTTAACCTATTTGCATCTGCCACAATTGATATTACTATGCTCTCTGTCTGACAACAAGACTTAAGCCTCTTGGGACCCTGTAAATGGATTTTGGGCTCCCACTGTCATCCACAACCTCCTGCAAACTGGGTATTTAGAATGTAAGCTATAATTCCATTCCCTCCCCTGGATTGGATTTTATTTATAATCCTTAGTTCACACATACTGGTGTGCTTCTTCCATGTGTACTTAGTTGATGCCTCTCTTTAGATGGCTGGTTGTTTTGAGACAAGCCTTTAAGACCGCTGTTACTATTCTTTCTTATAGCCGGGGCTTCCTATGGTTTCTTCATCACACTTTGCTATGACAGCCGTATCTTCAGTGATCTCTGCGTGAGGCTGACCATCAAACAGGGCCATTTCATAAGAACTAATTGTTCTTACAATTAGGGCTATGATTAAGTGTGAGTTCCCAATCCTTATCTGTGGTTTATATATATCCCTGTTTCATTTTAGAGGCAGCATTATCATTTTATTGGAGAATATTATTAATCATCTTCATGGAGCATAAAGTAATTCTGTTGATAGTATCAGTAGTTTACCCAGTGATATGGCATTTGAAACACTGTCGAGAAAAGGAAATTATACATGCATTGGCCAGCTTTTTAGACCATAATATATGAATGGTTGACTTGTACAGATTAAAAGGTTAACTGACTAAGTGCTGTTTACACAGAGAGTGAGAGCTGTGGATAGGGCAAAGTCATTCACAAAGGCAGGACCATGCCTGCCAGACTATCACATCTCATAAAAAAGCAAAGAGAGCATGAAAGTGTAAATATGTGCTAGTCCCAGGCCACCATTTGCTTATTCTTTGGTAGTCATTAATTTTAACTATGTTGATTTTTACTAGAAGGTACTAATTTGTTATGCTAAACTAACAATAGTTCATTTTGTTTTTATTTTGAGATTGGAATAATTGTAACTAAAAGTAAGAGAGCTGAAAAACTGACCGAACTCTCAGGTATGTTTTGTTGATACATGTTAGGTGCCAGCAAGTCAGCCCCAATTAATAGTGACCCTGTGTGCAGCAGAATGAAATGCCTGCCTCTTCCTCACACTTGTTAGGCTTCAGCCCATTGTTGCATCAGCCATTGTGTCAATGCATCTTGTCTAGAGCGTTCCACTCTTTGACACCCCTCTACTTGACCAAACTTGATGTCCTTCTCCACGGAGTGGTCTCTCCTGACAACATGTCCAAAATACGTGAGACTAAGTCTCCCCATCCTGGCTTCTAAGCAGCATTCTGGCTGTACTTCTTCCAAGACAGATTTATTTGTCCTTTTGGCACTATGTGGCATATTCAGTACTCTCAGCTCCATGACTCAAATGTATCAGCTTTTTTCAGTCTTTCTCATTCAGTATCCAGCTTTCACATGTATATGAGGTGATTGAAAATCCCATGGCTTGGGTCAGATGCACCTTTGTCATCAAAGTAACATCCTAGCTTTTCAACACTTTAAAGCAGTCTTGTGCAGCACGTTTACCTAATGCAATGTGTCATTTGATCTCTCAACTGCTACCTCAGTGAGCATTGACTGTGGATCCAAGCAAGGTGAAATCCATGTTAGCTTCAGTCTTTTCTCCATTTATCATGTTGTTACCTATTAGTCCAGTTGTGACAATTTTTTTCCCACCCTGAAGGGCTCATATTCCAGCACTATATTAGACAACATTCTGCTGCTATTGATAACGTTTTCACTGGCCAGTTTGCTTTAGGACTAAATCAACATTCCTTAGTCTAGAAGCTTACTGACCCTGTCCATCATGAGTAGTAATACCAGTGAGCTAGAGCGTCCAGCATGGCAGCATCAGGCAAGCCACCACAGTGCAATGAACTGACCGATGAGTGGCGGTTTCATATCACAGATCTTTACATTTGGGGGAGAAACAAATTCGTATAATGTACTGGATTTTATTAAAAGTAAATTATTTTAATCTATATTTCAGGAAACCCAAGGAAACACGTAACATCTTTAAAGAAAGCTGTAGACATGACCTGCCATGGAGAACCATCTCTTTATAATTCCTTAAGCATGGCTATGCAGACTCTGAAGTTAGTACTATACATTTATTATTGATTTGGAAGTTTTTTGAATGAGTGAAATTGAAATGATAATATGGTACTATGAGTTTCCATAAACTCAGTTATAATCGAAATCCTTGTTTAAAAGGTAAAATAAGTGCAGTATAGCACCGGTGAAACATCCAACATTCCTCTAGTTTTTTAGGCTTCCTATCCCCCAACTATCATGACCCCAGTTCTACCTTACAAATCTGGCTAGACCAGAGCATGTACA
>NW_022111373.1:81427533-81435404 GCF_000313985.2 Echinops telfairi | reverse complement strand
ATGTGCTTGACACAATGGATGTAGAGATTGTTATAAGAGCTGTAAGAGCCCCCAATGATTTTTTTTTAAACAATTTAAGAAAAATTTAGTATGTTGTTGCTTGATAATTTTATTTTTAATTTACATTTTAGTATGTGAGGCATATGCTTAAAAGTTTTAGAAAAATCTAGTCAGTACTATTACAAGTAAAATACATGGGAAAATATTTAAGATGAATTGTTTATAGGATTTCAGTAACCCTGATGGCATAGTGGTTACTTATTGGACTGCTAACCACAAGGTTAGCATTTTGAAACCCCAGCTGCTCCTTGGGAGAAAGGTGAAGCTTTCTACTACAGTAAAGAATTACAGTCTGGAAATGCACAGGGTAGTTCTACCCTGCCCTATAGCATTGCTATGAGTTGGCAGCTGCCACTGTGTATAGTTAAGAAATCCAGAGAAGTGTTCAGTATAGCTAATGCACACATGGGTTTCCATGGGTAGGAATCAACAATAATGACTAGCTTATATATTTTGCCTCTGGATAGTTGGCCCCGATTCACTCTTTGTACTTCTGTATAGTGCATATCTTTCTAGTTGTGTAGAAGTTAGGAAGACAGTAATGCAGGTAAAAGAAGTAGACATGATGACAGTATCCATAAGGGCCACCTGTGAGCCTGATAATGAAGTTCTTAACAGGAAAGCTAGAAAGCCGGTAAAATTGCTCAGAAAACATCGGAATCCCATAGCAAAAAGAGCCCACCACATCTTCAACTTCCCCAATTAAAATGACATACAAATACTATACTTACAATGATGAATCATCGTGAGATTAAGTGATAGTCTCTAAGAAGTAATTGTGTTACACCACTAATAAATACCTCAAATGGATCCGTAGGTGGTTTCCGTACTTCCCAATGTACATTTACGCTTTGAAACAAGCCTATTAGAAAACAAGCTGAGTGATGTCAGGAATTTTGCTAGTCATCTTTGTTATTTTACTCCCAGATCTTAAACAAGTACTCAATAAATGAAGACTCGAATAAATGAATCCTTGACAAAGAAAAGATCTGTATAGATCATTTGGGAAGATTGACATTAAAAATTTGAAATATATTCACTCTTCGTTCCCTTGCAGTGTTGGAACTAGATGTTCTGTGGTCTAGATGTATACATCACGTGCAGGGTTCCTTCTGGGTAAAGTTTATGGTAAAGAACTTGTTCTGGCTAATCGGAGTGCTTTATCTCTCTTTAGACACATGCCAGGACATACAAGTAGAGAAGTCCTAATCATCTTTAGCAGCCTGACAACTTGTGATCCATCCAATATCTATGATTTAGTCAAGGTAGAACCGTGCATTTCTTTTTGATCATAATCAGTTACAACTCTAAAGAGAATTGTGTAGTGAATTTAGCACAGGTTTTTAGAGCATTCTTTTTTCAAACACATTCATTCTTCATGTTTTTCTTCTCTCCCTCACCTGTCCCCTGTCCTCTGTCTACTTGGATTTGATGAAGACTCTAAAGGCAGCTAAAATTAGAGTCTCTGTCATTGGATTGTCTGCCGAAGTTCGAGTTTGCACTGTCCTTGCTCGTGAGACCGGTGGTAAATATTTAGGATCTTTAACATGTTTTCATAATTACTATGTAAAAAATAACACTGTTAATTAAACTACTCTAAGTATTGCAATGTGTTTAAGCTTTTACATTTCTACCAGTTCCTGTCCTGTAGTCAGTTTAGTATATCATTGAGTCTTTAAGATAGCCTCCTTAAATGCAAGAAAATTTTATATAACTAGAAGAGTACTATATAACTCCTGGCAAGTTAGGAATTTTAGTAAGTGAGAATGCTTCAAGGAGTTTGTTAAAAATAGCATTATCCTTTTTATTTCATTTTACTGTGAAGCTCCTTCATATATAATACTTTGTTTTAAAAAAAAACAAACATTTGGCTATAGTTAAATTGTAATTATAGTTATTCTCAGAGAAGTCACTTTAGAGATGATATTAAGTAAAGTTTTTAAAATGACAATTTAACTTAAATATCTGAAATGTACATTTTTAGATGATACATCTTTTACAGAATTACATAGAAATTATAATTTGCTCTTACATCTGGAAAGCTAATTTCTTTTCATCTTTTGTCTTATTAGGCTCATACCACGTAATTTTAGATGAAAGCCATTACAAAGAATTACTAATGCATCACGTCAGCCCTCCTCCCGCCAGCTCCAGTTCTGAATGCTCGCTTATTCGCATGGGTAAGGGCTTATTCTGTGTTCCTATAAAATGAACACTTGGCATATCTATTGTGGCTCACATTAGCCTTTCTCTGTTCATGTGCACCAGTTGATATTTTAACACGTAAGTCTTTTCCACTCCATTGTTTTTCAAAAGGAAATAAGTAATGCTAATGGAGCACTTTGGGGAACTAGAAGTGAAAAGAAAGAAAACCCACCAGGCACCGCTGACTGGAGAACACACTGTCTTCGTTTTAGTAAGGCTAGAAAGGTGGAAAGCACGTTGCTCATGGGAAAAATACCTGTGGTTATAAGAGAGGCCTTTAAAATGTTTGTTGGAAACGGAATTGAAAGATAATGGACGTTTTTCCACAAATTTTTTAAAGCTGTAAGTCCCCTTCTGCCCCACTTCCCGCCACGAACACAAAGTATGCAAAGACATGAAGCTGTACCAAATTGCTACAAGGGAGCTCTTTCTTTGAGAGGGGTTGGGGGAGTGGATAGAATAATGGGTTTGGAATCATTTGAAAAAATACTTTCATTTTCTAAGACATTTACAGCTCTCTGTCACATTAAACAAATATTGTTCTTCTGGAAACACAGGGAATCCAGGGCGGATGATCCCTTCAGGACCAGTGGTGTGAGTGGCGATACTGGGAGGGTAGAGGGAGAGTGGGTAGGAAAGAGGGAACTGATTACAAGGATCTATGTGTGACCTCCTCCCTGGGGGACGGACAACAGAAAAGTGGGTGAAGGGAGACGTCGGACAGGGCAAGATATGACAAAATAATATAATTTATAAATTATCAAGGGCTCATGAGTGAGGGGGCAGCAGGGAGGGAGGGGGGAAAAAAATAATTACCTGATGCTGGGGGCTTAAGTGGAGAGCAAATGTTTTGAGAATGACGAATATACAAATGTGCTTTACACAATTGATGTATGTATGGATTGTGATAAGAGTTGTATGAGCCCTTAATAAAACTATTTTTAAAAATGGATAAAAAAACAAATATTGTTCTTGTTGGGTTTTTTGTGTTTTTTTTCTGGTTGGTTTTTACTTCTATATATTTCATATATAGGTAATTTAAAATTTCTTATATAGTGAATTCTCTGATTATTTCTGCCTTCCCTAAACATGTTTTCATAGCTAATATGTGCCAGGAGCAAACTACATGAAAAGTTTGGATATTCCAAAAATGTAATTCTTAATAAAGGGAAGAAAACAAAAGGGTTTCCAAAAAATTTGTGGAAAACAATGAAAAGATAATGGAAACTTTCCCCACACTTTCTGAAGCCCTCTCGTATGTGAGAGAAGCTCCAGTGTGTCAGACGTACTTGAAAAATCTTAGTTTCCTCCTTTGAAAGCAGTGTGTGTGAATTGTTATTCAGTGAGAAAATGGAGGTCAGAACGGTAGACTCAGATGTCCTGTGTGTGCTCATATGTTTTCCTCTCTGCCTCACTTGCAGTTTTCTTGTCGTCTGGATTCACAATCAGTTTCAGTATAAAGTGAACATAATACATTTTCTTCTGTGCAGGATTTCCTCAGCACACCGTCGCTTCTCTGTCTGATCAAGATGCGAAACCTTCATTCAGCATGGCGTAAGCAAAGACCCTAAAATTGTGTTGTCAATTTTGCGTTTTCAATTCCTACTCAATTTATAAGTTCTTAAAATGGGCTTGTAAAATACTGCATTTACATACCTGTAAAAGGGAATGAAATCTCTGTAGACTTCTATGGACTGATCTTCAAGAGAGACTATGTAAGGGGGCTTCAGAAAATTTGTGAGGAAATTCCGCTATCTTTTAATTACATTTTAAAACAAACTTTTTGAAGCCCCCATGCAATGCAGTAGATTTAGTAGACACTTTTATAGTTCTTACATGTGTTTATATTAAATAATAAATGTAACAGTAATGGAAGTATAAAGCAAAAGTGTTTTAAAAAATAATTTCCTGAGAAAAGGGATGTGGGGACAGACAAAGATGCCAGGTATAGATTACCAATATTTCTGAATATACCTTGTTTGGAAGATTATATTTTATATAATTATAATACAAGCGTTAAATTGAAGAATGAAAGTGTAATAGGGATGAAAGTTACCCAAGACCTTAATGATCCCCCCTCCCCCCCAAAAAACCAAATACCCATACTAATATATAAAACAATAATTGTCAGACATTGGACATCAAGAAGTGCAGGAAGTGATCCCTTAAAGATGGAAGGAGATGAGTGAGGTGATTGTTCCAACCTACCCTGCTCAGAGAAGCGGTCCCCAGCAGAGCCCTGAGGTCTTGCTGAGTTGAAGAGACAGAGTTCAGAGTTTGGGGGAGGTCGCAGGGACGAGGAGTAGATTTGGGGCAGATGATGTGAGAAAAGAGTAGGGTGGAAAGAACTCTCGAGTCTGCAGAAAGTCTTCCATGAATTCTTAGCTGAGTCTTGATCAGCGCATGTGTGTGAGGAAGCTGCAACCAGAGGCCACGGAAAGAACACAGCAGTGAGCAGGTAGGACAGTCTTCAGAGCGGAATAGGGCAGGGAATGGTTCATGTTGGCACAGTGTGGAACGACCTCCTAATATAAGGAATATTGAATAGAGTCCACAATACTTGATCCCAGTTAACCCCAACAATGAGCTCGGACACAGGAACAATTGTGAAGATTGTCGTTCTGCTGTGCATTGGGTCAAAACCAACTCCACCATGACAAAATAATAATCATTTATAAATTATCAGGGGTTCATGAGGGAGGGGAGCAGGGAGGGAGGGGGAAATGAGGAGCTGATACTAAGGGCTTAAGTGGAGAGCAAATGTTTTGAGAATGATGAGGGCAACGAATGTACACATGTGCTTGACACAATGGATGGATGTGTGGATTGTGATAAGAGTTGTACGAGCCCCCAATAAAATGATTAAAAAACAAAAAGAACCAACTCCACAGCACCACCACCAACAATTGATGACAACCGAACAAAGCTTAAAAGCAAGTTTTGAGCAGATCGAAGGGTTTCATGTCATTTCCAGAATTGATTGCTGCCGTTGAGTGGATTCTGACTCAGAGTAACTCTATTAGACTGGCTAGAACTATCCCTTTGGGTTTCTGAGACTAACTCTTTACAAGAGTAGATGGCCTTTTACCCATCTTTCTCCCATGAAGCAGCGGGTGGGTTCAAACTGCTGACCTTGTGGTTAGCAGCTCAGTGCATAGCCCACTACACTACCAGGGCTTCCACGTCCCAGAATAATGCCCCCAAATATTTAAAGAGATAGAAAAAAATCCAGGACCCAGAACAGCAAAATTCTCAGTGTCTGGCAGCCAGTCAAAAGTTAGCAGGAATGCAAAGCATTAGGAAAATATGACCCTAACAAGGGGAGAGAAAATTCAGTGGGAATATGTTTGATAATATACAATTGATAGAATGAGTAGTCAGAGACATTAAGGTATGGAAGGCAGAGGAGAACATGGAACATGATAGCAAGAGATGTGGAAGGTAGAAAAACTCCAAATCAAACGTCTCAAGATGAATAAATTATCTAACATGAAAAAGAATCACTGGGTGGGATTAGCGCTGTAGGAGAAAAGATTCGTGAATAAAAACAAGAAACTTCAAAATAGAAATTCAGAGGGAAAAACACAACAAAGATTAAAAAATGAGCAGAGCCTTATCCAGATTTTAAAATCCAGGTACCGTTCTTGCTGTGCCTCTATGCTTATCTCGCTAACGGTGATTTTCTTCTTCCCACAGGCATCTAGATAGCACTTCTGAGCCAGGGCTTACGTTAGGCGGCTATTTCTGCCCGCAGTGTCGGGCAAAGTACTGTGAGCTTCCTGTTGAGTGTAAAGTCTGTGGTAAGAAGCCGTTCTTCATTATCAGTGACATTCATCTTAAATAACTTCTTACTATCTGCTGCTAAAATGAACGAAGACGTTGAGTTCTGCATGTCCGTCTAGATTTAATCTGTAAAAAGATATTTCAGTGTCTCTCTCCAGTGGGTATCAAGCCCTCTACCACCAAGAATAAATACAGATTCAAGAAGGATTTCCAGATTCCTTATCTTTACGGGAAATGTCTATTATTAAAGGCAGTGCAATGGATTTAGTAGATTTTTTTTTGTAGCCCTTACCTTTGCAAAATCAGTGTATAAGTTAGAATAAGGGAATTAAAGTGAAAGAATTAGGAAGTGTTATTTCGTCTAAGCAAATAGACTAGGAAAGATCCCCATAGTCACTTACCAACAGAAGCAAGACTCCATCCCTGGAATCTTCTTTTTTTTTTTTTTTAATTTATTTTTTTTTCTCCCTGGAATCTTCTTTTATGGGTGCAGGGAATGAATACTTGGGAACCTAAAGGAGCTTGAAATATTTAAGTCTAAGTTGTATCATTTGACCTGGGGTGTATGAGGTGGCCTAATAAGTATGTCTTTTTATGTCTTAGGCCTTACTTTGGTATCTGCTCCTCATCTGGCCCGGTCTTACCATCATTTATTTCCTTTGGATGCTTTTCAAGAAGTTTCCCTAGAAGAACATAATGGAGAAAGGTATATGACTTTTGATTAATTTATAACTTTCATAAGTGGCAAATGTTATAGAAATGTTCGAATCGCTTGTGAGCACACTAAAGGAGATTGTCATCAACTTGCATATGATTACTTCTAATTTAGAAAATTAAATATAAAATGTGTCGATTATGACTGAAGAAATTAATTATTAAAGAGATCTGGTAATTTTCTTTTTTTTAATCATTTTATTGGGAGCTCTTACACATATCGTAATGGTAATTTTCTTCAACACAACTGTGTGTCATAAGAATTGTGGTGGGCTAGGAAAAAATTCAAAACCAAGCTCACTGCCATTGAGTCAATTTTGACTCACAGCAGCCTGCAGGTCAGAGTCAGAGCCACCCCTGTGAGTCCCTGAGACTGTACAGCTCAGAGATACTGGTGTGTTTGGACTGCCAACCTTGAGGCTCGCAGTCCTGGTAAGCCAGGTTTTTTTTTAAAAAGTTGGGGGGGGGGTTGGTTTTTTTAAAACAGTTTTTGGGGGGTGTGGGAGTTGTACATAATCCACGTTATCATGATTCAGTAGTTAATAATCGTATCAAGAAGTTGAACAATCATTATTACAGTCAATTTTAGAGCATTTTCTTCTCTCTTGTACTCATTGCTATAGCTCCCCGTTTTCCTGCAACCTCCCTGGCACACCTCAAGAAACCACTAATCCAGTTACTGTCTTTATAGATTTACCTGTCCTGTATTTCATATATGGAAAACATAGAAGGGAGAAAAAACTGACAACATAAAATAGAGCAAATCCTCAATCCAAAAGAAAGAGGAAATATTAAAAACTAGAAGATCAAATGAGAAGGTGTTCAATTTGAAGCTGACTACACCTGCAATAGTCTCCTTTCTAATGCCCTGTGATCACAGTTACTCCTATCCCTGGTCTGTGGTCAGTGGGGATTCACTGTAGGCTTAATCCATGAGCATTTTCCTTTCACTTTTTTTTTTTTCTTAACTGAAACAGCTTTTGAAAGTGTCAAAAGGGAGATCAAATAAGATACTACATTTAAACCTAATTAGAATTACATACTTGTCTTTACAATGCTCTGTCTGATAATGAGGCTATTTATATCTCAACTACGGTCAGAGGACAGCC
>NW_022111373.1:81424287-81426023 GCF_000313985.2 Echinops telfairi | reverse complement strand
AGAAATATATTGAATTGTATGACTTGTGGATGAAGTGCTAATAAAACTGTTAAAAAAACTTTTTGCTAAGAAAATGTACTATTTTTGTTAAATTTTTTATTTGTAACCTATTGCAAAACAACTGTACTTCCTTCAGTTGATTGTGTTTTCTAGTCTTTTGAGTCATAATGTTTTAAAGTCTCTGTATGTTTAAATATAATAGTATTTAAGTTACATGTAATGATTAAATTGATGTGATAATCTCATCATTTTATAATAAACTTACAATCTTCATGGTTTAGTTCATTCATTTTTAGCATAAGAAGAAAATTAAAAGTACAAACTCACTGTAGTTTGAAAATTCATCAATAGCTAAGCAGAATAGTGACTGAGGGCTGGAAGGCGTATGTTCAAACAGGCAGCCATCTAAGTGAGTCAACTAAGTCCACGTGGAAAAAGCACACAGCTTAGGAGATCCAAAGATGACCGTAACAAAATTCAACTATGACGAAGGGAAAAGTATTAGAGCTAAAATGTGAACACCCAATTTGTAGAAGGCTGTGGAGGGCAGTGGGAGCCCAAAACCCTTTGGCAGATCCCCTCTCGACACAGGCAAAGATCTGGAACAGCCTTCCTATCACGCATGGATCACTGTAATCCTGATTAGGCTGGATAAAACTGGATACTTGGCCAGTGGACCTCCCTCTAGACCCAACCTGAATTTGTTCTAGGTGCAAGGATCTCTTGCTTGTTCCATGACAAAAATTCCTCTCCTGGCTTTTTAAGTATTGATGGAGGTCTTTTCTTTATTGCTCATTGTTGGCATTTTTATAGTACTATTGTTTTATCTTTACCATCTCATCTCGTTCTGTTCTTTATCATCTCTGTTGGGTTTACCAGATTGTGAAACTGGATGCATAGAGTTAATAACTGATGCACGGATTGGTAGGAGATGGTTGGGGGGGTGGGGAGAGGGAGATGGGGACGGGGGAGGGGATTTCAGGAGTAAACAATGAAGGTGGGAGTTGGAGGGAACACTAGAACTGAATGTGATTACACAATTCATTTTAAAGGTGATTTAATCATGGGAATTCTGAGATTGTGGTAATGATAGTGCAATTCTTGATATGGTTAAAAGATTGAAGTGGATTATGTGCTAATATAACAAAAAAAATCAATAGCTATAACACTAATACATGTGACATGATAGCACTGCTTACCTATCTGAGAGGTCTTTTTATGTTTAAACATTCAGATGTAATTATAAAATATGTAAGAAATTACTTGCTGCTATGGTCATGGGCATTTTAGGTTTAAGCTCCTCAAACTCACAAGACTACCAGGGCTGCACTAACACCGGTTTCTTGAAAAGGTTTATTAGTAACATCAGCCTGTCAGTAGTCCTTGTCAGTAGCAGAAGTCCTTGTGGCAAAGCTCACAGTGTCGTTTAGGCGCAAGGAGATGAGGGCCTGTCCAGATAGGATCCAATATGTCTTCTAACCGTCCCATAAAATTAGCTTTGAGGATACCCACAAGGGGCATGTCAGTTTTAAGAGTTACCACACTCGGGGAAGCCCAAAACACGGTGTCTCCATTTTCCTGATAGTGCTTTGTAAAGATGGCATGACAGCACCAAACTGCTAACTTTAGAAGTGGAAAGATTGATATCAAGACTAAGGTGAAGGTCAAACATACCTCCTCCTTCCTACCTTTTTACCAATCCTTGACATGACACGCTGTCCCCACCGCTTTGCTGG
>NW_022111373.1:81420610-81422727 GCF_000313985.2 Echinops telfairi | reverse complement strand
TTTTGCCCCAATATAAGAACAATTAGTTCTTATGACATGGCCCTGCTTGATGCTTGACCTCATGAAGAGATCCTGAAGATATGGGTGCAATAGCAAAGTGTGAATAACCTGGATGGTGCCCAACTATCGGAAGGAACAGTGTTTGGGATCTTAAAGGCTTATCTTCAAACAAGCAATCTTCTAAGTGAGGCATCAACTAATTCCACATGGAAGAAACACACCAGTCTGTGTTATCCAGGGATTATAAATAACAAAACCCAAATCTGAAGGAGTGAATGGTATCGGTTCCTAAAGTGTGAACATCTAGTTTTCAGAAGGCCATGGATGACAGTAGAAGCCTCAAATCCATTTGCAGGGTCCGCACATGGATTAAGTCTTTGGTGACTCCCCTCTGATCATAGTTAAGGAATATGAATAGACTGTTGTCAGACAGAGAGCATTTTAAAGTTCATTCTGGTAGACATAGGTTAAAATTTAATATCATATTATCTCCCATTTAATCCATTTTAACATTGTTTCAGTTTTCCAAATAGTGCAGGGAGATACACATGGATTGAGACCCTGATGAATCCCTTTGACCATAGGCCAGAGATGTGAATAGCCTTGCTTTTATGTAGAATGTATTGGAAAGTAATTATTGCAGATGGAGTTAGGTTAAAATTTAACACCTTACCATTTGATCTCCCTTTTGATCCATTTTATATATCTTTAACAGTTTTATTAGCACATCATCCACATGTCATACAACTCAATCAGATCAAGAAAAGTACAATTATTACCACAGTCAACTCTAGACCATTTTCTTCTTTCTTGTATTCATTGTTAATTATGTAATTTTTTCTAACTGGCAAAATATGTACACAATAAACATTCTCCAGTTCAACAGCTTCTACATGTATAATTCAGTGCCATTGATTATACTTTTGTGTTGTACAACATTACCGATGACTTTACAAATTATTCCACCACCATTAACATAAACGCAGTGAGGCCTTGATTATACTCTTTGTGTTGTACAACATTATCGATGACTTTACAAATTATTCCACCACCATTAACATAAACGCAGTGAGGCCTTAGCAACAACTCTTCCCCCTTCATCATGGTAACCATTGGTCAAGTTTGTCTTCTTTGTCTTTTGGTAGTTTCCTTGATATAATATTCACATATCATACACTTCCATGGTTAAGCCACTTTTAAACAGTTGTACATACATCATCACAATCAGTTCTAGTGCTCCCTCCCCTTCCCAGCATTCATTGCTTGTTCCGCAAATCCCTTTACACTCCCTATCTCCACCCCCTCCACATCCCCAAGAAACCACTGCATCAGTTATCGTCTCTATGCATCCACTCCTTCTGTGCTTCACAAACCGGGAAACCCAACCAAAAAAACAAAGACAAAACAAAATAGCAGGAAGACAAAAAAAATCATATAAAATTACAAATAAAGAGTCAAAAAGAAAAGACCACTATTAATATTTAAAAAGAGAAGAAATTTCCGTTGTGACACAACCAAAAAATACTTGAGCCTAGAACAAATTCAGGTTGGGTCAAGAGGCAAGTCAACTGACCAAGAACTGTATTATACCATAGTTCGATCCACCACAATCAACTTTTCAATGATCTCTGTCTGATGGTCAAGCAGGTGGAGTCCCTTGTCTGGGGCTGGAGGGGATCTGTCAGGGGTTTAGCCTGACTAGAGCATATGCAGTTGGATTGTGGGCTCCACCGCTCCTCCTTTTAGCCTTCTACAAATTTAGTGTTCACAATTTAAGCTCTGATAGTTTTCCCTTTGTCATATTTGGGTTTTGTTATTTTCATCTTTGGATCACATAGGCTAGTGTGCTTATTTTGTGTAGGATCCGTTTTACATTTGTTGTAGTTTTTAATTTTTTTTGCTTTCTTTTCAAATTAGGTTTTAAAAATCTATTTTACTTGCTATTATTGTTAGCTTTTAAAAATGCTTTCCTATATATGAAATCCAGGATAGTAAATTTATAGAGACAGTAACTGGATTAATGATTTCTTGTGCATGTGGCAGGGGAAGCCACAGAGAAATAAGGAGCTAATAACTATGGGTACAAAAATAAAGAGGGAGGTGCCAAAAAACCCAGG
>NW_022111373.1:81411589-81418990 GCF_000313985.2 Echinops telfairi | reverse complement strand
CCTATCTACCTTTTGGGGGCATACAAGCCCACTAATTACAGGTAAAGACATGTGTCACAGGAAGGGGTTGCACTATAGGTTATACAGCAATGAGAGGGGGTGGTCTAGGGACATACACGCAATAGGAAGAGGAGGGATTGGGGGTATACATGTGACTAGATGGGCGGATCGTAGATTTAGGATGGCAGCTTAACTTTGGATGTCAGAGCCGGTTTCACCTGTTCCTGGCTCAACTGATAGGGACCATTATCAGTAGGGTGTGAACTCCACCTACAGGTCCTGTCCATTGTCCTTGAACAGCAAGGTTTGGGGGCAACTAACTGCCTTCTGGGAGGATGTCTTTAAGCATCTGACCTCCCCCCACTTGTGGCCAAGTGTCACTGAGTTGGTTCCAAGTTGTAGCCACCCAGTGTCCGACAGCAGGAAACACTGCCCAGTCTGCACCACCCTCACGACTGTTCTCAGGTTGAGTCGATTGTTGCAGCCACTGGGTCGATCCAGCTGGTCAAGGGCCTTCCTCTTTGTCTCCGCTCCTCCTCTTCACCACACTGATGTTCTTCTCCAGGGCTGATCTCTCCTGATAACACATCTAAAATACTTTGTTGTTGTTGTTGGTTTTTGTTTGTTTGTTTGTATGTATGCTTTTCTGTATATGAAATACAGGGTAGGGAAACCTATAGAGATAGTAGCTGGATGAATCATTCCTGTGGGGATATGACAGGGGAGGTTAGGGGAAATGGGGAGCTAATAACAATGTTGTACCAGGATGAGATCAATTAATTCACATGCAACTTTAATTAAAGTTAGTAAGCCTTTATTAGTCTCTGGTCATGGGTGGCTAGAGCCTAATTGTCCCAAGACCCTGAGTGCTTAAAGTGGGCGGTTTTTAGACCATGGAATAAACAAGGCCTAGGGGGCAGGAGGCGTCACCCTGTAGGAGAAAAGGGGGACCTGGGTACAAAGGCAGGTGGTGATATGGAATTGGGAAACACAGGAATCTTACAAAATAAAGCAGGGAGTTTAGACACATCATGAGAAATTTGAAGAATAAATGGCAACCACTCATCAGTTACAGACAACAGCAGTTTCAAGAAGAATTACAGTAGAAGAAAATTGGCCATATTTGGATCACCCAAAATGGCTACACTCAGGCTAATTAATACAGTATGGTTACATTGTGAACATGACTGCTTTTAAATTGACTACTCTATCCTGGTTACATTGGAGTTAATAGTGGGGGTTACTACAACAGTAAGTGAAAAAAAGAAAATGTCCTAAAATTGACTGTATAACTCTTCTTAATATGTTTGAACCATTGAATTGTATGATATGTGAATTATATGCCGATAAAACTGTTAAAAAGAACGAAAGAAAAGAAAATACCATGGCTTGAGTCAGGCACACCTTAGTCCTCAAAGTAACATTTTAAAGAGGACTTGTGCTGCAGATTTACCCAATGGCATGCACCGTTTGATGTCTTGATTATTGCTTCCATGAGCATTGCTTGTGGAGCCAAGCGAGCCAAACTCCTTGACAACTTCAGACTTTTCTCCATTTATCATGATGCTACCAAATGGTCCAGTTGTGAGGATTTAGGTCTTCTTGACCCTGAGTCGTAATCCACACTGAAGGCTGCCATCCTTGGTCTTTATCAGCAAGTGCTCCAAGTCCGCCTCATTTTCAGCGAGCAAGGTGGTGTCATCTACACAGTCCAGGTTGAACAAGCCCTTTTCCAATTCTGTGAGAATGGAGGAAGAGAGATTTGGCTCCTGGCTGCAAAGTCCTAACTTGTGGTAACCTATTCACTTCACCAGTAAGCCCTCATATTGTGAGTTTTGTCTGTGAGTTCTGTGTGGCGATTGCAACACGTTATTGAAGCCTGTTGGCATAAAGAAGGATGGGGGGTGAAGCCTGTCTGACTTCTGCCACACGGCAATTGGGAAGCCGGAGGAGGTCAGATATGGCGCTCCTCCGTGCTGTTTTCATACCGTTTATGTCGCTGGAAAAGGGCATTTGCAATGAAAAAGTTGTTGGTCTTACAAAATTCTATCCGAGGATTTCCAGCTTCATTTCTATCATTGAAGGCCCTATTTTCCAAGTACGAACCCTTCTTCCTCGTTTCCAACTTTTGCATCTCAATCACCAGTCATTCTCAGTGCGCCTCGACGGCCTGTGGGCCACGGGCAGATGGAAGAAGTTGGTAGAATTTTTCCGTTTCTTTCTCACTGACTTTAGTGGTTTTCTTTGTCGTTAATGTTAGGTGCCGTGGAGTCAGTTCTGACCCACAGGGACCTTAGGCACCAGGGAATGGCACCCTCCCCTTTCCCGCGCCACCCTCACCATGGTTCCCATGCCGGAGTCCATTGCTGCAGGCGCGGGGCCAGTCCCTTTAAGTTGGCATTTGAATCTGAATCATAGTTGTTAACTGTTTTCCTATGTAGTTAGGAAACTACATAGTTAACTGGTTTCCTATGTAGGCTTATAGATATTATACTATCACAAGCACTGTAACTAAACATGGATCTTGGAAGGTTCTTTTTCATGAGGAAAGCAGGGCCAATCGCTTGAATATGTTGTTTTGGGAATAATAAGTCGTGACTGTTTGATTCAAAACAGCCAGTACCAGTTTACTTCCGCTCACCAATACCTAGGATATTGATCTTTATGCATGCTGTTTCACTTATTTTTTAAAAATCATTTTATTGGGGGCTCATACAACTCATCACAATCCATTGTGTAAAGCACATTTGTACAAGGTTATATGTAGATCCCTGCTGTTTCACTTTTTAAAAAAGATTTTGCTGTTTCACTTCTTAACAACTTCCAGTTTTCCTAGATTTATACTTCACTGTTGAACTTACTGGTAATTAATGTTTACAGCTGCTTCTTCTAATTTCAAGTCATGCTCCATCAGCAAATGAAGGTCACCTACCACAATTAATCCCCATGTGACTATAATGTAGTGCTTGACTTAGATGCAGCCATATTTTAACAATGTAATCCTACTGTATTCATTGGCTGGAGTGTAGCCATTTAGTATTGATCCAAGTGTGGCCACTTTGCAACTAATGTCATTCCTTTTGTAACTTCTGTAACTGCTGACCCGTGCCCTGCCGTTTACTTTTGAAAGTGCTGATGTTGCTGTAAACTTGAGTTTTATTTTCATAAGTTCCTATTTTTCCATGTAGCATGACCCCACCTGCTCTTGTGCCTTGTTTATTCCACAGTAGAAAACTCCCCTCGTTAAGCACTCAGGGTGGAGAATAAATTAGGCTCTAGTTGCCCCTGGACCCCTGGCTAATGAAGGCTTCTTAACGTTGATGAAAGCTGCGTGTGGGTTAATTGATTGGGATCTGGTACTATACTACTCTGAAGAGTCACGTCATCGCCAGTCTCTGTGATTTGAGGGCCTGCCAACCCGAAGAGCTCACCGCTGGCACTACACTGTGTATAAGGTTGTCAGAGGGTAATTCCCGAGAAACAGATTACCTGTTCCTGCTTCCTAGCCTGTCTTAGTTTGGAAGCTCTGCTGAAACTTGTCCCCCATGAGTGAGCCTACCAGGATTGGAAATACTGGTGACACAGACTCCAGTCTCCCAGAAGTGCATCACAGAGCAAATGACAGAGCAGTGGTGGCATCGAGGGGAGAGACTGCAATACATGCTAAGGTGGTTAGTTTATTGTGCCAACCTGGCCGATAAACACATGTGGGGTTAATTGAAGGGCGGAGGGATAAATGGCTCAGTGAGCCTTTCTAGTTCTCAGGTCTCTTGCTTTGTGATGGTCGGACCAGGTTGCATCTGCCTTAGCAGTTCCCTGCTTCAGCTGGCAAGACTGACTTCCTGCAAGACATCCCCAAGGAGAAGCCACATGGACCTACCCCAATGCAGCCCTGGGTGCTGGAGCACTCGTGTGGAGACCCCTGCCAGCGCTGAGATGCTTACACGTTCACTGACTCAGCTATCCTCCTGAAGTTGGCATCATTGCGTCTGTTTTGTGAGATGGAGGAGGACTTTGTGGATTGGTGTCGGACATATGGGTTAATGGGTTAAGTTGGACTTGTGGGCTTGGGCAGCACTGGGTTGGGATGTTTCCTTCAAGTGCACTTAACCTTTACATAAAACTCTCTCTTCTACATGAGTTTCTGTGGATTTGTTTCTCTAAAGTACCCAGATAACATACATGCTTTGAGGAGACACACATGTCCATAAGCACGAAGAGCAGGAATCAAAGAGGGGCATTCCTCTGGACTTTGCAAAACAAAAAAGGATAATAAGAGAGTACACATGAGCTGAGAGATAGGGAGTGACTGTTTACAGGTACAGGATTGCTTTTTGGAGCAATGAAATATCCTGAAATTTGGTGGTTGTATTGAACTGTACGCTTTGAATGTATAAGTTGTATAATACGTGAATTGTATTTCAGGAAAGCTCAGTCTGAGAAAATACAAAACACTGGAAGTGTACATCGAGTGTGCATATGGGATCAGGATGAAGGTACTTGTTACTTCTGAAGACTTTCCATTTTTTGCATATTCAAAAACAAAATGTATAGAATTCTGGGAAGTTGTGAAATGAATGAAAATAAAGTAATCTTATTGTACCAAAGAGTGGCTGTTAGTTGAAGGTCTGAATAGTAAACCATAGCCATTTGATTCCTCAAATTAAATAGCACATGGAATGAAATAGTAATGGAGGTGGAAGTTGGTGGGGAGCTGTAATAAAAAATTTTTTAAATTTGGGTCATGATTCAAACAGTACACATTCCACCTATACATGGCCATAATGTACACTGTTTCCATTTGCCATGTTACTCAGAGACTAAAATTTAATCCAGTCAAGATACGTGAGAACAGTAGAAGAGAAAACGACTAGAGCAAATGCTCATCTTCACCAAGAGAAAGAATGTCTGGATTTCCATGGAAACTCCCCTGTGTGTTAAGGTCTGTGTGTGACTGCCTGCCTGTATATTCCAATTCATTTCCAAATCAAAATGTGAACACAGGTCAAAGTGGGTCAGCAGGGTTTCGATTGCTCAGAATGCCTATAAGAAAGAGGAACTAAGACTTTGCTAGATTTCTCAACATTTCTTAACTTCCTCGGGTTTGTGGTTATGTTTATGTTTCAGCGTGACGATTGCTAAATTGATAACCTCAAAAGAGTTCCTGAGTAGTGATGACGAAAAGGTGTAACTGGTCTTAGGCAGATGAGATGTTGGCATCTGAAAGCTTTTAGTTGGTGTCCGAGTTCAAGAGAAAGGTCAAGAAGTTTGAGTCCTTGAAATCTATACTAATGAAGAAACAGGCACAGGAAGATGTCACATGTCTGGGCATTAAGGCGCTACGATTCCTTCTGCGTCCAGCTCCATAAGGACAGAGAATGTATTCTTTTGTCTCCAAGTACTCTCCTTTGGATCTGGTGAGAGTTGTACGGGTGATGTGGCCTGATCTCAGAAGCTACCCTGGGTCAGACCTGGTTAGTATTTGATGGGAGGGATTTATAGCCCTGATTTCACCCTACTGAATGCTATCTGAATTCACACCTCAGGCCTGTGTTCTGGAAGGAATGCATGGGTTGTTCATTAAACTCTGAATCTTAAATCCATCTAAATAATGAGAACTCCAGAAAGTGATTAGCATATAATCAAAGAAAAAAAACAGAAGATAATTTCCCAGACCCAATGGGAGACCCAACAGCATAGACTGAAAAGGCCCACTGATGGCCTGGAACGATGGATGTGGACACACCCTAGACACGGTATTTTGCAGCTTTAGCATAAAAGAGAAGATCCTTTAAAAAGTATCAGACAGGAAAAAAACAAAACACAAACTACTATATATATATGAGAATTTAAATAAAAAAGAAAGCAAAAAAAGTTAATAGATCATCATTATCAAAACATTTTCTTCCTACTTGTACCAATGTGCTTGATACAATGGACATATGGACTGTTATCAGAGCTGTAAGAGCCCCAATAAAATGATCTATATATATTTTTTAAAGTACCAGAAAGATTAAAATGGCCACCATCGAAGAAAAGATTTATACGAGTACATTAATTCCCTAGAGGAAAACTGTTCCCAACAGGGTCCACGTTCCTTTTGAAGGACAAGTAGATTCTGCTGTTCTCATCGGACCTGACAGCCCTGTTGGCTTTGGGTGATTTACTGGTGATTTCTCAGACAGTGTGAAATTTCTTTTTCAGTATTGGTTCCTCAAATCTTTTCTCATCACTTCCCGTTAGGGACAAACAGGACATTTGTGGCCAAGCCATTCACTCTCTTGTCTACTTGCACGGGACTCTGGACAACCCTCCGGTAGGTGAACTGCCCTCTCCAGTAGAGTGGCTTTTCTTCCTCGGTGACTAGACAGACGGCCATCTCCTTTCTCTCTGGGTGGCGGCAGGCTGGTTTGGGGGAAGGAGGGCAGGCCCAGGAGCGACCCGGTTCTTGCTGAGTGCCCCTAAAACATTCAGACCCATTGACAACCCAATGTGTTAGAAAGTAGGACTCCTTCCTACTGTCTCCTATCTGATAGTCGTGTTTGTTGGTTTAGAACAGCTTTAGGAGACCGTTGGCACTGTGGGTTGTGTTAGGTTAGAAGTCACAAGGTCGGCAGTGCAAACACAGCAGCTTCTCCGAGGGAGAAAGGCGAGGGTTTTAGTTCCCGTCAAGATTGACAGCCTCAGTGCCCCGCAGGGGCACTTCTGCTCTGTCCTACAGGGTCACTGTGAGTTAGAATAGACTCGCTGGCAGTGATGATTTGTTTATTTTGATAATAGCTTTGTGATCATAAAGTCCACCCATCTAAAGTGTACAAGTCAGTGATTTTTAAAAAAATATGTCCACAGAGATGTAAAACCATCAACATAATCTCATTTTAGTACATCTTCAACATCTCCCAGAAGAAACTGTTCCCATTAGCAGTCACTCCCTCTAGTCACAGGTGTCCTTCTCTGGGTTGTGCATTGCTGTCAGCTCAGAGTGACCCATATCCTGCACCAGGCCACTCACTACGTATGCTTTTCAACCTCGGGGATTCGTCTTCCAGCACTGTAACAAAGCCAAACTCACGGCCATCGAGTCAATGCCGCCCCGGAGCAACCCTGGAGGGCAGGCTAGAGCTGCCCTCTGCGAGATTCTGAGACAGTAACTCCTTACAGGGGTAGAAAGCCCTTCTTTCTCCTGAGGAGCTGCTGGTGGTTTCCAACTGTTAACCTTGTGGTTAGCATTTTTGCAACTAGCTCACCAGGCCTGCCTTGCTACTACCCTATTTCCCTGAAAATAAGACAGTGTCTTATATTAATTTTTGCTCCCAAAGATGCACTAAGTCTTATTTTCAGGGAATGTCTTATTTTTCCATGGAGAAGAATACGGTACACATTTATTGTTGAACCAAAAAA
>NW_022111373.1:81404886-81411353 GCF_000313985.2 Echinops telfairi | reverse complement strand
CATCATAACAATCCAAACCCTTATTTTCGGGGAGGTCTTATTTTCAGGGGGATGCCTTGTATTTCAGCAAGAGGCGAAACTGTAAGTAGGTCTTATTTTCGGGGGGATGTCTTACTTTCGGGGAAGCAGGGTATGCATGAGTTTGGAAGCCCTGCTGAAACCTGCCCATAATGCAATCTTTACAAGGGTGGATTGATTGCCAGATCATTCTCTTGTGGAGCCACTGGGTGGGTTCAAACTGCCAGTCTCTTGGTTGGAAGCCAGTTGGCTACTGAGGCACCTGGTTTGAAGTTGATCAAGCACGATGGCTACTGAGGACAGGAAAGCGAAGATAGCAGATCCAGAGTCAGAAGAGACAGCTACATGGATTCTGAAAGAAAACCAGGTGGAGGAAGTCAGGCAAGAACACGATCCCTTAGTTGGTTTGAGTTACTTTCACAGAAATGAAAATGGTTAAGAAGGAGCCCTTGGTTGCCATATCCACCAAGCTAGTGATTTTCTCTGTACATGCCAAGAGATAGTTGTACAGTTCTTGTTCGCTTATTTTTAATTGGAATTTGATCTTAATTTTAGAAAAACCCAAACTCAATGCTGAGAGGTCAACACTGAGACACTGAACGGAGATTGGACTGAGACAAAGAATGTGAGGTTGAGAGCGGCTTCATTAGGGAGGGAAAGAGCTCCCGGGAGGGAAGGGAGAGCAGAGAGAGGGACAGGAGCATCTTGAGCCCCTGGGCGGTTCTGAGACCCAACGAGTGAGGTCAGGGAAGTCGCAGCTTGTCCGTGAGGCGGTGCGAGCTATAGAGGGCTCAAGCTAGGGAGGTATACGCTGACAAGAAGGGAGGTTTTGTGCTTGCAGCTGCAGGACCTTGAATCAAGATGCGTTCTCTGGGAAGTGCCTTTGTTGTTTGCCAACCTACTCCCTAGAGTGCCGGGACAGGGGCTGCACAACCTTGGTCTGGAGAGATAAGCTCCTTGGAAGGTTGGGGTAGAAGATAAGACTTCAATAGTCATTTATCTTCCCTTGAGGCTGGAAATGGGACCTTGACGTTCTACCTGCCTGAGGAGCCGGAGAGGAGATGGGGGCAGCCTAGTCTGGACCGGGCCCAAACATCTGCCATTGAGTTCTGACTCAGGGCAACCCTATAGGACAGGGTGGAATTCCTCTTGGGGGTTTCTGAGACTGTAACTCTTTATGGGAGTAGAAAGCCCCATCTTTCTCCTGCTGAGGGGCTGTTGGGTTTTAACTGCTGACCTTACAGTTAGCAGCCCAACACACAACCTCGAGGAGATCAGGGCTCCTTTTGATCTGCTATATTATTACTAAGAAGACTGTAGGAGAAGGTATAAAGACAGGACTGAAAGACACAAGTTACTATTCAAGAGCCAAGTAACCTTATGGATTGATGCAGAAAGCTTCCTGAGGGGCAACTGCTGAAATTGATTTTGGCCACTGGCAACAAAGCAGCTGTTTTTCTTGCATTAAAATCCACTGCTGTCCAGTCTGTTCCGATTCACAGCGACCCCACGTGTATCAGAGTAGAACTGTGCTCTGTGGTTCTTAATGGTCGGGATTGTAATGGCATTAGATGACCAAGGTGAGTAGATTCTAACCACTGTTATAGAGTAACATCCAAGACTCTGATTTAAATAATTAAAATAAATTCAAGAAAGTCATTGAAAGTAAGGAATAGTTCAAGACTAGGAAGAGACTGACTTCCACAGAGTGAAATAGAGCAAAGCTGAACTGGAAGTTATAACATTTCGATAATCACAAAGCAGAACTTCCTGAGGTGGGAGCTCAGACTTGCTGTTTTGGGGTTTAGATAGTCACATAATAATTAATGGCCAGTCCTCACTAAGGACCAAGTTTCTACAGCAGAACTTGACCTGCAGGTGTTTGTGTGGGAGATTTAGATAAGGACAGACACCAAGGTCTCCCCTCAGAGATGTTGTTTTTACATCCGGAACTTCATCACAGAGGAAAATTGTTCTTAGCTCCATGATTAAGCTTGTACAGAAGAGTGTTGTTAACAGAGTGACAAAAGGATGAACAAAAAGGAGCTGAGCCCAAGGGCTCAAGCAGAAAGCAAATGTTTTGAGAATGATGTACAACAAATGTACAAATGTGCTTGACACGATGGATGGATGGATGGATTATGGTAAGATTGTACGAGCCCCCAATAACGCGATAAAAAAAAAAAAGGAGAAACACCATGACTTCTGTCAGGCTCACTTTAGCCCTCGAAGTAAACTCCTTGCTTTCGATACTTTAAGGAGGTCTTGAGTAGATTTACCCTACACGACGTGTTGCTTTAATCTTGACCGCGGCTTTCATGCGCATTGGTTCTGGATCCAAGCAAGACAAATCCTTGACAACTGCAACCTCCTCTCCTGTAGCATGTTGTTGCTCTCTGGTTCTCCAGTTGTGAGGCTTCCGGTCTTCTTTACATTGAGTTGTAGACTGCAAGGGGTAAATGTAACACCTTATCTTTTGTTTTTCCTCCTGACCCATTGGAAAGTTGTTTCTGTTTTTAATACTTCCTGATTTCTTTTTAATTGAGGTTTTTATCTTTAATCATTGGTGTTACCTTTTTTGGTTTTCTTCCTGTTTGAGTTTTGTGTGATATTCTGTACATGAAATCCAGGATTGTTAAATCTATAGACAGTAACTGTATTAATAATTCTTTTGTTTTCCCTTATCTTTTGTATTCCCTCCTGACCCATTGGAAAGTTGTTTCTGTTTTTAATACTTCCTGATTTCTTTTTAATTGAGGTTTTTATATTTAATCATTGGTGTTACTTTTTTTGGTTTTCTTCCTGTTTGAGTTTTGTATGATATTCTGTACATGAAATCCAGGATTGTTAAATCTGTAGACAGTAACTGTATTAATAATTCCCAAGGGGCATGGCAGAAGATGTTGGAGGAAGATAGGGAGCTAACAACAATGAGTGTGAGAAGAAAATGTTCTGAAATTGAATCCAAAACTCTTAATATAATTGAATTTTTAAATGGTGTGATATGTGAATTATAAGCCAATAAAACTATTTTTTATTTTTATTTTTTAATCATTTTATTAGGGGCTCATACAACTCTTATCACAGTCCATACATATATCAATTGTGTAAAGCACATTAAAACTATTTTTTAAAAGAAAAAAAAAGTTGAGCCCAGATCTCAAATTGGTCATCTCAGATTTTACCAGATATCTCCATTTTAAACTCCCTTACAATTTTACAATTTTAAATCCTTTGATCAAGGATTTAAAGAAAAATTCTTTCAGCTGTTCCTTGGTGACTATTTTGAAAGAAGTCTTTCTTATGCAGATGAATAATATGTAGACTTTGAGCAGATGAAAATTCTGGATGTCTGCTTATTTAACAAGCCTGTAAGACCCCTGATAATAGATGCCTGTGCAACATCACTAGGCTAACTTTACCATCTTGTGTCTTTGGTCTTATTCTTTGAGCATTAATATAGGGTAAGCCCCAAGGAGTAATAATCTGGCATCTGATAATTATTCAAAAGTTTGGGCCACAATTCAAGGATCATTGAAGATAAGGGTGCTACAGCAAAGTGTGGTGAAGAAAGCAGATGTTGCCCAGCTATCAATTGGAATAGTTTCTGGGGTCTTAAAGGCTTATATTCAAATGATCAGCCATCTAAGCAAGGAGTCAACTAAGTCCACATGGAAGAAGCACACCAGCTGGTGTGATTCAAAGACAACAATAACAAAATTCAAATATGACAAAGAGAAAAGTATCAGAGGCTAAATTGTGAACACCCAATTTGTAGAAGGCTGTGGAAGACGGTTGGCGCCCAAAACCCATCTGCAGAGTATCTAGTCAGACTGAGCCACACTCCCCAAGATTCTTCTGGGTGCAAGTATTACTTGCTTGTTACAAGACAAAATTTTCTTCCCTGGCCTTTTAAACATTCATGGTGGTCTTTTCTTTCTTACCTATTATTTGTATTTTTATCTCTGTATTAGAATTACTTTATCCTTACCACTTTTTGTTTGTTTGTTTTTCACTGTTTCTGTTGGGTTTCCCAGTTTGTGAAACACAGAAGTAGAGGCATGGAGATAAGAACTGATACACAGGTTCATAGGGGAGGTCGGGGAAGGGGTGGGAGATAGAGTGGGCGAGTGGGTTGAGGGAGCAAACAAGTATGTGGGAGAGAGGAGGGAACACTCCTAGAACTGATGATGATGACACAACTCAATTTAAAAGTGATTTAACCATGGGTAGGGGGATAAAAATGTTCTAAAATTGATTGTGGCCATGATTGTACAACTCTTCTTGTCACGATCAAACTATTGAACTGTGTGATATGTGGATTAAATGTCAATAAAATCATTAAAAGAAAAAAAAAGTCAAGGCCAACTATGAGGATTGCAGCACCACTAAGCCACCAGCACTCTCTGGATGCAGCACTTCAAAGGTTAATTCAAAAGAGAGAGCCTCTAGTCTCCTGTTTCTGTTCTAAGACGCAATGACACAGACTTGTTCTTCTCATTGTATGACAGAAGGGCAAAGGAGCAAGAAGATTCCAACTCTGCTCCAGTCACATCCATGCGCATCCTGTTGATCACATCACATTGCCAAGAACAACCTCAATAGGGTCATGGGACTGTTCTCTCCCTAAAGTAAGAGTGAACGTCAGCTAACCCTGGAAAAGCGATGCTGTTGTGTCAAGCCCCATCACATGGAGGTGGTCTGGCCAACAGTTCCCAGTTAGAGCCCCAGGTCAGAGCCAGCATCAACCGCCAGACATGGGAATACAAGCTTCCCATGATTCAGCTTCCCAGTCTTTAAGGTGTTCCAGCTGATGCCAAGAAAAACATAGATGGGTTATTCCGACCGAACCCTGTCCAAACCACAGATCTGTGAGCAAAATAAATAACAATTTTTTTAGGGCCATAAAAAAAGTTGGTCTCAGTCCATTTGAAATGAAAGTACTTTCAATGCACATCATTCTCTTCAGAATCATTAGGTTGGTCCTTTGGGTAACAGCGTTTGTCAAAAATTGCATACAGCATTTCATTGTTCCTTCAGTGATGTCACCGCAAAGACTCAGGTGCACCTGACCCAAGCCAGGTATTCTCCATCGCCCCACTTGCATGTGAAAGTTGACAGTGAACAAGGAAGCCTGAAGAGAAACTGATGCATTTGCATTAAGGTGCTGGTGACGAATATGGAAAGTACCGTTGGACTGCCAGAGAGCCAATGAGTCTGTCTTGGAAGAAGTACAGTCAGAATGCTCCGTAGACATAGGGATAGTGCAAATGGGGAGTTAATAACAATGAGCACAAGTAAGGAGAAAATGTTCTAAAATTGATTGTGGTGATGATTGTATGTCTTTTTAATATGATTGAATTGTATGATATGCCAATAAAACTTTTTTAAAAGTCATTTTTGAAAAAGAGAGGGGGAAAACAAAGGTAACGAGACTTTGCCTCATCTACTTCAGACACGCTATCAGGAAAGACAAGTTCCTGGAAAAGGACGTCACGACTGGTAAAGTGGAAGGACAGTGTGAAAGAGGAAGATGCTCAGCAACTGATGGGCACATGGCTGGGAATGAACGAGGCGGATGTCCTGAAATGGTTGGGAAATAGCCGGTTTAGTTGCTACTTTCATTTCTTCTGTTTGTGGAACCCCTTTGGATTTATGAGCCTGACTTTTAATTATGGCCCAAAGGAGAACTTTATATGAAGTCAGTCTGCTGGCTGAAAGAAGTTTAGTTAATATTGAATTTAAAATGGTTGGTACATGATGGGGAATGTAAGTACCAAGAAAATTCCTTAAAACCCTATCTGCCATGGTACCAAGTAATCTTGCAGTTGCAGCAAGTGCTCTAAGGCACGGGCTTTTACGTGCTGTGATCACCAAGGGACCTCTGCTGTTCTCAGTGTTGAATGAGGACTCCTGTAACATTCACAGAAGACTAAGGGACAAAAAGTGAAAAATCCACGTTATAATTAGAAAATCCTAGGACAGGAATGTCGAGATGCTGCTTTTAGTTGAGTGCTACCAGTCCTGGTAGGACTCACGTTGTGACCTCCTTAGATGATGGTAAAGAAGTTGAGGAAGCAAAGAAAAATTATGTATCCAAATTCGGCAATCGCCCCAGAATCCTAGAAATCTTTTTGGTTCTTGATTATAAGGGACCCACTGTTGTTGAGCGGACTCATAGTGACCCTATATAGGATCTCAAGACTAAACAGAGTTTCTGAGACTTTAAATCTTTACAGGATCAGAGAGCTTCATCTCCCCCCACCCCCTCAGAAGATGCTGGTGGGCATCTGAGAGCCCCCTTATCCTACAGCACCGCCAGGGGGTCCTTGTGGTAGGGACCCACCCACTCCCATCCAGTTGGTTCCAACTCACAGATTCTTATGTAGGTTTCTGAGGCTGTAAATCATTGTATCAGTCTAGGTACTTTGGAGAAACAAATCCACGGC
>NW_022111373.1:81401036-81402837 GCF_000313985.2 Echinops telfairi | reverse complement strand
ACGGGAGAAAGGCAGGGCTTTGCACTCCTCTGAATAGTTACAGTTTCGAAAACTCAGGCAATTAGTTCCACCCTGCCCTATAGGGTATCTATGAGACGGCATTGATTCGCTAGCAGTGAGTTGGGTGTTTAGGGAATTCCTTTTACAGTTTCATAAATTTCTGCTTTGGACCAGTGGGTGAACATGGCCTGAGACATTCCAAGGCTCTTTGGTGCAGTGATTACTTATTGGACTAATGGCAAGGTGAGTAGTTCGAAACCACCCGCCGCCCTGTGGGAGAAAGATGAAGTTTTCTGCTCCTGTAAACATTTACAATCGCGAAAACTCAGAGGGAAGTTTTACCCTGGCCTATATAGTGTTGGTATGTATCTGAATCGACTAGATGGTAGTGCATTTGAGGTTTGGGGGTTTTGTTATTTTTTGTAAGGGCATGCCAGCAGCCTAAATACAAGACTACACTGGAGCCACGATGCCCATGCACAAAACTGCTGCTGAAGTCCCAGTCAGTGTTCCCGCTTCAGTCTTGGATCCGGCATTCTCCATGTCACGAAGAATCTTGTGTTAAAGTATGAAGGACCTAATACTGGAAGGAGCTTTACAGGACACCAGAGGAAAAAGGGTTAAGTGACACAAACTGCCCACTGGATGATTTCGTTCCGCTGCAGTTGATTTAGCAATGAATCCCACGGGGTGCTCTGGAGAGGAACAGAAACATGAAAGTACAATGAAAAGATGGACAATGAGTCTCCTGAAGAGCTTCCAATACAGTGGAAGATTAAGATTCGAGAGGGCTTACCTAAAACAACCCCTGACATCTCAGGGAGATCAAGGGCTCATAATCAGGACCAAAGCTGCCAGCTCTCCAATAAATCAGGAAAAGTAGGTTATTCCCCAGGCAAAATAATGTAAGGTAACAACCCTTATTCAGATCAAAATAAAATTGTGAGATTTATTGAAAGTAGACAACTCTCACCATTTGTTTGTCGGTTTGTTGTACTGTGGTGGCCTGTGTGTTGCTGGGTGCTGGCAGCTGTCACCAGCATTTCAAATACCAGCAGGTCACCCAGGTGAACGAGTCTATCAGAGTTTCCAGACTAAGAACAGACTACAAGAAGGACTAGGCTGTTCACTTCTGAGGAATTAGCTATGGCAAACATTATAAATGGCAGTAGAACATCGTCAAATACAGTGGTAGTATTTCAAATACCATCAGGGTCAGTGAAGAGATTTCAGCAGAGCTTCCAGACTTAGGATTGGAGGAAGGCTTATTAGAACCTGCAATATGCAAAAGATAAGACTTCTATTTGCTGAAAGTGAGGAGGATTTGAAACTCAAACATAAAAACTTGCATTAATAGTTCAAGGATTGCAGCCTTTAATACAGATTACAACTCACTGTAAAGAAAACAAAAATTCTCACAACTGGGTCAGTAGGAAGCATCATGGTAATGGAGAAAAGATTGAAGTTGTCCAGGATTTCATCATACTTGTGTCCACAGTTCATGATCATGGAAGCAGCAACCGGCACATTATGTTGGGTAAATCTGTGCACCAGACATCTTTAAAGTGTTGAAAATTAAGGATGTTACTTATATCTGGGTCAAGCCATGGTATTCTCCATTGCCTCATGTGCATGTGAAAGTGGGACACTGAATACGGAAGCCTGAAGAATAATGGATGCATTTGAACTGTGGTGCTGGAGAAGACTACTGAAAGTCCTATGGAATGCCAAGAGAAATCTACCCTGGAAGAAGTTCAGCCAGAATGCTCCTTAGAGGCAAAGATAGAGAGACTTTGTCTCC
>NW_022111373.1:81395578-81399776 GCF_000313985.2 Echinops telfairi | reverse complement strand
GAAGGGATCAGGTATCAGGCATCAAAGAACAAAAAAATCATATATCATTGTGAATGAGGGGGAGTGCAGATTGGGGACAGAAAGCACATCTGTAGGCAACTGGACATCCCCTTACAGAAGAGTCGCAAGAGGAGATGAGCCAGTTAGGGTGCAGTGTAGCAACAATGAAGCATACAACTTTCCTCTAGTTCTTAAATGCTTCCCCCACCCCACTATCATAATCCCAATTCTACCTTACAAATCTGGCTAGACCAGAGGATGTACACTGGTACAGATAGGAACTGTAAACACAGGGAATCCAGGACAGATGACTCCTTCAGGACCAGTGGTGAGTGTGGCGATACCTGGAGCGAGGGAAGGTGGGATAGAAAGGGGGAACCGATTACAAGGATCTACATATAATCCCCTCCCTGGGGACAGACAATTGAAAAGTGGGTGAAGGGTGATATCAGACAGTGTAAGACATGACAAAACAATAATAATTTATAAATTATCAAGAGTTCATGAGGGAGGGAAGGGGGGAGGGAAAAAATGAGCCAATACCAAGGGCTCAAGTAGAAATAAAATGTTTTGAAAATGATGATGGCAACAAATGTACAAATGTACTTGACACAATGGATGTATGAAAGGTTGTGATAAGAGCCCCCAATAAAATGATTAAATAAAAAAACAAAACAACAAGAATAGGAACCATTGTTAGGGTGGTGCAGGGTGGGCAGAGTAGTGGGGTGGGGTGCTCTGTTCTGTTGTACATAGGGTGGCTATGAGTCAGAACTGATTCGATGGCACCTAACAGCGACTCTTTTCCATTTAATGAAGTTTGGCCCTTTGTAAAAATCCATTGACTGTAGTTGTGTTCTCCACTCTGTTCCATTGGGTCTTCGTATCTATTGATGTACCCGTACCGGTCTGTTTAGACTATCAGGGCTGTGTAGCAAGCAGGCTTTGAGGTCAGGTATACGAGGCTTCCTACTTTGTTCTTTAGTGATGCTTATCCTGGATTTCTTTCCTCTCCGTATAAAGTTGGTGATTTGTTTTCCCATTTCTTTAAAGAATGATACTGGGATCTGGATTGGAATTGCATTGTATTTATAGATTACTTTGGGTAATATTGATATTTTCACAATGGTAAGCCTACTATCCATGTACATGGAATATTTTTCCATTTATGTAGGTCTTTTTTGGTTTCTTGTAGTAGTATTTCATAGTTTTCTTTGTACAAAACTTTTGTTTCTCTGTTTAAGTTTATTCTTAAGTATTTTGTCTTTTGGGTGGTTATTGTAAATGGTCATATTTTCCTGGTTTCCCCTTTTTAAAAAACAGTTTTATTGGCACATAATCCACATATCATACAATCCAATAGTTTAATCATATCAAGAATTGTACCTCCATTACCCCAATCAATTTTAGAATATTTTCTCCTTTTTCCATGACTAAATCGCTTTTAAAATGAATTGTGTAATTACAATCAGTTCTAGTGTTCCCTCCCCTTCCCACATACATTGCTTGCTCCATCAACCCCCTCACCCTCCCTATCTCCTGCCCCAACTACCTCCTCTTGCGTCAGTTATTATCTCTATGCATCGACTCCTTCTGTGCCTCACAAACTGGACAACCCAACAGAAACAATAAAAAATGGAAACAAAGTGGTAAGGATAAAATCATAACACAAAGATAAAAATACAAAGAATGAATGAGAAAGAAAAGACCACCATCAGTATTTAAAAGGCCGGGGAAGAAACTTTTGTCAAGGAACAAGCAAGAAATACTGCATATACTCGCATATAAGCCAAGTTTTCAGCACATTTTTAATGCAGCTTTTGTGGTAAAATTAGGTGCCTCAGCTGATATTTGGGTCGGCTTATACACAAGTATATACGGTACTTGCACTTAGAACAATTTCAGGTTGGGTCAAGAGGGGGTCAACTGACAAAGCATCAAGTTCGCTCCAGTATAATCATGCTTACAATGATCTCTGATAGTAAAGCTGTTCCAGACCCTTGCCTGTGGCCTGAGGGGATCTGTCAGCGTCTTAATCTGACTAGACACTCTGCAGATGGATTTGGGCTCCCACTGTCCTCCACAGCCTTCTGCAAATTGGGTGTTAGCAATCTAAGCTCTGATATTTTTCCCTTTGTCATATTTGAATTGTGTCATTGTCATCTTTGGATCATACAAGCTGGTGTGCTTCTTCCATGTGTACTTAGTTGACTCCTTGCTTAGATGGCTGCTTGTTTCAATACAATCCTTTAAGACCCCAGACACTATTCTGATTGATAGCTGAGCACCATCTGCTTTCTTCACCACATTTTGCTGTTGTACCCTTATCTTCAGTGATCATTTCATGAAGGTAGGTATTGAGCAGGGCCATGATATCAGAAGTAACTGTTATTGGATTGGGGCTAGAGTTAAATGGGGACCCAGAATCCATCTGTTTGCCTCTGGGATATGCATGACTCAGTTTTACTTTGGGGGTTATATTATGACAAAGTCAAAATCCCATAACCAACTACATCAACAACAGCAACAAACCAAGCAGCAAAGAAAACACAAACTAAAGGCAGGAAGACAAAAACCCATAGAAATAGAAAAGTAAGTGTGGTAGTTACATAATTTCATGTCAACTTGATAAATAGGTCTAGGGGTGGTGAAGTCTAGCCTGTCAATCAGATCATTGCCTGATGATGCTTCTTTGTGGGCATGGCTTTCTCATGAGGTTTCTGGGAACTTCCTCTCTCCCGACTTGGAGGTGGGCTACATTCTTTCTCTGCTTCCCATTCTCATTGACAAGCCACATGGAACCACACTGATGACAGCCAGAGCCCTGGGGATGCTTCCACCACCATTGGATCCACAGGACTTTCCACCCACTGACCGGTGATCTTCTTGCATTCAGCATAATTGCATGTGCTGTGTGAGTCTAAAGAGGAATTTATGGACTAGTATTGGACATATGGGCTAATATCGAACTTATGGACTTGATTTGGACTGGGCTGGGACGTTTACACAATATACAATTGCTCTTTGATATCAAGCTCTCTCTTACACACCTATGGGCATCTCTGGATTTTGTTTCTCTAGTCACACTTGATCTTAGTCAAAAAGCCGAGAAGCGATTGTTTCTCTAGTCAACCTGGACTAACATAGTAAAACATTGTCAATCATCTCCCTGCGGTGTGTCAATTTTTCCAATGACACACGGCTCCAGACACTGTCGGTATAAGAAATCTATGGGAGTGCAGCTCCACTGTGAGCCACAACCCAGGAATTGTTGCTTCACACAGTTCAATCCCCCATTTGATTGAGCTCTGTTTACCTAAGTATGGGGATTGGTGCCAGGGGGAAGCTTCCTGGATCAATTCTTCCAAGTCCAGATCCCTGCCCAACAGATCAAAACCTGTCATGTCACTGTGAGGGGCATTGCGGTACTAACTATATGGTGATTCTGGGTCCCTTACCATTGGACACTCATCAAGCTGGGGGTTCCTCCCAAGGTTCAGTGACCGCCACTTCCACAAGTCCTGGGCAGTCACTCTCTGCTTCCTCTCCCATCCGAATATCCCAGTCCTCGGTTCAAGGGTGCAGGCACCTTTGAGGCAGAGCTCAGTCCATTCTGCTGGGCTTCTACATTAAGTTTCTCTGGTGTAGCCCCTGGGTTATGCCATGCTGCCTACAAGACCAGTGTCCAAGGTCATCATAGTGCTTAGTCCATTGCATGGTTCACCGAGGGTTGGGTAAAATCGTATATGTAGTGTCTACCTAGGAACATAACATCTGGTCCATTGTCCCTCTAGGTTCCTTATAATCATTGTTTAGCATCCCTTCCCGATGTGAGGTTACTTCTCCCCAATCACCCACCATACTCACCAACAGAACTATCAGTGTCTCCTCCAAAATGTAGATGCTCCTCTACATGGACCCTCCATAGAAATGGAAGGAGAACCGTGCCAGAAAATCAAGATTGGCTTGATGAGTGTCCAATGGAAAGGGACCTAGAATTGCCATATATTTAGTACCTCAATGCCCCTCACAATGACATGACAGGTTGGTTTTTTTAATCGTTTTATTAGGGGCTCATACAACTCTTATCACAATCCATACATACACCAATTGTGTAAAGTACATTTGTACATTCATCGCCCTCATCATTCTCAAAACATTTCCTCTCCACTTAAGCCCCCGGCATTGGGTCCTCATT
>NW_022111373.1:81369516-81394965 GCF_000313985.2 Echinops telfairi | reverse complement strand
GCTTGATTACCTTCAAGTCTTCAAGACCCCAGACACTATACTTTTTGATAGCCGGGCACCATCAGTTTTCTTCGCCACATTTGCTTATGCACCCATTTGTCTTCAACGATCCCTTCAACACCCCGTGATCACACAGGCTGATATGTTCTTCCATATGGGCTTTGTTGCTTCTGAGCCAGATGGTCACTTGTTTACTTTCAAGCTTTTAAGACCCCAGGCGCTATATCTTTTGATAGCCGGGCACCATCAGTTTTCTTCACCACATTTGCTTATTCACCCACTTTTTCTTCAGTGGTTGTGTCGGGAAGGTGAGCAACATAGAATGCCAATTTTAATAGAAGAAAGTATTCTTGCATTGAGGGAGTACTTGAGTGGAGGCCCAATGGACATGACAGGTTTTGATCTGTTGGGCCTGATTTCTGGCAAGGTTCTCCTTCCATTTCTATGGGGGGGTTCCACTGATTTCCCCCAACCTTGTCTCAGTGTTGTATAGCCTCAAGTGGATGGTCTTCTCCCTTTTCCCTCCTCTTGAAGGAGTGACCCCAGACAATGTGAGGTCTCTTCCTTCAAGGTGACTCTTGTGAGGTGCTTAAAAGGGAGGTGATGTATGGTCCTTTTCCCCTTTTGTTCAGGAATTGGTCCCTAAGATTTGTTTAATTGGTGTTTCTCCTTATGGTAGTGGACACATACAATACTTGTACTTTTGTGATTCACTTACTTCACTCAGCATAATATTTTCCAGGTCCTTCCATGTCATGCAGTGTTTCATGCTTTCTTCACTGTTTTTCAGGGATGCATAGTATTCCATTGTGTATATATACCATAGTTTCTTTATCTGTTTTCCCACTGTTGGCCATTTGGGTTACTTCCAATTTGTTGCTATTGTGAACTGTGCTGCTATGAACATGGGAGAGCATACTTCCACTCGTGTTGTGTCTCTTATTTCTTTAGGGTATATGCGTATTAGTGGTATTGTTGGATCTTATGGAATTTCAATTCTCAGTTGCTTTAAGTATCACCATATCATTTTTCACAGTGGTATATGTATTTACAAGTCCACCAACAGTATGTACGAGTTCCAATCTCTCCACATCTTAGCCACCATTTGTTGTTTTCTGTTTTTTTTAATTTGGGCTAGCATTGTGAGCTTAAACCTGGTTTCCTTTTTATTTTGGTTTTCTTTTTAGAGTTCTTTTTGTTAATATAAAGGAATCCAACGTTTTCTATCCCCCCCCCCTCCACCCCTGCCGTAGCTTTCTTGATCTTTTTCTCTATCCATTGAAAATACTTAAACATCATTCTTTTGAATTCTTTTCTGATAGATCCAATGCCTTTTCCTCCTCAAGGGGGTCCTTTGGCTCTCTGTCTTGGTCACTCATTGTGACATTCTGTCTTGATCCTTAGTGCGAACAGAAATGGCTTGCTGTCTTTGAGACATTGCATTGTTTATTTTTTTACTTCTCTTTGTTGATCTGGTGGCAATGGAGTGGGTGGTAGCCCTTGCCCATTAATTATAACTGTTGAAAGTAAGGGAGGAGGGCGGCTGGAAAGAGTGGATACATAATAACTCACGCTAGTGGCTTTCAATGGTTGATTTTTCTTTTAAGGTGCCTCTAGGTGAATGACAACTTCCAACTTTTCAGTTAACAGCCAGGTGTAATTAGCCATTGGCATCATCTTTGAACTGCACTTGACAGTAGGTGTTTAGCAAACATTTGCTCATTGATTATGTGAACGGACACCGATGCTTTTTAATTCCCCAAGCAGTATCTCTTTTGATTTGACAATCCTCCAAAGTATGCCTTTTAAAAAGAAATAATGGGGAATTCTCGTTATTATAAAAAAGCTACAGTAGCCAATTAACCAATTTCTCCTTCTCTTTTCAGAAAATGGCCACAGAAGAGAAGGTCTCTGATGAGAACATTTCCCAGTTTGATTTTTCTACGTTGTTAGAGGTCTCTGCCCTTCTGGGCATAGATGCAATTAAATTTGCAAAGCAAATAGAAGAGGTGGAGCAGAAGGACCGAGCAAAGATGCAAAAAGGCTTTAACTCAAGAATGCGCAGTGAAGCAAAGAGGCTGAAGTCTTTTGTGACCTATGAGTCGTACAGCTCTTGGACCCCTCAGGAGATGGCATCTGCAGGGTTTTACTTAACAGGAGTGAAATCTGGGATTCAGTGCTTCTGCTGTAGCTTAATCCTCTTTGGTACCAGCCTCAGGAGATGCCCCATGGAAGACCACAAGAGGTTACATCCAGACTGTGAATTCCTTTTGGGCAAAGATGTTGGTAACATTCCCAAGTATGATGCTCGGGTCAAGTATTGGGATAACAACCTGAGATCTTCGGATAAAGTGAAGTATCAAGAAGAGGAGGTCAGACTTGCATCCTTCAAGAACTGGCCATTTTATGCCCAAGGAATTTCCCCACGTGAGCTGTCAGCAGCTGGCTTTGTCTCTACGGGTAACTGGAAATTATTTACTAAAGTGTTTCGCTGGAGTTCAGAGTCCATATTTCAGTCACCTTTGCAATGTGTTGGGTGACTTTTTTCACTTAGTAGCTATGTCATATAAGATAGCAAAAAAAATCAAAATCAGACTGACTGCCATTGAGTTGATTATAACTCACAGCGACCTTGTAGGACACTGGAGAACAGCCCCTGTAGGTTTCTGAGACTGTAGCTATTTTCTCCCACAAAAAACATTCCATTAGGAGATAATGCAGATATCATATCATTCCATAATTCAATCACATCAAGCAGTATTGTACAATTGCTACCACAATCAGTTTTCAAACATTCTTTTCCTTCCTGGACTCCTTGACATCAGCTGCCTTTTACCCCTATTTCCACTGTTACCCCCCAGAAACTCTTATTCAACTCACTGCCCCTATAGGTTCATAAATCCTGGGTTTCATATACTGAAAAATAGAAAAATATTTTTAAAATTTTTTTAAAAATTGTCACCCCCATTGACAAACTACATCTGAGATCAACCCCAATATGAACAAACAAACAAGCAAAAGACAGAAAATCTTGAAAACCAGATCAGGCCCAACACGCATCAGAGTAGGGATCAACTGACAAGGTTTGAACCGTTCACGTCAGGTTTATCATTTTGATCTCCTGTAGTCATCTCTCCCGTGCACTCTCTTTGGTAACTAGTTTCTTCCCATCCCTCTATTATGGATGAAGGGAAATCACTGGAGGCTTATTTCCTATGTAGATCCCATACATGTATCTTGGGCTCCCACTGTCATCCATAACCTTCTGCAAACCAGATTCTCACAATTTAGGCTCTGATACTGTTCCCTCCTCAGGCTTCAGATGATATGATCTACAATCCTTTGGTCACTGATGTTGGTGTGCTTCTTCTATATGGACTTAGTTGATCTCTCACTTAGATGGCTGCTTGTTTGGAGACAAACCTTTAAGATCCCAGACGTTATTTTATCTGATAGTTAGGCACCATCTAATTTCTTCACCACACTGTGCTATAGCACCCATGTCTTCTGTGTTCCCTACCTGAGGGCAAGTATGAGACTGTAACTCTTTATGGGAATAGAGAGCTTCATAAATCTTCAGGAAAGCAGCTGGTGATTTTGAACTGCTGACTTTGTAGTTCTCAGTTTGACTCATAACCACGACACCACCAGGGCTGTTCTATATGAGTCTATTTTATCAGACTTTAATTTAGACATTTTACTTTAGTTGTATTTTGGACTTAGTGCAATGTGTTAACTTATATACAATAAAGTCCTTAGTTTTGTAAAATTTGATTTAAGACATATCTAAAATAAATAAATAAATAAAAACTCACTGTCATCAAGTTGTTGCTAACTCATAGAGACCCTGTAGGGCAGGGTAGAGCTATTCCTGTGAGGTTACAGGAGTAGAGAGCCTCACATTTCTTCTAAGGAGTGACTGGTGATTTCGAACTGCTGACCTGGAAGTTAGTAGACAATCTTCACTTTGAAATCGTTAAACCAACAAATTCTTCATCACAATCATCCTAACTTGCTGCTCGTGCAGTTTTAATATGTGCATACCCCCTTTTTGTCCAGACATGGACGCATTGAACTAGATAATGTAAGGCTAAGTCAGAACCATATACACCTTCTGACTTACCTACAAATTCAACTTTAAGACTTGGACTTAAGAGAGTCAGAAAGAAAAAAAGACACAGTCGGGAGCAGATGACGTTCACAATCCCGGGACTGCCCGTATTCGAAGCTTCCAAGAGCCCTGTGGCGCAACGGGTAAGCACTCAGCCGCTTACTGGAAGGTTGGCGCATCGAGCCGCCCCAGTGACTCCATGGAGAAAGACTTGGTGACCTGCTCCCAGAAAGATCGCACCTTAGCAAACCCTCTGGGCAGTTCTAGTCTGTCATATGGGGTCGCTATGACTGAAAATGGACTCAATGGCACTCAATAATAAACGTATTCTCAGAAAGTTATTTTTCCTTAAATGTGGACTTTACAAAATATTGGTTTCACTGTTAAGGGCCTAAAAATAAGTCATGAGGTAAACCTGGCCCCAGTCTCTTTCTCACTCAGTCTCCTTCCGCAGCTCTTACATGATCTTGGATTCTCTTCAATGCTATTTACTATTGGAGAGATTTTTTTTTTTTTGAAACCCAACAGAAACCTTTATTCACTTTCATGAACCCCCAAGACACAAAGTATTTCATGTAACTTACATGAGTTAAGCATGGGTGTAGAAAACCCATCTTCCCCTACTTAGTGAGATGGGTGGCTTTAGTTTGGAGCCCAAATCAAAACCCATTACACCACTGGGCACTTTCCAATCATAAATTAGGTTGAACACATACCTGGATGATCAGGTTTTAAATAAGCATTTTTCTGGTAAATACTTTTCCTGAGGCTTTGGCATTTTCTTTTGCATCTTGGTATCTCCACACCATAGCTTCAATATGACAATCAGAGACACTGCCATTGTTCCTGCCACCTACTACCTAGCTACCAAGTCCCGATGTAAAAGACCGAGATTTTTTTTAACAGTAGGGATAATTCTAATGGATAAAGCAAATTACATTTCAGAAAATTAACATTGTTTGGATTATCCTAGTCACACGACAGATATTACAACAGATGCAGATGAGAATTGTAATAACAGTAACGATCTTTTACTGAATGCCGACGTTGTGATTGGCACAGGATTGAGCACTAATCCTACAAATGTGGCCCCTTGCCCCACTTCACAGTCCAAGGCACTGAGACTCCCAGTGTTCAAGAATCTTTACCTGTGTTTCCACAGTAAGTTCATGGCAAATCTGAATGGTAGATCTTCTGACTGTGTTTTACTTCTGGGGGTGTGGCTTTCCCATCGCAGAGCGAAAGACTGCGCTGTGAAGCAGTGTGGGGAGGGAGACCTATTGAGGGAAACGGGTGAGAGTTTAGGGTGAAAAGTACAGCCATGGCCAAGGAATGGCGTGCCAGAGCTTACAATGTGGTCCTCGAGGCCTGTGGCTGGAGCTGCAGTGAGAGCAGGGCGTGAGTGTCCTTCACACACTGCACAATGAATGGACTCCAGGGGACACACCCTCTGGGCCATCTAAATGTTTCCCTTCCTTTGTAGGTAAAAAGGACACCGTGCAGTGTTTTTCCTGTGGTGGGTGTTTGGGAAATTGGGAGGAAGGAGATGATCCTTGGAAAGAACATGCCAAGTGGTTCCCCAAGTAAGTGGATATATATTTCTTTTTGTTGAAAGTGTTCAGGTTTTCATAAGAAACAAAACTCAGCAGGCCCATTTTCTTCTACCTACCATCTTGATCTTTCCCTATCCAGAACCAGACCACCCCAGGATTTATTCAAGCAGAACTGGTTTGCTAACCACAACGTCAGCAGTTCAAAACCACTAGCCACTCCCTGGGAAACAGATGAGGCTTTGTACTCTTGTGAAGATTTACTGTCTCTATTAAGGCATTTTCCTTTCATCTGGAGATGAATGCTTTTACATCTGGAGATCTTTGTAATACCCATTCAAAATGACTTTAAGTCTGCTCGACGTACTACACAATTTAGAGCTGTGATTTTGTTGCTTATTTGGGGTTTTTTTGTCATTCTCTTTTTTGTCTTCTACTCAACATAAGTGTGGGTGTACCTTCTCCCCAGAACCTTAGAGAAGCTTCCAATTCTAGAGACTCTTCACCAACAACTCCGATTTGGGGGGGCTGAAGAAAATGATACATCCTTGCAAATGTCATCTGCGAGGCACCCTACGCAGAGACTGCCGTCTCTCCTGCTCCTCCACGGACCTGCTTCTTCAGGATAACCCGGAGTCTTCCACCAGCCCCAAGGCACAACTGCCTGACTGAAGAGAAGAGCCCAGTGAAGAAGCAAAGTAAGGGATGGGCAAGAAACGGACGGTCTGATCTGTGTTCTCTCAGACCCAGTTGTGCATACTCAAAGAGGGATGCCGGAAACAGAAAGACCTCAGCCTCCAGCAGATGCAAGAACATTCCAAAGTCCTGAATCTCCGCTACAAACAGGTTAAGCTCGGGCTCCAGAACCAGAGAAGGAAACGTAAGAGATGACAGGAAACCATCAACTGGTCACAGAAAGGCCCTGGTGTGACTCAGGCCTCTGCGCCCACGGATACCTGGACCTCTGTGCGTCCTCCCACCTTCTGGAAACCTTCGGATGGGGAGTGCTCAGAACTGGAACAGCGAGACCTGGGACACCAGAGTTGGAGTGGTCAGGCTCTGAGCAACCAGATCTGGAAGAGCAGCCAGGTGTGGACTAGCCAGACATGGTACACCCAAACCTGGAATAACCAGTCCTGGAACAACCCTTTCCGGAGCTGTGGAGAGGAAATCCTGCTGTCCCAGTTCCAGCAAACGTCTCTCTGTGATCTGGAGGCTGTACAAACTTTAGATTTCTTTTGAAATGAGTGCAGAGGTGTACGATCTGAAGATGTGTGGAGATAGACGTGTAGCTCCATGTCCATCTGAGCAGTGACTGCATGACTTCCTTTTTATAGGATTTCTTGTTTTCTTAATCATTTTATTGGGGGCTCTTCCAACTCTTGTTACAAACCATACATCAATTGTATCCTACATATTCGTACATATATTCCATCATTCTTCTCTAGGCATTTACTTTCCATTGAGCCCTTGGGATTAGCTCCTCTTTTTTCCCCTCCCTTCTCCCCACACCCCCACAACCCTCATGGCCCCCTGATAGGCTGTAGATTGTTCATTATCTTCAAATCTCACACCGACAGCTGTCTCCCTTCCCCTCTGGTTTCCGTTGTTCTTCCTCCTGGCTGGGGGTGTGTGGTTATGTGCCCTTCATTGTGATCAGTACCCCCTTCCTCCCCACCTCTCCCCCCTTCCCCTGACCCTTTTGGATCTCTATTCCCATTCCTGTTCCTGGGGTCCACGTGTTGTGAGTTTTATCTCTTGTCTATACCTATGTACATGCTCCCGTCTAGTCTAGACTGGGAGGCGGCACTGAGGTCGTGATAGCGGGGGCGTGAGGAGGCCTCCAGGGAACAGAGGTATATCGTGTGACCCATTAGTGCTCTACTGCACCCTAATTGACTCAACTCCTCCCTGTGACCTCTCTGTGGGGGGATGTTCCATTGTCCATAGATGGGCTTTGGGTCTCCGCTCCAACACCCCTCCATTCTCACCAACGCATTTTTGCTTGTTTGTTTACTGTTTGTTGTGACTCTTCTGATGCTTGTTGCCCAGTCTCGATGACACTTAACGGTCACACTTGCTAGTGTGCTTCTTCCATATGGGCTTGTTGCTTCACCGTTGAATGGCCGTTTGTTTAACTTCAAGCCTTTAAGACCCCAGACACTATATCTTTTAATAGTCGGGCACCGTGATCATGAGATGTTGAAGGGATCAGGTATCAGGCATCAAAGAACAAAAAAATCATATCATTGTCAATAAGGGGAGTGAGGAGTGGGGACCCAAAGCCCATCTGTAGGCAACTGGAGATCCCCTTACAGAAGGGTCACAGGGAGGAGACGAGCCAGTCTGGGTGCAGTATAGCAAGGATGAAACATACAACTTTCCTCTAGTTCTTAAATGCTTCCCCCATTCCACTATCACGATCCCAATTCTAACTTACAAATCCGGCTGGACCGGAGGATGTGCACTGGTACAGATAGGAACTGGAAACACAGGGAATCCAGGACAGATGATCCCTTCAGGACCAGTGTTGAGAGTGGTGATACTGGGAAGGTGGAGGGAGGGTGGGGTGGAAAGAGGGAACCGATGCCAAGGATCTACATATAACCCCCTCCCTGGGGGACGGACAACAGAATGGTGGGTGAAGGGAATCCAACAAACACAACATTTTAGATTCCATGCTTCTGTGAATCAGTCTTTGATTGTATTACATGTTTTAGTAACACTTCATCCACATGTCCTACAGCTCAATAATTCAATCATATTAAGAAGAGTGGTGCATGACATGCTTTGTTTCAAGGGAGAAGATTATCTGAAGATGCCATTCTAAGTTACCACATGTTGTCACCAACAGATATAAAGATTAATTATATGAGAATAACTGTTGTCCTAGACAAATTTTGGTGGTAGATTTTTGAAAGTTTTATTGTACTAGAATAAAAGTCACCAATTTTAAGTGTATGAGCCAGTAAGATTTAGCAAATGTGCAGCGTGCAACCTTCACCACAGTTCAAATAGGGGATATTGCTAACACAATATCGGGTACATTTTAATTTTATGCTTATTAATTACAGATGTGAATTTCTTCTAAGTAAGAAAACCTCAGAGGAAATTGCCCAGTATATTGAAAGCTACGAGGGATTTGTTGATGTCACGGTAAGTTTGATTCTCTAATAAAATCTGAATTAAAGAGGAAGGCATGGGTTGTTTTGGTTGTTTTTACCTTCATTGGCTCTTCTTTCTTCTCCCTTTTCTTTTCATCTTCCCATCACCACCCCTCCCCACCCTCTGCTCTTGGCGCATGGCGGCTAGGGTGGTGGGGGGGTGGGGGCAGGAAATCACATGTTCTCGATAAAATGGAGCCCCTAGAATGTTTTCCCAAAGCTGACTCTTGATTCGTTCGTTTTGCTTGTCTTTCCTTCTGGTCTTGCCCCCGCGAATGAGATTAACTCCCCAAGCTGCTCATGGGAAAGTCTGGGTGACATGTTCTGACCCAAGCCACCATCGTCCACAGCACAGCCCAGCTGGTGCCCCGAGGACTCCAAGCTGGTTACTTTGTCCTCTATCAGTAAGGGTTAACTCAGTCGCAACCCCAAGGAAATCCAACCCAAATTGACTTGTGCGAAAAAGATGATTTATTGGCTCACTTGACTCAGAAGACCCGAGCAAGTGGTGGCCACTACCCAGAGAACGTGAACTAAGAGTGGAGGAGGAGGAGGGCTTTCTCCGGAGGGAATCTGGGTGCAATGATCGGAGGAAGATGATTTGCTTCATACTTAAGACCCTTCTGAATCCATTTCCTTCTTCTCTTTCTCAGTCTTTCTCACCTCTTCGTGAGCAAAGTACATCTGTGATATCTAGATACATTTTTGTTTCTGAAATGGCTCTGTGGGAAATGTAACCCCTCGAAAGTGTGTTCTTTCTAGGGTCTAGGTAATTATTCACAACGATTGTGATTTGTATTACATTAAACAAACACTCCAACATTGATGGATAAAGGAACAATTCTTCAACAATCCCGCCACCTCATCCAATGACTATTTTTCTCTTATGGAGTTCTGTGCAGGGTTCGTTAATGGGTAAGTATATGGTTTATAGGCCAAATGGCCCATCACGTGCATTTTCCTTTTCCTCAGGGCGAGCACTTTGTGAATTCCTGGGTCAAAGGAGAGTCACCGGTGGTTTCAGGTAAAAGTCAGACATATGCTGGAGGCTTGGCTGACTTCTTCGCTCTTTTTGCCCCTAATTTTAATGTTATTTAAGAATATTGTGCTTAGAGTAAACATTGACAGAGCAAAGTCGTTTTCCGTACAATCACTTGAGCACATCTTGTTTCATGACCCCAGTTGCAGTCCTGTCAGTGAGACCTGATCACGCTGATGACTCCCTCCCTGAAGCCCCCTTCTTCTCAAATTCCTCCCATTGTCCAGTGACATAAGGTGCCCTCTTCCTTCTCTTTACACACGATTGTCTGGTGTTCTAGAAATATGGAAACATAGCTGGATAGGTTATTTGATCAATTCTCCCTTTAAAAAGAACCAAAGTTTATGAGTAAGAAGAATTCAAACAATATATGTGAATCAATGTGCTAAGCAGTTAAGAGATGTTGCTGCTGAAAGTCATGTGAAAGCAGTCATGCCGGAGTTACACGGAACATTGGAGCACAGTTTCACCTTTAAGGACGTTTGGTGAATTGAGCTAACGTGAGTTACATTTTCAAGTGCTCATGGTGTGTGTGTTAGGCAGGGTTCTCTAGAGAAATGAAATCAGGATACTTATGATTTTATATATATATATAAAATGTATATATATATATGTGTGTGTGTGTGTGTAGGTTTATACAACGAGAAGGAATATGACAGCTAATTAGTCTACACAGCAGTACAGAGGGTTCAGTTCAACTCAGTTTCGTGGAACAGTTAATATACTGGAAGTCCTTCAACTCACGTGGGCTGCCAAGTCCAAGGTCAAGGAAACAGACAGCAGAGTCCTCCCTGGGTCATGGCGAGTAGAGTCTGCCCACAGGCAGCAAACAGCAGGGTGGGTCACCAACAGTCAGTAGCTCAGGAGCTTAGCGAAGCAGGCCCAGATGGGATATCAAATGCAAGCAATGCAAGGCCATGAATCCACCAGCCTCAAGCTCAAATGATATACACACCAGCAGCATGGCAAAGCAGGTCTCGAAGGGGCCACACGTTCTAACGACACAATGCTTGGGTTGGCCTGGCCCACAGATAGTGTAGCTCACAGGTTGAGGCAGAGAACTAGCTACCCTGTGGGTCAACCTGTGGGTTGTGACCCCTTTAGGGGTCAAATGACCTTTCACAGGGGTCGTCTGATTCATAACAGTAGCAACATTACAGTTATGAAGTAGCAATGAAAATAATTTTATGGTTGGGGGGGTTCATCACACATGAGGAACTGTATTAAAGGGTTGCGACATTAGGAAGGGTGAGAACCACTGAGCTACAGCATCAGCACTTATGCTCCAGCACGCAGTCATCACCAGAGAGCAAGAGAGAGGGGGGTGGAGCTTGCAGAGCCATTTATCTTCTCCTTGCCCTCCAATCAAATTGCGACCTGATTAATCCCACATGTTCCTATTGACCAGGTTGACACAATAAAACTAACTATCACAGGGTGCAAAAGACAGCAACCCAAACCCAGGATCAACCCAAGTGGAAAGACCATCCTGTAAAGATACAAATATTGTCTTTTGGATTTATTTACTAAAAAAAAAAAAAATCTTGTTAGGTACTTTCCTAAGTTTATGAGATTCATTAATGAACAAAAACACAAAAATCTATTCCCTCACTCAATTTTGATTCAATTGATACTCATATTTTGATTAGAAAACCCTTCCCCTGATAGCAAAGGAAGAACAGGGGAGGGTGTTCATCAAAACGTATCATCAATGATTATTTGCTGATGATAAAAAAAAATTCAGCATAGACTATTGCCTCTTTGGTAACCCACTTTGTGACATTGTCACAAAAAAATAATCGGTGGGGGTTTGGTTAATAAAAGCTCAGATGTTATGATCTGCTTGTCATTTGACAAATGCACATGCTAGTGTCATGGGTAGAATTTCCTTATTTCTAGGACTACAGGACACTGACTCCTGTTTTCCCTGTCGAGAAGATTTGGAGCAGTGGCAGGATGGTAATGACCCATTACAAGACCCCACCAGGTGAGTGGATTGAATGTTTAGTGTCCGTGAATTGGATGCACTTTACCAAGTGTTTCCCCACCTCCCACCCCTTATCTCATCTTCTAATTAAGTCTTTGCCTATTCCTCTGATTCACACTATGAAGGATGAGTTGTTATCCCCTTCACTCTCTTATTTCCACAGTACCCATTTTATGGATCCTAATTCACACTATAGTTATGTTATGCTTTTGGTTTGGTCCATATTTAATGTTTACATTATCATGACTATTTTAATGCTGTACAAAGCTGAACTTTGTAGTCTATAATGATTTATTTTCTTTCTCTATACCACTTTTTAATTTTCCTAGGAAGTGATCATTGTATCCATGAGTACGTTTGCTCAGTTTTTAAAACTTGAGTTGAAATTCATGTAACATAAAATGAACTATTTTTAAACACACCAGTGGCATTTAGTATAATCACTGTTTGTTCCCTCTGTCTAGTTCCAAAATATCTTTATAATCCACCCTCCAAAAAACCCTGTACCTTTTAAGTAATCACACCCTGTTTGTCACCCTGGCAACCACCAATCCGCTTGCTCTCTCTTTGGGTTTACCAATTCTGAATATTTCATATAGATGGAATCGTAAAAGATGCAACTTTTTGTCTCTGACTTCTTTTATCTAGCATAATCTTGTTTAGATTATGCCACATTGTAACATATTATCAGTACTTAATTCTTCTTTAGGTATATAAAATAACTTGTTCACCATACTTCTGATGATGGACATTGGGTTATTTTCTCCTTTTCACTACTGTGAATAGTGCTACTATGAACATTTGTACACACGTATTTTATTTGAGTTTTTGTTTTTATCTCTTTTGAGTCTATCGTAGTAGTGAAATTATTGGATTATATGGTAATTTTACATTTAATTTTTTGAGGAGCCAGTAAACTATTTTTAACATAATATCCACCAATATGATTCCAATATCTCCATATCCTCCCATCTTGTATTTCTTTTAATAGCTATGTGTGTTAGGGTGGGCTCTCTAGAGAAGCAAACCAATGACATTTATATGTTTTTGCATATACATATAGTGTGCATATGAATATATACACCAAATATATCCATTCGTTATATTTATATAAAGAAATGGCTCATACAGTTGCAACAGGATTAAGTCCAGTGTCCTGACGGGTGTAACCACATTGGCAGACTAAAGGGATCTGGAAGATGAAGAGGAAGCAGGAAGGTCACAGGCTGGTGGATGCTGACATGAATCCATTCAAAACTGGCCAAATGAATCCAAAGTCAGGAGCCTGCAGGACTGGCAGGCTATGTTACAGGAGGTTGGAAAACCAGATGCAGGATCCCAGCTTCCACACCTCTCAATTAATACTGAGTATGTTGCCTCATTTGAAAAAGAAATCAAGCATCAAGTTGCAATATTGAAAGATTCTACAGGCAAAATATTGAACAATGCAGGAAGCAGCAAAAGAAGATAGAAGGAATACACAGAGTCACTGTACTAAAAATAATTAGTCAACTTCCACTATTTCAAGAGGTAGCATATGAGCAAAACCAGTGGTGTTGATGGAAGAAGTACTGAAAGCATTAGCTAAAAATGAAGCTCCAGGAATTTATTGAATACCAATTGAAATGTTTCAACAAGCTGATAAAGACTGGAAACACTCATCTATGTCATGAAACTTGGAAGACAGCTACCTGAACAACTATTTGTACCCATTCTAAAGAAATGTGGCTGGACAGATGCTGAAATTATAGAACAGTATTAATGATATCAAGTAAAATGTTGCTGAAAATCATTCAACAATGGTTGTAGCAGTGCATTGATAGGGATTTGCCAGAGGTTCAGGTTGGGTTCAGAAGAGGTTGTGGAACAAGGGATATCATGTCAGCTGATGTTAGATGGATGTTGACTTAAAGCAGCGAATACCAGAAAGATGTTAACTTGAGTTTTATTGACTCTGCCAAGGCATTTGACTGTGTGGATCATAACAAACTATGGATAGTCTTGAGATGAATGGGAATTTCAGAACACTACATTGTGCTCATGTGGAACCTGTATATGATCAAGAGGCAGTTGTTCTAATGGAACAAAGAGATATACATGGTCTAAAATCAGGAAAGCTGTGCATCAGAGTTGCATCCTCTTACCATGCTTATTCAATTTGTATATTGAGTCAGTAATCAGAGAACCTGAAATATATGAAGAAAAATGTGGCATCAAGATTGGAGGAAGCATTATCAAGGGTTCATGAGGGAGATGGGGGCAGGGAGGGAAGGGAAAAATGATTTTTTAAAATTACCTAGAGGCAAAAAAAGAAAATATTAGGTCAAGTCGTCTAATTGTAATATTTAGATCTGTAGCCTCTTTGTTAAGCTACTTTCCCTTTGAACTATCTTTCTCAAAGAATGGTGTATTAAAGTCACCTATGATAATTGTTGAGCCTGTAATTCCTTTTTTTTATCTTTTGGAGTATTTGGTTGATGAATTTCACTGGTCTCTCATTGGGAGTGTATATATTTATTATGGTCGCTGGTTCTTTGTCTACTGTTTCCATGAGCATTATATAGTGCCACTCCTTATCTCTTGTTTTGCCTTGCACCTTGAGATCAATTTTGTCCGAGATTAGGATTACAACCCCTGCTTTTCTTTGAATTGCCATTTTCTTGGTATGTTTGATTCTCAGCCTATTTTTATCTGTAATCTTGAGATGTATCTCCAGTAGGCAACAGATTGACGGCTTGGGTTTTTAAAGCCAGTGTGCTAGCCTCTGCCTTTTAATGCCTGAGTTCAATCCATTAATATTCAGGGTTATTACATCCATCTGTGGACTCTGTCATGTCATCTTGTACCTTTTGTGTTAAGTGTTTTCCTACCTCCCTTTCTTATCACTGTATTGTGCATGTGTTTTTTTGTTTTTATTTTTAATCATTTTATTGGGGGCTCATACAAATCTTATCACAATCCATACATGCATCCATTGTGTGTCAAGCACATTTGTAAACTTATTGCCCTCATCATTCTCAAAACATTTGCTTTCTACTTGAGCCCTTGGTATCAGCTCGTCATTTTACCCCTCCCTCCCCTTTTCCCCCTCCTTCACAAACCCTTGATAATTTATAAATTATCATGATTTTGTCATACCTTACACTGTCCGATGTCTCCCTTCACACACTTTTCTGTTTTCTGTTCTCCTCCTAGGGAGGAGGTTATGTAGATCCATGTCATTGGTTCCCCCTTTCTACCACACCTTCCCTCCACCCTCCCAGTATAGCAGCTCTCACCACTGGTCCTGAAGGAATCATCTGTCCTGGATTCCCTGTGTTTCCAGTTCCTATCTGTACCAGTTTACATCCTCTGGTCTAGCCAGATTTGTAATGTAGAATTGAGATCATGATAGTGGGTGGGGGAAGGAAGCATTTAAGAACTAAAGGAAAGTTGTATGTTTCATTGGTGCTACGCTGCACCCTGATTGGCTCGTCTCCTCCCTGCCACCCTTTTGTAAAGGGATGTCCAGTTGCCAACAGATGGGCTTTGGGTCCCCACTCTGCACTCCCCCTCATTCACAATGATATGATTTTTTGTTTTTTGATGCCTGATACCTGATCCCTTCGACACCTCGTGATCACACAGGCTGGTGTGCTTTCTCCATGTGGGCTTTGTTGCTTCTGAGCTAGATGGCCGCTTATTTACCTTCAAGTCTTTAAGATCCCAGACACTATATCTTTTGATAGCCAGGCACCATCAGCTTTCTTCACCACATTTGCTTATGCACACATTTGTCTTCAGCGATCGTGTCGGGAAGGTGTGCATCATGGAATGCTACTTTAATAGAACAAAGTGTTCTTGCATTGAGGAAGTAATTGAGTGGAGGAGGCCCAATGTCCATCTGCTACCTTAATACTAAACCTATAAATATATTCACATAGATCTATTTCCCCATCATCATATAAAAATATATTTACATATGTACCTGCCTGTATTTAGACCTCTATAAATGCCTTTTGCCTCTTAATTCTTTCCTCTATTTCCTTTTACTTTCCTCTTGTCCCACTGTCATGTTCAACCTTTGTTTGGGTTTCGGTAATTCCTCTCGGTTACATTGCCCTTGATCAAGCCCTACCAGGCCTCTTACACTTCCTTGCCACTAATTTTGGATCACTTGTTGTTCCCTTGTTCCTGGGTTGGTGAACACCACTTCCTTTCCCCCACCTCCCCCTCTCCCATATCCCCCTGGAACCATTGGTCCCGTTGTTTTCTCCTCCAGATTGTTTATCCTGCCTATCTTATCTAGTTAGACTTGCAGAAATAATAATATGCACAAAAAAACAAGACAGCAAAACAAAGAGACAAAAGAAACCAAAACATGGACAACAACAACAAAAAAACCTATGTCAAAAAAAGAGAAAAGCCTGTAAATATTTCAAGGTCTGTTTGTTGACCTTTAGGAGTGTTTTCCAGTTGAGTGTGATAGGACACCACACCCTCACACCAAAATCTATTTTTTTTCTCCATCAGGACTTCCTTTCTCTGATCCCCTTGCTGTTCTGTTGCACGCACTTAGTGTTTTGCCTCGGTGTGGTGGGGTCAGATTGGGTGCAATTCCAACACTGTGTCTCTAGTGCTGTCCCCTGTAGGGTTATGGGTCAGTGAGGGATGTCGTTTCTCATAGTTGGGCCAGCCCTATTGTCCTCTCTGTGCACTGGCTTCTCTGAGTGGGGATATCCTCCTCAAGCTTGGTGGGCGAGGATGTGCTCCACTCTCTCTTCCTCCCCCTTCATTTGATCCCATATTGTGCATGTGTTTTTTCGTGTGTGGTTCATTTTTACTTCTTGCCACCCTTTAGTCAATGCTATTTTGGGGCTGTTTTCTTTTTGTTGCCCCTGTTGGGTTTGTTCTATGTGGTCATCTCTTATTTGTGCTTAGTGAGTTCTATTCTTCTGCCCATATTGGGTCGGCAAGGATCTTTTGTAGGGCTGGGTTTCTTTTAACATATTCCTTGAGTTTTTCCTTGTCTGGGAAGACTCCTACTTCTCCATCTATCTTGATAGATAATTTGGCCAGAAAGAGTATTCTTGGGTTTGTGTCATTTTCCTTCAATTTTTGGAATATGTTACTCCACTCGCTCCTCTTTATCATAGTGTCTGCTGATAGGTCTGAACATAATCCCAGTAGGGTACCTTTATATATGACTGTTTTTCCCTAGCTGCTCTTATGATTTTCTCCTTTTCCTCAAAGTTAGATAGTTTGACTATTATATGCCTTGGTGACTTCTTCTTGGGATACAGTCTAGCTGGTGTTGCCTCCTGAAAGGTTGCCTGGTTTTCATTCATTAAGCTGGGGAAGGTTTTGCCATTGACTTCTTCGCTGTGTTTTGTTCAGTATTTTTTTGTTCATTATTCTAATGTTTTCCTCTTAGTATCAGACATGTCTCTCAGGTTTTCCTCAGCTTCTCTGATTATTTTTTTTTTTGACTGCCTTTCGAGTTTGTTGAAGTCTGCCTGGCTATCCTCTAGGCCAGTGGTTCTCAACCTTCCTAATGCTGCAAACCTTTAGTAAAGTTCCTTATGTAGTGATGACCCCATATGTGGGCGTATCTGCATGTTGGTGGACCCGCCTGGAGATGGATAGAGGAGCAGTGTCTCGGTTCCTAAAACCATCAGAATATGATCTTAAGCGACCCCTGTGAAAGGGTCATTTGACCCCCAAAGGGGTTGCAACCCCCAGGTTGAGAACCACTGTTCTATGTCACTGATGCAATTATCTGTGTCCTCAAGCCTCTTGACAAAGTCTGTGAATTTGATACAGGTTTTGTTATCTCATTCTAGGTCTTGTACTTCCCTTTGGTGTGTGGCCTTTATCTCCACTGTCATTCCAACCTTTTCCTGTATTGTTTCCCTCATATCCTGTATTAGTTCAAGCAGCATTCTGATTTCTTTCTGTGGCAGATCAATGTCTGCTTCTTCTATGCACGTCCTTGGGTTCGGGACTTCTGACATTGCTTTTGTTACTCCTGTTTTTTCATTGAGGTTGTTGTGGCTGAATGTGTTGTTTTAGAGGAGCCTGGTGCCATTTTCCAGAGTCAAAGAACACTGGGCTCTCTCTTTGGGAGACTGATAGGAATGCTTCTTTGAACTGATTGCAGGTAATTGCACTGTGGGATCAGGCTACTGCTTTATCCTTCTGTGGGTTCACTCTTTCCCTCACCAACCATTATTCTGTTATATGGAAAGTTGGATGGTCCTCTCAGGGGACACTGGTTGGGTGCTTGTGGACCTTCAAGGATGGTGCTGTACTGGATGATCTCACAGGAAGCCATGGTGGTGTTTCTCATGGCAGCTTGAGGTACCACAGAGGGTGTGCAGGGGTGCCTGCTGCAACAGGAGTGCTGCGGAGGGCGGGTGGGTGTACCTGCTTTGGTGTAGTAGGCACCATGTATAGTGGGTGGAATTGCCCTAGTCAGCTAGATTGTCGCGTAGGTCAGGCAGAGGTTCCTGCAGCAGTGTGGAGCACTGGAGAGTGTTAGTGGAGCTCCCTTAGGCCATGGGAGGCACTATGGCAGCAGGAGGAAGTTCCTTCAGCCACATGGGACCACGGAGAATGGGCAGGGGTTTCCCAAGCCACGTGGAGCACTGTGGAAGGTGGGCAGAGGTTCTCCCAACCAAGGGAAGCACCCCAAATGGCAGGTGCAAGTTCCCCGAGTGGCTTAAAGGGCTGTGGAGGGTAGGTATGAGTTCCCCTGTGGTGGAAGGTAGGTGGGATTTCCACAGCCTCGTGTTATGCTGCAGAGGGTGGAGGTCACCAGTGGCATGTGAGAGGTAGAGAAAAGGAAAAAAAAAACTGAGCCTGCTGAGACTGTGGGGGGAAAGAAGAGAGAGAAACAAAAGCAAAAATATAGCTGAGCCCCAATGGCCTGACTGTGGGGCTGGAGGGGTTTAAACCTTGCCCAGAGGTAGTGGCTGGCCCAAGGCCCTTACTTCAACACAGCCACAGCTTGCTGACTCTTGCTGAGTCTGTGGCTGGGCTAAAGTTAAATCTTGGCTGGCCTCCACAGTGGTAAGCCTAAAGCACATAGCTGCTCAAAACCTAGTGGATCTGTGTCTACTTATCTTTATGATGCTCCTCTTGTGACCCTGCAGTGTGGAATTTTCCTCTCAGTTGATCTCATGTACTGATTTCAGTGGAGTCCGTCTGGTATGTGTTACTTGGTCACTATCTTCAAGAACTTTTGTCAAGACCGTAATTTTTATTGGAGTAGAAAGCATCGTGTTTTTCTCTCAGAGAATCTGGTAGTTTCAAACTGCTGACATTGGTAGTTCAACACATACCCACTATGCCACCAGGGCCCCTAAACATCTAGAGCCAATGGTTAATTTTCACACAGTTGTTTTGATAACGTTTATCTTTTCTGCACAGTTGTCAACTGCTCCACACTATGAAGTCCTCTGCAGAAGTGATGCCATACCTTCCGAGCCACAACGAACTTTCCAAAAAAATGGTAGTAAACACCACCACTCTGTTTCTTTTCGTGGGGTGTGATTGTGAGATAGAACACAATTTAGAACAAAAATTATTTATCAAGCATAAATAAGTAAAAGTTAAAAATACCTACTGAGCACCTGCTATAGAAACCTATCATGTTCTTGATGTAATGGGACTACTGCAGTCCACCAGAGACAAGATGTCCGGCTTCAGGGAACATATAGGCAACCTCTTCTACTTTGGGGCACAGACTCTTACATTTAATGGCAACTAGCATCCCAGTTACTTGGATTACATCTGGACTCTTTCTTCCTTCAGAGGGCAGTAAGAGAACTGAGAACTGAGTTTTGGGTTTTAACAAAAGCAAATGACAAACCAAATCATAAGCCCACATCACAGACTCTTTAAGTTTCAAAGCCCTCCATAGTTCTCCCTCACAAGCCGCTATCAACTCAATGAGCACACACACACACACACACACACACCCCACCTTATTGTGAGCTGTATATTGTATTTGTCATGCCACAAAAAGAAACTGGAGTAACTTGTCATTCACTGGATTCATCTTTTATATTTGTGAATTGAAAATGGAAGGGAAACTCTTAGGGTGTCTATAAAAATGAATTTGCTAATTTTTAAAGGAAACACATAACCTTTCTCCCAGATATATGATATTGAAAACGCAGTTAATAAGCAAGGGCAGAGACTGTGCCTCATGATCTTGGGCAATGCCTTTTTCCTCTAGGTGCTATGATTCTGGTTGCCTGCATAGTATGTACTGTGGCTTGGTAGCATAGTTACTTATGCACTGGGTGGCTAACTATAAGGTCAGCACTTTGAACCCAGAGAAGGACGAGACTGTCTGCTTCCATAAAGATTTACAATCTCAAAAATCCTAAGGAGGAGTTCTATTTTATCCTATTTGGTTGTTCTGAGTTAGAATTGACTGGATGGCCATAGGATAGTATCCACCACCCTATTCACCTGTGATTTCTATAATACGGCACACACACACATTTGCATATTATTTCTTGTTTAATGTTCGCAGTGTGTTAGTCTAGGTATATTAGAGAAACAAATCCACAGAAACTCATGTGTATAAGAGAGAGTTTTATACAAAGGGTAAGTGCATATCAAGAAAACATTCCAACCTAGTGCTGCCCAAGCCCACAAGTCCAACATTAGCCCATATGTCCAACACCAATCCACAAAGTCTTCCTCCATCCCACAAAACACACGCAATGATGCCGACTGCAGGAGGAAAGCCGAGTCAGTGAACGTGTAAGCATCTCAGCATTGGCAGGGGTCTCCACACGGCTGCTCCAGCACCCAGGGCTGCATCAGGGTAGGTCTATGTGGTTTCTCCTCAGGAATGTCTTGCAGGAAGTGAGTCTTGCCAGCTGAAGCAGGAACTGGTTAAGGCAGCTGCACCCTGGTCCGGCCATCACAAAGCAAGAGACCTGAGAACTGGAAAGGCGAGGCTCACTGAGCCATTTATCTCTTCGCCCTTCAATTTAACCCCACATGTGTTTATCGGCCAGGTTGACACAATAAACCTTAACTATCTCACACGAATCTTCCCTTTGACTAGCATAAGTATTTGAGGATGGGTTGCATTAGAAGATATTTAACCTCCAGTTCTAACATAAGACCCCAATCTCTTATTTGACATTTTTCAATTTATTAAAGCTTTTTTTTTCTTCATAGGAAACCACAACGGAGAGAAATATTGAAGCTTCAGTAGCGGTTAGTTTGAAGGTTCCAGGTATGAATTAGAAAGTAGCATATGGAATTATGCATGTGTGCAAATATATTTGTATGTAGAGGACTTAAAGTACAAGCAGAGGCTTTGTACTTGTGGGAAGAGCTGCTCTCATAGAGCAGTAGTGTTGAAGGGAGGAGTACTGTACATGAGAGAAAGTTGGGGTTCTTGCTACATCCCCAGGGTAAATGAAGGACCAAACTTGATAAGAACAGTTGGGTGAAAACAAGTGGATTTTTGCAGGGATCATGCAGGAAGCTTTTATTGGCAGAGATTTTAAAATACAAAATTATTAATTTTGAATTCTAAGATGCTCCTTGTAAGCATCCACTTTATCCTGGTGTTCATGGAAGGGGTCATACTTTGGGTCCATGCTCCTCACACTCTGATTTTCTGGTGAGAACAGTGGGAGGATTCTGCTCTGAGAACCATCGACAGCTGTGGAAGATTCTAAGACCTCCATAAGAGAGGCAGAATCATGTTGTAGAAAATGCATAGCTAGTGGGAGGGAGAGAGATGACTATGATGCCTAACGGTACCTCTTTCTTTTCTCCTCAGAGTTATTGCACAGGGAAGCCCAGTGGTTTCAGGAGGCAAAGAGTCTGAATGACAGACTAAGAGCAGTTTATACTGATGCCAATTTCCAACACATGTCTTTGCTTGAGAATGCTTCTAATCTAGCCACCAACCAGTGGCTGTGCTGTGATCTGTCCATTTCTTCAAAGCCCATCAGTACCCACGGGCAAGAGCCCCTCACATTGCCGGAGGTCTTTGCCAAACTGAACTCTGTCATGTGTGTGAAAGGTGAAGCTGGTAGTGGAAAGTCTGTCTTCCTGAAGAAAATAGCTCTTCTGTGGGCATCTGGACACTGTCCCCTGTTAAACAGGTTCCAGCTGGTCTTCTATCTCTCCCTTAGTTCAGCCAGACCAGACAATGGATTGGCCAATCTCATCTGTGACCAACTCCTGAAGTCAGAAGGCTCAGTTACTGAAATGTGCATTACGACCATCATCAAGCAATTGAAGAACCAGGTGTTATTCCTCTTGGATGACTACAGAGATATGTCCTCAACTTCCAGGGCCATAGAAAAACTAATTAAAAAAAACTACTTATCCAAGACCTGCTTACTGATTGCTGTTTGTATACACAGGGCCAGGAGCATCCACCAGTATCTTGATACTGTTCTTGAGATCAAAGAGTTTCCCTTCTATAACACCATCTATATGTTGCGGGTGCTCTTTCCACACAACAGGACCCGCCTGCAAAAGTTCATGGTTTTTTCTAAAAAGAATAGCAATGTGGAAGGGATTCAGAAGACCCCTCTCTTTGTGGCAGCCATCTGTGCTAACTGGTGTCAGCATCCCTCTGACCAGCCCTTGGAAAATGTGGATGTTTTCAAGTCCTACGTGGAATGCCTTTTCTTAAAGCACCAAATGGAAGCTGATCTTCTCAAAGCAACTGTGTCCTCCTGTGGCCAGCTGGCCTTGAAAGGTGTTTTTTCATCTTGCTTTGAGTTTAGTGATGATGACCTCACAGAGGCAGGCGTGGATGAAACTGAAGATCTAGCCATGTACTTGATGAACAAGTTCACAGCCCAGAGACTGAGGCCAGTCTATCGGTTTTTAAATCCTGCATTCCAAGAATTTCTTGCTGGGAGGAAGCTGGTTGAGCTCTTGGATTCTGATCGGCAGGAAGATCAAGACTTAGGGCTTTATTATTTGAAACAAATAAATTCATCCATGAAGGCTTTAGGTCTCTTCAGCGGTTTTATGAACTATGTCTCTGGTCATCCTTCAACCAAGGGAGCACCCCAAATTGTGTCTCATTTGCTTCATTTGGCGGATGATAAACAGTCTCTTGAGACGATCTCTGAGAATGATGACTACCTGAAGCACCATCCGGAAATGCCACTGTTTGTAGAATTCTTTAGGATATTGTGGCAACTGTGTCCACAGGATTATCTTTCTCTGGCTTCTGAACATTTACTGATCCTGGCTCTGAAAATTGCTTACCAAAGCAACGCAGTGGCTGCATGCTCTCCAGTTCTTTTGCAGTTCCTTCAGAAGAGAACACTGAAGCTGAACATGCTGAGCTTACAGTACTTTTTTGACCATCCAGAAAGTCTGTTATTGCTGAAGAGCATCCGGGTCTCAATGCAAGGAAATAAAACAACACCGAGAGCAGATTTTTCACTCCTGGAAACATGTTTCGACAAATCACAGGCTCCCACTATAGATGAGGACTATGCTTCTGTCTTTGAACCTATGGAAGAGTTTGAGAGGAGCTTAGTCAAGAAAGAGAATGAAATAAGGAGTTTTAGGAATATGCAACTCAGATCACCCCCAGACCTTAGCACTGGCTACTGGGCCCTTTCTTGTAAGCAGTACAAGATTCCTCTTCTGGAGGTCCATGTGATTGATATGGATGCTGTCGACCAGGGAATGCTCAAGGTTCTGATGACTGTCTTCTCCACCTCAGAGCACATCCACCTCCGTCTAGACCACAGCAGTGGCTTTACTGAAAGCATCCGACCAGCTCTTGAGCTGTTCAAGGCCTCTCTCACCGCGTGCTCCATCAGCCGCTCAGAGCTCAGTGCAGCAGAACAGGAGCTACTGCTCACCCTGCCGTCCTTGGAATCTCTGGAAGTCTTGGGGAAAACCAACCTGGAAGGTATAGATCATTATATTTTGGATAATTATTCTGGTGATTAATTTTATGTTCTCACTTTTCCTTAGTTTTAGCTGGATGAAAATTCTTTGAGATATGAGACCCTACATGCTTGCTGCTAGAATAGATTTAAAATAAAATGTCACCACCATGGTGTGTTAGGCCGGTTATCCAGAGAAACAAATCCAGTAGCACTGATCTCTGTATTGGAAAGAGCTATATGTCAAGAAGTAATTATATATCAAGAAAGCATCCCAGCCTAGTCAAACGCAAGTCCACGGGTCAGATTTTGGTTCATAAGTCCCTCTTTGGACCCACAGAGTCACATGAAATGATGCAGAAAGCTGGAAGATCACAGGCCAGTGGGTGCAGAGTGCTGTGGGTCAAAGATCAGTGACAACCTGGCAGGGCTCCAGCAGCTCTCAGGGTCAGTGGCAGAGTCCAGCCAGCAGGAAGGCAAAGGGGTAGAGAGAGAAGAGGAGGCTTTCCATTTGCCCAGTTGAAAGGAAGCCATACCGCTAAGGAGGCATCATCAGACCTGTTGGACAGGTTGGATTCCACCCCTACACTTTGATACATCTCCAAGCTAACAAAATCATCAAACTACCACACACGGACTGCTAAACGGACCAACAAATCTGTTTTGAAGCAGTAAGGCCCCTGAGAGGCCAGGATGACTAGACTTCGTCTTACATACTTTGGACATGTTGTCAGGATAGACCAGTCACTAGAGAGGGACATCATGCTTGGTAAAGTAGGGGGCAGCAAAAAAGAGGAAGGCTCCCAATGAACTGGATTGACACAGTGGCTGCAAAATGGGCTCACCGCTAGGAACAACTGTGAGGATGGCACAGCCCCTGGCAGTGTGTCCTTCTGTTGTGCATAGGCTCACTATAGGTTGAAACCGACTGATGGCCCCTAACAACAGCAAGTAATTGTTTTGGTCTGTAGTGTGTGTTAGTAATAGGCTGAGTAATAGAATGGCTTCCAAATAATTCAAGTAAAATTAGTAAAATACTACCTAAGGAAGTCCTTCAATGAACAGATATAAATTATTTGTTATTATTTAAGGAATGATCTTCGTGGGAAGTGGTGCTTGAAATAGCCTTCAGTTAGTGAGTGATGCATCTGCCCATTACCTTCGTCTAATTACCTCTGCCTAGCAACAATAATAAAAGAACTCTGGTAGTGTAATGGGTGACGTGTTGGGCTGCTAACTGCACTTTAACACTGCTATTAGCTACTCCAAGGGAGAACCTCTGCCTAGCAACAATAATAAAAGAACTCTGGTAGTGTAATGGGTGAAGTGTTGGGCTGCTAACTGCACTTTAACACTGCTATTAGCTACTCCAAGGGAGAACCATGGTGCTTTCTGCTCCTGGTAGGACTTACAGCTGAGGAAACCAACAGGAGGAGTTTTGCTCTGTCTTACAGGGTTGCTAGAAGTTGAAATTGACTTGATGGCAATGAATTTTGTTTGTAGTTTAACAACAATAACATAAAAGTTGTTCAGAGCCTCTGTGCTAGGCATTCCTTTCAATATCACTTGAATGTTTAAAATGGCTTAATGGGCAATGAAAAAAATGTAATTGAAAGATAAAAATTTCCACAAACTTCTGGAAACCTCCTCAAAAAACACAATTGATCTATGTATTGTGATGAATTGTATGAACCCCAATAAAATGATTTTTTT
>NW_022111373.1:81366441-81369416 GCF_000313985.2 Echinops telfairi | reverse complement strand
GCTGCTGTTGTGTGGTGCCATCAAATCAGTTCTGGTTCATAGCGACCCTGTGTTCAACAGAATGAAACACTGCCTGGTCCTGCAACATCCTCACGATTGTTGTTTGAGTCCATTATTGCCACCACTGTGTCAGTCCATCTCGTTGAGGGTCTTTCTATCACTGACCTTCTACTACCTTACCAAGCATATGTTCTTTTCCAAGGACTAGGCTTTCTAGATATGCCCAAAGTATGTGAGGTGGAAGGTCTCGCCATGCTTGCTTCGAAGGAGCTTGTTGGCTGTGTTTCTTCCCAGACAGATTTGTTTGTTCCTGTGGCATGATACTTTCAAATTCTTTGTCAACAATTCAAATGAATGAATTCTTCTGCAGTCTTCTTTATCTTATTATTTTATAATAGTTTAGTATTATAAGTACTAGTACTACTATATGTAGTACTACGCTACGGTGAGATTTTATATACATTATATCACAATATTCTTTTAAAAAATATATCAACTAGACATTGCTTTTATCCAGGTAAATGTATTTCTAAAACAGCTTGCATTCTTAAGCCTGGTTCTCCTAAAATGATCATAAACTCTCAATGAGCGGAGTCCGGATTATTGAAGACATACTGAATGTAGTGCAATGGTTCTATTCTGTGGCCTTTCTGGTCCTCGGTTTGTGATTTTCCCATCATGATCATGCAGATTGCCATATGCCAGAAGATTGATCGTTTGCTATTTGCATAAGCAGGTTTGCAAGGATTGGTTGGTTATCTGCCTAAGTGACTTACAATCCAGCCAAGAGGTTTGATCCCCCTAAGGCAGCAGTTCTCAACCTGTGGGTCGAGACCCCTTTGAGGTCAAACAACCCTTTCACAGGGTCGCCTGATTCATAACAGTAGCAAAATTTCAGTTATGAAGTAGCAACAAAAAATAATTTTATGGTTGGGGGTGGTCCCTACAACATGAGGAACTGTATTAAAGGCTTGTGGCATGAGGAAGGTTGAGAACCACTGCCCTAAGGAATTAGTCAGTTTTTGAAAGCCATAACTTGAAATGAACAAGGGGTTTTTCTATGTAAGAAGTCAGTCTCACAAAGGGTTTGGGGACCTCCTGATCAGCAAGACAAGGTGTTCCTGAACGGAGAACCTCCTAGATCTGAATGAGAGGGCTATACTGAGCTAGAACCACAAGATTTTGTCATATGCTTTCTTACAAATGTGCAGACTCTTCTTCTGTTGATATTGAAGTATAATCCGCACTAAAGGCTGTGGTCTTTGACCTTCACTGCTTCAGGTCGTTTCATCAGCAGATCCGATCTTGATGCTACATTCTTCTTCCTACAGGCCACCTTATCAGGTGATTTGTTCATTGTACAGATTGAATAAGTATAGTCAGAGGATACAACCAAGACACACCCCTTTCCTACTGTTAAACTATGCAGCGTTTCCTTCTTCTGTTCCAACGATTGTCTGCATAAACACAGGGCATCCTGGAGTTCTGTTCTTCACAATGCTATCCAAAATTTGGTATTGTCTAGCCAATAGAACACAGGTAAGTATCTTCCTAGTTTTCGCTGCTTTTAGCCAATATCCATCTGTGCAATGATATCCCACATTTTCTTAGAAATTGAACTGAAATTTCTAGCAGTAGCCTGTTGATGTAAGACAGAAGCCATTTTTAAATTACCTTCAGTAAAGTTTTGCTAGTGTGTGATATTAAAGTTATTGTTAGATCATTTCTATATTCTAGTGGATCTATTTAAGGGGGGTGGGCCTCAAAAGGGATCACTTTCAATCTATTGCCAAAGTAACCGTATTCCAAACGTCTTGTCACAGTGCAGTGAGCACTTTTCCAGCTCTGCATTTAACTGGCCTTCCGTCAGTTCCTGGAGCCTGGTTTCTCCCCAGGGCCTGCAGCGCAGCTGAGACTGGTTCCTTCAGTACCACCCATGCAGGGTTATATGCTGCCTCCTGAAATGGTTGACTGTCGACCAGATATGTTTGGTACAGAGGCATTCCTTCCATCTTCTGGTGATGTTTCCTGTGCGTTCGATGTTTTTGACATGGATGCCTTTGATATTGCAACTTGAGGCTTGGTTTTCCTCACCTCTTTCTACTTGGTAGATGATGAGCATGTTCGTCCCTTTTGGTTTTTAACTCCAGTGTATATTTCATTGTAACGTTTTACTTTGTCTTCTTAAGCAGCCCTTTGAAACCTTGTGTCCAGCAAGCTTACATCATCATATCTTCCATTCACTTAAACAAACGAAAAAACAAACTCACTGCCATTGATTCGAGGCTGACTCTTATCAATCCTAAAGGACAGGGTGGAACGGCCCCTGTCAATTTCCAAGAGTAACTCTTTATAGGAGTAGAAAGCCCCATCGTTCTCTTGAGGAGTGGTGAGTGGTGGTTTCGAACTGCAGACCTTGTAGTTAGCAGCCCAACAAGTAACCAGTATGCCACCAGGACTCCTTCCATTCACTTTAACTACTACTAAATTCAAGAGCAAGTTTCAGAGTCTCTTGTGTAATCCATTTTGGTTTTAGTCCTTTTAATGACATTTTATTTTCCTCATGCATGTTGTCATCTCACAACTTGCTATTGTCCCATAACTTCTCTGGGTTTTTCACATCACAGCCCATATTTAACCACTATGCCATCGTGTCTCCCTTATCTGGGTTTTTAATGAATGTTTAGTGCATCAATTCTGTTTTTGACAAAGGTCATACTTTGACTCTTGTGGGCGTGTTTTATTTTGTTTAACTTCTTTTAAAAAAATAGTTTTATTGGTGCCTTGTACAACTCTTACCACAATCCATATATACATCCATTGTGTCAAACACATTTGTACATTTGTTACCACCATCATTCTCAAAACATTTTCTTCTACTTAAGCCCTTGGTATCAGCTTCTCATTTCTCCCCTCTCTCCCCACCCTCCCTCTCTCGTAAACCCCTGATAATTTATAAATTATTGTTATTTTTC
>NW_022111373.1:81358505-81366253 GCF_000313985.2 Echinops telfairi | reverse complement strand
CTACTTTCATTATTGGTCCTGAGGGGTTTATCTGTCCTGGTTTCCCTGTGTTTCCAGCTCTTATTTGTACCTGTGTACATGCTCTGGTCTAGCCAGATTTGTAAGGTAGAATTGGGGTCATGATAGTTTGGGGGGTGGGGTGGGGAGGAAGCATTAAAGAACTAGAGGACAGTTGTATGTTTCATCAGTGCTGTACTGCACCCTGACTGGGATGTCCAATTGCCTACAGATGGGCTTTGGTTCTCTACTCCGCACTCCCCTACATTCACAGTGATAAGAATTTTGTTCTCAACACTTCATGATCACACAGACTGGTGTGCTTCCTCCATGTGGGCTTTGTTGCTTCTGAGCTCGATGGCCACTTGTTTATCTTCAAACTTGTAAGACCTCAGACACTATATTTTTTGATAGCTGGACACCATCAGCTTTCTTCATCACATTTGCTTATGCACCTTCTTTGTCTTCAGTAATCGTGTGGGGAAGGTGAGCATCATGGAATGCCAGGTTAATAGAACAAAGTGTTCTTGCATTGAGGGAGTACTTGAGTATAGGCCCACAATGTCCATTTGCTACCTTAATACAAAACCTATGAATATATGTACATAGAACTATTTCCCCATAGTCATATATAAATATTTACACATGTATATCCCTGTGTTTATACCTCTATAAATGCCCTTTGCCTCTTAGTTCTTTCCCCTATTTCCTTTTACTTTCCTCTTGTCCCACTATCATGTTCAGCCTTCATTTGGGTTTCAGTAATTGCTCTCGGTTCTATTGCCCTTGATCAAGCCCTACCAGGCCTCCTACACCCTCCTCCCCATCGATTTTAGATCATTTGTTGTTCCCTTATCCCTGGGTTTGTTAATACCCACTTCCTTTCCCCCGCCTCCCTCTCTCCTGTGTGCCCCCGGAACTGTTGGTCCCGTTGTTTTCTCCTCCAGATTGTTTATCCCACCTATCTTATCTAGATAGACATGCAGAGACAATAGTATGCACAAAAACCAAGACAGAGTAAAACAAAGCAACAAAATAAAACAACGTCAACAACAAAAGAAAAGCCTGTAAATAGTTCCAGATCTGTTTGTTGACCTTTAGGAGTGTTTTCCAGTCAAGTCTGATGGGATGCCACATCCTGGCCCCAACATCTATTTTTGGTATTCCCCGGGGACTTCCTTGCTCTGCACCCCTTGCTGTTCTGTTGCACGCCCTTAGATCAGGCACAATTCCTGCACTGTGTCTCCAGGGTTGTCCCCTGTAGCGCTATGGGTCAGTAAGGGATGTCATGTCTTGTGGTGGGGCCCCCCTACGGTCCTGTCTGTGCATTGGCTGCTCTGAGCAGGAATATCATCTTTGGGGTTTTGTGGGCCAGAATGTGTTCAATTCTCTCTCCCTCCTCCTTCATTTGCTCCTGTGTGCTCTGATCAGATATGTCCCTCTCCATGAGCTATAGCTTCAGTGCTGTCTTTTGAAGTGAAGTCTCCTGGGTGGAGGAGGGGGATTTTGAACAATTGATGGCCTGTTCCACAGTTGGCTCCCGGCCTTGTTCTGACTGATGATAGTGAACGTGTCCATTATCTCTTTTTCACAGGTGAAGTGGATTTGATTCCTACGTATTCCTATTCTATATGGTGAGGTTCACATGTATAGTTGTATTTTATCTTTAACATCTTGCAGTTGTGTGGTATGTTTTTGCTGAACCAAAAATACATTGGTTAAAAACAGTGTATTGATACACTGTTGTTAACTAAAGTCTATAGTTTACATTAGTGGTCACTCATTGTGTTATATAATGCTACAGGTTTTGACAAATGCATGACATTGTGCAATAAATGGCAATGGAGTGGGGGACATATCTGACCTTCTCTGACTTCTCTATTGTCATGAAGCAGGGGTCAGACAGGCCTTGATGGTTCATGGTTCTATACCAATTCTGACAACAACCGTTCCTTCCATACCTCTATATTTCAGTACAATCATTCGTTGCAATGGCTACATTAAACTCACAGACAATACTCATAATTAAGGTGGCTGACTAGGGAAGTCAACAGGTTACCACCAGTAAGGATTGGCAAACAGTAAGGATACAGTCATTGGTATCCTCAGCTAGCAGCCAACCTCTCCCTCTGGTTCTCAGCCTCTCAGCCACATGGCTAGTGGCCTTTGCCTCCATGAGCCAGGAAGGCAGCATGGCTGACACTCTTTCCCACACTGCTCTAGTCTTAAACCAGACGAGAAGATACCTCACAATCTTGATGCTGCCAACTTGTCACATGCCAACTCTGATGCATCTGGTCTCGGCGACCTCTGCCACTTCGGACAGAGATCTTGAACTTGCTCTTCCAAGGTCCTTGGGCTTTTTCTCTTCTCCTCAAAGATGGCGCTTCCTTATAGCCAGGGGGAGGGGAGGAGTGGGAAGGAAAACTGACCAATCTCCTCTCTTAAATGTTACACACCTTACTTTCTTGATCTCACCCAATCAGTTGGAGGGAGTTACAGAGACTTGAGTAGAAGAGCCGTATGGAGAAATTTCCCTCCGTCACATCATGTATGCCCCACGGGTTCCGTAGTGCTGCTGTTATTCATCCTTCCCCTTTCCTGCTGACCAGCTGGCCACCATGGATAGTTTTTCTTTTTCCATAGCTTTGCTTTCTCTAAAATGTCGTGTGTTTGGACTTCAACAGCAGGTAACCTTTTCAGAGTGAGTTATTTTACTTAATATTATTCATTCAAGGTCCTGTCATGTCTTTTCATGGCTTCATAGTTGATGTCTTTTTATCACTTAATAATACTCCTTTGCACAGACATACCACAACTTTTTATCTATTCCCCTATTGAAGGGAATCTTGGTTACTTCCAACATTTGGCAATTATGAGGAAAGCTTCCATAAACATTGGTATATAGGCTTTTTTTGTGGATATGTGTTTTCATTTGGGTAAATACCTAGGAGCACAATTGTTAGATTATATGATAGGCTTTGTATGACATGCTCAGATGGTTGCCTAACGTGGCTGTACCATTTTGTATTTCCACCAGCAGTCACGGAGAGTTCCTGTGACTCCTCATCCTTGCCAACATTTGATGTTGTCAAGTACCATTGTTTTTTACTGTACTATAATTGTATAGCTATTTTGAAAACATTTGGGATGTAATGTGTAATGAAGCAAATGAGTAATAAAAGAATATTCAAATTCTATCAACTCCAATGATATAAAAAACTAGGACTTGTTGTGGGAAGAAGCAGCCTCAAAGATGCTAAGTAGGACCTGCTAATTCTGGATTAATGAATGGAAAGAGCCAGTATAAGTCATGAGATACTTATCTTTAAACGTACATGTTTATACTTATGTATATTTCCTATCTCTAGTCCCTGAAAAAAAGTCTGTAATCAATACCTAGCACAGTAGCAATAAACTTCAAAGCACTTACTTGAAATGTCTTGAAATAGTCATTTTCCACTAAAAGATATTAAGGTTTATTTTTTTAAATGGTTGATTTGAAGTCTAAGACAGGAAATGATTAGTATGAGCCTCGACATTTTGCCTTAACAGCAAGTAATTATAAAAAATTAGTAGGGTTGTAGGCCTAAGATAAGACCATTTAAACAATAATCATAATAATTATTGTAAGTAAATATTAGTTTACCACATATTATGTATTAAAATTATTTTGAGATGGATCATGGATTAAATATAAAAGGTGAAACTTTACAAAGCTTACAGAAGAAAACATGGAAGAATGTCTTCATGATTTTAGGGTAAAAACATCTTAGATAGCATACAATGGTCATTAATCATAAAGAGAAATAGACAATTTTGATTTTATAAAAATTAAAACTTCTAATTCTCAAAAGATGCCATGAAAAATATGAAACACAAATATTATTTTTGAGTAAAAGAAGACAGCATTTTAAAAATTCATTCTATGTGATTCCATCTGTAAGTTCAAGACAAGCAAAACTAAGCATGGTGCCAGAAATTAGAAAGTGATTACAAGGGGAAGACAAGAAAATTGACAAAAAAATGTCCTCACTAGGACATTTTGGGTGATGGAAAAGTTCATTCTTTTGTGTGAATATTGGTTTCATGGGGTGATACATATGTCAAAATTCATTGAATTTTCATCGATGACATCTAAGTATATGCAAATTATGTTTCAATGCCGCTGGAGGGTGTGTGTGCGCACAGATGTCTATGCATACTTGTATCATAGCACTTAAAACTCCCTAATGATCTATTTGTAAATCTCTCTTCCTAAGTAGACTGTGGGCAACTTGCAAGGCAAACCCAGAATCTTATTTATTTTTACGAGTTCAGAGAATAGCATAAAGCTCTCCATATAATAGGTAATCAATAAAATGCTGCAAAAACCAGTATCTACATGTGACCTTCAAAGAAACAAGAAGGAGACTATTCTGGTAAATAAGAGGTTTTTATTTAAAAATATGACACTAGCTTGATGAATCCAAATGACAGTGAAAAAGTTGTTATTGTGATCCTGAGAGTAACACTGAGATCACTGTCGCTTTCCAGCACAGATCTTTACTAATTTGGACAAGGTCCCGACCCTGAGAGAACTGTCGGTGGATCTCCATTGTGAACTAAATGTCTTCTCAATCATTCCTGAAGAATTCCCGAACCTCCACCATATGGAAAAACTGGTGATTCGAATCTCAGCTGAATATAAATATGATCCTTCCAAGCTAGGTAAGGGGGGTATTTTGATCATCAGCTACTTGATCTATAATTTACTTAAGAGTTAAAGCTTCTGTGGATTTGAGCATGTCTGTATTGATGGTACGCTATTTTTAAGTATGTATGCATATTTAAATATGTATCTACATATATAAATAATACATATGTATATTTATGACATGCTAGGAACTGTTCTAGGTACTTTACAGATACAAACTTACCAAACTCTCCTATTCATCCTGTGAGGTGAAAGGCGATTGTTAGTCCCGTATTATAGCTGGGCAAATTGAAACATCAAGGGGTGAAGTAATTTGCTCAAGGTCACCTAGCTAAGGAAATGGCAGGTCTGGCATTCAAACTCAGGAATTCTGACTCCAGAGCTTGTGCCCTTAACTGCTATTATTCAGCTTTGCCCAAAGCAGTTGGTACAGCCCTTTAGTTTTGCATTTGTTTATATTGCTTTCCGATTGCAGCGGACAAATCTGCCCGCTAGGGGGCAAAGTCAGCGCACTAGTAACAGCTGGAAGGATTGTCCTGTTCCTCACAAGCCGGAACTGAGAGTTAATGGACCACGTGGGCAGCCGTCTATCTTTCCATGCATCAGTTAGCAAAATTACGTAGGCACTGATTCCTGAGTTTAGTAAAAAGTTCTACTTTTTACGTACCACTGAAGTAAACAATACACAATTCAACACTGAAGAAACCGAAATCCCTATGGAATGGACATGTGGAGTTGCACACCAAAGATTCGCGGAAGCCGAATGAATGAAGCTGCGGATGGTTGTTTTCCTATATTTGCCAGACGTTTTGCATCACATTTAGGTTTGCCGCAGAGCTGCCACTCCGCTCACCCACCCTTGTGTGGCACCCCTAAGGGGTGGTGTGTACTACGAGCGTGGAGACCTCTGGATGTTAACGCTGATGGTCACCTTCCGGAGTAATGGCCCAGTGCCCTGGTCTGATAAAAGGGAAAACTGGTCCCCAGAGGGTTCAGTAAATCGCCCCAGTTCATGTAGCTCACTGGTCAGTTGTGGAGACTGAACCTAAGCCCCAATTAGCCCGATTGTGTGATCATTATATTATAGTGCCTTGTTTTATTTCAATATTACGGAAACAAAATAATATACCTTGCAGTTAATTCTGAAAAGCACTTACTGTCTTCTCTGATTTCTGAAAATCGTTAATATTTTACAGTCAAGGTGATTCAGAATTCTCCAAATCTTCGCATTTTTCATCTGGACTGTAACTTCTTTTCGGATTTTAATCCTCTCATGACTGCACTTGCTTCCTGCAAGAAACTCGAAGAAATTAAGTTTTCTGGAACATTTTTTAAAGCCAACCCATTTGGTAAGAGATATAATTATAAAATCATGGTTTAAGATGTTTTTGTGGGCAGAGCCATTTAGAGCACTTTTCTAAGAGCTACATTTTACAAAGTGGGATTGAAGTCAAAGAAAACTATTGTAACTGATATCTGATCTTAAATGAATTTCTCATATGGTAATGTGTATTTGTAAGAATTCTAAGCATCTCTAGATATTAAAAGTTTCTGAGCAGATATTTCTTTTACATACTTCATCTGGATCATTTTAAATTTTAACACTTTTGATCAGTCTTTATTTTAAAGGCATTCCTTTTTTTCCTTTATAAACTTAAAAAAATAATAATTTAAGATATTCCTTTTTGTTAGAAGAGGTGCAGTTAACAAAATGAATTTCTCTTTTCTCTTTTATAGTCATCATATTGCCAAACTTTACTTCTCTGAAGATTTTAAAACTTTCACAGCAACAGTTTCCAGATAAGGAAGTAGCTGAGAAATTTGGTATGTTTTCAGAATAGTATCTTCTACTGATTCTTTATTTTCCTCCAAATAGACCCTTTTTCTCTGGTTAGAATTTGCCATGACAAATAAGGAAGAATTAGTTTTCTTGTTATTTAGAAGAGACAACCTTACCATCCAAATTCCTTCAGTGTTGTTGTCCACATTCCTGACACTTGGTCCCACATCAAGCAATGTTCTCAGAATACATGTGTGGCCAGTTCAGCACAAAGTACAAGTTCAATGTCAAGTATCCATTCCAAACATGTGAATTAATAGCCTGTGGTTTCAAAGGTTTCTGGATGTAGGTATAGCTATCTTTTAAGTTAAGGAAACTTGACGGAACAAAACTATAAATGTAGTTTTTATACAAAAGTAATAGATGTGGACTGTTACTAGTACCAGATACCCCATTGAGTTGATTCAGACTCATGGTGGCTCCCTCTATGTCAGTAGAGGGTTTCCAATTGCTGATTTGGAGAAAGTAGATAGCCAGATCGTTCTTCCAAGGTACCTCTGAATTCCCACCTTTCATTAAACCCATTACCCATGTGTACTCTCCAGGGACTTCATGTGAAGTATACGGTGTGCTATTCAAGGTATTCCACAGAACCCAGGGAGTAAGAAGAAAAAAAAAAGACCCCACAATGGACAGGGGACTAATCTCCAAAATCTATAGAAAACTACAAGAAGTAATAGATGAATAACCCAATTAAAAAAAAGTGGGCAAAGGACATGCACAGATAACTCACCTTAGATAACATCCCAATGTTTAATAAACATAAGAACTGTTCCCAATTACCTTATACTGACATTGATAGCCAAGCTCAATAAAAACAGATGCTGGACCTCCTCCCTGGGGGATGGACAACAGAAAAGTGGGTGAAGGGTGATGTCGGATGGTATAAGATATGACAAAATAATAATAATTTATAAATTATCAAGGGTTCATGAAGGAGGTGGGGGCGGGGAGGGAGGGGAAAAATGAGGAGCTGATACCAAGGGCTCAAGCAGAAGGCAAATGTTTTGAGAATGATGATGGCAACAAATGTACAAATGTGCTTGACACAATGTATGGATGTATGGATTATGATAAGAGTTGTATGAGCCCCCAATAAAATGACTAAAAAACAAAAACTAAACAAAAAAACATACTGGAGATCGGAACTTTCATACACTGCTGATAGGACTGTACATATTACAGCCACTGTGGAAAGCAATATGGCTCCACCTC
>NW_022111373.1:81347430-81357476 GCF_000313985.2 Echinops telfairi | reverse complement strand
AACAACCCAAACCAAATGCTCCCCAAACTTAGGAATCAATGGAACACTCACTCCCTTTCTCTTCCCATCCCTGGAGGCCATGGCCAGCCCAGCCCGGTGAGACTGCAGAGGCAAGATCAGGGGCCAAGGGGTTGCTGGCATATGTAAGGAACTAAGTGAACATAAGGGACATTGGTCGCACAGTGGATGACGTGTTGAGCTGCTAACCAAAAGGTTAGTGGTTCAAACCTACTAGTCACTTCATGGGAGAAAGATGAGGCAGTCTACTTCTGTAACAATTTACTGCCTTGAAACCCTATGGAGCAGTTCTACTATGTCCTTCAGGGTCACTGGGAGTTGGGACCCCTTCAGTCACAGTGGGTCCAGGGGTGTGTCTACACAGCAGTCTGGCAGCTTCACATACACACAGTTCTCAGCAGAGTCACCTGAAAGACAGGGAAGAATGCCACCCTCACAGTAATGAGCACATCAAGCGCTCTGATTTCGTCTTTCAGTACTTTCCTTTCTACAAGGCACCAGGTCCGGAGTGACGAACGTGGGTGGGGAATTAGATGAGCCGGGAACATTGCTTTATGCTAGAAAGTGTTCAAAATAGTTCAATGCGAGGCTTCAGAAATAAAGAACTTTCTAGTGATCAAGTGATCCGCGGTGTGCTGTGCGAAGGAGGGGCCACCATAGAAAGGGAAGTTGTGGGAGAGGTGGATTGTGAGCTGGAGCGCCAGGAGGCAGCTGTTGAAACCACTGAGCACAATGGCAAGGGTGACAAGGACGGCTGCTGAAGAGCTAACAGGATGTCCTGAGTGTGTCTCTAGAAGGCAACGGAGCTCTGATTCCCAGGCTGGGCTTGAGCCCAGGAGGGATTGATCAGAAGAGCTAACAGGATGTTCTGGGTCTGTCTCAAGAAGGCAACGGAGCTCTGATTCCCAGGCTGGGCTTGAGCACAGGAGAGATTGATCAGAAGAACTACCAGGATGTTCTGTGTCTGTCTCAAGAAGGCAACGTAGCTCTGATTCACAGGCTGGGCTTGAGCACAGGAGCGATTGATCAGTGGAGGCGGAAGAATGGTTGTCTGGAGGAAACAATGAGCCTAAGGACATAGAATGACTCCTTTTCCTTTTCCTTTAAGAGGACGAGAAACAGTCTGTATGCCAGATGAGGTCTAGAGTCTCCTGGATTGTGCATCAGTTTTGAGGCTGAAGATTACCATGGCTTTGAGAATGAAACAGTACCGAGAATAACACTATTTTTATATCTCTTCTGATAGCCTACACTTTAGGTTCTCTTAATAACCTAGAAAAACTGATCCTTCCTACTGGAGATGGGATTTATCAAGTGGCTAAACTGATCATCCAGCAATGCCAGCAGCTACGATGTCTCCAAGGTCTCTCATTTTTCCAGACGTTGAATGACGACAGCGTGATGGAGATTGGTGAGCTACCCTTTGATAAAGTGTTTCTGTTCACACACCAGTGGTATTGTCCAAGCTTTCTACTCCAGACGCTGAGGTCTACAATACATCTATTTAAAACGCATTTTCCTTTTAAAGCATGTCTTCTTCCAACTCAGTTCTTTATTTGCATGGCGTGTTTCCCCGCTCTGAGTCCTGTGGATTCACAAGGCCCAATCTGCAAGATGGCTTCCTAGACGAGAGTCTACATGCTCAAGTCTGTGTCCTTGACCGAGCTGCATTCCAGACAGCTTGCTGCACTCTCAAAGCACAACTTTTTGTAGTAGTTTTTAAAGTTGAAGATTACAATATGTCCAAGTGCATAAATCATAAAGGATAAAGGTACAGCTCAAGTAATTTTCTCGTGAACATATCTTTGTAATACTCACCAGATTAGAATGAAGAGCATGACCAACGGCGCAGACAACTTCCGGGTGTCCCCTCTGCCACTGCTGTCCTCCTCTTCCCCAGGTGGCCATCAGTTAGCTTCCTAGAACCAGAGGTTCATTTTGTCTGCTTTAGCGCCTGCACAGCATGTACTGTTTTGTGTCTGGCTTTTTTGCTTAACATTATATTTGGGATCTTCAGTCACACTGATGTATTTAGTTAATGTCCATTGATTTATTTAATGTCATTGTTTTTAGGTGCAAGTTTGCACAGTAAATGAGGGTCCTGATTAACAATCTTTATACAGATTATTCTGAGACACAGGCTATAATTTTCAAAATGTGTCACATTTTCATGAATTCCAGCCTGTTCTATGTTGATGGGTATAGATCGATAAGCGTCCGTGTCCTTCTTTGCCTTCTCATCTTGCTGTTGTGTAGACGTCGACCATTTGGTCTTGTGTAGCCAATTGTTTAAGGGACACAATACTCATGGGTGATATTGTTTATTTTATAATATAATCTATTGTTTGACTGAAAGGTGATCTCTAGGGATAGTTTCAGTTCCCGGTTTTGTTTTATTATTTTATTTTTTTCCAGGTTTTAAAAGTATCTTCGGGTGATAGACTTGAGGTTCCCCAAGTCTCTATTACTACAATAAGTGGTCTGGTCTTTTTTACGGAGTGAGTTTGGTTCTACATCTTTCTCTCGATCCAAGCTGGACCTGGTCAGAATGATCAGTAGTGGTAGCTAGGTACTTCTAGTTCTTCTCACCTCCGGGTGTAAGAGGCTCTGGTTCATGTGAGCTGTGAGTCCTGAGGACTAGTTTCTTCCTTGAGTTTTGGGTTTCCTTCATTCTCCTTTGCTCTAGATGAGTTGAGAACAACAGTGTATCGTAGGTGGCTGCTCACAGACTTCCAAGACCCCAGGTTCTCTGCACCAAACGAGAGTGTAGAACGTTAACCTTGTTATGCCAACTGGTTAAGGTATTGCACAGAATGATAGTCCCAAGTCCTTCAACCTAGTAAACCAACTCCACAAGTTTATATATGTCTAGGGAAGTCTATAACTGTGCATCATTTTATCTATGGATATACATGTATATGTAGCATACACATATTTACATATTCTTTTAGATACACCTATAGCTACACATGATGCACTCAAAGATGCCTTCCTGTCGACATATATAGGTGCCCTGGTGGTGTAGTGGTTACATGGTGGGCTGATAACCTCAAGGTCAGCAGTTCCAAACCACCAACCGCTTTTTGGGAGAAAGATGACATTTTCTACTTCCATAAATAATTAGTCTTGGAAACCCATGGGGTGAATTATATCCTGTCCTATAGGGTTGCTTTGAATTGTAATAGAGTCGATGGCTGTGAGTGATAAACATATATACAAACACATCTGCCCATATAACCACATACATATTTTTATTGTTGTTGTTGTTGAAAAGTTGAATCTGTTATTGTTAGGTGCCATCAGGTCAGTTCCAACCCACAGCGATCGTACGCACAACAGAACGAAACACCGCCCTGTCCTACATCCTCACAATTGTGCCTGTGCTCCAGCCCGTTGTTGTCGCTATTGTGTCAATTCAACTTGAGGGCCTTCCTCTTTTTCCCCTCCCTTCGACTTTTCCAAGCAGGCTGTCCTTCCCTAGGGACTGGTCTCTCCTGACAACACGTCCAAAGTGTGTCAGATGAAGTCTCACCATCTTTGCCTCTAAGGAGCACTCTGGTTGTACTTCTTCCAAGACAGAGCTGTTTGTTCTTTTGCCAGTTTATGGTATTTTCAGTATTCTTCACCAGCACCATAATTCAAATGCAATGATTTTTCTTTGGTCTTTATTCAATGTCCAACTTTCACATGTATATGATGCAATAGAGAAGACCAGGGCTTGGGTCAGGTGCACCTTAGTCCTCAAAGTACCATCCTTGCTTCTCAATACTTTAAAGAGGTCTTGTGCAGCAGCTTGGCCCAATGCAATGCGTTGTTCAATATCTCAACTGCTGCTTCCATGGGCATTGCTTGTGGATCCAAGCAAGATGAAATCTTTGACAACTTCAATCTTTTCTCCATTGATCATTTACTGGTTCAGTTTGAGGATTTTGGTCTTTACTGAGTTGTAATTTATAATGAAAGCTGTAATCCTTGATCTTTGTCAGCAAGTGTTTCAAGTCTTCATTTTCATCAAGGAAAGTTGTCATGTGCATGTCACAGGTTGTTCATAAGCCTTCCTCCATTCCTGATGCCACAGTCTCCCCCATAAAACCCAGCTTCCCTGATTATTTGTTCAGCATACAGATTGAATAAGTATGGTAAGGGGTTCAACCCTTGACACACACCTTTCGATTTTAAACCATGCAATATACCCTTGTCCTGTTCAGACAACTGCCATGATCCACGTATGAACGAATTCCACATGAGCACAGTGAAGTATTCTAGAATTCCCAATCTTCTCAAGGCTACAAGAAATGAGAGGGTAATTTATTATAGTTTTGATTCGCATCCTTCTAATAGTTAAAGATCACAAGCATCATTTCACGTTAGCTATCAGAATGCCTTCTTTGGTCCAGTGTGTCTGTTCATGTTTGAATGGAATGAGCATTGATGGTCTGCTCCATGTTCAACCCCTGGCCTCGTTTTACCTAATGATATTGAGCTTCTCCACCATCTCATCCCACAGATATAATGAATTTGACTCCATTGTATCTTGTCTGGCAAAGTTCACGTGTATAGTCAGTCACCCTTTATGTTGCTGAAATGAAATATTTGCAATGAAGTTGTTGGGCTTGCAAAATTCTATCATGCTGATACTTCCTTGGTTTCAAACTTTCGTATTCCTCTGGCTCATTTCTTTTTTCCCCCCATTTCTCTTTCCATATGGGAGTTATTTTTAAAATACTATATATAAATGTATATACTACATTGGGCATATCCTATGCTTTATGGTGGTGGTGGAAGAGTAGGCTGGTTGAAATAACTTTGTCTGCCGTTATTGAACTAGAAGTCCGTATGACTCCAATTTCATAAATTCTTTGTTTTTATAGCCAAGGCAGCAAACAATGGAGGTTTCCAGAAACTTAAGAGCCTAAATCTTTCAATCAATCACAAGATCACAGAGGAGGGATATAAGACTTTCTTTCAAGAACTGGATAACCTGCCAAGCTTGCAGAAATTGAATATCTTGAGGCATTTCACAGAGTGTATCAAATCTCTCGCTCCAACAGTCAAGGCTTTGAGCCAGTGTGTGTCAAGACTGCCAAACCTCCTCAAACTTGACATGTATGGTTGGCTCCTGGATGCAGAAGACATCGCCTTGCTGGATGCCGTGAAGGAAAGACACCCTCAATCTAAATGTTTAGTTATTTCCTGGAAATGGAAGCTGCCATTTTCTCCAATCATTCAAAAGTAGAATATAAATGGTTCTAAAGCTAAAAACTGCTGAAACAATTCCAAGCACTTAATTTTCCAAAATCATTTTATTACATATTACATACAAAAGATAAATGATAAAATGTGTAAAGCACATTCTCCTACTATTAATAGAAAACCCTGCATACTCAATTACTCAGCTTAATACAGCATTACCTTTGAAGTTACTGAACCATTCTCCCCAACTAAAAATTGGCCCCGTCAACTTTATATAGCTAAGCCTTCATCACTAGGGTCAAGTACCAAGTTTTCAAATTAACGATGGTAACAATAGTAACAAAGTCACCAAGGAGGGGTTGGGGAGAGGAGCACTGATCTATCGCAAAGCAATAATATGGAAAATGTGCTCAAGTTATACCTGAGATGACTAAAGACAAATGAATTTCATATATAGATGAAAGGGGAGTTGACCTTAACATAGGGTTACATGATTCATTTGTGGAGTAAGAGAGATATTCCTTAGTCTTAAAAAGACTGGCTTTGTATATTTAATTAACTGCGATACACTAAGATTTGCTTATTTTCCCTTAATGCTATGCCAATATAAAAAAGGAATAGGTCTTAGGGAGAGATGCATTTTTCTAGGGACTTTTGATTTTATCCAAATGTTTAACATTATTATACAGTTAAACATGTTAAAGTCGAAACTTGTGTAAAGTAGAAAGCAGTCAAAGAAAAAAAATGCAAATATTTTCCACCAAAAAGAGAGAGAAGTGGTTGGACTGCAACCTGTCAGAGGGGAAGCTGGTCAGGCCAGCAAACACAGCAGGCCCATCAAGTTTGGACCTTCATTGCAACCGCATAAAATACAAAGTAGAATTTAGCATTACCGAAATGTCTCTGCTTCCCAGAGAATTGAGTATTAATGCATTTTTATGCAACTCTGTTTGCTTGTGAGTTCAATGTATGCTTTATTGTCATTAGAATTTTATGACCCATGAAAAACATATTTTTTTTCTCTTCAATAACTTCATATTGATCAAGGTAGATTTGACACATCTAGATGCATGTGTACGCCCAGAATTTCTCTCCTACTAGTTAAAAAGCAGTTTTCTAAAGATGAAGAGACAATTCTAAATTCATGATGCTATGATCAGTTGCAAAGCAACGAGTTTTAACCTAATGTTTATTTTTGCCAAGGAAAAAGTCCATTGTGCTCAGCTAACCCCTAAGTATGAAACATAACTATTTGTTAAACACAAGTTTGTAGCTACATTAGGATTTTCTAGGAGATGTGAGAACATTTTAACAGGGTTACTAGAAGATATTTTTACTTTTTTTTGGCTTTTCTGCTGTCTTTGATTTTATGAGTGCCTGTACTATTCTTATATTTAAAATAAAATGTAAAACTGCTTTCACTAAAACATTGTAGTTTTAAATTAAAAGTGGCAAGGAGGAGTGGGGGGGCCAGCCCCCACCCGCTGATTGCGGGCTCAGTAATACTACCTCTGGGTTCAGTAATGCACAATTGTACGGTTGAGATATATAAGCATTATATTAAAGTCATCGAGAGCATGAGAGATATTACAATAATGCAGTCAGACACGGTACACAGTAGCATTGCTCACCTCAGCCCAGCTTGGTGGTCCACGTGGAGAGAGGAGGAAGGGAAGGAGGGTGAGGGAACAAGGGAGAGGGGGAATAGAGGGGAGTGACCAGGGAGTGAGCAGCAAGGAGGTCAGAGCGCTCTATATTGCTGACTCACGCCTATATACCTTTTGGGGGCAAGCCAGCCCACTAATTACAGGTAGAGACATACATCACAGGGAGGAGCTGCACTATGGGTTACACAGCAATGAGTGGGTGGTCTAGGGGTTGGTCTCTGGGTCTCCATAGGAACCATTATCAGTAGGGTGCAAGCCCCTCCTACAGGAGCCTGTCCATTGTCCCCAGAGGCAGGGAGCAGGCCCACCTGTGGTGGGATGAGACAGCAGTCTGGCAACTGATTGCCCTCAGGGGAGGGAATGCCTGTGCATCTGATATCCCCCCACAAAACATGAATGGGGACTCCAGGAGGATGGGGTTGGGAGAAGGGGAGATAGGGGTGTCTTCTGGCTTGCCTGGCTACGTATGTAACACTTTTGTCATCAGAACGGTTTCTATTATATCAGATTCCAACCAGGATACAGAAACCAGAAAGTAACTTGACTAGCACAAATTGAATCTAAAGGATTGACTGTGACAGAGAGTTAGCATAGTGGAGATTGGAATATTAATGCTCTAGATAGAGGAACAACCAACAACCCTAGACGGACAGAGGACCCCAGAAAGGAGCCACGCCAGCAGTCACTGGAGCCACAGAAAGGGTCACTGGCGCCGTGGCCTGAGATGCTGCAGGGAGATCTTCATAGGAGGTGCAGGGAGCTGCTGAAACTGGACACTGTGGAGCCAGCCACATGCACCACAGAGCTGGGTGCTGCAGAAGGCCCATGAGCTACCCAGAGGCACTCATTGGAGCAAGAAAGAGAAGGCCCTTGTTTCTCCAGTATGTGCCAGAGTGCCTCCTACGGACAAAACTTCACAGAGATACATCATTGAAGGGGAGGCAATGAAGGATTTGGAGAGATTTAGCAAACTGAAAACTGGTACAAGTATAACATTCAATAGTGTAAAACTAAACAAAAAAGAACCTAAATTTATTAAATTCGAATGACATAATTACTTGTTATACATTCATAGAAAACTTTAAAAGTGATACTTGTAAACAATAATTAAACTTTGGGGAAGAGAACAGGGCAGCTGGTGGACAGGGTGAAAGGAGTTTGCTTTTTTTCTCCCACATACTTTAGTATCATGTGCATGTACTATTAAAAAGAATCACTTTAAAACTAATAGGGCTCTGTGGAAATCATTTGCATGAGTGTCAGTTCAGGGCTTTTACTACGGAGTAAGGTCAGCAAAGATACTATGGCTCACAGGCCTGTCTGTACACAGCTGTTGTGCTGAGTAGTTTTTACATTTTTAAAGAGTTAAAAAAAATGCAGCACTTTCTTTTGGATTGAGGTTTTCCTGTCTTTGTTATTATTTGTTGTTGTTGTAGGTTTTTCTGTCTATGAAATCCGGGAGGAAAATCTCTAGAGACAGACTGGATGAATGCTTCCTTGGGGGTCTGGCAGGGGCGGCTGGGAGGGAAATAAAGAAGTAATAACACTGAGTACAAGAAAGAAGGAAATGTTCTAAAGTTGATTGTTGTGGTGATTGTACAGCTCTTCTTCATATGATTGACCTATTGAATTTATTATGTGTGAATTATATGACAATAAAACTGTTAAAAAAATTGATGTGTCTATGGATTGAGATAACAGTTGTATGAGCCCCTAATAAAATGTTTAAAAAATAAAATAAAATAAAATGAAGGTGTATCAAATGTCTTATCCAAATATAAGTAACAGAAACCCAGTACAATGAGAAAGTGGCACAGAGGCCACATCTGAGCTTTTGGCTACACCAGGGAGGAGAATCCAACTCCACACCAGCCCAGGGCCAAGTGCCACAGGGCAGAAGTCTGACACGGTCCCACCCTCCATCCTCTTTTACGCTCTCTGACACCAACCATTTCCCCCACAGCACTCTGCTTCTTTGCTGGAAGCCATAATCCACTGCAATGGCCACACCATACTGAAAGACAATACTCACAATTATGGGGCTTTAAGAGGGAAGCTAAACAAGTTCAGATCAGAGAACAGGAAGGATGTAGTCAGTGGTTCACTGCAGGGCTTCTCAGCCAGCAGTCACCTCTCTCTGGTCCTGTCTCTCAGCCACAAGGTCCCTTGGTCTCTACCTCATAGGCCTGAGAGCTGGCTGGCCACTTCACCTCACTGCCTTACAGGCTCAACAGCGTGGCCCCTCTGCTCTCTCCGCCACTTTAGTCAGTGGTCTCAGAAGTGCTCCTCTGGTGGCTGCTCTTGATGGTGCCAGGATTGTTCCTGCTTCTGCGATGACTCACACAACATTGGCCAATCTCCTCTACTCATTTCCTACACTACAGGGTCCCATCCAATCATTTGGTGGGAAGTAGAGACATGGAAGAGCCACATTTAAGCAATTTTATCTCGCCACATACAGAACTTGCCCATATGCACTGACTTTAACTATCCTCTTTCACATGCGCATTCCATCACAAGTGCCCTCATCGTCACCAATGACACCCCATTACCCAATTCAATAAATGCTTGTTTTCATCTTGTCATTCTAGGATTTAATATTCCTCCTCCTGCACTTGGCTCTAGGACATGCCTCCTGCCTGTCCAGACTCGAGTGGCTCCGTACTCTTCTTTGCCACTTGTCCCCATACCTGTGATCTCTCAACACTGCAAGTACTCGAGAGATTTTTCCTCTGAACTTTTCTATTTTCACACCCAAGGCTGTCTCATCTCATTGAATGCCTTTAAATTCTACTTCTAAATTTTCATCTCTGGCTCACGTCTTTGCCTCTGACCTCCTGACTCATAAAGAAGTTCATGAATCCTTTTATAAGTAGCTTGATTAAATTTAACTTAGTATTTGTTTTATTAGATGGTTCTGCCTACCTGGGACTAAATGTTTGCTCTAACAAGCTCGTTAACTGGGTATTTTAGTTGCTAGAAGCCACAAATAACTAAGTGAATGTTCTCTTTGGCTAGGATGTGGAATACATCTGAAGAAGAGTGTTTTTGTTAACACACATTGTTGTCAAATGGCCTTAAGAAATGGTCCTTTCATAAGGATATAGAAACAAAGTCTCAAGAAAAAAAGCCTTTTATTTGTCTAGTCTCCTAGATAACCATGAAGGT
>NW_022111373.1:81344924-81346442 GCF_000313985.2 Echinops telfairi | reverse complement strand
CTGTGGATTTGTTTCTCTAAAGTACCTAGACTAATAAAAATATTCATATATAACATCTATTAATGGATACCTCAAATTTCTGTCAAAAATTCAACTCCCTTCTCTTAAAAAATGTACTCTATATGTAGACTTCTCATTAAATTCCAACTTTATTTGTCCAGTTAAGACAAAAAGCTTGGCATCATCCTTCTCTTCCAAAATCCATGTCATATACTGGAAAATCCGGATTGCTCTACATTCAAATCCAACACCTACCACCCACTGGTCCCAGTCTGCCTGCTTCCTCTCTTTAGACTGATCAACATAGCAGTCAGATGACTTTTTATCATATCATGCTACATATCATGTCATATCAAGTCATCCTTAACTCAAAACCTCCCACGGGTTCCTAGCCCAAAGTAAATATTGAAGACCTTAGAAAGGCAGGTGCAAACCTCTGGGATTCTCAGGTAGCCTTTGTTTCTTAATCTTTGATTATCAGTGAGATTGTTTTATAATTGGTTGGACCTTTACAATACAATCCTTTACCAAGATTGCCCCAATTAGTTTCCTTTCTCCACTGTAGGTAGATTTAACTTCACCATGTAAGAATATATTCCCAAGAAGAAGATTCATGTATGTAAAGTTTCGGGAAGAAAAAAAGGACTTGCATATCACATTTATTTTTTATAGCATTAATAAAAATTTAGCATGCTAAGAAAGTTACAATATAAAAACACCCTCAATTCTAATTTTGACACAGACTGACTTTTATGCACTCTGTGACCAAGAGTTTCTTTTAATGAACCACATCTCCATTGTTCAGTCATTCAAAGAAATCCTACTCTAAAAACACTTCGTTGGTGATGTAAGCCCGGAACTGGAAACAATGCAGACTGTGCTATCCAACCAAGTGTTCTCGAAGAAAAGGATGTTTTTCATATTGACCAGGGAACATCAAAATAGCATTCTCCTTTGGAGACAGTGTTACCTGAATGGGGGTAAAAAAAAGTCTAGATATAATTATGATGTTTAAAAATCTGTTTCCTTATAAAATCATCCATAGTGAGTAAAACTAGGAAATAAGCTAATGTAAAGATTTAATGTAATACAGATTTAAAAATTTATGAGCTACTTAGACACACTATTTGCAAAATTCATTTGGAAGAGCAAGTAGAAAAAAATATATTTTAATTTACAGCGTACTGGTACTTGATCTGTTCTACTTGATTTTAAAGCTTATTATAAAGCAACAATTACTTACGTCATGTGTTCAGGAAGCATGTGTATGCATGTTCGTGTGTGCTGCACATGTGTATATACATACATACATACATACATACATACATATATATATATATATATATGAAACAAAGCACAGAGATGACACAGTTATAGGGGTTTCCTAGAAATATCCAAACAATTTCCAGGGGTGAGTTACTAGGTTAAAAGGCTTAGGCCCATAGTTTCCAAGAACAACTTAACTTAGAAAATCATCTAATATAGTTTATAAAGAAAATGCTCTAACTCCTACTTTAC
>NW_022111373.1:81340810-81344824 GCF_000313985.2 Echinops telfairi | reverse complement strand
AAGCAAACCAAATCTTCAAAGATGACACTAGTTCACAAAACTAAGCCCACACAAACCACAGCCTTTTCTAACCTGAGATCAGAAGAACTAGATGGTGCCCAACCACCACAACTAACCATTCTGACCAGGAATGCAACCAAAGGTGCTAGAGGGAATGAAAAAAAAAAAAAGTTAACCAAAATTCAAATTCCTAAAAAAAAAAAAAAAAAGAACTGATAGAAAATAGAAGAACAGGAACCCCTGAGACAATTGCCCTAAGATAGTCTTTGAACTTAGAACTGAAGTTATTTCTGGGGTCACCTTTTAGCCAAATAAAATATTGGGTCAATCATCTGTAAATATTGTTCTCCCTTGAACAATCTAATCTATAAGACCAACTGCTCTGCATTAACCCCAAACAAAGATGCTACGTAAAGGAGGGGGTGGGGAACTAGAGCCACACAAACAGAGCTGGAGAATCCATTGCGAACATTGTAAACAGTGTCACACAACAATGTGCATCAAAGCTGCTAAGTGGGACATACATAATTTGCTATGTATCCTGTCACCTCTTTCTCACTGCCATTGAGCTGTGGTGCCCAACCACCACAACAACTTTACAGCAACTTTACATAGGACAGGGGTAAATCACAAGAAAATATTAGTTTTATTTTTAAAAGATAGTAAGATTATAACATAAAAATAACTTCAGTTACAGTACTAGAAATAAAAAGAGGCAACCTAAATTAAACCATAAACATGAGACATTTCTAGAGTTTAAAAAGCCTAGTTTCAGAATATCTAAAAATTGGTAATGAAAACTCTACATAACAAAAGCTACAGATTAAATACATCTAAAGCACTCTTCAGAGGAAAATGTTCTTAAAATAACCATTTTAATGAAACGAGGAATTTTTAAAATTAAAATATGAGTGAAACAAACGCTGATTTACCAGACACAATTTAAGTTTTTGAGTTCTGTTTTTGAACATTTTAACAATTTGGAAGGATTTTTGACTTACATCTTTCTTCCATAAGAAAAGACCTTCACTAAAAAATGAATTTTAGCTTAAAAAAACAGCAATAGTCAAAAAACAAACAAAAAACAAGCAATAGTCATGAAGGTAGGAAAGGCTCTAGGATGAATGTGGTGGTGGTTGTACAATCCCCCCATGAAATGTTTGAACGGACTATTCAATTTTGGGGGGGACTATTCAATTCTATATGTAAATTATGTGTCAATAAAGTTCTTGGGGGAGAAAAATCTAATAAAATAAAATCCTATTTTTGACACTTTCAAAAATCTAAAATGCATAACCTTAGTGATTTAATTATTACTTTATCTTAGAACCTTTTATTATCCATCATGCTAGCAGTTATTTTTATAACTCAGTGGGGTAGTTTTTGAGTGTTTTTTTAGAACTCCAAGATAGTTACCACTACTTGTCTCCTGGTATTCATGCCCTTATATGAGCTGAACATGAGCTGACTTTGGGAAACGACTTCTAAAGGAAATGAAAAGGTGAAAGATAGCCCGTGACTCAGAAACTGGGTTACAAAATTTAGTGTGGTGTTGCTTGGTCTTGGATCCCTGGCTCAAAGGAAGCCGGCTGCAATGTTGTGAGGACTCTCGGGCTACCTGTGGAGATGCCCAAGTGGCACAGAACTGAGACCTATCAACAACACGAGTAGGCTTGAAAGGTGATGTTTCAGCCCCACTAGATAGAACCTTGTAGATGACAGCAGTCCTGGTGGACAATTTGCCTGTAGACTCATAGGAGATAGTGTGCCAGAACCACCCAGTAAAGTTGTCTAAAAACCCCGAACCACAGAAAGTATATGGTAGCTATTTTAATGTTATTGACACTAGAAACTAGTACACTTATTAGGTATCCCAACCGTTATTTTTCTTTTTTTCTGATCATGAACATCTTTGCTGTGATATAATAGACATCATATAAATCTAGTCAACAAAATTACGACCCATTAGTCTTCAAGAGTATTGTGCTTTAATGAAGCAAGAGTAAAAATACTTAAAAAGTAATGATAAACAAAACAAGTAATGATAGAGAACACAGTAGAGATCACTTGAAATCTTGACTCAAGACAACTATGTTCCAAACTCATGTACTTTAGTTGAATAGTTAACTGCATCCAAAGGATGTTGCTTATTTTAGATATACAAGCTAAGTGAAAAAGTATTGGTACTACAGGTCTAGATTAAACATTCAAGGGTGTATTTCCAATCACGTGTGCTTAATTAAATGTCTCTCTGATGCCGAATGGCTGCAGACAAGTTCTCTCAGTAATACACTTGCCTGAGTCTTACGGCATCTAAAAAAAAAAGAAGGATCAGCGCAATGGATCCCAGGGATCCGTTGGGGCAGTTAGATTCAAGGCAGGAGCCAGCTCATAAAGCCACGGTCACTGTATTTGGACATTCTTTTAGTTTTAAAAATCATTTTATTGGGGGTTCTTACAGCTCTTAAGACATTTCATACATCAATTGTATCAAGCATATTTGTGCATATAATATTGTCATCATTTCCAAAATACTTTCTACTTGAGCCCTTGGTATAAATTCCTCTGTATTTTGACATTCTAATGAACTTGTTTTTTTGGGTTTTTTTGAACTTTTTTCTATAATGGCAAGACACCTGCTCATTCTTCGAGATTAAAGTGCTAGCCCATGAGAATTTCATTAGGAAACATTATCCTATAGCTCTAATCTTGTCCCTTCAGATTTTTTTCTTGTCCCTAAAAGCAGAGCATTGAAAAGGAATGTCCTTGAGTACATCAAGGGTGCCAGACAACAAAACTGCCATGTCTATGAGGTATAAATCAGAGTGCAACATTCTTGGGGACATGTCTTTTAAAGTGTATACATTTTCCAAACAAAACAACGCAATCCCCTGCCACTGCATCAATTCGGATTTATGATGACTCAATAGAAACTACCCCGTTGGCAGAGGCTGTAAGTTTATGGGCGCAGAAAGCCTTGTCTTTAACTTTACATTCTGTTAAATTAATAGGTCTATGATTTTTGTAGCAATACTTTTTGACTAACTCATAGTTTCACAAACGACAGGCGGCACAATATATAAAGTTCTGAATTTCATTCTAACAAACCATTAGACTTCTATGCATATGTTGAGACAATTACTAAAATGTTTTCAATAAACAAAAAATGATCAAAAGAACTAATAGTTTGAAAAACTCAACAAGTATTTTAGAACTTTTGTATAAACAACAATTAAAAAAAATTCTTAAATGTGTGACGATGAGGGAGTAACTAGTTTATTTGGTTGGGGAAGCAATGACAACACATGACGAATTTGAATCCACTCCCAGTTCATGAAATTAACCAACACACAAAATACTTCGATGAAATCATGTTAAGCACAAAAGCACCAAATAGATTTATCATTGCTACGTAAAACCATGTACCAATAATCTCAAACTTCACAAGTTATTCTTATGTTAGAGTGCTATTTATTTAGTATATTTTAAAACACAGTAACCTTTCATAAAATATGCAACTGGATATTAATTGTTCCAAAAGGGGAGGGGTAATGAATGCAATGAATCACATCATCCAGCCAGGTGTTCGTGAAGAAAATGATGAAGCATTTGTTTGCATCAATTCAGAATTTTTAAAAACTGGGGGAGTAGCTGGCAGCAGACTTGTTCTCATGCCATCAACTATAAAGGTGGGCAGAGCATCTGATACAACCACTTTCAGACATTGGACAACAGACAGCACAGGCCCTATCATCCTGGAGAGGGGGGATGGTGAGGTGAGCATCACAATCACCTTGTCTGGTTGCAAAGTGAGTGGCGGAGCCCAAGAAGAGAAATGGTCTTCCTAGGGCAGCGGTTCTCAACCTTCCCAATGCCACGACCCTTTAATACAGTTCCTCATGTTGTGGTGATCTCCCAACCATAACATTATTTTTGTTGCTACTTCCTAACTGTAACTTTGCTACTGTTATGAATCGGTGACTTCTGTGAAAGGGTCGTTCGACCCCCAAAGGA
>NW_022111373.1:81326398-81337377 GCF_000313985.2 Echinops telfairi | reverse complement strand
GTTAAAAAAAAAAAAGAATAAACAAAGAAAAAAAAAAGAGTAGATATTGGGAGTAAGGAGCACAAAGGGATTCCCTGGGTTGAGGGACTAGTTCTGTATTTTATTTGATATTTATAATAGGAGCCCCTATCAAAACTTTACTTTAAATCCGTGTATTTTTATTATGATTTAACCTTACGAAAAGTCTTGGCAAAAAAAGGCAATGAGCTGACTGATAAGTTGATGTGCTCTTGAATGCTCCTGAAAGCATGCATCATAGATGAAAGTGATCCGGTTGTGCTTTTGGTTACGTGTTGGACTGCTAACTGCAAAGAGCTACTCTGCAGAAGACAGACAGTGGAGAGATGCAGTATCAGACAAACAAGGCAAGGGCCAAATGTGGAACAGACCATGAGTTGATGACGGTGAATAAAATTGAAACGTGTCCACAAGAGCCAAAATGTGACCTGGAGTACATGCCACTTGAAGTTAGGGACCATCTCAAAACCAGATTTGATTCATTAAACACTGATCTCTGAGGATCAGTTGAATTATGGTTTGCCGTCAAGAACACCACTAATGAAAAAAGCAAAAGGTCGTTAAAAAAATAGGAACCAAAAGACCAAAGTAGATGTCAGGAGAGACCATGAAACAGTCTTGAATGTAGAGTAAAGCTAAGGTGAATGGAAGAAACTAAACAGAAAATTTCAAAAGGCAGTTCAAGAAGACACAGTGTTATAATGAAATGTACAAAGACCTAGATCTAGAAAATCAAAAGGAAAAAAAAACAGGTTCAGCTTATTTCAAGTTGAAAGAAGTACAAAATTTCAAGCTTCCAGTTACAACAGTGAAGATTCCATGGGCAAATACTAAACCATGTGGTAAAGATCAAAAGACGGAGTACAAACACCAGACCAAAACAATTGGGTTGACATCTAACCATGTTGAGGTAGCATATGATCAAGCTCCTACAGTGTTGTAAGAAGTCTAAAACGGACTGAAGGCATTAGCCAAAAACAGTTCTGAGAATTGCTTGAATAACAACTGAAATGTCTCAATAAAGCTCTTGAAGTACTAAGTATGCCAACAAATTTGAAAGCTGAGTGACTAAATGGGAAAGATCCATATTATACCCATTCCAAAGAGAGGTGACCCGACAGAAGGTGGAAATTATTGACAATATCATTAATACCACAGGCAAGTTCACAGTTGCAGTAGTATAACAGAGAGCTGCCAGAAATTCAAGGCAGATAAAGAGGACATGGAATGAAGGGTATCACTGCGGATGTCAGAGGAATCTTGGCTGAAAGCAGAGGGTACCAGCAATATGTTTACTTGTGTTTTATTGACTGTGCAAAGGCATTAGGCTATGTGGATTGTGACAAACTATGGATAGCCTTGAGAAGAATGGGAATTCCACAACATTACATTGTGCTCATGCAGGACCTGTAATGGACCAAGAGGTCAATGTGCAAACAGAACAAGGGGATAATGCATGGTTTAAAATCAAGAATGGTGTGTGTTACGGTTGTATCCTCCTACCATTCATTCCTGTTCAATCTGTATGTTCAATCCAGAAAAGCTGGATTATATATAAAGAACATGGCATCAGGATTGGAAGGAGGCTTATTGACAATCTGCAATATGCAGATCACATAACTTTGCTTGCTGATGAAGATCATGGACTCCAGTCTTTATTAGATTACAACTCAGTATTATGAAAACCAAAATCCTCACAACTGGATCACGCAGTATCATGTTTCAACAAGCAGACTGAAGGTTTCCAGGATTCTGTCTTGCTTGACTCCACAATCAATGCTCATGGCAGCAGCAGTTAAGAGAACAAGCGACATATTACATTGGGTAAATGCTGCACAAAACCTTTTTATAGGGTTGAAAAGCAAGGATATTACTCTGAGGACTAAGGTGTGCCTGACCCCCGCTATGGTATATTCAGATACCTCACATGCATATAAAAGTGCTCTTGGAATCAGCAGTCAAGAGACCAAATGACACATTTCACTGGGTAAATCTGCTGCACAAAACCTTTTTATAGGGTTGAAAAGCAAGGATATTACTCTGAGGACTAAGGTGTGCCTGACCCACGCTATGGTATATTCAGATACCTCACATGCATATAAAAGTTGCTGAGTAATGAAAACTAAAGAAGAATCTATTTGAACTATGAACCATCACATGTGAATGACGAAGATTCTTCCAAGTACTATGGACTACTGAACGAACAAACAGATTGTCTTAGAAGTACAGCCAGATTGCTCCTTCGAGGCGCGGATGGCGAGACTGTAGCTCATATATTTGGACATGCTGTCAGGAGAGACTAGTCGCTGGACTGATGCTTGGTAGAGCAGTAGAGGGGCAGTGGAGAAGAGGAAGGCCCTTCACAAGATGGACTGGACTCAATGGCTGCAACAATGGGCTCAACGAGAAGAACAACTGTGAGGATGACACAGCACTGCTGGTGTTTCCTGCTATTCACAGGGTCACTAAAGGTCCGAAACGACTCGACAGTACTTAACAGTAACAACAAAGCATACTCTAAAATGTGACGACTATACAATTAAAACAAAAAACCCTCTTCCAGGAATGCATCTCACCATTCCGAAAATGGAAAAGGAAACGGTTTTCAAAAATTTGCTTTTCAAGGCAACAGAAACATCTACCACAAAGCACTATAATTTTCATAACTTTTTATCAAATAGTTATATCAGAGATGTATCTTAAGACAGACTAGAATCAGATTGCCTTGTATAGGAAGATATTTACTGTAAAATTATCCCAAATAACACAACCACTGGATCAAAAAAAAGTAGCATATGATGCAGACAATCTTGACAGAAAATGTTAGCATGAAAAAATTGATACATGCAAAATATGTTATCAAAAAAATAAAAATAAGGGCCCCAAACACAAAATTAAATGTAAAACAATACAACAGACAAAAATTTTAATTAGCATAAAAAACTAAACATTTTTATTAAGCACTTTCGGACATAGAAACTAGAAAAAGATATGGTACAAGAAACGTCTGCATACATGCCACATATGTTCAGTAACTGAATTCTTTATGCATAAACATACATAGTTTGCTAAATCATTTAAAAGCATATTAGAAATACTACAGCACTTCACTCTCAAACACTTCAACATACAAATTAAAGCATTCTCCTGAGTGACAAAACACCTTAAAAAACAGTTCTAAAAATAAGCAATTACCCAGTATTTTACATACAGTACATGTTTAAGATTTCGGAGTTTTGTTTTTTTACAGATTTTGAAAGCAGCATCAGTCCAATCAAGGATACTATACTGCGTTTGGCTGTTGGGTCTCTTAATTTTCTCCTAATCTAGATGAGCTCTCCTTTCCTTCCTTTATTTTAAAACTTTGGTTTGCAGTCTTTCTAACAGATAGGAAATTAGATCCAAAGGCTAGATTAAATTTCTACCCAGAATTAACCAGTAAATATTTGGGGAGATGATCATTTGGCTCTCTGAAAATTCTTGTAGGGTTGGGGATCAAACTTTCCTCTGTGAGTTTTTGCATCAAAATGTCTTCAATATTCAAGGATTTGTTTTCCACAAAACAGGCACTTTAAAAAAGAGAAAAAGATTCACTAGCTTAGTCATGGTAGACTTACTCCTTAACTGAAATGCGAACACTTTCCTTCTTTTTGATTTTGTCTGACACCCTGTAAGAAAAACAAACAAGTAATAAAAGATAAGCATCCATACTTTATGAGATGTATTTTATTTAACAAAATGTTATCAGAAAGTAAGTTAACAGCTCTCCAATGTGCTTTAAAACTTGTATCAAAGTTAAAAATGGTTAGAATGAAATTACAATTATTTTTTATTAAGTCTAAGGATGCTCCTCAGTTCACTTATACTTTATTTCCACCAAATAAAATATATAATGGCCTAAGATTACTCAACACACCATACATAAGACAGATGCACAAATGTTTTCATCACACACACACACACACACACACACACACACGCTAATGTAAGGTGCCATGTCTTACCATGTAATAGCCAGTATGATAGCCACTCATGTACCAAGAGATCAGCATACTTCCCAGAGCATCGGCATCATCCAGAGAATCTGGGCAAATGGGAGGTGGTGGGGGGATAATCTGGAAATGGAGGAAACATTCTATTAAAGTCACAACACAAACCGTGAAGCTGATAACTGTAACTTTCCATACATACCTCATCATTTGAAATTAAAAAGCAAAACACACACATACACACACACTCCTTGAAAGTTGAACAGCAAACCAGCAATTTAATCAACTAAGTAAATACAACAAAGATCAAACAACAGGTAACACAAAATGTTTATTTTGATTTGATTAGGACTGTTTTATTGCTGCTATTCTATTATGAAAAACAAAACAAAAAGTCAATGCTGCCAAATCAATTCCAAATCACAGAAAACCTCTAGGGCAGATTAGAAATGCTCCCTAGGGTTGCCAAGGCTATAAACCTTAACAGGAGCAGAAAGTCTTACTGTTTTCATGATGAGAGGCTGCTAAGTTTTAAAAAAAACACCGACCTTGTAATTAACAGCTCAATGCTTAACCATACCAGGGTTTTCTACTATAAACACTCAAGCTCAAAAACCAAACTTACTGCCATCAAGTCAGTTCCGACTCATAGAAACCAAGGCAGAAAGCCTGTCTTTCTCCTTTGAAGCAGCTGGTGGTGTCAAACTGCTGACCTTGAGGTTAGCAGCCCAACATATAACCACTATATTACCACTACTATGAAATCATGCATAAAAAGACAATGAAGAAACAATTCCATATTTTTCTTTGTAAGAACTTCAAAATGAAGGGCAGTTTTAAGTAAAGATCTTATGGAGGGCAGCCATGTTTGTAGTTTATTGGTGATCCTTAAAATTCTACCCTTAGAAACCCAGTCCACTGGATGAGACGCTAAGTCTATGTATATAACCACTGGGAGGGTAAGTCCTTCATTACTCCCCAATATAAGGTGTAATTAAAACCATTCTAATAGGAGTCCCTTCCCTTTGGGTGAGAAGCGTTTGCAAGGAAGGAAGTGGGTAATACAGAGGTCAGAGTTGGGGCTACAAGAATACTGAATCTGGGTAACTGAGGATAATCAAAACAAAAAAACAAAAACAGGAGGAACAGTGCATATTTTTACCCATTGAATCTGGTCTTAAGGTTGGTCTAAGATGACAATTTCCCAATCACCTGTACTTTCTAACACTCAGCTATCTTCTACAAAATTCTAAACCATGTGTGAAAGCAAAGTTAATCTGCGTTATTTTGTACTTACTGGTGGGCCAGAAGGAAATGGAGGTAGCCAGCATGATAGAAAAGGTGGTGGGGGAGGGGGTGGTCCATTGAACTTGAGGCTTGGCTGCAAAGAAACATTTCAACAAAAAAAATAATCTACCAATTTCAATATGAAAGCGAGAAAAATGATGGAGTCCTAAAATAATTAAAAACAATCACCTAGAATATCCGTATTGTATAGATTAAAAAGTCAAGTAGAATTTCACTTGTTCCAAATACTGAAGACTTGTAAGTCAAATGACAAACTTCTAGATTTTTCTCAATTCCTTTTTAAAGAGATTACTTGGGAAGTAAAAACTAAGTAAGCTTTTCAGTCACTTAATGAATTAGATACAATAGTATTTAGCAAGATATTTCAATCCAGAGATAATATCCTCCTACAAGTAACTAAATTGTATATCCTTTGTATAGCTCCCCCTTTAGCTATCCATATGCTGAGTATGTATTATGAAATCCAGCCAGCTTTCAACAAAAAGATCAAGAAAGACCAAAGCAGCACGAAAGCATACCCGTGTCTCTGTCCACACACAAGGGAGCTTTAAAAAATTGTCCAACAAATCTATTACCATTTATCGGGTTTTTTAATTTTATTTTTTTCTGTTATCTTTTAATTACATTTTTTTCATGAGCTTGAAGCATCCTGGTGTGTGTAAACATTTTGAGATGGATCATTTTAGACTGAGGGAACTGACAAGACAAAACTTATATAGAAAGCTTTTCATTTTAGTCCACTTCTATTAGTTAAAAGCAAAAGTCTAAAAGGAATATTCACATTTCAGTTCTGCAAAACAACCTGATAGCTTTGCAAGATCTTATCCATTAGATAAAAATATTGAAAATTGCCAAAAAGAATACCTAAAGTATATTTATATTTCCTAACTTTGCTAAATGATTAGTCTAATTCTTTGTGTTCTACAAAAATCACACAAGACTTTCAGTAAAAATTATTGTGATCATTATTTTACTTTAAGTTCAGAGAATTTCCAATTAGGATTATGTAGCTTTAGTGTTTCTAGAGAGCTGCCGGAGCCTTTGTGGCATAGTGGTTACGCTGTGGCCTACTAACAGATCAGCATTTCAAAACCACCTGTAGCTTTTCAGGGAAAGAAGAGGGTTTCTACTCCTGTGAGTTGTTACAGTTTCAGAAACCCACAGGGGCAGTTCTACCCAGTCTTATAGGGTGGCTACGAATCACAATCAACTCCATGGCAGTGAGTTTGGAGTTTTTTAATAAAGAGCTAAAAAAGTTTAATGAGAGAAGCAACAATTCATTTAATGGAGAGGTACAATGCCTCAACTCTACCCTCTGGGTCCTAGGTTTACCTTTCCTGGCCCCATCCCGGATGCCGGCATTGGGGGGGGTGGAGGTAGAAAGGAGCTCCATGGTGCCGCTTTAGACTTGGTATTTGGTTTGTTTCCAAGAGACCTGGAGGAACTTTCACTTTCATCTGTTGAAATTTGACTTTCGTTTTCATTCTTTAAAAAGAAAAAAAAAGGGTCATACAGAAAAATATAATGCTTTTGTAGATTAAACTAGTTATATTGTTTAGTTTCTCATCCCTCTCAGCCCTTTCCAATTATTATTACAACTTTTCATTCCTACCTCTTGAGCATTCTGGTCTACATTATGAACTCCTCCAAAGGTTGGGAGAAGTAGATCAGACAGATGTTGCTCCTCTCTGTTTCCATATCCGGTGTAAACCACAACACAAGTTTCTCTCTTAAGATCAACTGAAGTGATGGTAGCTGGGTAAATGCAGCCATCTTCTGACCAAATGGCGGAACATTTATCACCAACTTTCCACTACAAAATAAACCAAAGACACAAAAACATGCACTCCTTTTAAAGACAGTAAAATAGAACCTGGGGGCGGGGAGGGGGCGTTCACAGAGGAGGCTCTAGTTACCTTATCTGGAAGAGAGAATAACCAAACAAACTCACTGCCATCAAGACAATGCTGACTTGTAGTGACCTTATCAGACTGTAATTCTCTACCACAGGGGTCCTCACTGTTTAAACAGGGGGCCAGTTCACTGTCCCTCAGACCTGTTGGAGGGCCAGACTATAGTTTTTAAAAAACTATGAACAAATTCCTATGCACACTGCACATATCTTATTTTAAAGTAAAAAAACAAATGGGGCAAAAACACCTGGCAGGCCAGATAAATGTCCTCAGTGGGCCGCATGTGGCCCGCGGGCCGGTTTGAGGATCCCTGGTTAGAAAGCCCCATCTTTCTCCTGAGGAGTATGTGGTGGTTTCAAAGTGCTGACCCTGTGGACTGAAGCCCAAGGCGTAACCACTATGCCCCCAGAGCTCCTTGAAAGACAGAACAGTTTAGTAAAGAAGACTTTGGGGCCAGAAACATAGGAGCCTAATTTTTTTTTTTAATTAGGCAGGTTTTTTTTTCTCCTATTAAAAGATCATTTTATTGGGGGCTCTTACAGCGGCAGGAGTAACTATGACTCCCTTGAGGCGCCCCTGGGAAATGTTTCTTAATTTCTTTGGTCCTATCTGCCTCATGTGTTAAATGCAAACAATATACTTTCTATGTCTGATGTGAAGACTAGAAAGGAGAGAACGTATCCAGCACTTGCAACGCAAGCTTGTCAAACGTTAGCTAGCTTCCCGGAGAATGACGACGCTGACGCTGACCAGGCAATGAGCACTGCTGGGAGAGTGAGTTCTGAGCTGGGCTAAGAGCTGATCAATGAGACATCAAAATAATTAGCTTCCGTGTCTACTGCTTTAACTAGCAGAATGACTTCCCAGAGGCTTTGGCTCCCAGCTGCTCATCATTTTAGGGATTTCAAAGGGGAAAAAACCCAAACAGGTACCCATCTCTCAGCTTAAGAAGTAAAACGCTGCCAATTTAAGTTAAGGCCATCAGGAACCTTTCTCAAATAACAGTTCTCTTCTTCCCATCCCCAAACTAAACACTGCCTGGAATTTAGAATTTATCATTCCCATCTAATTCCTTAAATTTATATTGCTGACATGCATGTTCCTAAACAACAGAAAGTGTAAAAGAAGTTTTACACGTGTATGTCCCTGGAAAACACTGTACTCGTCATTTTACGTTATACTGTATTTCAATTAAATACATTTTTTACTATTTAATAAGGACAGGAATAAAGCATTGAAATTAAATCTCAATGTTGTAAATAACCTGCTTCAGTGGAGTCGTGACGGTCTTTTTCTGGCTCTTTTTCTTCTTAGTAGGCTTTCTTTTAGGTGTGAGTTTTGGTTTGTCAGTAGCTTCACAAATTTCTCCATTCTTTAGAGCATTCTAGTAAAATGTGCATAGAAATGTCCATGTTACATAGTGATACATTAAGAATAAAGTACAACATAGCTCAGTTACCTCTATAAGCTGGTATCCAGTCCCCAACACTTCAGGAAGCCCCCGTTTCCTCTTTTCACGATCTCATACTTTACCAAACTGCTTCTGAAGACCTCACACAACTAATCCTAAGCACTGTTTAGCTTACGAAGCTATTAATCATCTTTCTCTCAAAATTCATGACTGTGTTAGTCTGGGTACTTTAGGGAAACAAATCCACAGAAACTCATGTATAAGAGATATTTTTATATAAAGGTTAAGTGCACAGCAAGAAAACATCTCAACCCAGTGCTGCCCAAGCCCACAAGTCCAACATTAACCCATATGTCCAACACCAATCCTCAAAGTCCTCCTCCATCTCACGAAACACACGCAACGATGCCGACTGCAAGAGGAAAGCCGAGTCAGTGAATGTGTAAGCATCTCAACGCTGATAGGGGTCTCCACACAGGTGCTCCAGCACCCAGGGCTGCACTGGGGTAGGTTCATGTGGCTTCTCCTCAGGGATGTCTTGCAGAAGTGACCCTTGCCAGCTAAAGCAGGGAACTGGCTAAGGCAGCTGCACCCTGGTCCGACCATCACAAATCAAAAGACCCGAGAACTCAAAAGGCGAGGCTCACCTCGCCATTTATCCCTCCGCCCTTCAATTAACCCCACATTTGTTTATCGGCCAGACTGGCACAATAAACTAACTACCTCAATGTCACACCCTGGCAGACACAGCAATGTAGTGCCCTAAACTTGTGTTCCCAACAAGTACAGCCATTTGCTCGATCTGCTCATGGTCCTCTATGCTTATGACCACAATGACCTTGAAGCAAACACTTTGAAAGTTATTACCCAGATCTGCCCTTCCTCCTTAGTGCGATCTAGTATTTCCAATAATAAATTTTATTACTTAAAATACCTCAAACTCAACATGATTAAAATAAAAATTGCTTTCCTCCAAATGATTTCTTTTCAGCTTTTACTAATATCACTCTTCTCCAAACCCCACAACATCACCAGCTCTGGCCCCTCATGGACCAGCGGCTATCTAAACGATGTCAGTCTCTAGTCTCTCTTCACTTCTGCTTTTTACAGAGCTCTCTTGGCAACCCATTTTACTGTGTATTTATTGCGAAGTGCATGATTTAAGAATTTAAAATCCAGGGGTAGGAACAACATACAGGTCTGGAATTTTCCTCAAGCTGGAGGAGACCACAGGAAAGTGGACTCTGTGTGGTGCTCTTTGTGCTCCGCCTAGTCCACACATGCTGCTCAGTAAGCCTACTGCAACAGGGGGGCAACGGACGACATTGGACAACTGGTTCAATGTCTTATTTGGACCATTCACCCACTACCATTGAATAGATTACAACTCAGAGTGACCTGATAGGTAGGGTAGAACTGTTCCTTTGGGTTTCTGAGACTGTATGTCTTTACGGCAATGGAGAGCCTCATACTTCTCCAGTGGAGATACTCGTGGTCTCAACGGCTGTTCCTACGGTTAGCAATCCAACAAGTAGCACACTATACCACCAGGGGTCCTTATGTGGGCCACAGAACCAGATGAGACTCCTACAACAATCAGATATTCCCACCATCAGAACACCTAACTTGACACCAATTAAAAGGGTATCGAGAGACATTTGTTATTTCAGTGTGTGCAAAGCATTCAGAACAGTAAATCCTACGTGACCATTATTTAGCATCATGTAAGAGAAGGGCTGCTAAATGTTTTTAAAATTCAAATTGTCCTTCTGCTAATGTGAACAGAGGACTTGTACAGTTTGATAAAATATTAAAAGTTATTAATACTTAAAATTCTACTTCGCATCTTGGTGGTAACAAAGGGTTGATGGCTCGAGGCCACACAAAGGTGCTTCAAAAGAAAGACCTGGCGATCGTATGTGAAGTGCCAGCTACTGAAATTCCTACAGAGCACAATCCTACTCCAACACACCTGTGGTGCCGCCATGAGTCAGAGGCTTAGGTAAAAGGATGACATGCACCAGCATCTAAATGAAGGTATCATCTGATTTAATGAAACCATTACCACCACTTTCTTCAAAATTAAAACATGCACTGTAGCACTTTACAGTACAAGCATATGTAATCATTTTCCCCAAATGGACAATACGAGAAAATAGAGTAAACATTTCATACCTTAAAGGAAGCTACAGCTTTATCGTAGGCCTTGATCAGTGCCGTATCATCCCAGATGTCAGCGTCGTCGCTCTGGGAAGAATAAGAAAGCAGTCATGGTTAGAGGGGTGTCAGAGAGAGGGGGTGTTCTATCATATCAAGCCACCTTAACTCTGGGAAGAATAA
>NW_022111373.1:81317009-81326267 GCF_000313985.2 Echinops telfairi | reverse complement strand
CTTAACTCTGGGAAGAATAAGAAAGCAGTCATGGTTAGAGGGGTGTCAGAGAGAGGGGGTGTTCTATCATATCAAGCCATCTTAACTCTGGGAAGAATAAGAAAGCAGTCATGTTTAGAAGGGTGTAAGAGAGAGGGGGTGTTCTATCATATCAAGCCATCTTAACCCAAGTACACACAAATTACACTAAACAGCAATTTTAAATCCAAAATAAAACTTCAGGAAACCTGGCTGCTGACACAGGCAGGCTATGTGGCCTGACCACTAATGGTGGACAGTTGCAATGTTTCGAGACATGATTGTGGGGGAAAATGGAATTGAAAGATAATGGCATTTCCCCACAAACTTTTTAAAGTCCCCTCGTATGTCACAAAGCAAATGCCATACTATTAAGTGCTTTTCCAGCGGGGTGACACAGGTTCCATTCTTTCCCAAGGTCACACAAAAGTTTACCTTGGCAAGGTGGGTAGCACCTGACCATCCGACTGACTTTCCCTAAACTAGAATCATGCTATTCTGACCCTACCTCTGGAAACTGCAATGTGACTGGATGACTCAAACCTCTCTCAAAAGGATACAACATCTTAATAGTGATCAAATAGTTTTCATTTTAAAAAGTAGTAATATTAAAGAATCTGGGGGACACCTAGGACTATTAGACTATTTCTATTTTTATTTAAATGTAAGTGACTTAAAAGAAATTCGGGAAGGGCTGGGCTCCTCACTGAGATGTATATAAAGTCATGCTCTCATGAAGCTTGGTCTGAGACATACTACTTCAGAAACCAAAGAGCATACAAAACCAACACTGCCACATAACAAATGTGAAGTACAAACATTATATCAAATTAATGTGTACTGGATGATCATGGAAGAAGAGTCCTGGGAAATAAAAACCAAAAGGATTTGGGTAAGATGAAAATAAGCATGGAAGCAAAATAAACTGCGGGATTAATCAGTTAACAATCCCTAGTAGAGTCCAGCTCCTGCTAAGGAGTCGTTGGTGCTAAATCTGGATACACAGGATCAGACAATGGAAGGATGGTTACGGACTGCTTTCAGGGTTGTTATGACACCATGCAATCCATGGCTAGTAAAAGGTTTACTATAAAACTCCCAATTATCTGGTCAATTTCCATTCAGTTGAAAACAATGTATTACAATGTAAAACAGCTCATCTCACTTTTCCCTAGAAAGCATTTACAATCACTAAGCAATTTTACTGGAATGGAAAGTAATCACTCGGTTCAAGATTACCCTGCAAGTGAAGGGGAAGACATTCCTTGGAAACTTGGTGAAAGGAAAGAAATAAGGAAATCACAAAATTTGGTGAAAAGAAAGAAATAAGGAAATCACAAAAGCAGAAGGAAGCCACAGCAATTCCCTTCAGCTGCAAAGGGTACCACTAATAAAGGAAAAGGCCCGCCGCTGCATAAAGAGGGCTCTCTTGAAGATACATCGTCAAAAACTCAAACTCACTGCCATCTTCTATGGACCCTATAGGGTAGGCCAGAACTGCCCCCAGGGGTTCCGAGACTGTTAATCTTTATGGGAGTAGAAAGTTAAACCTCAGGGTTAGTAGCCCAACACATGCACAATCCACTATGCAACACGAAATCCTCACATCTCAATTGTTATCCCTAAACCAGGAGTGTAAGGCATCAGCAAAAAACAAAGGCATCTATTTTCTTAGATAAACTTTTCTATTGATAGAACTTCTCAAATAACCACCACAAGCAGAAAGAAACACCCAACTTATATCCTTAAGGCAGCATCTGCAAAACAAGGGGAAAGCACCTTTAATTCCAGAGATACAGGAAAAAAGGGGGAAGATATGAATCAATAGCTAAACAAATCAGGGAAGAGCATGAAGGGAAAAGCAAGACAGACTACAAGACACCCAAAGAAGAATGTATGTGATGGGAAATCTAAAGGCATTACAGAAAGGAATGAAAAGAGCCAAACAAACAAAAACAAGCTATTAAAACAAAAAAAAACAAAAAACGCAGTGGTACATAAAGATGATTGGCAAAGAATATCTAATGTATCTATCAATGGGAGCCCTACAGAAAAAAATACAAAACAAAACCAACAGAAAAGGTCAAACCTAAAACAAAAAAAGAAAAAGAAAGTTCTGTAGTCTCCAAGCAAAAAGGTCAAGTCATTCATGAAATTAGCTTACCATCAAAAATTTTAGTAGATCTTGGGTAAAAGGTAAAGAATTTTTATGCAACCTAGCTGTCCTTCAAGTAGCAAGACCATGAGAAGCAAAGTTTAAAATGTGGGAATACTATACTCACTAGCCTTTCCAGAGGCATTTACTGGAGATAAGCTTCATCCGAGCAAGATAAGACCGGAAAAACTTTGGTTAAAGAAACAAAACAAAAAATGTTAGTACAAATAGAATTGTAGATCTATGTGAACAAAGCAAAAGATATTAATATTGAGTGTTAAAGCAAAGTAGAAACAATGCAATTTTTAAAAAGGTAGCAGGGAGAGGGGAAAGAACAATTTCATTGTCTTTTATAAAAACTGGTAGAACCATGGAGGTGTTGAATTGGAGAATCTTTTGTGGTGTGTATTTTTGCCACAATTGAAAACAAACACATGAATAAAAATGAGTATGGGGGAAAACAATACATTCTAAAATTAATTGTGGTGGGGATTATACAATACTTCTTAACATGGTTGAACTGTTAAATTGTATGATATGTGGATGAAGAATAAAGTTATTAAATAAAAAGGAAAAACAAAGACAGGATTAAGTGCATTTGGATTTCAGAATAGCAGGAACTACTAGAAGAGAAATACAGCCCTGAACAAAAGCAAACAGAAAAATTTTAAACAAAGAAATATATCACGCAAAGACAGGAATATAATAATGTAAAAAGTAAGCATGGCGTTCTGAAAGGTTGGAGCTTGTCTAGAAGAAAGGCCTGATTTGCTTCACACCTTAGCCATTGAAAATCCAAAGGAGTACAGTTCTACAATGACGCTTGCCATTTCCATAAGTTTCAACAGGGATTTGAATTGAGTCACATAAAAACATGTGAAAGGGCTTGCCTTTCAAAGAAATGATTTTCAGGTTGGTTCACAAAGCAGGTCTAATCAATACTGTAAATAAGACACCTGACAACAAAGTAATTCAGAAAGGTTAATAACAAGGGATGCTTATTATCTCCCTTAAAATAAACTGGGTATAGGAGGTAATACGCAGCAAAGTAATTGCACAAAACGAGATACAAGAATTGAAAGAGTAAATCGAACTGTATTTGCAGATGATACAATAGTATACCTAAGAAGCCAAGAGACTCAATAATAAAATGTCTTCAATTCGCTTTAAAGCTACCATGTAAAGGAGTGCTGGTGTCCCTGATAAATAACCATTGACTTGCTAACACCTCAAACCCAGCAGCCACTCCCTTGGCTATCTGCTCCCCTCAAGATTTACAGCCTCGGATTCTCTATAAAGAGTTCTTCAGAACCAGAAAGGGCCTGGTGGCACAATAGTTTATGCCCTTTGCAGCTATCAGGAGCTCCATGGGAGAAAGATGATGCTTTCTGCTCCCACAAAGACTTAGTCTTGGAAACCACAGAGGCTGTCCTTCCCATCCCTTAGGGTTGCTAGGAACTAGAATTGACTTGATGGCAGCGAGTTTGGTTTAGAGTCACTCAAATGACGTGACTTTCCTTTTAATTGCAAGTCGGTCCCTTTTTCCTTAGTTCACACTCACCTATTGCTCTAGCATACATCATTTCTCTCTTTAAATTTCCAAAACTTTCCCCCACACCTTTGCTCCTAGTGGATGATGCTTATTATTTCATTGAGAACCAGCAGCAGCAACCAGAGAACTTTCCCAACTCTACATACACATACTGCCATCCACAACATCTCATTTACCTGACACCACTGTTACCAAATTTCTCGGCCATCACCAACTAATTATACATTTGTCTCCATTATCACCAAATTTCTGTCCTTATTGGTTTTTTCCTATCAGCCTACAAACATATTTCTCCTACCTTACAAATACAGAGCCCATCTTTCTAACTATGGGCAATTTCTTCTTTTTACAGTAAAACTCCTAAACACATTTGTTTTAAATATCCTGAATTTCTCCTCTCCCACTATCAAACTCACTTCAATCATGATTTCCCCCCACCATTCCGTACCCTAGATTGAACTGTGATCTTCCTCCACGTGTAGTCTTGCTCCGCTCAGTAAACTTCCAACCAAAGGCAATCTCATCCTTTCAACTGTTGGCGTCAGCTTTAAAATATAGCTTTGACTTTCTTCTCTCTCTAATCTACACATCAGATTTATCTGCAAAACCCGTCGCTTCTGGTTTCACGACATAGCCAGGATCCAAACATTTTGCACTAACTCCAGAACCTGCCCACTCTCTTCCCCCTAAAAAAATAAATTCACTGCCGTCGAATGGGTGCCGACTCATAGCGACCCTTAAGGACAAGGGGGAACAGCCCCCTTTGAGTTTTCGAGACTCTGTACGGAAGTACAACGTTCCATCTTTCTTCCACAGAGCGGCTAGTGATTTCGAACTGCTAGCAGAAGCGGGCAAATTAAGGAAGTTTCTCCCTGGCCACGGTGGACCCTTGGCTCAAAGCCACAAGGGCGCCCCTCGCAGAGGAAGTGTACAGGAAGGAGACTGGGGCAGGATACGGAGCACGCGGGCCCGGCCCCGCACAGCGCAGGCAGGCGAGGCGCCACACGCAGCCGGCGAAAGCGCCGGCCCCGAAGGGCGTTCACGACGCGCACAGGGGCCAGGAGAGGCGGCGCCGGCCGGGACCTCACCTGGCCTGTTCCACGCCGGAACAGCACGGCGTCTTCCCGCTCCGGGACGCCGCCGCCGCCACCCATTGCCATGGCGAGTGCGCTGCAGGAACCACTCGGGGAGGCGCGGGCTCTTGTGAATGACGACTTCCGCTTCCCGGGGACTCTGGGAGCGGAAGAGCACGGTGGCCCGGAGGGTAGGGGGCGCACTGGAGGAGGGTGGGTCATTGTTCGTTCTTCCTATACCAGTCTCCGAATTTGGTTGCTTTGACTCTTCGCACTTCGTATTCCTCAATCTTTCGATTTCAGTCGACTCGACCAACATTCATTGGCAGGCTAAACTTTAAAATGTTTTAAATAGTGCTCATTACAGATTAAAAAAGTAGGGATCAACCCAAACTTGTAAGAGTAAGCAGCAAAAACAAAAAACAAAAAAAAACAACCCAGAAGTAACCGGTAATAAGATAATTACTATCCCTAAAGTACTTTTTAAAGGAGTTTTAACTTAATGTGTTTATGCTTTTCTTATTCCTTACAATAGTCTTATGAATTAGGGGCTATTTTCTTTTTTGCCTAATTCTTAAGTGATGAAATCATTTAGTGCTCACTACTTAACCCAAAGGTTGGCGGTTCAAATTTACAGAGGCATCGTGCAAGAAAAGCCCGATCCTCTTATTAAAGGGCAGACACAACCGCTGGGAACCTTAGGGAATGCAGTTCTCTGGTATGTGCAAGGTCTCCAGGAGTTGGGAATCAATTTAAGGGCAACTGGCTAATGGGTGTCCACGCAGGGAGAGCCATGTGACTTTGGCCAATATACCTCATGCTTAGTCCTCATCCATTACCTATCTGTCAGTGGAGGGTTATATGTTACTTTGATGCTGACCAGATTTCAGCTCAGCTTTCTGACTAGAAGAAAAGCCTGAGATAGGCAATCAAAAACAATGGACCAAACAGTCTGATCCCCAACCAATCACAGAGATAGGATAGGACAGTGTTTTTAGTTGTGCATGTGGTTGCCATCGATCTGGGGCCGTGGGAAACTGACACTGAGGGGAATATGACTAGGACTATTCCCTAACATCACAGAGGGAATCTGGAAAGCTAATATGCCACAGTAGGAAAGCCACCACTTTGGTAAGTTAGAGATAAAGTACAAGTACATTACTCTGCATTAAATATATTCCCACATGCTCCCCTAACAGCTATGCTGCCTTAAAGTGAGCACATAGTTGATTGTGTCTCCCTATAGAAGCATTCTTGTTATCTCCACCCGCTGTGGCATCCATTCCTCCTCCTACCTTCCCCCAATGCAGGTATTAGGTTTCCTCGCCTGTGAGCTCAGGGACTTTACTGTGGTTGCCACCTACCTTGTGACATATATAACTACTGACTATGCATATCGTTGGCTACCTGCAAATATCCCAAGACAGTGAAGATTCTCTTTCTCTGCGTGGACCTGGCTGCTGAGATAGATCATGGCCATCCTGGAAATGAGCATTCTACCCAAAAATGTGTCTGACTTCCTTATTTTACTCCTCTCCTGTCTCTCCTTTTCTCTGTGACTTGGCTGGAGTACTCTAACATGGGACAACTGACAACATTCCCATTTTAAGGATGATGGAACTAAGGCATAGAGCGTCTACACAGCTGCCTGAAGCCTAAGCAGCAAAGGTCATGAAAATATGTTCAACACCACTAGTCTTTGAAAAATGCAAATTAAAACAGTAACATCACAGCCACCTACCAAAAGGGCTACAGAGACTGATATACTTGGTTAAAGTGTGTAGTGATGATACTTTTATTATTGCTATTAAGAGTATAAAGCATCTCTTCTCCAGATTTCCCTTCTCTTGCCCCATGAATATGTTTTGGACTCCTAAATTCTATGACTGTAGATCTAATACTGTGTGGAAATTTGGACTCCTTTGTAATGTTAATGAGGCAATACAATTGTAGGTTGAGTTCCAAACCTGTAACTTCTGAATTATAATAAGAACAGATTAGTTATAAGTGAATTATATGTCAATCAGACAATAAGAAACAAAAACTTAAATAAAATAGTTATGTGTATTGCGGATGAGGAAGACAGATGTTGTATGAGGAGTGCAATAAACCCAGAACTCTGGCCTAATAACAAGGAATGTAACAGAGACTCTGATTTGGGTTTTTAGCTTCCTGAATTGTAAGGGGAAAAATTGTTCTTTAAAGGCATTTACTTGTATTTCTGTTACAGCAGCACTAGGAACTGGAAAACACAAAAAACAAATTCACTGCCACCAAGCGACCCAAAGGACAGGGTAGAACTGCTCCTTTGGGTTTCTGAGACTAACTTCACAGAAGTAGAAAGCCTCATCTTTTTCCCAAAGGAAATGAAAAAACAAAGCAAAAAAACAGTTGTCGAGTTGACAGTGATTCATGGCAACACCATGTTAGAGTAGAACTGTGCACCATAACATTTTCAATGGATAATTTCACAGAAGTAGGTCACCAAGCCTTTCTTCGATGTAGCTGCGTGTGGCTAAGTCTTTACCTTTTGGTTAGCAGTTGAGTATGTTAATATTTTGCATCGCCCTTCCACTTTTTCCCCCTATTGGAGTCTTACATATTGATAAATTAGAGCTTTTCAAGTTAAAGGAATTATACTATGAAACAAACAAACACCCAGGATACAAAAGAAAAAAATGCATGAAAAAGCACTACGTGGAAACCTTCAACTATATACTTTATACTTTTACATGTAGAAAAATTAATTAAAAGAGAATACATCAGGTCAGCTTTAGCTCCAGCGGTTACTTCGCATATGTTAAACAGAAGAGGATACATAAAAATCTAAGTAGATGATGGAGTTTGAAGTGTCTTTTTTCTTCTTGTAGTAAACAATCACATCCCCACCTCAAAATACATGGTTCCACTTTTCCCACCTGTGTCCAGAGCTCCTTTTCATCCCCAGTAAGTCTTGACCTGAGAGGAAAAAACCAGTTTTTCTCTTCCTCTCTTCATCTCTCAAGATCAGACTATAGATGTACCTGGCTAAGTAATTTCTGAATTAACAAGCATACTGTATTTTTATTGTGAAATTATTAAAGGTGCATGGGGAGTTGCAAAGGTAAGTACAAGCCCCCTGTCTCCTGCACCTGGTTTTCCACAATGGTGACATTTTCCCTAATTACAGTGCAATATTAAACCAGGAAACTTTCATTAGCATAGTATTTATATATCTTCTATTAACTATGACAGCAATGAAAATACAGAACCGTCAACACTCCACAGATCTCCCTAGGGCTACTTTGTAGTAGTGTCACTCCAACCCCCATCATTCCTAAAGTCTGTCAAAACACTACTCTTCAATTTTTCATCTATAGAATTTTGAGAAAATTATATATGAAGTAATACAGTATGTGAACTTTCAAGACAGTTCTCCTCATCCCAAGCATAATCCCTGTGAGATGTTGTATCAGTAGTTCTTTTATTGCTGAAGTTGCTCACCATGAACATGCACTGATAATTACTGGCAAGTGGGATGCACAAGTTGGAAACAGCAAAGAACAGTAGTTGGAAAATATGGTCTTGGTGATAGAAATGAAGCTGAGATAACATGATAGAATTTTACAAGACCGACTTCTTCAGGGCAAATACCTTTTTGAAACAACACAAAAGGCCACTACACACATGGACTTCTCCAGATGGAATACACTAAAGCCAACTGACTCGTTGTGGGAAGAAATGGGTAGGGGCCATCCCTAGAACAGACTATCCATTGTTCATAAGATGAAGAAAATTACAATAGCTCCAAAGAGCCAAAATGCAACCTTAAGGATATCCCACCCCAATTTCAATAACATCTCAAGAACAGATATGCTGCACTAAACACTAATGACAGTAGAGCGATGGGATAATCAAGAACATCATACGAGAAAGCACAAAGTCACCAAAAAGACAGGACAGGAAGAACAGATCAAAGTGGATTGTGAGAAGAGACACTCTTTTGAAACTTGCTCTTAATCATAGAGAAGCAAGGCAAATGGAAGAAATGATGAGATCAAAGAGCTGAATAAAATAACAAAATGTCAAAGACCTTTGAGCTAGACAACCAAAAATAAACACCTCATCATATCTTAAATTTAAAGAACTCAAGAAAAAATTCAAACCTTGATTATAATACTGAAAAATGGTCAAAATACTGAATGAGGCAGGTGGCAGATGGAAGGAATACAGTCACTGTACCAAAAAAAAACGAGTCAACATTCAACCACTTTTAAGAGGAAGCCTATGAGCAAGAACCAATGGTACTGAAGGAAGAAGTCCAACCTGCACTGAAAGCATTAGTGAAAAACAAGGATCCGGGGATTGATAAAATACCAATGGAAATACTTCACCAAGCTGATGATGCACTGGAAGCCCTCACTTGACTATGTCAGGAAATTTGGAAGACCGCTACTTGGCCAATTGGAAAAGATCCATAT
>NW_022111373.1:81294927-81316136 GCF_000313985.2 Echinops telfairi | reverse complement strand
GCATTTGGCTATATGGATCATAACTATGAATATCCTTGAGAAGGGAATTTCAGACCTAATTGTGCTGATGCAGAACCTAGATGGATCCAGAGGTAGTTGTGTGAACATAATAAGGCAATTCTGCACGGTTTAAAATCAGGAAAGGTATGTGTCAGGGTTGTGTCCTGTCACCATACTTATTCAATCTGCATGCTGAGCAAATAATGAGAGAAAAATGTGGCATCAGGATCAGAAGGCTTATTAACAAACTGCAATATGGAAATGACACAATTTTCCTTGTTTGAAAGTAAGGAGGACTTGAAGCATTTGCTAATGAAGATCAAGGACTGCAGCCTTCTTATGGGTGACAGCCCAAGACAAAGAAGACCAAAATCTTTGCAACTATACCACTAGGCAACAGCATAATAAACAAGAGAAGAAATTGAAATTGTCAAGGACTTTTCTGGCTTGAATCAAAAAATCAATGCTCATGGAAGCAGCAGTCGAGAATTCAAAAACAAGTTGCATTTGTTAAATCTGCTGCACAAGACTCTTGAGTGTTGAAAAGCAAGAATGTTACTTTGAGGACTAAGGTGCACCTGTCTTAAGCCATAGTATTTTCAATGGCCTTGTATGCCTGTGAAAAACACTGAATTAGGACATCAGTACATTTGATCTTGGGTGTTAAGGAATATTGAATGTTAAAAAGTACCAAGAACTACCAAAGAACAAACATCTTAGAAGCCAGAATGCTCCTTTGATGCAAGGATGGCAAGACTGTCTCACTTTGGACATCAGGAGAGACTAGTCCTTGGAGTAAAAGACATCATGCTTGGTAAACTGGAAGGGGAGCAAAAAAGAGGCAGGCCCTTGATGAGATGGATTGACACAGTGGCTCCAACAATGGGCTCAAGCATGAGAATAATTGCAGGAAGGCACAGAACTGGGCAGTGTCTTGCTATGCACAGGGTCACTGATTCAGAACTTACTCGATAGCATCACTATCAAGATAGCTAAATGGCCTCTTCAAGAACTGTCAGTTCAGATAGTGGTTGGTGTATTAGGTGATTAGTAAAAATGTATGAGAAACACGAAATATTTGAATACTTTAATGGGTTCAGTCCTGTGGACTTTACATTTTATCAACCCTGGGTGACAGAATCCCATAGGATTTTCTAGGCTGTCTGTAATCTTTATGTAAGCCCTCATGTCACAGTGGATTAATTAAGCATTGGGCTGGTCATTAGAAAGTCATTCAAACCCACCAGCTGCTCCAAGGAAGAGCGTTTGCTTTGGTAAAGATTTATAGCCTACTCTGTCCTATAGGGCCCTGTGTGTCGGTACCACCTTGATGGCAGTAGCTTTTTAATCTGTGTGGGAGCCAACCATCTAGTCTTTCTCCTAGGAGCTACTGGGCAGGCTTACACCACCACCCTTTCAACCTTTCAGTTAGCAGAGCACTTAGTTACATTTCTTTTTTTTTAAATTTTATTTATTTTTTTTAGTTACATTTCTTGCTACTTCAGTGGCACTTATATTTTGAGATCTATATAAACAAACACATGGTCTCGAGCCTTCCTTTCTTGTTTTCTTATTTACATTTTCTATTTTTGGAAGAAGTCCCAAAAGACTTAAAAATGGAGCTCATCGTAAAAAGAACAAAAACCTGTTAAAGCAGTAAGCTCTTTTTAGTTACTATTCCAGGTAGTTTGTAGTCTCTCTTGCAAATCCTTCAAGCAAAGCAGCTGATTATCAGTAAAAGTATATAAATGGATTATAAATAAAAGTGACTGTAAAGTTCTACTTTAACAAATTTTAAAGGATAAACTAGATTTATTGGGGAGATCCTCTTATCCTACCACACTATCTACCTAATAAATGGTACCAATGTTCACTGCTGATAAAAAAAGAATATTCCAGCACGAAGACTATGGGACCATGAGGTAGACAGGCAGGCTTCCTGGCCCACAAAGGCCAAGGCCAAGGGACCTGTGGGTCTGAGGCTGAGGACTGCAGAGACACCAACATTTCGAGTTGGCTGTATTAAGGGGAGGTGCCGCTGTGGACCAATGACTGTTTCCTTATTGTTTTCTGATCCTGACTGGTGGTAACCTGTTAACCTCGTTCAGAAACCCCCTGCTCTGGAGCAGGGCCTCATGTGGGAAGAGAATGCTTTGAAAATGATGATGGAATCATATGTGCAAATGTGCTTGACACACTGGATGAATGCATGGATCGTGATGAGAGATGTGAGAGTCCCCAATAAAAATATTTGAGAAAAAAAAAATTCACCATTATGTTACATGCATGGTTAGTGTTTTATTTTTTGAAGAATGGTTCTAAAACATCACACTAAATCAGGTTGAAAGGTAAAGTTTAAAATAGACCGTTTTATAAGGATAAGTTATATGTAATGATGGTTCACTCTACAAAATCTTGATCTCAGAGCATATGATACACCTTGTTGGCAGGAGCACCAGGTATTCCAAACTAGCCAGTCATCATTTTTCTCTTGTCTGCATAGACTTCTTCTCGTTAGCTGCCTTCTGCTTTTGTTGCATGATCTCAGAATCCCTATAATGGGAGAAAAGGTTATTAAGTTGTTTGAAGAAAATTTCAAAGAAACTTTTTACTTTGTGCTCTCATTTATTTTCTACAAAATCCATTCAGCATAGTAGTAACCAAGTTAAAAGCTGACACAAATGGGCTTCAAAATGTTTGTGGAAAGTTTCTATGATCTTTTAACTCCATTTTCCCATGAGCTTTTTGTAGCCACCTCATATAAACACTCATGTCTTTCTTTTCATGGATGGAAACAGACTGGATAAGCAAAGCATTTAGATCTTATTTTGAGTACCATCTCTACTGTTACCATGACTTTGGGAAAATAACCTCAACGCTCTTTTAACATGGGAGCGATGCTTACGGGGTTGTTCTAACCGCTATGAACATTCCTTTGTGTGTCTGACATTAGTGACTGCAAAAACGATGGCAACCACACTTGGTGTTAGCAAAGTTAAATCACTCTATCCCTATAATGCTGAGCGTGGCGTTTTCATAACATTTAATTAATATATATATTAATATATATATAGATAACTATGAAAGTAAAAAATAAAAACAAGATAATTTTTTCCCCTGAAATTAAAAATTCAGGTGTTATAGGGCTAAATTTTCTACCCTAAACACAAGATGCAGTAAGAAGTTACCTAGAATTCTAATAGGTACCTAACTTTTAGGGCAGAAATGCTATGAAGCAATTCAGTTTCTTACAAGCCCCCAAACTAGTGATTAATAATTGATTAATATTGGCTAATAAAAATAATTAATGATAATTCAACACTAGTGATTAATAATTGATTAAAGAATAGCAGGATAATTCAGGGCACTTTTTTAACCCTTTATGTTTCTGGCTGAAACATCATATTCTATATTAACTGTAAACCATAATCTGACTGCGTGGACTAGGTAGACCATGGCTTTGATTCACAGGTTTAGGATATACTAAATGGTTATGTAGTCAAGACTTACCATCTATCGCACATTTTACAGCTTAGGCGTATGTTTTACAACAGCTGAGTTATTATTGCCATGTTTCAGATAATAAATGAAAGGCTTACAGCTAAATAATTTACCTCAAATCACAGAAAAATTTAAGTCCAGGTTCTTTGTTATTTCACAAATTTAGCATTAGATTTTAACTCAAAACGGAATAACTCTGTCCATGACAGTAAAACATTTTTGTAACGTCAACAGCACAAGCAGGAGAGAAGGAGAGAAGGAGAAAAGAGACAGGTACAAAGAGGTGTAATGGGAAATAGTGATTTTTCTGTTTGACACTTTGCTCTCCTGGGCTTGCTGTGTGGTCTTAGTAATATTACCAATGTTTAAACCTCAACTTCCTTTTCTACAGTGAAGCTAATGTCACTTTTCAGAACTGTGATGAACAGAGATGTTAAATCGTAAAGATTTAGTAAATTATGGCTACTATTGAATTATGTCAGAGTAAGCTCTTTAATAAAATAGTATTTCAGAATCATCGATCCACATCATGTTCACTTTTACTCCAAGAAAAGGAAATATCAATTTAACATAATGCTAATCGCATGAATATTATTTTTTACTGAATGAAAGTATGAAATAACAGTGAAGGGCATTGACTTTGTTAGCCAATGGTTCTTAATTCCAATTCCAATTTAATCACGTGAGGATGTTTCGAAAATTCAGGGTTAAGGCATAATTTCCAACCCAAAAAAAACAAACCCACTGCCATCAAGTCAACACTGACACCCCCCAGTGGATTTCCAGAAATGTAATTGTTTACGGGAGTAGAAAGCCCAGTCTTTCTCCCTCAGAGCTGCTGCTGGTTTTGAACTGCTGACCATGTGTATTGCAGCCCAATGCAGAACAACTACACCAATAGGGCTTCCTAAGGCATAACTTAGGTGTAATAAAACTTGTCAAACATGATCCCCAGAGCCACCAAAAGGGCAGCATTTGCACAAAAAACTAAGTTCACAAGGCAAGAAGGGGTTGGAATACTGGGTGAAGGAAAACTCAGACTCCAAGAAGAAAGTGAGTCATTACATTCAACTAATGTCACAAAACAAAGCGTGTATACATTGTTGAACAGGTTGCTAATTTTCTCAGTAAACTTTTTTTTAAAACAAAAAAGATAACACTCCTTATGTCAATCCTGTCTCATTAGCATAACAAAGATAACCTGCAACAAATGGGAGAGGCAAAATTATAAAAGTTAGGATTTACAACACACTTTTGAGGGACATAATCCATGAGGAATCCTGGTGGCATGATGCACTCATTACACGGTGAGCTCCTAAACTGCAGAGTCAGCAGTTCCAATCTACAGTTGCTTCTCGGGAGAAAGATGAAGCTTTTTTTCCCTGTAAAGATCTATAGCCTCAGAACATGATAGGGCCAGTTCTATTCTGTCCTATACAGTCTTTATGAACTGGATTTAACTCAGTGGCAGTGAATTTGGCTTGGTTCTTGGTTTAAGTCAAGCCATCCCCCTTAACGGGGAGGCATTCTACTGCAAAGAGAAGCAATCTGACATTATAAAAAAAAGTACCTGTGCGTCACAATTTTTTTTAAAAACGGAGGTAAATTTGATATAAAATTAACATGTTTAAATGAACAATTCTAGTCATTTAGTAAAGCTACAATGTTGTGCAACCAGTGTTGCCATTTATTTTATGTAATCCAGACCTCAGTAAACAACAAAATACACTGCCATCAAATCTTTCTGACTCATAGTAACCCCTTAGCACACACAATCTATTATACTGTGTTACATTCACCCTCTCCAAAGTGATGGGGTTTCAGAAGTTAGCACAGCTACACATACTTCTCTGTTATCTCCTTCAGAACAAACTATAGCCGAGTCCCTAGTTTAGGCAAGGTAGGTTGTCTGCTTCTCAATGTATCCTTCCCACTTAACTGTGTCTTCCTTGTGGAAGATGCTACAGTTGTGTTGGAGTTGCACGAGAATCTCTGCAAGGCAGCATCAGAGCTGTGCATTTTTGAACTACGGGTGAAAATGACTATCCCAAGGCTAGCCCAGAACAGGTTTTCAGTAGCTATTGTCCCTTTCTGTAGGTTTGATTGACTTCTACAAAGAGTTTTACAAGATGCTTTCTTTTTGTTCTCCAAAATGTAGCTTCAATCGAAATGCCAATACCTGAGAATCCCACTTAAGTACCACTTACCTCTGCTTCCTCTGTGAGGTAGTCAAGCTATCCTCTTTTCTTTTTCCCTTGCTAATCTCCTGGGTTTTCTTCATGTTTTTCTGGCGGGCAAGTTCTCTTTGATTTCCACCTTCCAAGAGAAACAGTGAAGTTCTTTTTCCACTTCCAAAATCATGAATCATTCCACTAAAGGGCTCCTCCTGCTCAAGTGCATCTCAAGTTTGTTTTTTAATATATAAGCCGGCAAGTTCAGCCACTGGGTGGGGATCCCAGGTCTGATAACGAGTAAGCTTAAAGGTTAATACTCGCGAGTATGAACATACCAATCAACGTATTCACGGGCTATAAATACCAGACCCTATTAAACCGACAATCCAATCCTCTGAGTCAGTATTCCAAAATAAGTTCTGGCTTTGAGGGGCGTAGGTGGAGAGAGAGACAGACAGACACAACGGGATCACAAACCACACGCGTTCAGCCCATCACAAGTCAACCTTTCTGCTAGCAATTGAAGCCGTTTTAAAAACACTACCTAGAAGGGCCAAACAAAAGAAATCGGGAGGAGGCGCAGTCGGAGCTCAGACCTCACTAGGCCTTGCGACTTGAGGTTCTACCTATACGCCTCCTGGCCTCCACCCCTCCAGGTGTGAGTCTCAGACGCGTCTCACCGTGCAAACCTGCGCCAAGGGGCAAGCGGCAGCCTGGCCTTTGGGGCCGGACTCAAAAGCCGGGGACACGGACGGCGGAACCCAGCAAAGGAAAGCGTCCCCTCCCCTCTGAGGACCGAAGCGGGGTCTCCATCCCGCCCACCAGGAAGGGGATTCACCCGCGGCCCCGGCCCTCCCGCCAGCCGCGCCCCCGGGCGGCCTCGGGCAGCCTTAGATTCCCGGTGTGGAGCGACCGGAGAAGTCCCCGCCGCTGCCCCCACCCCGGGGCAACACTCACGGGCCATGCCGACCACAGGGACAGAGCCTGGGAGAGAGCGACTCGGAGAAGCAACGGTTCCCTCGCACGCACGGCCGCCGTCACCACCCGCCGACCGGGAAGGCAGCGCGCCGGCCCTCCGCGGGGCGACGCCTCTGCGCCGTCAGCGGCCCCGCCCACGGAGACACGACAACAGCCGCCGGCGTGGCCGGCGGGCGACTGCGCGTGCGCGAGTGCTGAGTGGCGGCTGGTAGGGCGCGGATGATTGGCTCCGCCCCTAGCCTCGCTGCCACGCCCCTTGGGCGGAATCCAGAAACCTGGATTAGGTTTGCGAAAGGCGTGTTCCGGACTTTCATTGTGTACCTGGAGCTGGGATTTGACTAAACTGCCGTTCCCTCCTTTTTCCTTCAAACACAATAAGCCTGAGGACATCTGACGGAGAGCTTTTGTTCCTGGCCTTCGGTTGGCGTGAAGGAGGGGAAGAGAATCGGGTTAACTGCGAAAAGCACTGCTAGCCCTTTACACATTTTCCTCCCTTATTCTTTGACCAACCTTGCAAAGTAAGCTTCGTTGCTGTTATTTTACCCGAGAGATGACTGAGCCTGTGAGACCTTTAGCGACTGTGCTTGTTATGTGCCTTATGAAGTAGCAACGAAAATAATGTTATGGCTGGGGGGGTCATCACAATATGAGGAACTGTATTAAAGGGTTAATTAGGTATTAAACGGGTACCACTGCTATGGGTACAACAGAAAGAATCACTGCCCGATCCCGCGACTATGTTTAACGAGTAGCCATCGGTGGAAGTGAGATGCAAACTGGATACATATACCAAAGCCTGTGCCTTTCCTATTTTATCCAGGCAGCTGTCATGATTGACATTTCTTAGGAGTTTCTAGTAAGTGTACCTGTGGCTTGGACGGAGCTGTGAAAAGGGAATAGCACGGAATGCAACTTTACTACGGATTCAGAATAACCTCACACAATTTCACGTGCCTCCCACCGTATCAGAGATGAGGTGAATGAAGTTGCTCACTGCAGATTAGCAGTCAATAAACCAGTAAGTAATTAAGCCCATGCGTACCTTGCTTAACACAAGCTGGTGAATACCATGTGTACTGGTTAATCCCGCCTTGGTTGTGAAGTGTCTTGCCATTGGTAGAAATAGACATTTAAATGTGTTTTTTTTTTTTTCAGTGAATAATCATTTTCTTGACATGAACCATTCACTGCTGAAGATCAAAGACCACAGACTTAAGTGTGGATTACAACTTAATCTAAAGAAAACAAAAATTCTCACAACTGTATCACACGAAATGCAGGTATTTTAGCCTGGAGTGTGGCACAGCCAATATTCTCACTCCAAGTTAGAGAAAGAAAGAAAACTTGTGTGTGTGTGTTCTGTAATACTTTATTATTTATTTATTTTTGTCTTTGAGGGAGAGATCATTTTATTATTTTTTATTAATCATTTAATTTGGGGGGCTCTTACAAATCTTATAACAGTCCATCATTCAATTGTATTAAGCACACTTGTACATATGTTGCCATCAACATTTCCAAAACATTTTCTTTCTCCTTGAGCCATTGGTATCAGCTCCTCTTTTTTTTCCCCTCCCTTTTCCACCCTCCCACCCTTGTGAATCCTCGATCAATTATATATATTATTATTATTATTTCGTGTCTTTCACTGTTGTCTCCCTTCACTCACATTTCTGTTATTTGTCCCAGGGGGGTGCTATATATGTCCAACCTTGTGATAGGTTCCCTCTTTCTTCCCCTCCCCTCCTCCAATATCCCCCTACCCTCATGAAAGAGAACCTTTTATTAGAAAGCGATACCAATACAGAGACTGATAGCAATACAGGTTGTCTTTGTGGTATAGACTTTGAAATCAGAATATGTAGAGAATGCATACCTCTAACTTGGAGTTATACTTTGGAGAATCATGTATAAATGTTTTACATTAGCTCAGTTTTCAGGGTAACCACAGGAAACAATTGTTGCTCATGATCAAGCAAACAGAACAATAAGGTTCTTTAAGTCTTTAAGTCTTAGGCCAGTCTCTGGATGTCTTTGTCTACAAACCACATAGAGGGCCCAACTTATAATCACTAGCAGGTAAATAAGAGAAGACTCCTATGGTTATCTGGCCACTCTAGGTAACACCATATTCAACCTGTTTATCATTGCATAATTCATAAAAATTTTGTAGAGACCGCATCATGTAAAGTACCTTAAGCTAACTGCATGTAGTACGGGAGATTTTACGTAGCTACATTAAAGAAAATTAATTAGGTTACAAATGAACCGATAGACAGCATGAAGATGAACAGTAAAATGTTGAAGTTGTCAAGGACTTCATTTTGCTTAGGTTCATAATCAATGCTAATGAAAGCACTCTAGAAATCAAATAATGTATTGCATTGGGAAGATCTGCTGCATAAGACCTCTTTAAATTTTTTAAAAACAATTTATTGGGGCTCATACAATTCATCACAATACATAGATCAATTGTGTGAAGCACATCTATACATTTGTTGCCCTCATTATTCCCAAAATTCGCTTTCCTCTTGGAACCTCTAAATTCTTATTGCGCAAAGATGTCACTCTGAGGATACTTTTCTGACCCACTTAAAGTGTATATAAAACTGGACAATGAATAAGGAAGAATTGGTGCATTTTAATTATGCTGTTGGCAAAGAATAGTGAAAGCATCATTGAGTGCCAGAACAACAAGCATTTCTTTGTTGAAGGAAGCACAGGTAGAGTGCTCTTCAGAGGAACTGTGCGCCTTTGTCTCGCATGTTTGGGACACATTATCAGGAGAGGCCAGCCCCTGGGATAGGACATCATGCTTGGTGAAGGAGAGAGAGAGAGAGAGAGAGAGAGAGAGAGAGAGAGAGAGAGAGAGAGAGAGAGAGAGAGACAGAGAGAGAGAGAAACTCACAAAAGTGTTGAAAGCCCAATTTTATCAATGAACAACTTGAACAACTTATTTGTGTTAAAAGATTCCTTACTTGTAAAATTAGATAATGGTAATTTGAGCAAGGGGAAAAGATGGACTTTGGGCAGGGGCTTTTTTAGCGAGACCTTGGAGAAGGAGAGGAGTGAAAGAATTGGAAAATCAGCGATAGAGCTGTCCTGTTTGTGTTCTCAATTTACAGTCTAATTGAACTTTTTCAACTGACTCAAAGACATCCATATTCGTGCCCTTCCCAATGAAAGGTGACCCAACAGAATGTAGAAATTGTTGAAAAAATGTTATTAATATTACATGCAAGTAAAATTTTGTTGAAGATAATTTTAAAATGCCTGCAACAATAATACATCAACAGGGAATTTCTAGAAATTTTTGCTGTAGTCAGAAGAGGTAGTGGGACCAGGGATATCATTGCTGACATCAGATAGATCTTGATTGAAAGTAGAGAATACCAGGAAAATGTTTACCTGCGTTTTACTGACTGTGCAAAACTTTTGATTGAGTGAACATAACAAATTACAGAATAGCATTGTGAAGAATACGAATTGTAGGACACTTAAATGCACTCATGAGGAACCAATATACAGACTAAGAAACAGTGGTTTTAAAAGAACAAAGGGATAATGTATGGTTTAAAATCAGGAAAGTTTTGCATCAAGGTTGTATCCTGCCATCATACTTATTCAGTTTTTATGCTGAGCAAATAATGGAGAATCTGGAGTATATGAAGAAAAACATGGCATTAGGGTTGGAGGAGGGGTTATTATAACTTGTGACATGTAGATGACACAACCTGCTTACTGAAAGCGAAGAGCACTTGAAGCATTTACTTATGAAGAATACAACCTTCAGTATGGATTTCAACTCAACAAAGTGGAAATAAAAATCCTTACAACTGAATTTTTAAACACATTGAGCACAAATTAATTGTGATCATGTGGAATCTGTTCATAGATCAAGAAGCAATTACTCAAACAGAACAAGGTGATATTAAATAGTTTACAATAAAAAAAAGTATGTGTCAAGGTTGTATCCTTTCACTATACAATGTAAAAAATACCAAATCCCCATAATCGGACAAATAAGCAACATCAAGATAAATGGAGAGAAAGATTGACGTCATTGTTTACCCACATTCCAGATACTATCCCTTGGAGGACGCTGGAATGATCCATGGAAGCTGCAAAAGCAGATACCTACACTTTATTCTGGATTGTAGGCTACAGTGCAACATTGTTTCACTGCTATGGGGTAGAGTGATTTTTTTTTTTTTTTAAGGAGGCAGTAGGTCAAATAAATTTGAGAACCCGTGGGAATTGTCAAGCATATCATTTTACTTGGGTCTACAATTAAAACATTAATAGAAGCAGCAGTCAATAAACAATGTATTACATTAAGCAAATATGTTGTGAAAGATCTGTTAAACAGCCAAGGTTTCACTTTGAGGACTAAGATGTGCATGTCCTTAAGTCAGGGTATTTTGAAGGGCCTCATTTGCCTATGCAAGTTAGACAATGAATAAGGAAGACAAGAAGAATTGATGCATTTGAATTATGGTGTTGGTGAAGAATATTGAAAGTAGCCTGGATTCCAGAAGAACAAGTAGAACTTTTGGAAGAAGTACAGCCAAAATGCTCCATAGAAACCAGGATGGTGAGTTCTTATATATTTTGTACATGTTATTAGGAGTGACTAGTCCCTGGAAAAGGACATCATGCTTGGTAAAGTAGAAAGGCAGCCTAAAAGAGGAAGACCCCCGCCCCACCAAGGATATGAACTGACACAGTGTCTATAACAATGGACTCAACAACAATTGTGAGAAAATTGCAGGCAGTGTTTCATTATGTTGTACATATAGGGTCACTATTAGTTGGAACCAACTGGACTGCACCTGTCAACAACAACAACGTGAGACAAATCTTTTGTAAATGACTTCTTTATTATTTATTTATTTATATCATTTTATTGGGGGCTCTTACAGCTCTTACATCAATTTTATTGAGCATATTTGTACATATATTATCATTTTCTAAACATTTACTTTCTATTTGAGCCCTTGGTATCAGCTCCTCTTTTGTCCCTCCCTCCCATCCTCATGACCCCTTGATAAATTAGAAATTATTGCTTTCATATCTTACACTGACAGCTGTCTCCCTTCACCCACTTTTCTGTTGAAAAGACCTCCTTAAAGTGCTTAAAAGCATGGATGAGCCCTATAGGACCAGTGGTGTGAGTGGCAAAACAGGGAGGGTAAAGGGAGAATGGGTAGGAAAGAGGGAACCGATTACATGGAACTGTGTGTGACCTCCTCCCTGGGGGACAGACAACCGAAAAGTGGGTGAAGGGAGAAGTCGGACAGGGCAAGATATGACAAAATACCCATTTATAAACTATCAAGGGCTCATGTGGGAGAGGGGAGCGGGGAGGGAGGGGAAAAATGAGGACCTAATGTTGGGGGTTTAAATGGAGAGAAAATGTTTTGAGAAATGATGTACAAATACGCTTTACACAATTGATGTGTGTATGGATTGGGATAACAGTTGTATGAGCCCCTAATAAAATGTTTAAAAAAAAAAAAAGTGCTTAAAAGCAAAGATATTACTTTGAACTCTAAGTCTAAGGAGTGTCTGACCCCATCCATCACATTTTGATTGCCTCATATTCACTTGAAAGCTGGACAATGAATAAGACGACTAAAAAGAATGGGTTCCTTACCATGGGCTACCAGAAGAATGAACACATTTGTGATCTGAAAAGTATAGTCAGGATGCACCTTTGGATGCTTTCAAGCCTTGGCTTTATGTGTTTTGGATATGGTATCAGGAGGGACCAGTTGCTGGTGCAGGACCTCATGCTTGGTAGAGGGTCAGTGAAAAAGAGAGATACTCAATTGGATGGATTGGCCTAGTTACTGCAACAATAGGTTTAAGGATCATGACTGAGGATAGTACAAGACTAGCTAGTATTTCATTCATTATGACTAGATTTGATTTGATGGCACCTAACAGCAGCAAAAACATGCCAAAGGCCAGGGTCCAATGCACGTCATTTGCAACAACCTGGCTATCAGTGGAGGCTTGTATCTTGCTATGATACTGTTCAGATTTTAATCGACTTCTAAACTAAGAAAGAAAAAAAGGTCGGCCTATCTACTTTGAAAGTCAGCTAATGAAAGTCCTATGGATCATATAGTGCTTAAATTTGGAGCATTATTTTGTAGGAGGCTAAAGTTTACAGTAAGAACCCTAAATCCATTTGGACTCTCCAAATAAACTTAGCCTCCATTGAGTCCCTTCTGATCGTTCACTAGCAATGTTAAAAGCTTTGTTCTCAGAGTGTGTTTGCTGCCACGCATCTACCTAGCCTAGGGCAGGCTAGCCTCGCTTTCAGAGAATCGTTTGGGCATGCCCTTGATGGAAATTGGCCTGCCAGGGTTGCATGCCCAGACCATCGGAGGGCCTCACAATCAATCTTGTGAACTTTTCTAATCGGCAATAATCTATGTGTCCCAATCGTGGTCTTTTTCCATTTCTTATATTCGACTATGCTGCTAATAATGATTTTATGTCAAATTTCCTTAGTTTTCCACACTTAATAATTTAGCGATGTGGCCGTGAGAATTTAGGTTATCATTATGGTCTCATCACGATAGTCTCCTGCATAGGGGTTATTCGGTTTGTTTTTTGTTTTGGTCTATGTCTTTGTCTTGCTTAACACTTAATAAAGGTGTTTCAATAAAATACATTTGAATTAAGGGGCTTTTTTAACGCTAGAACAGACAACAGGTCCGAGTCACATAATCACGGGATGGAGCAGAAGCAGGCAGACAGACGTTCCTTTAAGGCCGCCGCGAGTCCGTAGTCGGCTTGACGTACTGAGAACAGCAGCAACAGCAAAAACAAGCCTGCAGACGAGGAGCGTCGGGCTCGGTTCTCAATTTCCGGTTTGTAACCACAGCCTGTGCATAGCTTTGCAGTTTCCATGGCTCTGGGCGCTGTGCTTCGGACGTCACGCCGCATGGGTGGCGGCGCTGTCTGATGACGTAGCAGTTCCGGCGCCCTCTGAGGGCGGGCGCTGAGTAGAGAGGGAAACTTGGCTAGGGCTGGGCAGGGTCATGAAGAAGAGGCGGCGGCGGGGGGAAGGTGGAGGTGGTGGGGGCGCGAAGCTGCGGTAGCTCTCTGCTGGACTGGTGGGGAAGCTTTGTGGAAAAGGGGTAGTTACCCCTCTTCCGGGCAGCGGCCGGGGCTCGGGGTACAGAGCGGCCGCGGGGCCGCTTCCCCGGGCCCCCTGGCTCCGCCATGTTCCGCCGGGCACGCCTTAGTGTGAAGCCAAACGTCAAGTCTGGGATAGGCACCAGAGGGGCCACCGCGTGTATCCCCCAGCGTGGAAAGGAGGCTGCCAAGCCGCCGGAGCCGGTAGCAGCCTCTGCTCCGAAGCCATCAGAACCAGCAGATGGCCCCTTGGTGGATTTGGGAGGAACGGAACCCCAAGAAAAGGCTCCGAGGAGCAGGTAAGCGCCTACAGAGGGGAGCAAATTTGTCTGCCCCTCCCCTTAGGCCCTGTCACATGGAAGCGGAGATGAGTAACTACCTAAGGTGTGCTCTTGCATTGTCATTCATTTTAGGTGTTAGGAAACCATTATCCCTCTGATCGGAGCTTATGTCCTGTGTGTATTTAGTAAGGGTCTTTGGAATCTCGGGGACCAGGGCCAGGGTGGGTGACTGTGTCTTCTAGTGATGGTGGGGAATCTGGGGTTAACACTCGTGAAGTGAAGACTGCTGCTGTTCGTGGATAATTTAATTTTCATTATTCTGGACTGCTTTGGGAGGAAAGTATTTTAAAATACACAATTATTTCCAAAAGGAGAAAACTAGTGTTGCACTGGTTCTGCTGAATGTCAATGAGCAGTAGGTCTGATGACTTGCTTTGGCTTCAGTGCTTTGAAGGTGTGCCCCTTTAAATACGGTGACCATGCTTTCTAATAGGAAAAGCATGGCTTTAGCTTCAGGTACCACTAGGATTCAGGACCCAGGACCTGTCAGCTGATTTTAAACAACATAGTAGACATTTCTTGGGCAGAACTTATTCATCTGTAAAGTGGAGTAATATTATAACGTCTTGGGGGGAGATAAGTGATAGCATAAACAACACCCCCCAAAACAAACAAACCAATTTTACTGACATGTAATTCACATAACATACAGTTTAGTGCTTTGAATGTGTTAAAAAGAGCTGTGAACTCATTGCCATAATACATTTTGCAACAGTTTCTTCATTTTTATGCTCAATGTTACTAGCTCCACATCTCCCCCTCCCCCCAACCTCCCCTAAGGATATAAACTTTCTTGTTCAGAATATGGCAGAGTAGCAACTCAAAGATGACTAGTTTTATGTTTGTTTTCTTTTTAAAGATGATGGGGCAGTTGAAGTTAAGACATACTAGGTGGACTAGGGCTGTGTTTCTGTATTATATATGCAAGGAAGCCAGTTAACAACCAACCTTGTTAAGAGACAGTGAGATGGTACAAAATCGTATGCTGTGACAGGAAGGTGAACATTTTTTCCCCCTTTCTTTTTGGCTCAACTTCCTCTGTTGGCCTGAGCTGTTTTGAATATGGGTGCTTATTTTGTTCAGAATGTAAACTTAAATAAAAACAAAACAAACTCACTGTCGTCAAGTCAATTCTAACTCACAGTAAGCCCATAAGACAGAGTAGAACTGCCACTGTGGGTTTCAAATACTGTAGCTCTTTATGGGAATCAAAAGCTTGGTCTTTCTCCAGTGGATTCGTTGGTGCTTTTGAACTGCAGACTTTGGGATTAGCAGCCCAATATGTAATCCACTCTGCCACCAGATAACTAGTGATGCTTAAAATAATTTCCAAATATATAAATCTCTTTCACATTTTCCCACCAAAATGGAATATAAATATTAAACCCACTACTATAGAGTCGATCTCCACTTATAGTGACCCTATAGGACAGAGTAGAACTGTCCTATGGGATTTTCAAGGTTGCTAATAGTCAACTGTTACATCTTTCTTCCAGAGTGACTGGTGGGCTCAAACTATCTAACTTTTGGTTAGTAGCTTAGCACTCTTAACCACAGTTCAAGTAGGGCTTCTCATCAAAATACTAGTTTACAGGCATCTGACTCAATCCATGCTATTTTCAGTTGCCTCATTTTTTAAGTCCCTGGGACAGGAACTTGCAACTTAATGAACGTAGGGGAAGGGACAGATTGCCTGTTAGTTTTTCCAGAACTTGTCAAGCAGCAGATGCTCCCTGTCACCATTGGGCTCTAAACCCCCGGTGAACCTGCCTCTAGCTGCCTGGGAATTGATGAGTATGCAGGGCAGACGGTGGCATCGGAGACTCCAGGGCATGCATGGACTCCCTGTGGTGATGGTGGGCCCCACACCTGATGGGAGGCAGCTGGTTCTGACTTTGCTTCGATCTGTACTTGATAGTGCTTTGGCCCTATCCACAGTTGGGCACAATGCATTGACTCTAGACCCAGACCAAGGCCACGACTGACCTTGGCTCTGAATCATGCAGCCTAAGCAGGGTACCAGGCTCCCAGGACAGCTGGGTGGGAGACTCCAAGCAAAAGAGGGGCAAGATTTCTGACCACTACAGCAGAGGTGAGTGCCTTTTGCAGCTTGGGGTTACTGCCTCAGATGTTGAAGTCTTCATTGTATGATTATGTTAAAGATGTTTTACTGTTTCTTTAATATTTTCCTATGCATATAGAGGTACACAACATTAAAAATTTGACTAACTGATGAGACCATATTTAACTCCCAATTTATGTATCAATTAGACTAAAGGAAGATTTAAGATCGGAACTAGTTTGTAATCTGGGGACTACCTGTATATGGATGCATGAAAATAGAGAATTTAATAAATCAAGACACTTAAATTTGAGGATATTTAATATATTCTTTGAGTTAACATTTAGAAACTATCCATTGGAAGTGCTTACTTGTCTATATCAAGAAATTTGGAAGACAGTTAACTGGCCATGTAATTGCACTTTGTACCATGTACTTTGGACATGTAAGAGATCCATAGTTGTTCCCATTCTGAAGAAAAGTGATCCAACAGAATGTGAAAATGATTATATCTTACACACATCATTAATATTACACAAAAGTAAAATTTTGCTGCAGATAATTAGAAAACAATTAAAATAGTACATCCACAGGGTACTGTGAGAAACTCAAGCTCCTTCCAATCACAAGAGGACTTGGAAATGAGGGATAACATTACTGACATCAGAGGGATCTTGACTGAAAGCAGAATACCAGAAATATTTTTATTTGTGTTTTATTGACTCTGCAAAGCTTTGTTAACTGTGTGTATCATAACAAATTATGAAAGATGGTAATTCCAGAACACTTAAAATGTTCATGCACCTGCTTGTAGACCAAGAGGCAGTTGTTTCAACAGAACAAGGGGAGACTGCGTGGTCTAAAATCAAAAGTGTGTGTGTGTGAAAGTGTGTGTCAGGGCTGTATCCTTTCACCATATTTACTTAGTCTATGCTAAGTTGATAAACTGGACTATATGAAGATGAATGTGCCATCATTCCTAGAGGAAGGTTTACTAGCAACCTGTGATAAACATGACTACCTTCCTTGTTGAACTTGAAGAGGACTTGAAGCTCTTACTCATGAAGATGAAATATACAACCTTCAGTGTAGATTATAACTCAGAGTAAGGAAACCTATATTCTCATCCCTGGACCAAGAAGAGAACACCATGACCAAATAAGTAAAGATTGAGGTTGCCAAGGGTTTAATTTTGCTTTGCTCTGCAATTAGTGCTCATCAAATCAGTTGCCAAGAAATCCAGCGACATAATCCATTGGGCAATCCGCTTCAGAAGAGCTCTGTAAAGTGTTAATGAAAAGCACAGATGTCACCAGAGGACTAGGTGCATCTGACTCAAGCCAGGCTATTTTCTTTCTTTTCTTTTTTTAAATCATTTTATTGGGGCTCATACAATTCCTATCACAATCCATACATACATTGTGTCAAGCACATATGTACATTTGTTGCCATCATCCTCAAAACATTTGCTTTTTACTTGAGCCCTTAATATCGGCTGCTCACTTTTCCCCCTCCCTCCCCATTCCCCCCTCCCTCATGAACCCTTCATACTTCATAAATTATTATTTTGTCATATGTTACACTGTCTGACACTCCCCCTGCCCTTTCTCTGCTCTCCATCCCCCAGGGAGGAGACTATACTTAGATTTTTGTACAGTGAACCCTCGCCACTTCACGCTTCGACTTCCGCGGCTTCACTCTATCGCAGTTTTTGCGTAACAGCGCATGCTCTTTCATTACTGCCACTGATTGGCTCATACTGTACACGCTTGATGCCATAAATAATATAATAAATAGTAAATGATAATTGTAACGTCCAAAATGTTTTACTGTATTTTCCCTTTTTCGTTTAATAAATTGGGTAATTCGAGTGTAATGGTGACTAAAGGGTGTTTTTTCATGTCCTCTATGCTCTAACTACGAAAATATTTGATTTACAAATAAGGAATCCTACTTCGCGGAATTTCATTTATCACGGTAGGGTCTAGAACTGATTAACCGCGATAAACGAGGGTTCACTGTAGTTGGTTTCCCCTTTCTACCCCATAATCCCTCCACCCTCCAGGCATTGCCACTCTCACCACTGGTCCTGCAGGAGTCATCTGTCCTGGATTCCCTGTTTCCAGTTGCTATCTTTACCAATGTACATCCTCTGGTCTAGCCAGATTTGTAAGGTAGAATTGGGATCATGATAGTGGGGGTTGTGTGAAGAAGCATTTAGGAACTAGAGGAAAGTTGTATGTTTCATCGTTGCTACCCTGCACTCTGACTGGCTCATCTCCTCCCCACAACCCTTCAGTAAGGGGTTGTCCAGTTGCCTACTGATGGGCTTTGAGTCTCCACTCTGCACTCACCCACATTTACAATGATACGATTTTTTGAAGCCAGGCTATTTTCAATGGTCTCAATACATGTGAAACCTGGTTGAGGAATAAGGAAGGTAGAAGAATTATTGTTGCATTTGAGTTGCAGTATTGTCAAAGAAGATTGAAGACTATGAACTGGCAGGAAAACAAATCTGTCTTAAGAGAAGTACAGCCAGGTTCCTTAGAGGCAAGTTGACAATTAAAGACTGGACTTACGGCTTGGGGGCGGTAGGGGTGTTTCTGGAAAGAACCAGAAAACCTGCTAGACAGATTCTAAAAGAACTGTAGCTCTTAGGATGACAGAATTTTGTCTCGTGCTTTGGACATGCTATCAGAAAGGACCAGTCCTTGGAGAAGGACCTCATGCTTCTCCAAGGTCAGTGAGAAAGAGCAAGACCTACAATGAGATACTACATTGATTCTGGCTGCAACTATGCTTTCAAGCGCAGCGTTGATTGTGGATCTGGCGTAGGAGCAGGCAGTGTTTTATTATGCTACACTTAGGGTTGCTATGAGTCATAACTGATTATACAGCACCGTCCAGCAACTTTGTTTTTTATCCAGTGTTTGTTTTGTGGGGGGCCTTGTTGCACAGTGGTTAAAGCACTAGGTTGCTAACTGAAAGACAGATTGTTTGAACCTATCTACCCATTCTCTATGAGAGAAAGATGTGGCCGCCTACTCCATAAAGCGTTAGCTTTGGCAGCACTATGGGCTAGCTTATTCTTTCCTTGTTGTGCGTCAGCATTGACTCTGGCATAGTGGGGTTTGGTTTCTGGTTACTAGTCATAAAATAGTCTGTATCCAACAGATTGGGATAAAATGCAGAAGAAGATGCATGTATCATTTTTAAAAGGTTGAGAAAAACGTTTAAGTTGAAGAAATGTTCATAGAAAAGGTTATTTTGCCCCCAATAAAATGGTTAAAAAGAAAAGAAAAAGGTCATGGGCAAATGGACTGGAAAGAAAATAAAATTGTTGTATGAGCCCTTAATAAAATGATAAAAAAAAAGAAAATTTAATTTTTCTCTTAATGAAAAAAAAAGGAGCGGTGATTTTGTGGCTAAGAATTTGCTATTTTTATTCAAAACTAATTTTAACATGAGAAAAGTAGATTTTCTGCTTTTAATCCTTGACTAAACCTACTCTTTTATTGACTTTAGCTTATCCTGAAATTCTGTATCCAATTTGAACAGTATCTAATATGTTATTTAGTGTGAGTACGTTAGCTGTATTATTTGAAGAAGAACGTGGCATCAGGATTGGAGGAGGCTTATTAACAACCTCTGGTATACAAATGACTCAACCTTGCTTGCTCCAAGTGAGGAGGACTTGAAGCACTTGTTGACAAAGATAAGGATTGCAGCCTTCAGTACAGATTACAATTCAATGTCAAGAAGATGAAAATCCTTACAACTGGACTAATAGGTAACATCATAAAAAATGGAGAGATGGTTGAAATTGTCAAAGATTTTATCTTGTTTGGATCCATAATCAGTGCTCATGGAAGCAGCAGCCAAGAGATCAAACATTTTGAAACTGATTGTGGTAACAATTGTACAATACTTCTTGACACGATTGAACTATGAAATGATAGAATATCTGCATTACCTCCCAATAAAATCTTGGGGGGAAAAAAGAATCAACACATTGCACTGGGTAAATCTGCAGAAGACCTCTTTAGAGTATTGAAAAAACAAGGATGTTGCTGTGGAGGACTAAGGTGCCCCTGAAAACCATGTGCTTTTAGCCTCAGGCATGTGAGAGTGGGACATTGGATAAAGAAGACTGAAGAAGAATCAATGTGTTTGAATTGTGGTGCTGGAGAAAACTATAATAAGTACCATGGGCTACTAAAAGGACAAACCCCTCTATTTTGGAAGAAGTACAGCCAGAGTGCTCCTTAGAGGGAAGGATGCAAGGATGTTGAGACTTTGTCTTACATATTTTGGACATGTTGTTAAGAAAGGCCAGTCACTGGAAAAGGTAAAGTACAGGGCAGGCCTTCAAGGAGATGGATGCAGCAATGGGCTCAAGCATGGGAACAATTGTGAGGATGGTGCAGGATAGGGCAGTGCTTTGTGTGTTTAGGGTCGCCATGAGTCGGAACCAGCTTGATGCTTCCTGACCAACAGCAAACTTCTTTTTGAGTGAAGAATTAATTCTAATGTCTTGTATTAATACAGTCATGTTTACCAGAAGAGAAATAATTTCTACCCCAAACAAATTTGGTTTGGTTAATGTAGTTCAGTGTATATTTTCAAATATAATATAGATATCTCAGAAGTTTAAAGTTTTGCATATTTTGTGATCTCAGGTTGATAATTAAATACTGGCAATTTAGACTAGTTCAAGGGATGGCAGTTGAATTATAAATTTTATTTTAAAAAAACTCAATTATCTAATAATTCAAATTAGGAAAATTAAGCTTTGTTCTATAGCATAGTTTTGTTCTTATTTTTAAGAGAAGCCCACACCAAACTGTGTGTTCATATGTGCCTTGGGACTTACAGCTTGAAAAAGATTTGTAGTTTCTCATTTATCTATCTATCTATCTATCTATCTATCTATCTATCTATCTATCTATCTAAATCATTTTATTAGGGGCTCATACAACTCTTATCATAATCCATACA
>NW_022111373.1:81281556-81293000 GCF_000313985.2 Echinops telfairi | reverse complement strand
CTTCCCAATACTTTTTTTAATAAAAAATTTAAAGCTTTTTATTGTGAATTGGATGAAGATTTACTGAAAAAATAATTTTCCATTAAGCAATTCATACACGTTTTGTTTCATGTCTTTGACTGTTCCTCACAATGTAACATTTCTTATCCCAGTTACTATGTTTCCTGCTTCCATTCCTCCTCCTATCCTAACCCTTATGAACTTTGTCCTTAGGCAAATGCTTCTCCTTTGGTCTCAAATGGTTGGTTATTCCAAGATGTGCTGCGTCTTTAGTGTTCTTATTTGCCTTAGAGACCTCTTTATTGTTGGCAGAAAATTGAGCCATGGGGGTGAGGGGACTAAGGGTCATAGTCTTGGGGGTACCATCAGTCTTATCTGACCAGTAAGCCTTTTCTGCCTTAGGATATTGAGTTATTTTCCACAGTTTCCTCCCACATGATCCAGGACCTTTTTAGAATCATCATTTTTAGAGCTGGGCAGCATCTAGTTCTCCTAGTATCTGGATTGAGTAGCTGGGGTCTACATGGTCCATGATCCATGGGACTTAATTATTTCTGTAATACCTTTGATTTTCTTCATTCTGTGCATTTCATGGGAAAAGACTAATGGTTGCACTTCATATGACAGCTTATGTGTTTTTAAGACCCCAGTGGGTAGCTATTCTCATAGTGACCCAATAAGACAAGGTAGAACTGCCCCATGGGTTTCCGAGACTGTAACTCTTTATGGGAATAGAAAGTTCTTACTCCAAAATCAACTCGATGACATTGAATTTGAGCCAGCTAGCTAGTCACTGGTAGAATGTAGAGACATTGTCTTTGTGAACTATGCTATGCCAGTTGACCTTAGTGTCCCACTAAAACTGGGGTCCTGAGCCCTCATGTCCAGTGCCTCATTCCCTCAAGGTGCTTGATTATAGTTACATTTTTATAACTGTGCCCCTGTATTCTCTACTATTTTTATGCTTATATCTGCAATGTGTGTAAATGTACATGTAGAACTATCCTTTTACAAACTTGCATAGATCCATGAGTGTAGTCTTAATTCTCCTTACACTGTTCTTGACTTTATAATAGTGCTCTCATAATTTTCTTTTGTGGTTGACTTATTTCACTAAATGTAATGTCATCCAGGTTCATCCATGTTTTGAGGTGTTTTGCGTATTCATTGTTATTCTTTTATTTTGTGTAGTGTCCATTGTGTGATATACGATGCTTTGTTTATCCATTTTTTCCATTGGTGGGCATTTAGGTTGCCCTTACAATATTTTTGTTAATAGAATCCTTCATAAATACCATGAATATTTTTTCCACTTTTTATTCATTAATTTATTTCCTTGCTTTTTGCTTAAGAAACAAATACACCGGGGGAGCGGGGAGGGAGGGGGAAAAAATGAGGACCTGCCGGGGCCTTAAGTGGAAAGCAAATGTTTTGAGAATGACGAGGGTAATGAATGTACAAATGTGCTTTACACAATTGATGTATGTATGGATTGTGATGAGTCGTATGAGCCCCTAATAAAACGATAAAAAAGAAACAAATACACATTTTATACATAACTATACACACAAATTATGCTTATAAAATATTCAGTATGATTTTTCATAATAAGCCTTCCTAAATGACATAAGGCATATTTATTTGAATTAAGACAAATATAGTTTTGCAAAATGAATGGGAAATACTAAGTTGGCAGTATAGAACATTTTAAGTGGGGAGATTTTGAATGTGCATGTAGTATAATCTATGTCCTAATCTTGAAGATTATAGAGAAGATTTATTCTTTTTCTGGAAAAGCATTGTATTAGGAGTACAGTATTCAGCCCCTGGAGCTAGATACTGAAGGTTTTCTTCTTGGTCTCACCCTTAGGAGCTAGGCCATCTTGGGCAATTTAATTAACCTCCCTTTGTCTACTTTCTTATCTGTAGAAAACTGGTAATAGTATATCTCGTTGTGTGGTTGTGAAGATTAAATTTAGACTAAAAAAAAACCAGAAAACCTAACCCATAGAGACTTGTAGCAACCCTATGGAAGTAGAATGGCTCAGAAGGTTTTCAAGACTGATCTTGACAGGAGCATACTGCCACTTTTTTTGCAGGAAAGTGGCTGGTGGATTTGAACCACTGATTTTTTTTTCCTGTTAGCAGCTGAAAACTTCACACTGTGCTCCTTAAATTTTGACTAATACTTAGCAAATCCTAAGTGTCCCAACAATTGCTAGTTGTTATTATATCTTTTTATTTTCTTTTAAAGAGGAAGAATCTGTTTCTTTTTTATATTGCTAATTTCATTTTCTCAATTGTGAAGTAGATAACTTTTATACAGGAGGAAACAAGCTCAGAGACATTGTTTAGTGTTGAATATAATGAAAGATACTGGATTAGTGGTGCTGTCTGGTAAACATTGGATTGGTAAACCTGCAAGGTCAGTGGTTCAAACCCATCAGGTGCTCAGTGAGAGAAAGATGAAGCTTTCTGCTCCAGTAAAGATTTACACAATCTCTGAAACTCCACATATGGTTGCGATGAGTGGGTACTGACTTGATGGAAATGAATAAAAGTGCTCAAATACCAGTCTTGGTGGTGCAGTTGGTTAAGCATTGGCTATAAATCAAAAGATTGGCTGTTTGAGCCCTCCAGTATTCTTCAGGAGGAAGGTGAGGCAGTCTGCTTTGGAGAAAACTCACAGCTTCCACGCGGACTTAACGGGGCAATTGTGCTCTGTTCATATGGGGTCTATCGGAGTTGGAATTGAGTTGACAGCACTGGGTTTGGTGTCTTTTGGTTATGTTCTAACAACTCTGCATCTAAAAAAAGCTTTGTTTTCTAGAATCTTCCCAATTATATTTATTTTGGGAAATTAAAAATAAACATTGGCTTAGCAGTTTTATAAAATATGCAATTTTAATTTAGTGTAGGATAAGGAAAAGCTATATCCGTATAAATTCTCAGCAGACTACAGTATGATTTATATGTTGAGCTTTATCCAGTATTAGTTCCAAATTTCTTAGGTTATTAAAATTACTTAAAATGCTATCACTTCTAAGATTCAGTTCACATGATTTCCTCTAAAATATTGTATAATTGGAGTAGGGCTACTGCTAAGTAGGCACTTGCACTGAATATAATAATAGGCTGTTTTTTGAACATGGTACATCTGACATTCTATACTTAAAATAATGAATCTGTGTTTTGTGCATGTAGAAGCAATGGAAAAATAAATATGCAGTAGCTGAAAGTCAGAGGCTACCAGATCGTTCAAAAATGACTATGAGAGACTTCATATATTACCTACCAAATAACAATCCAATGACGTAAGTAGTTTTTTTTTTTAAGTTGGGTATGAAGTGATTTAAATAACACTTTGAGAGTACACTTTGAGAGTTCATTTTATAAGTTTGTTTCCTGAAAGCATGTTGACAAAATTGATAACATTTATGTCCTTTTAAATAGAATTTATACCAAAATCAGTGATGCTTCAAATATCTCCATTCTTGGTGTGGTACATGATGTCCTTTAGCTCTGTGATTAAAAATAAATTTTCTCTGTCATATTGACTACCAGAATATAGTAAGTTCAACTAAGCCACTGCTCCTAAGAGTGCAATTTCTGTTTCTCCTATGCTATAACCTGACCTAACGGGCCAATCTAATTTCCTAATTGCAATGGTAGTGTGATTACCTATTCTCCAAGAAGAAAGCATCTTTAATCCAAGTTAGTCCGAGGAGCAGAGGGCTTATAATAAATTTAATTTGGCTCATTGGTGTGTTGTTAATGGCTTAGCAAGGGGAGGTGGGAATAATAGCATATTATTCAGGATGGGCTTTTTGCACATTCACCGGGAAGGAATGGCCCAGAATTTTTATTTGAGGTGTTTGACATCCAGGCGTTTGAGAAAAGCTAACCTAGGTTGCTTCATGCTGCGGGACTAGAAGATTCCCTTCATTGAGGTGTAGAGGGCAAGAACATTTCCTGCTCAGAGTCTTAGAATTATTTGTACTAGATGAGGAAAGTTTTTGACTGAAAAATTCATCATTGGACCAGTTCATCTTTAATAGAAGTGTTAGAGCATATGAAACACACAAACAAAGATAGCAGCATGGAAGTGAAGATAATTGCCTTCTTGCCTACTGATTGAATTTACAAGATATCAATTAGGAATTTATTTAAAATTATTTTCTTATTTGTGTTTGATAGTTCTTCACTTGAGCAAGAAAAGAAAACTGAAAAAGCATCAACACCTGTTCAGACAAAAGAGTAAGCATCTCATGCTTTTAAAGAAAAAACTTTGTTATGGGCACATTAAAAGAAATACAATCAAATGATTCTGTTATAGTAAAATTTGATAGGTGTGTAAAAACTAGACTCACTGGCAAGTCAAATTTCTTGCCTGATTTAAATCAGTATAAAAACCCCACTATATGTATTACATTAAATAATGCCTAGTGTGTTTTAAATTAAAGCCTTTGGAATTACAAGTTTTTGCCTTTAAAAAAATAATTATAATTTACAGGCATAAAAGTTAAAGGAACAAAGAGTATATTGAAAAATATCTTTTAGCTTATTCTGCCATCTAGTTCTTCTCCCTGGAGGCAACAAATGTTACACTTCATTCCAATTCTAGTTTAGTTAATCCACGCAATTATGTCAGTCTTTTTCTTCTTTTAAAAAGAAGTGTTTTTAAACACTATTTTATATATATATGTATGTATATATAACATACATACAGACACGTTATATATGTTGTGTCTCTTTTTTTTTAAAGTTCCATTTTACCTTTCTGTGTCATCTGTTAAGTTTCCCTAGGAAGCCTATTAGGAAGTTACTGTAACCTTGTAACTCCAGGCAGGGATTGTGGAAAGTAAGAGAAACATTTGAGTTTTCTGCTGTTCACTTCAAGGTTTTCATTAAATAGCAAGGGCCAATTTGCCCAAGATTAACAGTGTTTAAAAGTACAATTTAAAGCTTTAAAAATGGGTAATATTTTATAAGTTTGTATGTTATACTCAATGAGTCAATTCTGAGTATAGTTAACCTGTGGGCCGTAGTAGAACCTGATGCTCAGGGTTTCTGAGGCTGCAAATCTTTACTGGAGCAAAAAGCCTTCTCTCTCTCTGGGTGAGCAGCTGATGGGTTTAGACTTCTGGCCTTGTGGCCATATAGTGCCCAATACCTATCCTTTAAGCCAACAGGGCTCATTTTATATGTTATATTTGCTATAATAATACTTGGCTTAGGGAGTTAGTATCATAGAATGGGAAGTATATGGGATTTGGATTATTATTTGGAAACTTGTGTTTGACTTCTGACTTTACCCTTACTGTTACATTACTAAGAGCAAAATGTCTTTATATTTTGTATGTCTCAAATAGGAGTTCTGCTGGCATAGTGGGGCTGCTAACCATAAGGTCAGCTGTTTGAAACCACCAGCTGCTCTTTGGAAGAGATATGAGACTTTTTACTCCTGTAAAGGTTAACAGCCTCAGAATCCCACATGGGCAGTTCTGTTTTGTCCTATAGGATTGCTATGCGTTTGAATCCACTCATTGGCTTGAGTTCAATTTCTGGAAGTCTCAAATGTATGAAAATATTACCCCTGAAGGATTGTTCTGTAGAGTAAGCACAGTGATCTGGAAAATAATGCTATAGAACAATAGGCATATTATTGTTAATTCAATAATAACTGATGGTTTACTTTTGCTCTTTGAGATGGAAAAGATGAGCGTTCATTTCTCTGTTTTGGAAGACAGTAAATGCATCTTATGGATAGACTGCTGCTGGAATAAAATCTGAGGAAATCTTATAACCATGTGTTCGGAAGCACGTGTTTTCAATTAATTATATGGAAGGTTGGAAATAGCTAGAAGGTTGAATTTGTAATATTTTGTTTTAGAAGTTTGAATTGTTTAGAGAAAATGTCTGAGGGCTGTGTGCATTAATTTGTTGTTATTTTTGGTAGTCAAGAAAGTAAGAGTACTCCTGATGCTGAAGAAAGTGACGACTTGGAAGAAGAGACTGATGATGGACCGTTGCTGGTTCCTCGAGTGAAAGTGGCAGAAGATGGTTCCATTATTTTGGATGAAGAAAGGTAACTTAAAAAAGGTGGGGTGGGGCTGGGGAAGATTATAGTTCAATGAAATTAAAAAGGCTTTGTTTAATGAGAGCAGGTTTCTGTATCTGTCATCACTTCGACCCTGATGTTTATACTTGAATAATGGATGTCGTAAGTGGAAAGATATGCTAGTTTGCTTAAAATTGTTAGCAATTCATATAATGCTGTGTTTTATATAAAATTTTTAGCAGTTTATCTAATGCTGTGTTTTGTATGTGAAGATGTTACTGCTGGCTTAACCTAGCATCCTTTTTTCCTTAACTTTATTGGCAAATGAACTGAGCTGCTCAGCTAATCACATGCTGTCCTCTGCTGAGGATCACTATCTAGGATTGACTCTTGGTCTTGAAGTTAGCAATCAACTTTTCATCTCATTAATCCTGTATTCTGGTGTGTACCAAAACCTTATGCGCATATGATGAAAGGTTTTATGAGTTTTGCTATGGTGAGGTTTAGTTCACCTGGTTTAATTTTTAAGTTATTATATCCCTCAAATAAGTTAAGCTTTGTGAAGTTTAGTTGTGCTTCCCAAGTATATATATAGTGATAGCTCAGTTGTCCAGCGGCTCCAAGCTTGGAATTTTCCACTACTTGAACAGCAAAGTTCGAAACAAAATCTTCGTGACATTGCCTGATGATCAACTGAAAATCTGACTTCAAAAAAGCCTGTACAGGCAGTGAGGCACGTGCCCTATCACCGCAGATACAAAGGGGTGATGCTGTAGTCTAAGTGCCACTGTCTCTCAGACTACATATAGTGTTTGTGTTAATGTGTTAAAGCATTCATCGTTGTGCTTTTGTGTGTATGTGTGCAAAATACTGTTACCATGGCACCAAAGAAAGTTGGTGATACCAGAAATAAAGCTCAGGGGAGAACTGTGAGAACCACAATAGAGTTTAAGATAGAAATCTATGCGAGATTTCAATCAGATAGCCAGCTGCTTGTCTGATTTGGTGGCTGAAGTCAACATGACCAACATTTTTTGGGAATAAATGTGCTTAAAGTAGCTAATGTAGCCAAAGGTGTGAAATAGTTAACCACAAAACAATGAGAGCAGACTACAGAAGAGGTTAAAATGTGACTGTTAATCTGGATAAATCAGAAACAACTTTATGATGACAGGGTATCCGAGACAGTGATATGTGAGGCAGCTGAAAGCCTCTGTAATGATTTAAAGTCTTGGTAAAATGAATTTAAAAATGTAATTTTGGGGCCTCAGAGCAAATTATTTGGTTTTCCATTTCTTCTCAGCCTTTTGGCTAAGATCAAGTGCAATTATTTGGTTTTCCAATATTTTTTAAGGGAAAAATATGTTTGTAATTGAGTGTTACCACCTAGGGGTCACTATATCTATTTTATTTTATTTTTTCACTGTATGTATTTTAAAAGAACATAGTTAAATAAATATAAAAGCGATGGAAAATATTTTGTCAATTTAGTTAATGAGAAAAAATTTTCCAACATTTTAATTGTGTGATAATTGTAAATCCAATGTTGTTAAGAGATTTTTTTGTGCTGTTCTCCGTTAGTTTATGGTGATGGTTTTACTGATCATTAAATAGCTGAAAGCACGTTACTTTTTTGATGGAAAGAATATAAAAGACAAATATAAAATGCTTATACTCATCAATGTCCCTAGGTGGTAGGCTTAGCATAATAATAACTATTAAATATGGAAGGCTTGCAGAAGCCAATACAATTATTTTTCTTATGTAGTCTAAAGATATTTTTTATATTCTTAGGAATGAAAAAAAATAAGATACCGTTGTAATCACTGGGGAATCACATTTTAATGAATATTGACAGATACTTGGAATAATGTGTATTTTTGAAATGATTACCATTGTTAACTTCAAAATATAACTATTTAAATATCATTTATTGGGTTTTTCCTTGTTTTAATTGTGGATCTGTTGAAAATGTTTTTCAGTTTGACTGTAGAAGTTTTAAGGACGAAAGGTCCCTGTGTTGTTGAGGAAAATGACCCCATATTTGAACGTGGTTCTACAACTACGTATTCCAGCTTTAGGAAAAACTATTACTCTAAACCATGGTCAAATAAAGGTAAATAGTTTACATTTTAAATTGTGTAATTTAATTATTGGAAATGATGTGAATTATTAGTATTTTTTTGTTTCCAAATTAAAGTCTGTTCTAAGTAAGTAAATTGCAAAATAGAATGTTATTTTTCTTTTTTTTTCCATAGTAATTTTAGCCTATAAAGTAGTTTAATATATTAAGGCTAAAGGTAACCATTGTTTTATGCAGAAGAGGGTAGTTTACATCCTAGTACATCCAAAACATACTAGTTTACATCAGAATCTTTAAAAACAAAAATTTACCCTGTTACCAAGAAGAAAACAAAACATGGGCTTGCCCAAGTTTTTTCATTCAATATATCTGCTTTCTAACTACTTATAGCTGGTGGACAAAGAATTATCTCAGTTTTTTGATGGATTGAGAGGGGAAAATAGTTGAATGGTCTGATCTGAGATGTTTTCTTTTTTAGCAAAAAGCCTTCACTTGAATGTTATTTTTTCTTCCAAATTTTAAACAAATTTTGTGCCACTCCTTCCCTCTGTTTTCTGGACATGGAGTTTTATCTCGGCTTTACTGTAGAAATTTTTTCTGCAATTAGCTTTATAATCATTTTTGTGGGACTGTTCCTCTATGTCATATTCTTATACAACAAACACCATTGTAATGACACAAAGTTTCTACTGCTCATAATATAACAAAGTATTATAAAACAAGACCTTATGGATAAAAGTTACGTTGTTTAAAAGTTACGTTGTTCAAAAGTTACATTGTTCAAAATTATATGCTGTATTTTTACACATACAGAGGCCATGTAAACAATGCTCACATAGTGTGCTTAGGAAAGTTATGTGGAAGGGGGTTGCACAGTTTGCAAAAATCCAAATAAATCATAAAATGCACATTATTTGCCTAAAAGTATAGTAATACCTATTGTTTGCTGTTGCTTATGTACTTTTTATTATAAAGACAATACTGTTTGTTTTAGAAAAATTATAAACAGGACTGAAACATATCTAATGAAAAGATTGTATACTTCTCCCTAATGCCATTTTCTTGAACTAAAGTGTGTATCTTTTTTTTTTTACCCTCTCCCCCCAAGTGTGTATCTTTTTAAAATCTGTTTTCTTTCACCTGTCACTCAGCACAACATAGTTGATTATGTAGCATAGTGGTTTACTCGCTGTAACTGACAGTATTCTCTAGGGCATTTTAAATGTGATCATATATTCCAACTGCTTTGGTATGAGCAAATTTATTACATTCTTTCCTTTAAAAGTCTTAAGAAAATGGTTTTAGATATTTTATGATTGAAGATTTTATGGACTTTAATGCAAAAATGTTAAGTACTATTCTTTCTTTATTTTTTAAAAATCATTTTATTAGGGGCTCATACAACTCTTATCACAATCCATACACATATCAATTGTGTAAAGCGCAGTTGTACATTCATTGCCCTCATCATTCTCAAAACATTTCCTCTCCACTTAAGCCCCCGGCATTAGGTCCTAATTTTTCCCCTCCCTTCCTGCTCCCCCCCTATTCTTTATTTTTAACTCTCAGTAAATACTTATGAAAGATTTTCTCCTCTCTGAGATACTGAGATTTATTTTTTCAGTCATTCTCAAACTTTTATTTTTGCAGAAACAGATATGTTCTTTTTAGCTATCAGCATGGTGGGAACTGACTTTTCTATGATTGGACAGCTTTTTCCTCACAGAGCAAGGATAGAAATTAAGGTAAAGTAAACACATTTGTTGTTTGGAAAGAGATCAAGGTGCTAATGTTACTATTATTTTTCTTATCTTTGCTTTCAGTCTGTTCTTTTTCACTTGTTTTTGTTGTTCTTGCTCTTGGACATAGAATAGCTAAAAGGTAGTATAAGAGCTGAACAGAAGATTTCAAAGGGTGGCTTGAGAAGACAAAGTAAAGTATTATGAAATGTGCAAAGCCCTAGAGTTAAAAAGGCTTGGATCGTTTCTAATCAAGGAAAAGGAGCTAAAGGCCAAGCAGAGTACCACTCCTGAGCTGAGGAAGCAGGCAATCTTTAGTGGCAGGGTTCTGGAGAAAAGGGAGTTATGTGGATGGGGCCTCATAAACTTGATGGAAATTCTCCTGTGACCTTGACCTAAGTCGGGGTTGCACATGCCCAGAATGCCGGACCTGAGGAGAGAAACTGCTATTGGGAGGAGGTCAAAAAGAAGCTACCATAGACACAAAATGCCGGTAGATGATAGTCTTCTAGCACAGATGAATTGAAAGATCTGCTTAACTCCCAGAACCACTAAAAAGGCAACTATTTAGAGATAAGGACCACATCCTAGAGGGCTGTCTGTCTCACTGGGGTTCTAGCATGAACTGTAAATAACTTATAGCTAAGGAATGATGGCAACGACATAATACATTCATGAAGAAACTTTTCAGTACATAAGATTTATTTTCCATCTCGTGGTAATTCTTGATACCTTTTGAAATGTCTGAAGAATACCATAACCTTTTAAAGGAGCCCTGGTGGCGCTGTTAGGTAAGCATGGACTGCAAACACCAGCCACTCTACAGGAGAAAGAGGAAACCATTTGCTCTTGTAGAGATTTGCAGCCTCGGAAACTTGATACAGAGTCACTATGAGTGACCGTTGACTTGAAGGCCATGGATAAAACCTTCTAAGGAGGAAAAATGTTTGCCCTTGAAAACTTTTGTACTAATAAGTTTTATAAAGAAGATTATTTTTTTTTTAAAGTGGAGTTCCTATAGATAAAAGGCTGTTACACTTTACAGTTGAGGCTTGCCCATATTTAGAATTATGTGACTGTAAGGCTACGTATCGTATATACTCGTGTATAAACCGTTTTTCTTTCTTTTTAAAAAAAATCTTTTTATTAGGGGCTTCTACAACTCTTATCACAATCCATCCATTGTGTCAAGCACATTTGTACGTTTGTTTCCATCATCATTCTCAAAACATTTGCTTTCTACTTGAGTCCTTGGTATCAGCTCCTCATTTCCCCCCTCCCTCCCCACATCCTCTCCCTTACGAACCCTTGATAATTTATAAATTATTATTATTTTGTCATGTCTTACTGTCCGATATCTCCCTTCACCCACTTTTCTGTTGTCCATCCCCCAGGGAGTGGGTTATATGTAGATCATTGTGACCAGTTTCCCCTTTCTCCCCCCACCTTCCCCTTACCCTCCTGATATCATTACTCTCATTATTGGTCCTGAGGGGTCATCTGTCCTGGATTCCCTGTGTTTCCAGTTCCTATCTGTACCAGTGTACATCCTCTGGTCTAG
>NW_022111373.1:81262724-81280600 GCF_000313985.2 Echinops telfairi | reverse complement strand
AAACTGTAATCCTTTGCATATTAGTAGAATTACCCTGGAGTGGAACTGAGGACAGGGATCTTCGGTGGCTAAAGCAAGCATGAAGAAATGGGCCTTACAATATATAGAAGGTTGCTAAGATAAACTTCACTTACTTTGTTGCTTCTCTAAAGTCTCAGCTCTATGCCATTAAGAACATGTAAGAACATGTTTTTAATGGCATGTAAGAACAATAATGAAAAATAAATTTCATATGATATTAGTTTTTACAGAAATAACACTGATTTAACTTTATTGATTCTAGGTTTAATTTTCTTCATGCTAGCTTGCTTTATTTTTCTTTCATCCATACTTTTTTAAAGGCTTAAATTACTTATTGTTAGAAATATTGTTCAGTTGAGAATTATATATAATTCATAGAGATCATTTTAATACTTGATGTCTTAAAAGTATTTTCAGTTATTTGGAGGGAGAAAAATTGCTATAGTCTTCTTTTTTTTTTTTAACAGAATAAATTTAAACGTGAAGAAAAAACAAATGGATGGAGAATAGACAAAGCATTTCGTAAGTATTAGGTTGTCTTTTACAGAGTACCATTTGGAAATCCTGAACAAGGATCATCTTTGATATTGGTGTCAGTGTGTTTTACAGTTGTTTTGACCCTACGCTGGCATAGGAAGACTAGAAGTTTTTCTGTTTTGCAGTAGGAGTCTGGTAGTTGCCACAAATGCAAAGACAAGGGAGTAGTTAAAATAGCAAAAAGCAGTTCAGAATTCAGAGTCTTCAGAGCCTAGGAACTAAAGACACTACTTTTCCTGTAATTTCCTTTGAGTGCAGCACGTGGATTTAGACTTGATTCAAGAAATGACAGACTATTCAGCTCCTAGCTCGCGTCTTCAAAACATTTTCCTCTGTGTAAGTCTAGAGAAAGCCTCAAGAGATCTATAAGGAAAATGATTAAAATTAAATGTATTGTTTTTATAGTACCTAATTCCTATATTCTTCGTTTGGAAGATATTTATTGTTCATGGGCCTATAATTATCAAAAGGAGGCCTAATGGCACAGTGGCACAGTGGCTAAGAGCTTGCCACAGTTTGAGCCTACTAGCTTCTGCACAGTCTGCCTCCATAAAGATTATAGCTGTGGACAGTCAGCATCCCTAAAGATTGAAACTAAGAACTCCCGCTGGGACAGTTGTACTTTGTAGGCTCACTGTGAGTCAGAATTAACTTGAAGACATGGGTTTTGGTTGGCTATCATTATCAAAAGTTCTGTGTTTAAAGTGTTCACTGTCCGTTTGCCATAGTGGTAATCTTAGAAAATAATCTTAGTTTGTTGAGACTTCAGGTTGTGTCACATGTACACTTATTTTGTGAATAGACATTAAAGTAAGATGAGTGAACCTTATAATACTTGGTGTTTTATTAGCGTCTAGGAATAGTTCCTGGTAAACTAGTGTATTGTGATCGTCAGTCCTTTTCATTTTAGAGAATTGGTCTTGAAACGTAAAAAAAATTATATTTACCACATAATCAGAACAAATCCAAAGATCTATAAGCATTGTTTGGGTATGAATAATTTTTATTAGGAACTTTAATAAATATATTTGAAACTCAATGATTTTGGAGGTTTGTAATAGAGAATTAAAAAAATAACCACACTGCTTCCATGTTGAATGACTGCATATTACTTACTTGTAGAAACTTACATGTTGCGTGCTGAGATCCAGGCAGAGATTCATTTTTTTAAGAGCCAGTCAAATTCAGCAGTGGGGTTTGTATACCAACTTTAGTGCCACTAACGTCAATAAGTTCTGATAAGCCACTACCATCAGACCAGCCCCGTGCGGTCTTTATGGACTGTTTTTAGTTTGAACTGTAATGTAGAGGGTCTGAATAGATAAAGGCTGGGTTCACATAAACAAGGCCTTAGGAATTCCAAATTTAGAGTTGGCTTTATAAAACGAACTTGTTTTTGTTTTGGTATATGCCTCTTTTTTTTTTTTTTTAAACTGTTGTGTAACCGAACCAGTTACCAGCTGATGTGTACACAGCACAGCTTTTCTACAAGCATTGTATTTTAGATTTAGTGAGTTTGGTGAAGGAGTTGACTCCTATCGTGGATGCATTCCTGAGTGGTTGACTGCTCTTGAGTATAGTGCTGTTAATGGGATTTAATGAGTGTGATCATCATCAGTATTCATTTCTTTTCCTCTGCCAGCTTTTGAAATAGTGGAGTTAGATGTAAGGTGGCTGTTAAAGGCTTGTTGAAGACCTCGTAGACATTTCCCTATTTTAAAATTTATTTATAATAAGGATGCAGTTGGATGAGTTTGACAATGAGTAAACCCATATAACCACTCCCCAAAACAAGATGTAGGGCACTTACTATACTTCAGAGTGCCCTTTTTATAATATCCACTGCTGTTCTGTTCCAAAGCACCTATTATTTTACTTGAAATTCCATATATTAATTTAGTTTGAGAATATATTATTCATGGAATCAAACACTTGTGCACTGTGTTTGGCTTCTTTCACTCTGTTTTTGATATTCATACATTATTGTGTGTCTCAGTTGTTCCTTTTATTGCTGAGTAATGTCCATTTGTGTAGTTATATTATGGTGGATGGAGTTGCTTTTATATATTTCTTATGATAGGCATATTCATTTGCTTTTGATCTTATGATGCTTTAAAAAACCAAAACTTGAAACTTCTTTCCCTTTTTTTCTTAAACAGAGGAAAAGCGTCCTTTTGACTTCGAATTTTTTGCTCATTTGCTTCAGAAAGTTCTTGCTGAAGAAGAGAAAAGAAAACAAAAATCAGTTAAAAATCAGAATTCAAAAGATAAGAAATCGTCCAAATCACAGAAAAAAGTAAAAGGTATTTATGTTACAAGAAGTTGTGCTATTTTAGTTAGTAGTAACATACTGGGGGCTTCAAAAAGTTTGTGGGGAAAAAATGTGATGTTTCCACAAACTTTTTGATGTCCCCTCGTATTTGTAATATCTCTTAAATCTTTAAGAGTTCACTAGAGAGAATTGTTTTCCCCCCCATTTAGTTATCTAGTCCAAAGAAGCAGCTTCTTTTAAAATTTCATAATTTACATGGCTAGATTATTTGTCATCTTTCTAGCACATGGTTGTTGATGCCTTTGAATTGGTTCTAATTCATAGCAACTCTTTGTCCAATAGCACGAAACACTGCCCAGTCTTGAATCGTTCTCAGTCGTTGCTGTGTGTGAGCCCTTTGCTGTGGTCACCATGTCAGTCCAGCTCACTCAGTCTTCCTCTTTTTCACTGACTGTCTGCTCTCTCAAGCATGAGGTTCTTTTCTGGGACTGGACCTTCTTGATAACATGTCCAGAGTACATGAGACAGTCTCACCGTCCTTGCATCTATGGAACATTCTGGCTATACAGCTTCCAAAATCAAGAACATACTTACAGTTACTAAAAGCATCAGAATTTTGGAGTTTAATTTTTTTCATGCTTGATTATTTATATTAATTTCTTCTCTCAAAATCTGGTACAAAATTCTAATGTTTGAAAAAATGGAACTGTTGGGTTGCACTAGATTATATTGTTTGTGCTCAGCGTATTTTTGAAGGTTGCTGTATAAAATTGCTTATTAGCCATTTCAGTTTTTAAACTTACATTTTCTTAACCATTTGAACTCTAAGCTATGAAAACAGTATTTAGCTTAAGCACATGATTTGGAACTTCAAGGAACCTTCCAACCTAGCTTGGCTCCTTTTCCATTTGTTTTACTCACACAGAAACAGACCTCCAACAGAGGTCCGTAGTCACTTTTCCCCAAGGTCTCACAGTGTTAGTAGCAGCAAAACCTAAACCTAGGTCTACGAGAGCTTGTGTTGTGGACCCCCAGGACCACCCCAAGTTCAGTGATTCATTGGAAGAGTCATAGGACTCAGCATGTAGTTGTTGTACCTATGATAAAGATCTATGACAGCAGAAGGATCCAGAGCAACTCGGATCCTATCGTATTTATCCTTCTGTGTCTGACTTATTTTACGCAACATCTGTTTTTAAAGTCATCCATATCATAGCATGTATCAGGACCTCTTAATGGCCGATATTGAGTAATAGCCCACTGTGTATGTACCACTTTTATTTATCCAGTTATCCTGGGTTCTTTGTAGATGTCAGCTGTTGTGAATAATGCTGCAATGAACAACTCTGCTTTCAGGTCTCTTAGGCATATACCTAGGTGGTTCATATTGAGGAATTGTCAAACTTTTTCACATTATGCATTCTTAGCAGGGCTTCAAATTGGCCTTGACACAGTGTACACATTACACAGCAACAAAATCACATGTCCATGAAATTTTGACCTGCGTCAGAAATGGGAAGCAGGCAAGGCAACTGACTGCTTTTACATATACTGGAAGCCTTGTTTCTGTTAGCCATGACTGAACTGTTTCAAACTGTTCCAGAGGTCTGCTTGTCAGTAATGTACAAGTGTTCCAGTTTCTCCACATTCTGCCAACATACTAGCTTCCATTTTTCTGGTAACTGCCAGCTCCCAACACTGCTGCCCAAGAACCCTTGCCTAGAACCAGCCCTCTACTTCCCCTGCGTCTATCCCTTAAGTGGTCCAGTGCTACAAGAAGCTGGACTTGGGGACTTTAAAACCACTGGGGGCAGTAATAACAAGGAGAGCTGTTTTCCCATTCAAAGCCAAACCGAAACAGAACCACAGACTATGTTGTGACACTATGAACAACATACGTGCCTGCATCTTGTTTGGTGGTAGAATGGCTGTTTGAGTCTTTGGCCCATGTTTGGATTGAATTGTTTTTCTCTCTATTATTAGGTTATAGAAATTCTTTATATATTCTGGATATTTTCAGATATTTGATAGTCTGGTATCAATTTCTCACAATCTTCATTTTGTTGACAAAATCCTTTGTATAAAAAGTTTCTGCTTTCATGAGGTAGTGACGGGATCACATATTAGGTATCAAAAGATCCAAAACAAAATAATTATATCGACGCACACGAGCGGGGGCGGGATGGAGTAGAGACAATTGGACATCCCCTTACAGAATGGTCACAAGGAAGGGAAGAGCCAGCCAGGGTGCAGTATAGCACCGACGAAACACACAACATTCCTCTAGTTCCTGAATGCTTCCTCTCCCTCACTATCATGACCCAATTCTACCTTAAAAATCTGACTAGACTAGAGTTTGTACAGCAAAGAGCTTGTACTAGAGTTGTTACAGCAAAGAGCTCCCAACACGTGGAATCTAGGACAGATGAACTCCCAGGATGAGTAGTGGATGTAGTGATACCATGAAGGTAGGGGGAAGGTGGGTATAGGAAGGGGTAAAAGGGGGAACTGATAGAAAGTTGGAAATATAACCCCGCCAAGGGGGATGAATAATAGAAATGTGAGTGAAGGGAGACAAAGGACAGTGTAAGATACAAAGTAACAATTCTAATATATAATTGATCCAGGATTCAGGAGGGTGGCAGGGAGGGAAAAAAGAGGTACTGATACCAAGGGCTCAAGTGGAAAGAAAATGTTTTGGAAATGATGATGACAGTATATGTACAAATATGCGTAATACAGTTGAATTATGGATTGTTAGAGAAGATTTGTAAGAGCCCCCCAGTAAAGTGATTAAAAAAAAAAGCAATCTGCCCCACCATAAACATTCAAAAAAAAAAAAATTTCAGTTTTAATGAAGTACAGTTTATCTATTTTTCTTTTCCTATTTCTGCACTTGATGTCATATAAAGTCCATTGTCAAAATTAAAACCTTAAAGTCTTACCTCTTTTTTGGGGGGTAGCTTAAGATTTTAGTCCTTCTATTTAGAGCATTGGCCAATTTGAGTTTATTTTTGTCTATGAGGTGATGTCTGAGACCAATCATTCATTTATATGCGGATATCAATCATCCCAACCACCATTTATAGAGGTGACTATTCTTTCTGTATTAAGTGATCAAATTAAATATTTCTTAGTGATCAAATTAAATATTTTTAGAGAATACGAGGGGGTACCCCCCCCCAAAAAAAAACCCGGCTGTGAAATGTTATTTCCTGCTTGGGAAAAATGTCCCAGAAACTTTTGTGATGTTGAACACAGCTTACAAGGACAGCACTATCAAGTGTATGAGTGGTTTTCTTGTTTTAAAAAAGGTGAAATGTCAATTGATGACAAACTGTGTTCTGGATGTCTGTCAATTTCCCAAACGGACGAAAATGTTGAACAGATGAAAATGTTGACTCATAGTACATTTGAAGTTTGTTCCACCAGGTCAGACTGTTAATTCAAGCTTTCTAGTTAGAGGTTCTGAAAAAATAGTGGAAACGTTTGTGACAAAAAAGGCCTGATTTGTGGCAGACGGGGGACTGGTTTTGTCACCACTACAATGCACCTGCTCATGCAGCCATCTCAGTGCACCGGTTTTTGGTAAAAGACATCATGCCTCTCTTGTCTCACACCTTAGTCACCTGATCTTGCTCCATGTGACTTGTTATTTTGTTTCTGTGACTGAAGAAGGACGTGAAAGGATGGCGATTTGAGGACATAGAAGAGGTGAAGAAAAAATGAGGAAGGTGCTGTCAGCCATCCAAAAAGATGCATTTGAAAAATTTTTCCATAGAATTGCAGATTCGACAAATGTAGTTTGTAAAAAAATTTAAATACATAGCTTTGGGTGAAAAAGTTCCATTTTTGTTTTGGGTACCCCCTCTTATGTCACATTAACCATGATTATGAAATTAAGCTTGTTATTGCTAGGGAAAGTGTTTCCATGGTGTTCTGTACTATTTGCTTTTTTTTAAACATAATTTTTGATTTCTTCATTTGATACAGTTAACTATTACCTTAATAGGAAGGTCCTAAACATTGGAAACAAATGACAGAAAAGTTTTCTATCTTTTACTGTACTGTCAAATTAGAGACAGTGCTTTTTATACCTTTTTCTGTTCATATTGGTGTGTGTGTGTGTGTGTGTTACAGAGTAAGCATAATTGTTCTTGTGTTTGATGAGTACACATAATTATTTTCGTGTAAGTAGAATGAAAATGTATAGTTCTACAAGTTATTTTATGTAGTATGTGTTTTGAGACTCTTTTACATGACTTCATATAGACCTATCCTTGTTATTGACTGCTTTGATTTTTATAGCATAACTTTATTATAACTGAAGCAGGCATATCCTATGGGGCATTTAGATTATCTTCACTTTTTTATTGTAAATTAGGTAGATCAGATCGTCAACTTTGTATTCATCAGATTAAACTGCTAAGCCTCCCTCTCCCCACTCGTTTACCCCTTCTCTAGCTCCTTTATTTCTCTTCCTCTTCTTTCTCTTGTGTGTTACTGTTTTCCACTTCAGTTTTTATTTAAATACAGTACCTCAGAAGACAGCCGTGTACATTTTGTTCTCCGACTTTAAGAATGTTTCTGTAGGTGATTTATTCACTCATAGCACTTTGCTTGTTTTCAGTGAAAAGGGCTGTCAGTGAAGGAATGAATGAGAGTTCAGATGAGTCTCTGAGTAGTAAGATTGCAGACACAGAAAGACATGAAGAAGATGTTCAGACAATTGAAGAACAAGAACCAACGCTGACTTCATCAGAACAGGATCCAGGACAGGCTGTGTTAGAATCAGACCTACATCAAAAGCAAAAGAGGAGGAGGAATCGAGATCAAGCTGATGAACAAGAAGTAAAAAGTCTTCTGGGAAATGGTACTGTCGGGTCAGACCCTTCTACGGGAGAAAAGCACAAAAGTACGTTTTACATTTAAATGGTTGCTTCGTGATACTGGCTTAGGCCTTGTTATTTATTATTGCTTTTAAACTTCGCTGTTTTTAACTATAAGAAAAACTCTAAAAAAACAATACATTCATGTCAAGTGGGGAAATTTTTCTCTAAATTTATTGTTACCTTTTGTTAACATAGGTTAAAGGCCACCTGTATGTTCTTTATGATTAATAATAGAGCTGCTAGGTTTTGCTTGTACAAAGCACCTTGAGCTTACAATGAAGTGTTTAATTTCTATAAAAAGGCCATTAGAATAAGTATTCCCTTCATATTTCTTGCGTTATACTCCCTTAGAAGGTAGGCATGTTGTCATTTGTGAATTGTTAGAGAATTAGGGCTAAGAATTAAGGGAACGTTTGATTTTTTTTTTCCTTAAGAGTTTATAGACTACTTAAAGATTATTTATAGATTACTTTGAAGGAGGAAAGATGTTAGAATATCTTAGCATATTAGAAGGAGGAAAGATATTAGTCTTAGATAGGAGAAAAAGATGATTAGCTGACTAGAACAACCTTCTTGTAGAGTTCAGATTTTATGTAGTTCATCTTCACCAATATGCTTTGTATAAGTGAATTCAGCCAGTCAGCATGGTGTGATAAAAGATATCACAACATTTGTGGTTAGTCTTAGTTTGTTAGGGATAAACTGTAGTCTGCTAATGGCAAGGTCAGTGATTCAAGCCCATTAGCAGCTCTTCGGGAGAAAGATGAGGCTGTCTGCTTCTATAAAGAGTTATAGTCTCAGAAACGCTGGGTCAGGGTTGCTGTGAGTTGGAATAGCGTCTGATTCAGAGACGTTTCATAGGAAGCAGAATAGCTTAATGATTATAAAGTAGAGCTTTAAATTTGATCTTGATTTAAATCTAGTTAAATCTTGATTTAAATCTATAGTACTTGCTGAATGTATAGCCTTGGGCAAGTCACTTAAGATCTCTATGATGGGAATAATATGAATACCTATTATGAGATGACGCATCCGAACGACTTAGCAGAGTTTCCTATCACAAGGTCACTATTCAGTAAATGTGCTATTAATGACAGCGTCTGAAAGAGCAGAATAACAAACAAGTCTACTTTTCATTGCTTGATTCTATAAAAAAATAAGTCATTGTAACCATTTAACACTTAAGCAGGATTAAAGGAAGGTGCTACAAGATTCCCAGGGAATTTTAGGCTGCGTCTTAAAACACAAAAGAGATACAAGTTTTTATTATGCTCTAAAAATACAATATATGCTTTACAAAAAAGAACTTGAACATTGAATGAATTAATGTTTTTTAGGAAAAGAAAACACTATGTGTAAATTTCTTCCTGCTTTAAAAAAGAATTGAAGAGCTGTTTTTGCTGTCCTTTTAAAGAACAACCTGCATTTTGTATTCATAGATGAATGTGAATCTTTAATGCCAGAGGTAAACGAAGGTGAATGCAGTAGGGACCAGACACTGTCCTGCTTACAGAACGCAGATGATATCGTGGGTTTACCTTCCAGTGAAAAAGATGAGGAAAGAACTGACCCCATCCGTTCATCAAGGTAGTCTCTCTCCGTACTGATTTTACTGGTAGAGTAGTGTTGGATCATCCTAGCTGGGTCTGCTTATTTCTCTTTATAGTTTACTTTTGCTTCATGTATTTTGAAGTTCTGTTGTTTGGTACTTACACCTCTAGGATTGTCTTGTCTTTTTGTGGAAATGACCCTTTTATCATTATGTAAAATTCTTTATCTCTGGTCATTACATTGTCCTGCATCATCTCAATGTTTTTGACATATACAGTTCGTTGACATCAATTAAATTCATCTCATCATGCTGTGGGACTATCACCCCTATCCACTTCCAAACTTTTTCATCACTCTTACCAGAAATTCATTGCCTCTAGTCATTGGCTCCCTCTTCATCCCTTTTATCTACTCTTGGTAACCACAGAAACTTTTTCTATATATCTGCCTATTCTAGATTTCCTATAAGTTGGGTTATGCAATATTTGACCTTTTTTGGTGACTGCCCTATTTTACTCAGCATAGTATAGTTAAGGTTCATATCCATGCTGTAGCATGTATCAGGACTTAATTTTTCTTTCTGGCTGAGTAGTATTTGGTTTTATGTATGCATCACCTTTTGTTTAACCATTCTTCTGTTGATGAAAATTTAGTGTTTTCCCTACCATATGGAAATTGTAAGTAGTATCACAGTGAACATTGTTGTTCATGTGTGTATTTGTGTTTCTGTGTTCAATTGTTTTGGGTAGACCTACGTGTTAGGCCAGGTTGACTAGAGAAGCAATCCAATGACACTCATATATGTGTAAGAAAGAGCATTATATCAAAAAGTAATAATAAATCGAGAAAACTCACGCAGCCACATGCAATGATGCGAAATGCAGGAGGATCACAGGCTGGTGGGAATAATGGTGGTGGACGCATCACAGATCTCTGACAGGTCCCCGAGTGGCTTGCCAGCAGGAAGGGGAAGGCTGAGGGAAGGGGAGCTTCTCAGGGCCCTGTTTATGAGAGGCCATGCCCATAAGTAGACACCATCAGACTATGACCTGATTGACAATTTGAGTACCACCCCTATACTTTTATATATCTTCAAGTTGACATGAAATTAGGTAACTAGCAACCTAGGAATGGAATCACTGGATCAAATGAAAAGCTATGTCAGTTTTTTTTTATTAGCCACCAAAGTTTTCCACAGGGCTATCCTATTTTACAGCCTCATTGACAATGGGTGGAAGGTTCCAGTTCCTCCACAACCTTACTCTTATCTGTTGTTTTCTATGGTTTTGACATAGCTACTTACTGGGAACAGAGTGCTATTTCATTGTAGTTTTGATCTGCATTCATGTAGTGACTAGTGATATGGAGAAGTCTTTTCATGTGCTTGTTCGATAGTTGGCTTCTTCTTTCAATAAATGTCTGTTTAGGGCCTTTGACCAGTTTTTGATTTTTTTTTGTGGATAAATAATAGAAGTTTTTGGATTAGAATCCTTGGTGGCAGAGTTGTTACACTTTGGATTGCTTGCTAACTGCAAGATAAGCAGTTTAAAACCACCAGCTACTCTGCAGGAGAAGGACAAAGCTTTCTGCTCCCGTGAAGAGTTGTTGTTAGGTGTCCTTGAGTTGGCTCCGACCCATGCTGACCTTATGCAGCATATTATGAAACTGCACCGTCCTGCGCCGCCCTCACAGTTGTTTCTATGCTTGAGTCCGTTGTTGACAGCCATAATGTCCATCCATCTCCTCGAGGGCCTCCCCTCCTTTGCTGCCCCTCTACTTTACCAAGTACGACGTTCTCCAGGGGCAGGTCTTGCCTGATAACATGTACAAAGTATGTGAGCTGAAGTCTCACCACCCTCATCTCTAAAGATCATTCTGGCCATACTTCTTCCAAGACAGATTGGTTTGTCCTCAGCAGCCCATAGTACTTTCAGTGTTCTTCTCCAGCTCCACAATTCAAATGCATCGTTTCGTCTTCCATCTTCTTTATGCAGCATTCAACTTTCCCTGGCAATGGAAAATACCATGGCTTGAGTCAGGCACACCTTATTCTTCAAAGTAATATCTTTGCTTTTCAATACTCTAAAGAGTTCTTGTGTGCAGAATTACCTAATGAAACTTGTCTATTGATCTCTTGAGTGCTGCTTCTGCGCATTGATTGTGGGTCCAAGCAAGACAAAATCTTCTCCATTTATCAGGATGTTACTTATTGGTCTAATTGTGAGGACTTTGGTCTTCTTTACATTGAGTTGTAATTCATATGGAAGGCTGCAATCCTTAATCTTCATCAGTAAGTGTTTTAAGTTTTCCTGACTTTCAGCAAGCAAGGTTGTGTTGTCTCCATATCTCAGGTTGTTGAAAAGTCTTTCCCCAATCCTGCTGCCACGTTCTTCTTCATGTGGTCTACTTTCTCTATGAGTACATTTGTAGGCATCCTTTTTATATCTGTGAGTATAATCCATCCTCTTTCCCACACTTGCTCATCTGTCTTGTAGAAGATTAAAGCTGTTATTGCAGGATTGTGTACATACTAGTATATACCTTTGTTGTATGTTATGCATCTTATAATTTTTGTCAAATGCCAGATAATATTATATTTGACAGTGGAAAATTTGTTCTTTGGGCAGTCCATGGTATTTTCAGTATTCTTTGCCAGCACCGTAACACATATACATTGATTCTTTTTCAATCTACCTTATTCAATGTCCAATTTTCATTTGAGAAGTGAAACTATTGCCTTTAGAAATATGTAGACATAAATGAAGGATATGTTAAGAAACAATAGCTTCACTTTTTATATATTTACTAATGATTCATATGATTTTACACCATAGTTTCTTTACTACCCTCATATAAAGAACTCGTACTGCTAATTAGGAAAAGACGAGTAACCCATTTAAAAGAATGGGCTAAGAAAAAAGCATGGCCAAATGTGCTAACACTAGTTGCTAATGAGTAGATGCTCTCAATTAAGCTGTTGTTAGATGGAATATTTACAATATGAAGGGTCTGTAAAAAGTTCATAGAAAACGAATTAAATGTAAAATTTCCACAACTTTTGCAGTCCCCTTATACAATGGTAGCCTTTGCTTTATACAGTATGGTATAAACTGCAACTCAAACATGTAGCATCTCACTGTACAGCTTTTGGCTCTCAGTGCCATGCAAAGCGAGGACTCCCATATGCAATTTTCATAAAAGATATTCCTAACTTACTCTGATTTTACATGTACATTACACTTTTACACTTTCCATGTAAGTAAAACCTGATCATTTTGCAATTTGTGAACACATTTCTAAGTATTTTCTCTGTTCATTTATGACTGCTGATGATTCTGAAGATATAGTTCTTTATAATATAATACAAGAAAATAGGAACACAGATAAAATTATTTTTTATTTTTCCATAGTATGAGAGATCACCTTCCCTCATATTACATTGTTTTTTGTATTTTAAAAAATCTTTAAAATAATTAGCATAAAATATATTATTACTAAGGATTCTTTTCCTTTCGGTATGTTTTCGTTTCTTTAGTACTCAGCAAGATGACATTTCAGAACCAAGCCCTTCAGATTTACCTCCTGCAGAAGTTACAGCTACAGCATTGTCTGAGGTGAACAGCGCTGAGAGTAGCAGCACAGGAGAAAGAAATGTTGATGGAAAAGATAAGTCACTGTAAGTGTTATATATGGTAGGGTTTATTTTTACATTTTTGCTGTTTCTGGATTTCTAAAAAGTTTTGTAAGATTTTAAATTATAATACTATTGCTTCCTCTGATTGTCGTGTTAGAATGAGGTAATGTTTGTTGAGTCTGCTCTAACTCATGGTGACCCCACAGGAACGTACTTGGCTCCCGTTAGCCTTGCCCATAAACTTTGCTATTAAATTTTTTGCGTAGTGCAGTATTAACTGCAACTTAACATAATACCATGCTATAAAAACTAGTCTTTTACAAAGTACAGTTTTAACTGTAACTTACTTTTTACATAGTACAGTATTAGCTGCAATTTTCAGTCTCTAGTTTTATTTATTGTGGTACATCTATAGATAAAAAATATTTACCACTTTAATAATCTTTACATAAAAAGTTCAGTGACATTATATTTCACATTTACAACAATTTGCGAATTATTTTGTGAGAATTGTTCATATCCTGTGCCCAGTATTTTAATGAGTTTTTGGTCATAATTATTTTGAACACCTTATATGTTAGGTAAGCTAGCTTTTGGTTAATGAGTCATACAACACAATTTCCTGGCTTGTCATTTACCATATATACTCGAGAATAAGCCTACCCAAATATCAGCTGAGGCACCTAATTTTACCACATAAACGGCATTAAAAATGTTCTGAAACAATTGGCTTATACATGAGTATACATGGTAAATTTTGACTTATATTTTGGAATTTTGATTATGTATAATTTTAAAAGCTTATGTTGTTTGTTTTCTCAGTTTTTCTGTTATGAATGGAGTTTTTATTACATTTTAGAAAGACTTATCCCACTTAATGTTAATAAAATAATGTATTCCTTGGTGGTTTCAGTTAAAACTTTGGCCCATTTGAAATATATAATGAATGCAATGTAAAGAATGCAGACATTTGTTCTGGGTGTTTATTATTTTCTACTGTGATTTTTAAAGTTTTCTTAAATATTTTACTGTGTACTCACTGATAAGACATGCTATGTTTATTATATACTAAAATCATGTGTATTTTGGGGAGAGGGGTCATTTTGGATTTTCTGCTTTGTTCCACTTACTTGTTTATTCAAAGCCATATTATTATTTTATTTATTTAGTCATACTATTTTAATTACTGATTAATTACTAGTATAATATAGTGTATTTTTAATATCTCTTAGAGAAGACTAGGTACCACCCTCATTGCTTGAAGTAAATTTTCGAGGGAATTCTTCTTGGCTTTGGGTGAATTTTATGAGCATGAGTATAATATATTAGATATAATTTGTTAAATGTTAATTTTTTTAGAGAAACAAACCGAACTGAAAATGCTAAACCGAGGGGGCGAGGACGGTTCCAGAAACCTAAACCCAGTTTATCAAGAGCTGTTGTGAAGACACCAGCCAGTTCACACAGTAAAGCAGCCTCAGAGAGCAAGCGTCCACATGCAGAAACTTCTGTTGAGAAGGTATGGAGTAAAAGCTCTCATCCCCTACCTCACGTTGATGCCAACTCATGGTGACCTTAAGGGCAGGGTAGAACTGCCCCTGTTCGTTTTCCAGACTGTAACTGTTTCTCGGAGTAGAGAACTCCATATTTCTCCTAAAGAGTGGCTGGTAGTTTCAAACTGCTGGCCTTGCGGATTGAAGCTAAACATAAAATCATTGTGCCACCAGGACTTTCATAGAAACCAAAATATAAAAATTTTTCCTAAAAAGCAGGGAAAATGTTTTATAGTGTATTATTACAAAGTATTGCTACTTCACCAGCCTTTGCAACCACGAGGTGTCGAAGGGATCAGGTATAAGGCATTATCAGAACAAAAAATCTTACCATAGTGAGTGATGGGGGGAGTGCGGAGTGGAGACCCAAAGCCCATTAGTAGGCCACTGGAGATCCCCTTGCAGAGGGGTCTTGGGGAGGAGATGAGGCAGTCAGGGTGCGATGTAACAACGATGAAAAATACAACTTTCCTCTAGTTCCTAAATGTTTCCTCCCCGCTCTCACTACCATGACTCGAATTCAACCTTTCAAGTCTGGATAGATCAGAGGATGTACACTGGTACAGATAGGAACTGAAAATCCAGGGAATCCAGGGTGGATGAGCCCTATAGGACCAGTGGTGTGAGTGGCGAAACAGGGAGGGTAGAGGGAGAGTGGGTAGGAAAGAGGGAACCGATTACAAGGAACTATATGTGACCTCCTCCCTGGGGGACGGACAGCAGAAAAGTGGATGAAGGGAGACGTCGGACAGGGCAAGATATGACAAAATAATAATTTATAAATTATCAAGGGCTCATGAGGGAGTGGGGAGCAGGGAGGGAGGGGAAAAATGAGGACCTAATGCCGGGGGCTTAAGTGGAGAGAAAATGTTTTCAGAATGATGTACAAATGCGCTTTATACAATTGATGCGTGTATGGATTGTGATAAGAGTTGTATGAGCCCCTAATAAAATGATTAAAAAACAAACAAAAAACCAAAACAAAGTATTGCTACTGAACCAAAGATTAAGAACTTATAAATTTGTTATATTTACTCTTACTTTATTTTCCATTTATGTATTTTCTTTGGAAGCTAAGGTGCATTAGTTCAGAGATCTTCTGTAATGATAAATCCATCCTTGGCTTACTTACATAAAATTTTTATTGAAATGATTTTAAAACCAGCCATACATAATGATAAGCTTGGGAAGACGAAGTATCAGAAGCGTTCAAAGACCTGGAGTTAAAAAGTAAAAGGGTACAACTCCCTCAGCATTTCTTAATCTAAAAGACTTACAGAAATAATTGAAGCCTGGACTTTGAATCGTGAAGGATTCCATAGGCCAAAATTTGAATAATGCAGGAAGTATACATAAAAAAGGAAGTAATACACAATCATTGTACCAAAAAAAATTTATTTGAGTTCAGGAAAAAAAACTTAAGATATTAAAGGAAGAAGTACAAGCTGCACTGAAGGCATTGATGAAAAATAAAGCTCCAGAAATTGATGGAATACTAGTTGAAATGTTTCAGCAAATGGATGCAACTCTGGAAGTTCCCACTCATCCTTGCCAACTGATTCAAAGAGATTCCTATTTGTGCCCATGTGACAGAATGGTTACCCAGCAGAATGTATACATTATCAAACAATCATATTAATATCATATGCAAGGAAAATTTTGATGAAGATAATTTAAAAATGGTTACAGCAGTAAATTAAGCAGGAACTGACAGAAGTTCAAACTAGAGTCAGAAGAGGATGTAGAATGAGGGAATATTATTGTTGATGTTAGATGGATCTTGGCTGAAAGCACAGAGATGTTTACATGTGTTTTGTTGACTATGTAAAGCCATCTCACCGTGAGGTTTATAACAAATAATGGATAATATTAAAAAGAATTGTGCTTATGTGGAACTGTACATATACTAAGGGAGTTGATTCAGCAGAACAAGGGTGTACTGCTTGATATAAAATCAGGAAAGGTGTTTGTCAAGGTTGTATTCTTTTATCATAGTTACATTCTGTATGCTAAGCAAGTAATCCAAACATGACTGTATCAAGAAAACATGGCATCAGGATTAGAGTAATGTGTATTTAGCAACCTGCAAAATAAAGGTGACATAGCCTGGCTTGGAGAAAGTGAAGAAGCACTTACTGATGAATATTGAAGACTATCCACCCTTCAGTATAGATACATCATAAAATAAAAAATCTTCACAACTGTACTGGTTAGCCACATTATGGTAAGCGGAGTAAAGGCTGAACTTGTCAGGAATTTAATTTTATCTTTAACCAACACCCATGGAAACAACAGTCAAGAAATCAAATGACATATTGCAGTGGGCAAATTTGTTGGCAAAAGACTATGTTTTCTTTACAGTGTTAAAAAGAGGTCAGAGCTAGTGATAAGGACTCGCTGAGAAGAATTGGAAGGAGCTCTAGTGGCACGGTGGATTATGTGTTGGACTGTCCATCCCAGGTCAGCAGCTCCGAAGTACCAGATGCTCTGCTGGGGAAGGATGAGGCTTTCTGTTCCTGTAAAGATGTACAGCTGTAGAAAAACCACAAGGGCAGTTCTCCTCTGTCTTAAAAGGGCGCAATGAGTTGGAATCTGCACAGTGGCAATGAATTTTAAGAGTTCATGCATTTGAATTAGGATGTTGGTGAAAAAGATTGACCACACCATGTACTGCCAGAAAACCAAACAGATCTGTGTTGGAAGAAAGACACCCAGAATGCTCCTTAGACATGAGGATGGTGTGTCTTCATCTCCAGTACTTTAGTCATGTCATCAGGAAAAACCATGGTGAAGCAGAAAATTGAGAAAAGAAGACAGCACTTAAAGAGATTGATCGACACAGTGAATGCGATAATAGGCTCTAATATAGCATGTATTTTGAGGATGAGGCAGGACTGAGCAGTTGTTTATTCTGCTGTACATAAGGTACGGTGAGGCCTAAATGACCCAGTGATACCTAACAATAGCAATATAAGGAAGCTTCAGAAATTTGTGGAAAAATTGAATAACGGAATTTGTAAACACGGGGAGGAAATTGGATAAATGATGTGACATTTAAGGGCTTATAGCCATTGAAATGAAAACATTGTGTATGAATTGTTGAATGTAACTGATATTCTGCACTGCAAGCTTTACTTTCATCCACTTTACAATGAGAAGTTTAAAAAAGCAAAAAATAAGATAATTGAATTTATCCATGAAATTTTGAGGCCTTCTACATAAAATTATTAGTAACTAATTTCTATGCAGGCATTCATGCATATGTGATCTCCTTTCTGTGTTTGTGAAAATTTCTGTAGTTTTTAACTTATGCTTAAGATTGGGTCTGATTGATCCTCTTAGCAGATGTTACTGTGTTAAACTACTTTTCACTTAATCATTCCTCTACTTTTAATGCTATTTCCATTAAAACTAAG
>NW_022111373.1:81256924-81261384 GCF_000313985.2 Echinops telfairi | reverse complement strand
GAGACCCCTCTGCAAGGGGATCTCCAGTGGCCTACTAATGGGCTTTGGATCTCCAATCCGCATTCCCCCCATCATTCACTATGGTAAGATTTTTTGTTCTGATGATGCCTTAACACCTGATCCCTTCGACACCTCGTGGTTGCATAGTCTGGTGTGCTTCTTCCATGTGGGCTTTGTTGCTTCTGGTGCTTTGAGTTCTTATGTGTACCAGTGCACATGCTCTGGTCTAGCTGAATTTGTAAGGTAGAATTGAGGACATGATAGTGGGCAGAAGGAAGCATTAAAGAACTAGATGAAAGTTGTATGTTTCATTGGTGCTATACTGCATCCTCACTGGCTTGTCGCTTCCTTGTGACCCTTCTGTAAGGTGATGTCCAGTTGCCTACAGATGGGCTCTGAGTCTCCACTCTATCCTCCCTCCCTATTCACATTGATAAATGATTTTTTGTTCTGGGTCTTTGATGCCTGATACCTGATCCCATTGACACCTCATGATCACACAGCCTGCTGTACTTCTTCCATGTGGGCTTTGTTGTTTCTCAACTAGATGGCCGCGTGTTTATCTTCAAGCCTTTAAGGCCCAGGTGCTATATCGTTTGATAGCCGGGCACCATCAGCTTTCTTCCCCACATTTGCTATGCACCCATTTTGTCTTCACTGATCATTGGGAAGCTGAGCATCACAGAATGCCAGGTTATTAGAGCAAACTGTTCTTGTGTTGAGGGAGTGCTTGAGTCGAGGCCCAATGTCAGTCTGTTGCCTTAATACTTAACATATGAGTATATGCACATAGATCTATTTCCCTATCATTACATATAAATATATTTATGTATGTACATGCCTGTATTTAGACCTGTATAAATGCCTTCTAGTTCTTTCCTCTATGTCCTTTTACTTTCTTCCTCTCTCACTATCATGTTCTGCCTTCATTCAGGTTTCATTAATTCCTCTCTGCTACATTGGCCTTGATTAAGTCCCACCAGTCATCCTATGCCCTCTTTGCCATTGATTTTAGATCAATGTTGTTCCCTTCTTCCTGGGTTTGTTAACACCTACTTCCTTTCCCCTGCCTCCCCCTCTGCTGTGTTCCCCCCAATCATGGGTCCTGTTCTTTTCTCCTCCAGATTGTTTATTACACCTGTCAGACATGCAGAGACAATAGTAAACACATAAACAAGGCAAAAGAAAACAAAAGACCAAAACAACAACAAAAAGGACCAAAAAAAAGCTTAGTACAGGAATGTACATATGTAAATATATTTTTATATAACGATAGGGAAATACATCTATGTGCATAGACTTAGTTATAGAAAATTTAGAAATGCCTTTTTACATAAAAATTAAAGAGTGCTCATAATTTTAATATATTGTATACTGTGCCAGTATATAGGTAACATTTTAATATATATCAAACAAAAAAATTGAATAGTAGTAATAAGTTTTGTATCCTGGTATTTAATATTTCTTAAGTATTTTTCTCTGTCATTAAGCATCTTTTGAGTGGTTTTTAAGTGACATCATGATGTAATTATTTTTTTCTACAATAGAATCTTAGTATTACTGGGTAAAATACCATGGACATTCTTAAGGGCCTTATTCATATTAGCAAAAGGCTTTCAGAAAGGATTTTACCAGTGTGTGCTCTCATCAATTATGTTGAGATTGTTTTAACATATTCACACGCATTTAGGATTTTTAAAATCTCTTAATTAGAAGTACAAAAATGGTATCATTATTTTAGTTTGCTACTATTTGATTCTTAGAAAGTTTGAACATATAGATAACCTATAAAAATTTAAATCCATAGATTCACATGGAAAAGGATAAAACGAGTACAGATGAGAATTTGGGAACAGAGAACTCAGAGAAAGAGAACTCAGAAGCTGAAACGATATCTAAGTAAGTATTTCAGGAAGTGGAATAACAAAAATAACTCTTAGGAATGAATGATTGCAATAGCTTGTAGCTTGTTTTCTACTTGATAATATCTGATTTTTATTTTCCATTGGTGTATCGTCCATTTTTAGTTTACATGGTATTGAATCATTTATACATTGTCTATTTGAAATTATAGAAAAAATTATATGGGTCCATTAAATCATCTATTACATTTCCCTCTCACCTGCTTAACAAGAATTTCAAAATATCTTGTTAGATAAACTAAGAGTTAAGATATATACTCCTGAATAATGTCTTTAAAGCAAGAGTTTTCAGAAGAAAATATTTAACTTGGAATGGAGATCTAGAATAGGCCTTACCCCACTATCAATCCGAATTGTGCTGTACCAGGGAACTGCCTTTGGAACCATAATTTTGATTATTTCTTGGGAGTTGTGTATCACACAGTTAGATTTTGAGTGAGGATTAGTATCTATGTTTACCAGGTGTGGGTTTTCCTAAGTTTATAGTGAATTATTTTTTGAGTGCTTTTTATAGTTAGGTATCTGGGACCAGGTAGCTTCTAACAACTTAGGTATAGTTGTGTAAGTACCTTTAGGTTATATTTTAAATGGATAAGTTCCTCATTTTTGGGAGAAACAATACTTTAAAATGAGTATTCATAAAAATACTTTATGAATTTAGAATAAATATTTCTATCCCTTTTTAATTGTTCTAGTTCAAGTGAAAACATTTGTGTGCAGGAAGATAATCAACCAAAGACATCCAGAGCTGCACGACTAACAAGGGGCCGATTGCAAAAGCCAAAGCCAAATGTAGGTAAAATTGCTGGAAAGAAAGAAATTCTCATATCCCAGGAAAAAGTTGGATCTGACGTAGAAAAGAAGGAAAAGGAATCCTGTATCACTAAAGGTGTAAGTATTTGATCCCTTCTGTTTTTGTTTTTGTTTTTTGGTTGTTGTTAAATAATTAATAGCTTCTAGATAAACCTCTCTCTGCTCCTTTTTAAAACAGAAACTGCATGATTTGTCTCTGTGCATCATTTATTAATTTAGTGGCCAAATTCTCGGTAGCAAAACAGCTTTGCTAAGCATGAAAGCACTTCTCTTACCCCTCTAAATTTTTGAGTGGTTACATAATGGGAATCTGCTTCCAACTTACTTTGTTAGAACTTGCTTTCCCCTATTCTTTAGCCGGGATTTGAAGTATTCCCCCTTTTAAAAATAGAGGAGCCTTGCTGGTGGTGGTGTTACGTGTTGGGCTGCTAACTGCAAGGTGGGCAGTTTGAAATCACCACTGCTCTGAAGGAGAAAGATGAGGCTTTCTATCCCCGTAAAGATTTCCAGTCTTTATGATGGATAATTTCCTCATAATGACTTGATGGCAGTCGGTTTGTTTTTTTTTTAATATACCTAGAAATGTGAATTTTTAACATTGACCGACACATATTAGAATGTTAAAAGCAAAATTACAATATAAATCTAAAGATGAAGAATATAAATTTCAGATTATTTATAATAACAACTAGTTTTCATGATTAGAGTAAGAGTTGGCATAATTTTGAGGTTCGAAATTCTTCTGTTGTAATTTCCACAGCCTCTAATTTAGTCCTGATATTCAGAAAGCTGCTTGTAAATTCAACAGCTAACACTGAAACAATTACTTGCTTTCTGGTTTGGAGATCAGAATGGGCCTTTTATTTATTTATTTTAAAAAATCATTTTATTGGGGGCACGTACAGTTTTTATCACAACTCATCCATCCATCCATTGTGTCAAGCACATATGTACGTTTGTTGCCATTATCATTCTCAAAACATTTGCCTTCTTCTTGAGCCCTTAATATTGGCTGCTTATTTTCCCCCTCCCTCCCCCCTCTATTCTTTCCTCTATTTCCCTCATGAACCCTTCATAATTCATAAATTTTTATTTTGTCATGTTATACTGTCTGACATCTCCCCCAACCCTCTTCTCTGCTGTCCATCCCCCAGGGAGGAGGCTATACGTAGATTCTTGTAATTGGTCCCCCCATTTCTCCCCCACATTCCCTCCACCCTCCAGGCATCGCCACTTTCACCACTGGTCCTGAAGGCGTCATCTGTCCTGGATTCCCTGTGTTTCCAGTTGCTATCTATACCACTGTACATCCTCTGGTCTAGCCAGTTTGTAAGGTAGAATTGGAATCATGATAGTGGAGGGTAGGAAGCCTTTAAGCACTAGAGGAAAGTTATGTGTTTCATCGTTGCTACCCTGCACCCTGACTGGCTCATCTCCTCTCCACAACCCTTCAGTAAGGGGGTGTCCAGTTGCCTACCGATAGGCTATGAGTCTCCACTCTGCACTCACCCACATTTACAATATGATTTTTTGTTCTTTTGATGCTTGATACCTGATCCCTTCAACAGCTCGTGGTCACAGAGGCTGGTGTGCTTCTTCCATTTGGGCTTTGTTGCTTCTGAGCTACATGGCCGCTTGATTACCTTCAAGCCTTTAAGACCCCGGACGCTATACTTTTTGATAGCCGGGCACCATCAGCTTTCTTCACCACATTTGCTTATGCAC
>NW_022111373.1:81250292-81256824 GCF_000313985.2 Echinops telfairi | reverse complement strand
GTCCCTTCTACACCTCGTGGTCAGACAGGCTGGTGTGCTTTTTCCATGTGGGCTTTGATGCTTCTCAGCTAGATGGCCGCTTGTTTATCTTCAAGTCTTTAAGATCCCAGATGCTATATCTTTTGATAGCCGGGCACCATCAGCTTTCTTCACCACATTTGCTTATGCACCCATTTTTCTTTAGCATTCGTGTTAGGAAGGTGTGCATCCTGGAATGCCAATTTAATAGAACGTGTTCTTGCATTGAGTAAGTGCTTGCTTGAGTGGAGGCCCAATGTCCACCTGCTGCCTTAATACTAAACCTATAAATATATGCACATAGATCTGTTTCCCCACACTCTTATATATTTATATTTACATATGTGCATTCTAGTCTTTAGACCTCTATAAATACCCTTTGTCACCTAGTTCTTTCCTCTATTTCCTTTTGTCCCCCTATCATGTTCAGCTTTCATTTGGTTTTCAGTAATTTCTGTTGGTTACATTGAGAATGGGCCTTTTAGATGCTGTAAAGGTATGGCTTAGGAAATGTCTAAGCTATCTAAAGGAAAATGATAGAAGGCAACGTTTGAATTTCATTTTAATATCATTTGAAATTAAATTGGAATATCATTTGAAAATTTTACCAATTTCTTTCTATTTATTGAACAGAATTTTAAGTAAGTCTTTGATTAATATGTTTCGATGTGAAATCTAAATTTTTTTTTTTTTAATTAAGACTCCTGAACAAGTAGAAGATCAGTCATGTAAAATTTTTGATGGTGGAGATGTTCCATCACAGTCTGAGAAAAAAGATACTTCTTACCAAGATGTGCAACCAGATGAATCCAAGACTGGTAATGATAATGAACGTCTAAGGTGAGCAGTATTTTATTGACTATATAATTTTGAACTTTTACATAAAGTTGTAGGGATTGTTAATAACATTTTAAAAGTACACACATTAAGTTATACAATACGTAGATTATACTTTTATTTTCAAGCCTAGGTCATAGCCTTCATGTGATTGTCTTAGTTACGGGTAGCTTGGGATGAGTTATGCAGTGTAAATTAGATGGCGCTCACTTGGTTAGGAGCCCTGGTAGTTTAATAGTTTAAGTATTATGCTTAAGAGTGATTCTAATGTGAACTAAAAGGTCAGCAGTTGGAACCCACCAGTTGTTCTTTGGGGGAAAGGCGCCTCTCTGCGTTTGTAAAGGTTTGCGCCTTGTGAATCGTGTGAGGCAGTGGTTCTGTCCTCTAGGGTTGCTGGAAATGGAATTGTTCACTGGCAGTGGGCATGGTTTGGGGTAACATGGGAATATTTGTTATTTTGCTATTACTGTGATCATATGTATTGCCTTTATTTAAAATTTACATGTATCTTTTGTAAAACGTATATATAGAAACCCATACTTCTCATAGCTAATAAAGCTCCCTGTGTTTTGTTATTTCCCCTCACGAGAAGATTGATGAAATTACTAGCTAACTTTTTTTTAAAGTTAGATAAAATATATAACTTAATTTGGGAATTTTTGATGTACATAAAAGCAGAGATAACAGAATAATGGATTCTCAAACCTACTAAGTTTCAGCAATTATTCATATTATTTCTTGTTTTCTCTACTATTCCTTTGCTTTTTACTTCCTTTTCTAGAACCCTGCCTCTCTCAAAATTAGAAAATTAAACAAAACATAAAATCTGTTTTATTAAAACAAAGCAAAAAAACCCAAACAAACCTATTTTATGACCAAATGGCTGTGGGTAGTGTTGCTTTGACAAATTAGGAGATTAAAAATTTTTTTATTACTATTTTCTGAAATAAATCTTTTTATTGGGGACTCTTACAGCTCGTATAACAATCCATACTAGAAGATCTTTTGAAGCCTATTCTTCTAGGCTAATGTTTCATCCTCTCTACTTCATATGAATATTTTGAGGTTTGTGTCATGGCTGATGATATATTTCATGAAGCTTTATAATTATGTTGTAAATTATTAAACTGTGTAATTTAGAAAGATAATATTTGTGGACCTTGAAAGGCATTTATAGTTGTATTCCTATTCTTCCTACTTTCTCTACTTTTGTTCTTTGTTTTTCTCCTTAAATTCTGTGATCCGGTAATTTTTAGGTATACTATGTGTTTTTAAAGTGGGAAGTAATTTAATTCAACTACACATCTGGTTTTCAGTCTCAGATAATGCCCTTCAGTTAGTTGTGCACCTGAGAGGAACTCTGTGAGAATGTTAGTGTTCTTACTTTGGTATTTCAAGTTCCTACCACTTCTCTCTGGCTTAGAAATATTTGCTGACTGGGGACTCTAATAGGTGTTATGTTTATTTTTTATTTATCCATAACTAAAAAAAAAAACAAAACCAAAACATACCAAACTCACTGCCATTGAGTTGATGCTGACTCAGCGATCCTAACTGCTCCTGAGGGTTTCTGAGACTAACTCGTGAGGGTAGCAGAAACCCCCGCCTTGTTTCCACAAGCCCTGGTGGTTTCGAACTGCTGACCTTAAGGTTAACAGCCAAACAAGCAACCATTATGGCAACAGGGCTCTTTTTAGTGTTCAACATGTGATTTAATAAAGGCCATACTTGTTCTCATTTCCCCTTGATTCTCATACCAAGATTGCTAGCATAGGAACTTAAGCTTGATGTTTCTGAATGGAGATAAAAAGTATAAAAACTGGAAAATAGAATGAAGTCTATATATGAGTAACTAAATTAAATTTCCTCTATCAGTTGGTATTGATGTTGCATTGAATGTTACCACTTGCTAATGCTGATAATCGATGTGAACATCTTATTTTTAAAAACAAATTTAGCTTGAAAATCATTCTTGGTCCTAAGGATCTGCCTTGTGTTTTAATAAATTCCATTATTAAAAAGTTGTTTCCAGGAGGAAGAATAAGTTAGGATCTAGAGAGTTTTCAAATAAGAAGTAGAATAGTTTTTAATAAAGCTTAAAGCTTTTTAAAAACAGTTAAGTGTATAGTTACACATTTGTTTAATTCAACAGTTCTCAACCTGTGGGTCGAGACCCCTTTGGGGACTGAATGACCCTTTGACAGGGGTCGCCTAAGACCATCAGAAAACACTTATTTCCTATGGTCTTAGGAGCTGAGACACTGCTTCTCTATCTGTTTCTAGGCGGGTCCGCCCACATACATATACACCCACATGCAGATCATACAAGTACCTGGCATGATGACATCATCGCGCCAACCCCATCACATACACCCCGTACAAATACAGGCGTATGTGACAGGGTTGGTGCCATAATGTACTTATGCGGACCAGTGACACGTGTAGAGAGCAGCTACTGTGTAGAAAGCAGCTGCTGTGTTGAAAGCAGCAGTATTGGAGGTAAAATGACACTTCATGAATTATAATTACATATTGTTTTTGTGATTAATCACTATGTTTTAATTATGTTCAATTTGTAACAATGAAAATACATCCTGCATATCAGATATTTACATTACAATTCATAACAGTAGCAAAATTATAGTTCTGAAGTAACAACGAAAATAATTTTATAGTTGGGGGTCACCACAGCATGTGGAGCTGTATTCAAGGGTTGTGGCATTAGGAAGGTTGAGAACCACTGGTTTAACTTAACATTGCTGAAAAAATTCAGTATGTCATTTTATCTAGCTTTTGCCCAAGAATAATGATATATTTTAACTTGTTACTTGGAGCCTTTTCGTTTATTTATTTTTCGTGATCTCACCATCCATCCATTATTGTAAGGGAAGCTCAAAGAAATACAAAGGAACTGTATCAAGATAGTGTGCTTCCACGTTTACTGGATATTGAGGTGCTTTTTCAGGCTCGCAATTGTTTCATGCGCAGTAGTGTTCAATAAACCAAAAAATGTTCTCTTTTTAATCTGTCTGTAATTTACAATATGTATTATGGAATCTCAAGCATTTAGACTGTAAGCATTTGTGCTCACTTTGGCAGCACATATACTAAAATTAGACCATAAGCATTTTATAATGTAAATTTAATTTTAAATTGTTTTTAAAAATCCAAGGAAGGACAACCTAATTCTTCCTAATAAGACTGAGTTTTTTAAAATCATACTTCCATCTAGTTTTTTGATTTTTTTAACTTGGTGCTAAACACTAATCTGGGGAAAATGGTAAAGAGAAAGAAATAGAAATAGAAATAGCAGACACAGCTTGCTCAAGTCTGATGCCGAGTATGGGGAAGTCTTTTCCAGGTAGGATTTGGATAGTATGATAGGGATAGCATTTAGAAAGGAATGATTCAAGGCCCACCAGCTGCTTCTCGGCATGGTGTGGTTGTTCTTGGTAGGTGCCATAGAGTTGGATCCGACTAAAAGCAACCTTATGTGTCACAGAACAAAACACTGGCGGGTCCTACACCATCCTCAAACTTGTTAGGGTGGAGCCCATTGTTTCTGCCATTATACCAGTGTCTCTCATTTAGGGTTTTCCTCTTTTTTGCTTTCCCTTTACTTTACCAAGTATAATGTCCTTCTCCAGGAACCTAATGCCTACTTCTAATATATCCAAAGTGAGACAGTCTTGCCACCCTCAGTTCTAAGTAGCGCTCTGGCTGCACTTTTCCCAAGAGTTTTGTTTGTTCTCTGGCAGTCCATGGTACTTCCATTATTCTTCACCAGCTCCATGATTTATATGCATCAATTCTCTGGTCTTCCTCATTCATTGTTCAGCTTTCGCACGGACAGGAGGCAATTGGAAATATCGTAGCTTGGGTAAGGGGCAACATAGTAGTCAAGGGTCACTTTTAACAAGGTGCACCTTGTACAGCAAATCTGAGTGACATTATTAATGAATATCTCCATATATACATCTGCCTATATATACATTTTACCTATAAAGAGAACATTAGTTGAAATACATTTAACTGTTTTAAAATTTTACTGTAATTTCTAAAGATGGAATGTTTTTTCTTTAACTGTTAAAATTTCATCCATAGATTTCTGGGTCTTTGCTGTTTTGTCCGTGTGTGTGTGTGTGTGTGTGTGTGTGTGTTGGGGGGGGGCGTTCCTTGATGTCTCCTACTCTTTATCTCTTAACTGGCAAGTTGGTTTGAAATTTGATTATCTTTTTTTGTAGCCTTCAAGAAGCAAATGAAGTAAAGATACTCAAACAGACCCCAGTTGTAAGAACTCGATTTAAAAAACCAAAACCAAATATCGGAAGAGGAATTGGAAAGAGAGAAATTTTCTCAAAGGAAGAGGGATCAGAGAAGATTCAGGCCTCTGGGGAAATGGAATCAGTTCTGAGAGAAATTCCAAGGCTAGAAAGCTCACCAGCGGAGAGTGTACCTGCAGAGGCTGGTGACTCTAAGGAAATAGAGACAGATGTAAAAGACGCTGGAAGAAGAGATGGCTTTCTTAGTGAGAAGATACCAGAAACGATTGGCCACTCTCTGGAAGTGGAGACAAGGTTGAGAGAGTCTGGACGAGAGATTTCCCCGAGAGAGAACCTACTCGGAGTGATTGATATCCCGGAGGAAACAGAGACAGATTTGGAAGACACTAATCGAGAAATATCCCCGCAGGAAAAAGTCCCAGAGGTGCTCCAGGCTGTAGGTGAAGGAGGGAAAGCCTTGCAAAACGCAGAAAGAGGGATTTCCCCAACCGAGCAGGTGCCAGAAACCATTTCTGCGTCCGAGGAGAGAGAGCGAGCTTGGGAAGACCTTGGAAAAAGAGAACTATCCCCACAGCAAAAGAGCTCCGAGGAGGTCAAGACCATGGGGGAAGTAGAGGAAGCTTTGAAAGAAACAGAGGGAGACATTTCCCCAACAAAAATGCCAGAACTTGGCGCTGCCTCCGAGTACAGAGAGGCAGGTTTGGAAGAAATCCGAAAGAGAGACGCTTCCTCACCGAAAGAGATTGGAGAGGAAGCGACGACTGTATGTGAAATCGAGGGAGGCTTCCAGAAAACGGAAGGAGACGTTCCTTCAAGGAAACAGATACCAGCGATGACTGTTGCTTCGGAGGAAAGCGAGCCAGACTGGGAGGAAACTGGAAGAAGGGACATTGGAGAAAAAGAAGCTTCCTCACAGGAGGAGCTCGTGGAGGAGCTTGAGGCAAGAGGTGAAACGGAGAAACGTTTCCCCCATCCTTCCCCTAGGAGGAAGAAGATGCCAGAAACGATTGCTGCTTCGGAGGAAAGCCAGCCAGACTGGGAGGAAGCTGGAAGAAGGGAAATGAGAGCAAGAGAAGCTTCCTCAGCGGAAGGGAACCGAGGGGAGGGCGAGGCGGCGGGCGAAGCACCGACCAGGGTCCTCGGCGGCAGCGGCGGGGCGCAGAGAGAAGCTTCTCCCCGGAGGAGGAGGAGACCAGCAGCCGGGGACGGAGACGCAGGCGCAGAAGCAGGTGGAAGGAGGGCGCTCCCCGCACCGGAACGGGCCCCCAGGGGCCCCGAGACGGCCTCGGGAGGGACCACAGGACCGCTGTCCCCGACGGAGAAGCCGCCCGACGCCACCGCCGGCCTCGAGGACCGGGAGGCAGGCGCCGACGAACCTGCCGGCAGAGCAGCCT
>NW_022111373.1:81241842-81249579 GCF_000313985.2 Echinops telfairi | reverse complement strand
TCCCAGGGAGCCCCGGGGAGCACCCCGGACCCCAGGAGGAGGCTGCTGGCTTCCCAGGGAGCCCCGGGGAGCACCCCGGACCCCAGGAGGAGGCTGCTGGCTTCCCAGGGAGCCTCGGGGAGCACCCCGAACCCCAGGAGGAGGCTGCTGGCTTCCCAGGGAGCCCCGGGGAGCCCCGCGTACCCCAGGAGGAAGCTGCTGGCCTTGGACGAAGCCCTGGGGAGCATCGCAGACCCCAGGAGGAGGCTGTCTGCCTCGGATGGAGCCCCGGGGAGCACCGTGGACCCCAGGAGGAGGCTGCTGGCTTCCCAGGGAGCCCCGGGAAGCAACTTGGACCCCAGGAGGAGGCTGCTGGCCTTGGACGGAGCCCCGGGGAGCACCGTGTACCCCAGGAGGAGGCTGCCAGCCTTGGACAGAGTCATGGGGAGCACCACGGAAGCCAGGAGGAGGTTTCTGGGCTTGGACAAAGCCCCAGGGAGCATCGCGGACCTCCGCCCTCGCCAGACGCACAGGTAGGTTTCTTTCTGGCCTGTTCAACGTGAACTTTGAATGCTGCTTCAGAGTGAAGTTGCCTAAATAATTTCATGACTATTGTCCTTAGACCCAATTTCAAAAGCCCTAAAAGCCTAAAATCTCTTCTAGTCCATATATGTAGGTTTAAGATCTTAAAGGAACTTAACAATTATTGTTCTTAATGTCAATCTAAAATGATTCTTTTAAAATGGGCCTGAGAAATTGGACTGAATTTGCCCTAATCCTGGTATGAACATACTTTGGAATTACTACTTTTTACCATATTTGAATCTATTTTTCTCTTTTATTTCCTCTCCCCTCCCCTTTATTCTATTACCTCCCAAAATCTTCTATTAAAGTTTCCTACTTATTTGAAGTTTATTCTGTTGTAACCCTTTTGAGGACTTTTAAAAACTTTTCTTGACCAGATAATGTGGCAATTTTGGTTTGGAAAAATCACAATACATAATATCAAAGGAAGGGTTCCTAGTTTTAGTATTTGTAAACTAAATTTTATTGTGTTTAAACTTAGATTTTGTTTATTTTAAACTTAGCTCTTTTAAAAAAGAAAAATCTTTTGGCCTTTCTTTGAAATGCTAGTAAGTCTAAGGAATCTTATAATTGTGCTGATTTGTTGTGACTGCTCCTCCAGAACACGAGCAGCAACTTACTCCCGGTGGTTGAAGAAGAGAGACATTCTGGAAAGGAAGTATCCAGTCACCCGAGGAACTCACAGACTTCTTTGCAAACACCTGAACTTAGTGAGACAGAAGAACAACCGATACAGTCGCCAAACTTTCCAGAACAGTTTCCTGACACTTATTTAAGGTATGAGTTATAAGTGTGTATGTTTAAAGAAAAAAAAATACAGTATACTTGCAAATTCTGGTTTGGGCAAGACTGGGAGAAAAGGATGGTGGTCATTCTGACAGTTAATTGTCAGAATTGCTAACAGAATAGTATGTATGCAACATACACACCTAAGTCTGTGTTGATTTGCTTGCACACCTGTGTTTTTGGTGTGCAAAGATAATATTAATTTTAGGCTTATAGCCTTATATATTTTCAGCATCTCACCATTAGTCCAATTTTTTTTTTTCAATTAAGAGTTAGTTGGGTATGCTACTGCCAGTCTCTAAGGTTGTCCTAAGACTGGTCTCACAGTCCCTTCAATTCTCTCTAAAGCTTGATAATCCTTGTTCCAAAAGCAAATCTCTTCCTCAAGAGCAGAAGCCATTTGAAGTAAAAACAGCACCTTTTGTCAGAAGTCGATTCAGAAGACCAAAACCAAACCTAGCAAGAGCAGCTGTAAAGAGAGAGACGACAGAAGCAGAAAAACACATGCTTGGGAAGAAATTGGAAACGGATAAAATGGAAAATGTTGTGATACAACAGAAGAGTGAACAAGCGAGCAACTACACATCTTCTCAAGATGTGAGTACAATTTTATTGAATCACTTGTGTTTTGTGTAGTGTTACCAATCAGCCCCTGGGGGGTACAGATGCTTCACATTTTTGGCTACTGACCAGAGGTAGGAGGTTCGAGGCTACCTCGAGGTACCTTTATAGAAAAGCTTGGCAGACTATTTCTGAAGAATTAACCATTGAAAACCCTGTGGCACACAGTTCTACTCTGACACACATGCGTCTCTGTAAGTTGGAATCAACTGGACAGCAACTGGTTAGTGTTACTAAAACGAAGCACCTGGAATTAAAATGTATAACTATGTCTTCACATTACTTTACTGTGTGTGACGTTGTTCCTGTTTTTGATGTCCTCAGAGCTTCACATTCTTGGTGACTCTCCGATGTCTGATGATGGGCCACTTTCATATCAAAGCAGTTAGGAGGCCTGCGCTCTAGATCCATGTTTTGGCTTTTGCTCACTAACCATAACCAAGAGATGTGATGAGTTTTTTCTTACGAAAATTGGGAATAATAATTGTTTACTCCATTACTGAGTTATGAAGATTAAATGAAACCTAAGAGCTTGCTATGTTTTATTTGGTCCATAACAGATTGATTGCTTCAAAAAATTTGAAATGAATTTTAATAGTAATAAGTAGTGTTCTACAACCTTCCTGTAGGTCTTTAATGCACCCCCCTACCCCACTAATTATCATGACCCCAGTTCTATTTTACAAATCTGGCTAGACCTGAACACATATACTTGTACAGATAAGAGCTCACAACACGGAAGCCAGAACAGATAAGCCCATCAGGACCAATAAGGGGAGCAACAGTACTTGGAGGATAAGCGAAGGGGGGTGGGAGTAAGGGGGAACGGATCATAATAATTGACATGTGTTCCCCCCACCCCCGGGGGACAGACAGCAGAAAAGTGGGTGAGGGGAGACAGTAGTCGGTGTAAGGCATGAAAAAGAAAAAGAATAATTTATAAATTATCAAGGGGACATGGGGGAGGGAGGAAAAATGTGAGGAGCTGATTCCAAGTAGAAAAAAAAATTTCTTGAAAAAGATGGTAACAACATATGTACAGATGTGTTTGATCCAATGTATACTGTATACCAGCATTTATACTTCTCAGTCTTACATTAAAAAAAAATCTTTGATATTTTCTGACTATAAAAATTTTTAATTGGAAACACTTGTATAATCTAAGAACTGAGAATTCTTTGTAATGGCACATTTTTCTTTTCCACATTAATCATGTAGCAATTTTGAATATGACTATACTTTTCTTTGAAGATAAGCTTTTTGGTAAATATTGAAATAATTAGAATCAAACCTTGACGTCTGGTTTTTCCATTTTATACGTATGGGCTTCTTTCTTGAACAGTGCATAGAAATTTAACTTATTTTATGTGACTACATGTAAGCTGTTATAAGGAGCCCTGGTGGCATTGGGCTGCTAACCACAAACTCAGCCTTTTGAAACCACCAGCTGCTCTGAGGGAGAAAGACATGGCTTTCCTCCCTCCCGTAAGGTTTTTTTATTTTTTTTTATTTTCTAAAGTGTTCATTACTTGGGGGGTGAGGACATCACACAATTCAATTCAATTTACCTGTAATCCTGCCAAGTATCTAGAAAAAGTAATCTTAAGGTACAAACTCATGACAGCAGTTAACTGAACCTCACACTGTCAGACCAGTGTCTCATTCCCTTGCCCACACCCGACCTAGGGGGACTGCTTGGGGGCACAGAAGTGGAGGCCCTTCTGCTGGCTACTTACTGGTCAGGGACGAAGTTGGAGCTTCTCTGCTATGGCCCAGGTTTGGGGCAGAAGGGACAACAGGGTGACCCCAACTCACTGGAGACTAAAGGTCACTAATGCTGGTTTGCTTTAAGATCAATAGCAGCGTGCGGCTCGTCAACCCAGAACCTTTGACATCACTTTGGTATCAGCCAGGAGACATCTTACACATGCCCAGTATGGGCCTGACAGCTTACAGGTCCCAAACCCCTGCCTCCTATGGAGCTTTCCTGCTTGGACTAGACCCCAGACCCCCACCTCAGAGTCCAAGGACAGATGTTACCTGCAGCAGGCCCCTCAGAAACCAGCCTTTCTCAGCCTCATCTAAGCCATAGCAGTCGGAACTCTTGACTGTGGATGGAAACTACACTTAGCGGCCCCATGGCAGTTCCAAATCCAAACCAGTTTCTGGAAAGCTTCATTTGGCTCCGCTAGGCTCCTAGAGAACTGCCCCCTTCCTTTAACAGCCACTGTGGATTTATCAAGGAGCCCTGCTGGGATAGTGGTTAGGGATTTGGGCTGCTTACCTCAAGGTCAGCAGCTAGAAACCACCGGCCGCTCCTCGAGAGAGAGGTGGGGCTTTCCATTCCTGTTAAGTTAGTCTTAAACTCACAGGGGCTATTCTACCCTGTCCTACAGGATCACTATGAGTCAGTATTTGGTTTATGGCATTGTTGGGGAGCCGTGGTGGGCTCCCCCTGAAGCTCCTGCTGGGTGAAGGTCTCAGACTTGGGCAAAACCTCCAGGGATCTCCCTTAGGTAAGGTTAGAGGGTGAGGGGCAAAACCTCCAGGGATCTCACTTAGGTAAGGTTAGAGGGTGAGGGGTAGAGAAGCTGTCAGAACACACATTTTTATTTACTCAGAAAAGAAACACAAAAGCCCAAAAGGTCAAACATTCCGACGCAGAGTGACCTGAGTTGCTGTGAGTCGGAATTGAGTTGATGGCATTGCATTTGTTTTTTTCATTGGCTGTTTTATTATTTAAAATAAAACAAAATCCCACTATCATTTAGTTGATTCCAAGTCATACGATGCTATAGGACGGTATAATTATCCCTAGGGTTTCCAAGACTAAATCTTTATGGGGATCAGCTAGCCTATCTCTCTCCTGAGGACTAGCTAGTGGATTTCAATTGCTGACCTAAAAATTATAGCCCAACATATAACCCATTACATCACCAAGGCCTCTGTTACATTGTAAGGATCTTGTAATTTATTTATTCGACTTTCTACGGATACTTTTTTCCTATTATGTTGCTATAATGTTTTTTCCTATTATGTTGCAACATCTCTATTATGTTGCTATAATAAGTATACTTATCAGCATCAACTCAGCAGCACAGTGAGTTTTCTTTTAAATGTTTTGTATATGTTTAAAGAAAATTTTTTAATCATTTTATTTTATTTTGGGGACCTGTACAACTCTTATCATAACCCATACATACAGCCATTGTGTCAAGCACATTTTTACATTTGTTGCCATCATCATTCTCAAAACATCTGCTTTCTATTTGAGACCTTGATATCAGCTCCTCATTTTTTCCCCTCCCTCTCCACTCCCCACTCCCTCATGAACCCTTGATAATTTATAAATTATCATTATTTTCTCATAACGACGTTTCCCTTCACCCACTTTCTGTTGTCCAGCAGTGAGTTTCTAGATAATTGGGTATTTTTATAGGAGGTAGTTCTAAAAGTGAAATTGCTAGGAATTTAAATTTTTGCAAAATAATGCACAATTGTCCTTTACAAAGATTGTACCAATTTATTCTTCTGCTAATGCTATGTAAGTACCTATTTTTATATACCTTTACTAACCCTGGATGAAATTATTAAAATGACGTGCCTTTTAGAATGTGGCTTCCCTAATGATATCAAGAGAAAAAGGTGAATCAGATCACAAGGAGAAAAATGATGTGCTATTACCATGTGTACTGACTGAAAAGAAGGTTTCACATTCACTTTCTTCTGAACCAAAGGAGGAGACTCGCTCTATACAAGCCCAGGAAAATGACTTGGTTTCTTCTACAGGGTAATCACTGATGTTTCTTCTATTATCTAATTAAGAATGATATTTCTTCATTTCAATTAAGGTTTAACTTATTTATTTAAATTGAGGTTTGAAAAATGAAAGTCAATATGAAGGATTTGCTGCTGTTGTCAGTTGACATGTAGTTGATCCTAACTCATGGTGACCTCATGTGTTAGAGAGAGGGCCAGTCTCTGGAGTTTTCCTTGCTGTAATCTAAATAGAAACAGGTTGTCAGCCCTTTTCTGTCATGGCACTGCTGTGTGACTGCTGCATGAGTGTGAACTGCCCTGCTTTAGGTAAGCAGCTGAGTACAAAAGGACCTATGGTCCTTTTCTTCAAAACAAAGTTCTTTAGTTTTTTTATCGATGTAATTAGCAGAATGCCTAAGGTAGAATGTCAGATATTTGGAAATCGTAGCTCTGAATGCTTGCTTACATATATTCGTTGTTAAGATCCTGCCCAAGCAATGCACATGTATATAAGTATACAATCAGTACATTTTTGAGAATTATTTACAAAATACTATGTAATCAGAAAATAAATATTTTTATCTAATGGCACGAAACATTTTTTGAGAGAGATTATTAGAAGTGTCACATTTTACATTTTTTAACAGTTTTGTTAGCACTTCATCCACATGCCCTACAGTTCAATAATTCAATCAGATCAAGAAGACTTGTACAGTTATCACCATAGTAAAATTTAGAATATTTTATTCATTGTGCTCATTGTTTTTCATGTAATTATTATCTTTTTCTAATTGTGGCAAAAATATATACAAGACTCTCCAATTCCACAACTTCTACATGTATCATTAATGCCATTGTTACACTCTTCGTGTTTTACAACCAGTATTGGTGTCCTTCTGCAAATTATTCCACCACCATGAACATAAAGTCAATGTCCCCTAAGCAACAACCTTTACTCTTTCATCCATGGTAACCATTGGTCACGTTTGGTTTCTTTCTCTCTCTTTTTTTAAGTCGTTTTCTTGATACAGTAGTCACATATACGCTGCCATGGTTAAATCACTTTTTTAAAGAGTTGCACATACATCTTTACAATCAGTTCTAGTGTTCCCTCCCTATTCCTGCATTCATTGTTTGCTCCTCACCCAAATTCCCTCACCCTCCCTACCCTCAAGCCCCCTCCACATCCTTGCTAAATTATTGTATCAGTTTTTGTCTATATGCATCCACTCCTTCTGTGCTTCACAAACTGGGAAACCCAACAGAAACAATAACACTTTTTACATTTTTTGTATTAATTTTCAACTCTTTATAGTCAGGCTCCCACTTTGTCTCTCTGTGTCATTTTCTAGGCCCTATAATGTAAACACTTGCGGAAAAGAAATGAAAGAAAGTGGTATCCAAACTACTCAACCATTACGGCGCAGATTTCATCGACCCGTACCAAACATAAGAAAGATTGAACAGAGACAACGAGGAGAAAAGGGTGAAGCTAAAGACATAGTTATGGAAGAAAGAACAATGTTGCAAAAAGAGGAAACTAAAAAATGCCCTGATGTGGTGAGTTACAGTTATAATGTTAACGTGAAAATAAATTTATTATTTCCTGAATTCATGAACCTATTCATTATAAAAATGTTTGATCGATATAAAGTAAGTTTAAATAGTAATGACTACCTCAAGTCTCACCACTTTGATATAACTATTGAAAACGTTTGACACATCATAACGCATTTTGCATGTATGAATACTTAATGTAAATTTAAATGTACATATACTGTTTTCTACTTAGTATCTTTCACTTAAAATGTTAAGTGAATGTGTCAAGAAATGTACACGTCTGACTTAAAAAGTGTATTATCTCTGTTTTGAACTATCGTTTGATAAGTTTCTTATTGGTGGTCCTTTTGATAATTAGAAAAGAAATCTTTAAGAATTGTAATGCTCATGATAGTGGGACAGGAGGAGAATCAAGGGAAATAGAGGAAAGAGCTGGGAGGCAAAGGG
>NW_022111373.1:81209982-81240700 GCF_000313985.2 Echinops telfairi | reverse complement strand
GTTTTGAGAAACGATGTACAAATGCGCTTTACACAATTGATGTGTGTATGGATTGGGATAACAGTTTTATGAGCCCCTAATAAAATGTTAAAAAATAAAAAATAAATAAAAAAAAGAAAAAAGAACTGTAATGCTCAAAAGTGTCCTTTTTAGCTGTTCCTTGTTGGAGCAACAAAAAAAGTACTTTGTTTTAAAAAACCCAGCATGTGTTTTTTTTCCTTTTTTTTTTTTTTTTACAACAGATTGCTGTTGTAGTTGCCAATGTTTTTTATAAATACATCATTGAATAAATCTTGAAAGTTTCTCGGTAAGCTAAGCAGTTTACTTTTGGGAGGCCAAACATGAACACTGCACACCGTCCTCGATTCTTACTAAATACCTGTCCCCACGACTGACGGGTTTTAGAAGGTATATTCTGTCGTAGAGAAAAGAAGAACAAAAGTACAACTAATAGATTTTGTCATCTTCAGGCAGATTCTCAGATTGGAACTGATGCTGAAGTCGTACCCTCCAAAGTTCCTGAGTACAGAAGCCACGGAGATCAGAGCCGCGTGGTTCTTGCAGAAAACCTTCATGTTAACAAAACTAGTGATTTAGATGACAAGACAAGGTGAGTTTGCTTCTGAACTTTCCTAGGATCAAGGTTAGAATTTTGCATAGTTGATTTTATACCATGTCCTGGAAATTTTTACAGAAGTTATATATATATATATAAAGTAATAATTGCAAAATTAGGAAACTTTAGAGTATAAAGCCAGTTTTTACCTTACATTATCTTCAAATTCCCATGCTATCACATGTTCTCGTTCTTTCTTTGGGCTACTTCAGTGAAGTCATTCCGCTAAGACTCACAGATGTTTGACGAATGCTGTCTTGGAGTTAACTGTTGGTCGATGCTGTTGCATAGCCTCTGTTTGATTACTGTTTCAAGGAACACTCTCAGACACTAATCTCCAAGCATTATAGATGAGCTTTTTCACCTCTTTGCCCTTTAAAGACTGTTTATGGACTTACTTTCCATGTATACTTGAATCCCTTTTGTTCTTAAAAAGTATAGCATTTCACCCCAGCAAAGAACTATATTCATGGATTCAACAAATATTTTAGAGTTTCCTGTTTCTACGACATTGTGCCAGGAATTGACAACATAAGATTAAACAAGACAACCAATTTTGCCCTTGTGGAGGTTATATTCTAACTGGGGAAACATGTTACATAAAGTAAATAAGTTAAATTAATAGTAAAATCACCAGATGGTAATATTATCAAGAAATATAAAGTCAGGTGTGTGTTGGAGGAGGAGAGTCATGAATAGGGCTTTAACTTTGAAATTGCAGTGGTCATAGAATACTTCCTTGAAAATGTACAGTTACCTACTCCTCACACATTAACTCTTGTTATCTGACATGTTACATTGACAAGAATAGTAAAAATTGATCCCACTGCTTCATGCATTAACAATTTATGTATGGCAGTACTAAATACCATGGCGCTAGGCAAGAGCAAAACACTGGCTGTGAGGGTTAAGATTTTGTGTCAACTTGGCTGGGCCATGATTCTCAGTGGTTTGGCAGTTAGGATAGAAATTTTGTGATCTGATCTGGTCATGCTTTGTTTTTGCATAATGACCTGGCCTTCAGAACCTAACCATGTTAATAAGCGAGGAGTGGGTATATTAGAAAAATCCTGGAAAAGGTAGGAAGAAAGTAAAGGGGGGTGTTCAGGGCTTGAAGAGGCAGTAATTCCAAAGCATTAAAGCAGGAACATGCCCGACGTGGTTGAAGGCCAGCAGCAGTGTAACCATGAAAGGAGAAGAAAGCTAGGTTTCAGAGATATAAATATTGGTGATAGTGGAGGGCAACCTATATAGGACCACTGAAACGATTTTCTTTTTTACTCTGAGCCTTTAAAGAACAAAATCAAAACCTATGACCGTCAGACTTATAGTGGCCCTACAGTATAGAGTAGAACTACTCCCTAACTTTTCTGAGATTATACATTTTTACAGGAGCAGACAGCTTCATCTTTCTCACTCAGCATCTAGCGAGTTGGAATCACCAACCTGACAGTTAACGGCTCAGTGATGGAACCTGTACTCCAACTCCAAACTCACTGCCACCAAACTGGCTCTGATTCTTAGCTACCCTATCGGACAGGGTAGAGCTGCTCCTGTAGGTTTCCCAGTCTGTAATTCTCAACAGGAGTAGAAAGTCTCAACTTTCTCCTATAACCCAGATTGATAATCTTAAAATTTACCTTCCAATGCTTTCATTTGTAATTTATTATACCAACCCACCTACCCACTGCCATTGAGTTAATTCTGACCCATTCCGACCCTATAGAGGGTTTCTACAACTGTTAAGTCTTCATGGGATCAGGCAGCCTTGTCTTTCTCCCATTGAGTGGCTGGTGGGTTTGAACCACTGACTTTGTAATTAGCAGTTGAATACGTAACCCACAGTCTTTGTTGTTGGGTGACATCAAATTGGTTTCGACTCACAGTGTCATTATGAAATTCATCTATAATTATTGGCATATTTACATACCTAGTTGTTTCTCTGAAAATTATTTCAAAGGAATACTAGACACCAGAATCAATAAACAAAAGTAAACAATATATATTAGTAATATTATGAAACAATTCCCAAGGCTATATCGAAAATTGAAAAACAAAATATTTTATGTTTTTCACATAATATCAGATACGTGATTTCATTTTACATGTGTGGTTTGTAACCAATATTTAGTTCTTTGAACGCAGCATAGTTTTATGCCCAAAATTGTTTGTTTTTTAACAAGGAATTTTAATGTACGTTTTTGAACGTGATTTGTATTTCATTCCAGAGAACAGCATAAAGCTTATCCTCCTAGCCCAGCCCCATTGGTAAGAAGGTGTTTCCAAAGGCCTAAGCCAAATTTGAGAAGTGCACACTGTAAGAGAAAGGAACCAGAAACAGAAAAAGACACAGCCAATCACAAAGAGGCAAGAAAGGCAGAAGATAATGTGCTGCAGCAAGGAGATTCTGATATCCAGCACCTTCCAAAAGTAAGTTTAGAAAAAATAGTTTTTTAAATTAAACTTTATTTTGCCAACATCATGAAGGAAAGGATTGAAAATACATAGCATTGGCTTTTATACTTGTAACTCTTTTCATGTAATTGAGTGACTTTTCAGTATTCTAAAAATTGAGACACGATGTTTGGTAAGTGTAAACTTAGAGTTTTAGTCCAAACTATTAGACCAAATCAACAGAGAAATTGTTTTCATGTGATGATAAGTTTCTTTTTAATTTTAAGAAAATGGCTGAGCCTCTGACATCTCTGGCGAGTTCAGCAGGGAAAGATTGCGCAGGACCCAAAGAGGCAGTTTCAGCCAAAAAGGATGCTCAATTTGAAGAATTTGGACTGTCAGGAAGTGTTGGAAAGCGAACTCTAGGGGGTAATTCTCCATCGTTAGTAATTGAAGAGCAGCATCTCAGTAAACTGACAAGGTAAATTTTTATTTAACAACTGACTTTAAACTAGGACAAACTAGGAGTTGTTCTCATGAGTGCCTTAGTGATAGGCCAAAAAGATGACGTGTTAGCAGATCTGAAGCTAGTTTTTATTGACAGGCTTGTATTTCCCCAGTTTTGATTCCTGTTTCCTAACGCTTGTACTTTCCTTGATCTAGTAGGAATGCGTCTCTTAGTTTAAGATTTCTGAGTGTTGGGTATAGTAAATAATAGTAGAAGCCTGACCAAGGTGTAGTGCAGTGGTCCTCAACCTTCCTACTGCCGTGACCCTTTCATACAGTTCCTCATGTTGTGGTCACCCCCTATCCCCCCAACCATAAAATTATTTTAGTTGCTATTTCATAACTGTAATTTTACTACTGTTATGAATCATCATGTAAATAATCTGATATGCAAGATGTATTTTCATTGTTACAAATTGAACATAATTAAAGCATAGTGATTTATCACAAAAACAATATGTAATTATATATTGTGAAATATTTATGTGTTTTCTGATGATCTTAGGTGACCCCTGTGTAAGGGTCGGTTGACCCCCTGACTGTGAACCGCTGGTGTAGTGTATATTACCTAAATAATTAAAGTGCTAATTCATATGGAGACACACACACACACACACACACACACACACACACACACACACGAAAAGCACCCTTCCTCTATTGTTTTCCAGGAAATAGGAAAGGAACCAGCATTGCTCTGGTGGATTTTTCTGCCCTCCTTTTTATTTTCTCTATTTTATATACACATGCAATAAAAATATTTATCTACATATGCATTAATATGCTTGTGTATGTGTGTCTGTGCATATAATACATTTTGCCGTTCTAAACCATTTGTAAGTATGAAATTTAGAGACACTAATTACATTCACATTGTTATGTAGTCCTCACCACTATTTATTTCCTATTTCCAAACCTTTTTATCCTTCCCAACACAATAGTCCCCTCTTTCATTTGCTCCTGGTAACTACTAGTATCCTTTTTGTCTCTATGCATTTGCCACTTCTGATATTTCATATGAGTAGTATCAAACAACTTCTGTCTTTTTGTGTCTGGTTCTTTGATGCAACATGGTGGAGTCACGCTTGTGGGGTACATGCTTGGTACATGCTTACTCACCCACCAGAATTCGAAAATTGCCCCCTTTTCTTTTAACCTAATCTACTTACCCAGAAGCAAAACCCACTGTCACTTTTGATCAGTACATCTATTGATTCAGTATCCATAAGCCCACTTTCTTCCCTTTGTTTCCAGTCATAAATAGAGAGAAAAAAAAGGAACCCCCAGTTAAGGATTTGCTATGAAATAATTTTAGGTAAATAACACAGAACAGAATAAGAAGTAGTAATTACTCTTCAGAACATAATGTTTTGAAATAATGGGTAGAGGGAGTTTTTTTTAAATGGCTCGAAGTAGGATTTTACTCTAAAGGTTTGATTTTTCTATAGAAATTGCCCTTGCACGTATAGTGGCCATATTGTTGTTTTGATTAAACCCATCCAGCTGTCCACAGCTGTTAAAAGAATCGCATTACTCCAGAACTGCACTGGATAGAAGATCGGCTGTCCCTTCTGCCTCTGAATGTGATCTAGATCATGGTGAAAAGAGAATACAGCGAAAGAGCAAACCAAATGTCACCAAAGGGCGTGGGTCAAAGCGAAATCGGGGCAAGAGCTCTAAGAAGGAACCTCGACCTTCCAAGGCTGTGCTGGTAACTCTTCGGGCTTCCCAGGAAGAAGAGGAAGATGATGCTGAAGATTATGCATCTGACTATGAAGAAGAAAGTTATCATCTTGCTCCAGAAGAACTAAACAAGGCTCCGGTCTTTGTACCCCTGGGTCTCAGGTCTCCTGAACCTGTTGCTACTCAGATTGAGGAAACAATGGAAGAGGTAGAGTGTTTGCTTTTGTTACCGCTTCTTTTGAATCCTTGGCACAGATCTTCCTTGGTTTTTCTACCTTTTCTTTGTAGCTCATTATTTCTTATCTTAGTTATTGTTAGTATCTGAATAGGTCATTCTCTGAATAACATCTAGCAAACCTGATTTGTTGGGGGCCTACTGGAATGTCAAGCATTAAGATGATTGATTTTGCAAAATTTTGCTTTTTTGGTTATAATAATGACAGAATCTTCAAAAAGTCTAAGTGTATTACTTTTGCCAAGTTGCCATCTGTCAGCTTAAGAATCACTGTGTTTGAGTTTCTTACTGTGGATTGCATTTTCAGTTTAACATTTTGTTGTATACATACTTATGTGAGAAATAGAGGTTTGGGTTTTGCTGCTTATCGTACTCAAAATGAAATAATAAAACCTTCCATGTGACAGCTTGAAATCATGGTGGATGTCCCAGATACCACATACACCGCTGCTGTTGAACCTCCGCTCTTCACGACAGATGGTTCTATTCAGGAGATGAAGCCAGAAGAAAATGTGAATGTGTTACCATTAGTAAGCATCCAGCTATGTTTTTTATTTGTTATTTACTCACCAAACATTGGGGACTTACTTTGATAGGCTTAAGTTTACACACAGATCTTAATTTCTTTTATGAGGGAGCTACAAGTATGCACAGTTGAAACTAGTAAATAACCCATAGTTTTAGTATTTGGCCTGGAAAATGTGTGTGTGTGTGTTTGTTTTGCATGTGTGTGTGTGTGTGTGTGTGTGTGTGTGTTTTACTATACTTATAAGCTTCTGCTAAATTCTGTTGTGTTAAATTTATAATAAATCAAATGTTGTAAAACTTTGAATTTTATGTTCTTTCCTATTTGGTATATATCTTGTTTTTGCCAGTGAGGACTTGAAATAATTTATAGCTTGTAACTTTTTAAAATCAGCTCTATTGAAATATACTTCAGGTCCTATATATTTAATTCACTTAAAGCATATATAGGGTTCAATGGTTTTTAGGATAAAATAATATACTTAGTTCTCAGTCAAAATTGACTTTATGGCATGGATTTGACTTTTTTAGTAGTATTTGCTGTCTCTTAGTTTTTGGGGTAGTGCCTAGGTCTTAGAAATTTGCAAGTGGTTCTCCAATACAACAGCAAGTTGTGGTAGTTTCCTGGAGCAAGAGAACGTGAGGAAGTGTCCAGAATAGGTGGAGGTTGTAGACTGTATAGCTAATTTTCTCCTTGAACAATTGCCCCATTTGCCAGGAGACCAGAAGAACTAAGATGGGGCTCAGCTACCATTACTGAGTACTTTGTTCAAACATTCTATAGGAGACTCTTGATCAAGAAGGCAAAAATACGGAATAGACTTTCACCTTTCTATGTACTCCAGACTTCTTAATATTCCAGAAAGTCTTAGAACCGAACAGTAGTTTATTTTATCTGCAGAAAAGTGTCTCTTGAGCAATTTGTTCTTTTAGGAAGTAGCTATATGGGATCATTTTGATAGCAGCAACTTGAAAATTAGATAGGAACTTTAGGTCAGGGATGTCAAACTGGCAGCCCCTGAGGTAATTTTTTGTGGCCCACAATGCTCTGGAATTAAATGAAAATAGAAAACATTGCTATGAAGAAAATAGCGCTTAGGGGAGATAGAGGCAATACCGTACACACAACTCCCTCGTTAACCCTTTTACTACTGAAGACAAGTATACACATGGCCCAGGGTCTTTCCTGGGGGCCTGTGGATGTGTATAAACACTGACTCAGTTCTAGCGACATTTAAAAGCGATATGTCTGCCACTCTCAGTGTCACGTAATGTGAACAGATCCCAATAGCGAAAAGGTTAAACAGAGCGCTCTGGGCTGTGCTATTATGAATCAGATCTAGTGGCAGCGCTAGTTAACATTTTTAGAGGGAAGCCATTACGATTGTGCATCATGTTTGTCAGCTGTCCAACATTTTGTGTTTTTTATTAGTTACTTTGTTATATTTTCCGGTCACAACATAAGAGGTAAGTGTAAACTAGTAGGAGGAAAGCATTGGCAAATTTCGTGTAAAAAAGAATAATTTTAGTTTTATAAATACATTAAATAAAATAAATGTTTAATAAAAGCAATTATATAGTGTCTTAATTATCCTATCCACATTCCTGAATCCTTACTTCAAAATATAAATGTAACAAAATTTGTAAATGTGATGTAGCCTGCATGAAACTCGCCTGTTAGACCAAATGGCCTGCGTTTTAATTGAATTTGACGCACCTGCTATAGGTGATTGTTTATGTTAATGGAGGAACCACTGAGACAAGGAGGGAAAACGATTATAATTCTCATGAAGTTTTACATACTATGTAGAGGTGGTTGAATGAAAAAGAATTGCCTTTTAGTAGTTCTCTGCTTATCAGCTATATAAATAATGATACGTTAAGGAAATAAATAATTAGAACTGTAATTAATTTGGGAAGAAGGTGAGGCTATGCACTTCCACAAAGATTTACAGCCCTGAAACCGCTGGAAACTCATAGGATCCCCATGAGTTGGAATGAACTTGACGGGAGTGCGTTTGATTTCCTTCAATGCATAGAGAGAGCTGTGAGCTGGAGTGATTTCCTTCAATGCATAGAGAGAACTGTGAGCTGGAGTGATTTCCTTCAATGCATAGAGAGAGCTGTGAGCTGGAGTGATTTCCTTCAATGCATAGAGAGAGCTGTGAGCTGGAGTGCTATCTGAAATGCATTTGGAAAACAGTAGATGTCATGTGTCTGTCATGTGTCTTTTTTATTCCTTAGGAAATGACCATGGGGGAGCAGGCTCAAGATGAAGCAGGTAATTATTAACAAGGAAAGTACTAAAACTTCTTGATTAATGTTAGCATAATGATCAGTAGCTGTGCTAGTAAGTCAGAATGCTTGCTAGTGTGGAATAAAGATGAAACTATTGAGTAGATTATTTGCAGAGAAATTATGGATGCTTTAGGAGTTGACTCAAGAGTTAGACATTAAGTAAAGTATTAATCGAGGGTTTAGTTTGCTTTTATGCACAGCTGAAACTATTTGAAGTATTAAGTTATTTAATTGGGGGTGGAGTGGGGAGGCATTTTTAATGAATAAAAGCCACCACTGATGATAAATACCTGAATTAGAAATATATGTTTTCAGTATGTAAGTACATTTAAACTTCTGGATTCATTTTATGTTTTAAGGCTGGTATATTTTCTTCCAAGGTTCCACTGATGGAAGCACTGAAGCTGCTATAACCTTACTTACAATGGGAGATCTTGTGTTGCAGTCAGAGATCAGTACTGAGCAGGATGATGGTAAGAATAAAAGATAATTCTTAAAATAAAGTTTAAAAAAATGACATACTTGAATATTAAGTGAATACCTATCCTTTCCATTTGAACTTGGCATCATTTTGTTTTTCTAGAAAAGGTAGTATGTGTGCATTAATGCATTTACTAACTTCCTGAACCCTTCAGGTATACTCACTCACTCACAAAGGGCTGCTGTTTGGATGGCCTTTATATTTGCATAATAGTTACATGCAGCGTGAAAGGGCAATATAGTTAAACACTTCGTGAAGTAATTTAATATAAAATGTTAATAGTAGTTTGGGCAGAGCCGAAAGCTACAATTCAACCATACTTTTATTCTATTAGGTTATAGATTAGTTTATGTTCTTTACTAATTATCATATACTTTAAGTACTATATTTTAATATAAACAATGCTTTACTGATGTTAAAAAAAACATGCAACCCCTTGAATATTAGTTTCCTATGTGCTACATGTGTTGTGTGCATGTTTATTAGAAAATAGGGTGCATTAAATGGATAATTATGCGAATTGTATTCTTTGTTATTATTTTGATGGCTGATAGTGGCTTGCCATTCATTCTGAGAAACCTTTGACTTTTTAGGCTGTTGTTGTAGGTGCCCTTGAGTCCATATAACTATATTTATCAGGGAGTCTTTTATTTTCCATCTAGGGCTCTTGTCTCAATAGTAGAGCTTGTTACACATTTTTAGAACATAAAATACAGGCTTAAAAAAAATAAACAAAAACAGTCCTGTCTTCAAACTCATCTAAGGTTATGTAGTTGCTGAAAATAATAACCTCATTTTTACATATAACTCATGTTTTAGTCCATAAGAAGTTTTATGCCCACACAGATCAAATCCCTATCATAAAATATGAAATTATGTATTTACATTTGGAGCCCCAAAGAGCAAATCTGAATATTAAGGTTGTTGTTGAGTCTTTGCCGTGCTGAAAGCAAACTATGAAGAATGGAGCCAGAACATTGCTATTCCTTAGCTGATCATCAGGCCTTTCTTCTCTAATATAATACAGCATGAAAAAAATAATAATAATACAGAAATTATAAAATGTTGAAGAAATCATTCTGTCTGGACATCAGTGGGTTAATTTCAATTTTCTTTTTCTTTTTTATACTAGGACTAGTACCTGATATTCCTGATGTTCATTCAAAAGACAACAGCTATATTCATTCCAGTCCAGATCATGTAAAGCACAATATCATTCATGACTGTCCGGAGCTTTCTTCGCCTGTCATTAGTCTATCTCCTGCACCATATGAAGAAAAGACAATTATAGTGGAGGAACAAAATACTAGTGAAGAAGTTGGTTTACTTGAGAAAATAAAGGAAAATGCTACACCAACCAGGTTGGTTTTGTTTTATTAAATAATTATTTCTTTTAAATAATATAAAAGTCATGTATATAAACCATAGTATTCAAGTAATAAGGATAATTTTCCCAGCCATTAATTTGGTTAGTACCTCGAGAAATGCTTATAAAGTAGACAATTTTGATTTCTTACCTTTAAAAAAGGATTGGCTAATTTTTACTTTAATGACTTGCATAACAAAAGTATAACAGTATGTCTGTTTTTTAACCTGTAATGAAGTACTTTTATGTAAATTTGGTCTGTGTCTTACAAACACACGAAAAAGAGTCCAGAATCTCTTTCCTGCTTAAATAGTAAAACTACTACTTTGTGATTTTAGCATTAAGAAATTAACATTTGCAGACAAGTATGGTTTGTTACTTGTACAATGAAAGACACTATAGAAATCCTAGGGAGAGAAAGAGAGTCTTACATGATGGGTACATTTTGCTTCCTTTTTATGTGTCTTTTTCTAGGAATACAATTTCTAAAGTGACCAATAATTTGAGAATAAGAAACAGATTTCCGAAGCCTAAACCAAATCTTAACCGGATTTTACGGACCAAAAGGCCTAGTGCTCATCAGGAGTTTCCCAGTGTAACCAAAGGGGAAGAAGTACAAATTCAAAAGGGTAAATTTTATTTTTTCCCCCTATAATATTGCCAGATATTTTTTGCTCATGAAATTGAATTAGTATTTCAAATGAAATATTCAGTCATTCATAAAACTTGTATTAATTCACTATTAAAAAACATGGAAACAGAAAAGTAGAATGAATTATAAAATTAATACTCATAAAACTACCACCCGGTTTAAGTAATCATTACCACTGTCCTTTAATTTTTAATTTCTTCACATACATATATTTTTCCATGTATTCATGTGTGCAGATGCACACAAACACTCCAGCAGATATTTTTTAGATATGTACTGCCTGCATCAAAAGACAGCTCCTGAGAGGCATGAAATGAGAAAGCTCTATTCTTCTCTGCTTTCTAGCCTGTTAGTCTGTCCCACTTCTAGTGGTTAGTGTAACAGTTTTTTTTAAGTATATCTAGAAATGTTTTATATACACAATAAGCATCTAAATGGGTGTATGTGCTTGCACACGCATACACACACAGAAACTTTTCAGAAAGAACAAAAATATATGCATGCTATGTTGAATGTACAGCTCAACATTTTTTAAATTAAAGCTTTAATTGAGCTATAATCCATGTACATTACATTTTACACATTTATGCAGCTCAGTGGTGTTTAGTATGTTCATATTCTTTGAGTTATATAGCCACCATAATTAACTTTAGAGTGTTTTTATCACCTCAGACATAATATTTGTATGGGTTTACCACATTGGTGTGGCTTCCGTTTTTTGCATATTAAACACAGTGCTTCTGTGACCATTCATATGCAACTTTTTTTGCACAAACGTGTGTTATTTATCTTGAATACATACCTATAAGTAGAATTGTTGGATCATATGGTAATTTTAAGTGTTCACCCTTTTGAGTAATTGCAAGGTTGCTTTCCCAAACAGTTTTATTATTTTGCATTTTGACTAGCATAGTAAGTGGTTCCAGTGTTTTTTTATTTGCCCTGACACCCACTTTCATCTGCCTTTTTTTATTTTAGCCATTCCAATGGGGGTGACCAAACCAGCTGCTGTCCAGTCAATTCTAACTTACACCCACCCTATGGTATAGACTAGAACTGCTACCTGGGGGGAGGGGGGGGGGGAGAGCTGTACATCTTTTTTATTTTTTTAAAAGCAGTTTAATTGACATTTCATCCACATATACATTTGAGTAGTGCAACATATCAAAAAGAGTTGTAACAATCTTTGCCACAATCAGTTTTAGAATATTTTCTTTTTCCCCATGCTCACTGTTATTCATGTAATTTACCACCCCCCCCACCCCACCCCCCCGCATTTTGGCAAAAATATACACAACAAAACATTCACCAATTGAACAACTTCTATATGCATACTTCAGTGCCATTGATTATGCGCTTTGTGTTGTACAACCATTATTGTTAGCCCTTGCCAAATTGTCCCATCACCATTAACGTGGACTCAGTGACTCTAGGCAAACGCTCTTCCTCCTTCACTAATGGTGAGCATAGGTTAAGTTTGGTTTCTTTTTCTTTTTTTAAGTAGTTTTCTTGATATAATATCCGCATATTACATGTTTCCATAGTTAAATTGCTTCTAAAAAGTGTTGTGTATGTATCATCACAATCAGCTCTAATGCTCTCTGTCCCCTCCCGCCTCCTCTGATTGCTCCCCATTTCCCTCCCCCTCCCCTTCCCCTCTTCCTGATAATCTGTTGTATCAGTTATTGTCTCTGTGCATCCACTCCTTCTCTGCTTCCTTGATGGAGAAAGCTAACAGAAACAATAAAAAATGAAACCAAAATGAAACAGAAGGAAGAAAACTATAATAGTAATATAAAGATAAAAATAAAGAGCAAGAAAGAAAAGATCAACAATGTTTAAAAAAACCAGAGAAAATATTTCTTTCTTGGAACAATTGAGAAATATTTGAGCATAGAAAAAATTCAGGTTGGATTAAGAGACAGGTCAACTGACCAAGTATCATTTTCTACCATGGTTCGATTCACCGTAATCAAGTTTCAATAAGCTCTGTCTGAGTAAATCTGTTTGAGACCCTCACTTTGACTAGTAGGGATCTGCCAAAGGTCTAATCTGACCACTTTGCAGAGGAATTTTGGGTCCCACTGCCTTCCATAGCTTTGTACAAATTGGGTGTTCACAATTTAAGCTTTGATACTTTTTCCTTCATCATATTTGGATTTTGTTATTGTCATCTTTGGATCACACCAGCTGGTGTGCTTCTTCCATATGGACTCAGTTGACGCCTCACTTAGATGGCTGCTTGTTTGAATACAAGGCTGTCAATCTCTATGGGAAGAGACACTGTCATCTTTGCTTCGGTAGGACAGCCGGCATTTTTAAACTGCTGGCCTTATGGTTAGCAGCTCAATGTATAAACCACACCACCAGAACCCTTTAGTATGAAGTGATGTCCTATGGTTTTGATATGCATTTACCTGTTGGCCAGTGATGCTGAATTTCTCTTTATGTGTTTATTTTTATATGCAGATCTTTGCTCAATTTTATATTGAGTTACTTGGACTTTTTAATATTGGTTGTTTCTATTACTAAAACTTAATATATTGAAAACTGTGATTATAGAGTGCTATTTCATTTTCCTTTAAAAGATCATTTTATTGGGGGCTCTTATAACAATCCATTATTTCATTTTCTTTTAATGGCTTCATTATATTTTAATATATATTTTGACTTTTAGTCTCACTCCCTTTGCTGCCTCCCCTCCCTGCCAGAAATTGAACCTTTTAACAGGATAGTATAGGCTGAAAAAGTAGTGCAAGTCACATGCTGCCTAGTTGTACTGAACACGTAACTGAAAGATCTGTGTAGTTAGCACTGTCTTTTTCCTATTTGAGGCTCCTGGCTTCCAGGATTTCTCTTCAACCAGCAATGCCTATGGTGGAACATGCATACACAGATTATTTATTTATTACAGTAACATTTACTTTTGTGGTAAGTTTATCAAAAATCATTTGCCGTTTAAATCCGTTTTATTTGTACAATTCAATGACACTAATTACTTTAACCATGCAGCACTATCATTACCACTATCCATTTCCAATTTTCTCCCAATTATCCTTAATAGAAATTCAGTGCTCTTTAATTTCCCATTACCTCTGACAAGTACCCTTGTTTTAACCACTAATATACTTTGATCTCTATGCATTTGCCTATTCTAGATATTTCATATAAATGGGATTGTACAATATTGATCCTTTTGTGTCTGATTTATTTCATTCAGCAAAATGTTTTCTAGATTCATTCATATTGCAACATATATCAGAATTTTATTTCTTTTTATGTAAATAATAGTAAAATAACAGTTTAAGTGGATGTATATGCCATTTTATTCATCTGTTTGAAATTCCTCTACCTATTGACCATTGTGACTCATGGTACAGTGAACAGTAATATACAAGTATCTGTTTGACCTCATGTTTTCAAGTCTCTTTAGGATATACCTTGATGTGGGATTGCTGAGTCATATGGTAGTTCCCTGTTTTATTTTTTTAAGGACCCAAAAATCCTTTCCACAGCTGCTGTGCCTTTTTATTTCTCCACATCTTCACTAACATTTGTTATATTCTCTTTTTCTCATAATAGTCATCCTGGTTGAGGTGAGCTGGTATTTACTTTTTAAAAAATGTACCAGTTAGTGAAAGGAATAACATTCTTAAAGCAAGATAACTGATCTCAATCTCCTTTTCTCAGTTATTCCTCACCCATTAACATAAAATCACTCACCCTGTAGTTTCCTTATTAATCTTACTCACTGCACGGTTCCTATCTAGTCTCTCAACTTGCAAGTTATCAATTTGATCTTACATAGCTAGTTCTTAAAAGAGCACAATGTTCAAATCAGACAGATTTTTATTAATTAAGCTATACTATTGTTTGGTTTTAGGAAGACTTCAGGAGATATTTTTGGAGTAGTAAATTTAAAAAATTACCCCAGGGCAGTAGTTTCAGAACTTCACCAACCTTCATGGCTCTAGGAAGTCTAAAAACTCCATGAGAATTTAAAATTGTTTTCTACATTTATCTCATTTTGATCAGGAATCTTCTATAGAATCATGAACAAAATGTTCAGTAATGGTAACTGGGCACCATTCAATTTATCAGGTCTCATGGCAAAAGAAGCAATTGTTCATGGAGATAATTAGGCCACACATTGCCATCCTAACTCTCCTTCCTCTGATGTTCCAGGCAAATAGAAACCAATTGTGCCTTGGTTGACCACTGAGAAGCTTTGAAGAACCTAGGTACTGAACATCAAATGTAGGAGGCAGACAATAGGTTATTAGGCCCATTAAATAGGATGTTCCATGAAATCATGACCTCTTGAGCCTCCAAACTAAGAAAGCCAATCCTTTGAATCTTGGAGTTTTACAAAAGAGGCTACTTATTTTTGTCACTGTTGTAAATCCAACTAATAAATAGCTTTTTACAATTTACAGCAGCAATTGCAACAATCAGTTGTGTAATCCTACCCCTAATCAATGTGATTTTTTACCCTTGCCATTCAATTCCCCTTTAATCTCTTTATCTAGCTGCTGCTGACCACTTAATTATTAACTTTGGTTTCTATGTATTTGCCTTTCCTTGTCTTTTTGTATAAGTGATTGTGTTAGACAGGGTTCTCTAGAGAGATAAAAACAAATTGCTGATAATTTAATATATTTATTTATAAAGATAATTTGATATATAACACAAGAAACGAACTGTTAAATTATATACAGAAAAATATATAATACAAGAAATGAACAGTTAAATTATAAAGCAGTACAAATGGCTCAGTGCAACTCACTCCCATGAGAGAGAGTTGTGAGACACTAGCAGTCCTTCAAGTCTAGTCTGCTGCCAGGTCTTCCTCTATATAGAGAGAGCTAGGCTATCTCAGCACAGCAACCAATCACAAGGCAGGTCATCAACTGTCAGCCAGGTCACCAACCAGAGATGTCTTAAGGGGACCTCAACTTACAGCGACACAGTTCACAGGCTAGACGTCCCACAGGTAGTGTAGCCTGTAGATCGAGGCACAGAACAAGCAAGGGAGCCACACACTGGTCCGATGATCAAAGAGCGAGAGACAAGAAAGGCGAGGCTCACTGAGCCATTTATCTCTCCACCTTTCAGTTAATCCCACTTGTGTTTATCGGCCAGGCTGGCACAATAAACTATCTCAGTGATGTTATGTAACATTTGTCCTTTTGTGATTGACTTATTTCACTCAGTGTAATATCTTCACTGTGGTAGCTTTTGTGCTTTTGTGATGATGGAAACTAGGCCTCCAGTATTTCAAATACCAGCAGGGCCAGGTGAACAGGTTTCAGTGGTGCTTCCAAACTATAAACAAATAAGAGAGGCTTTCTACTTCCGAGGGATTAGCCACTGAAAACTTTATGAATAGCAGCAGAATGTCAGATATACTACCAGAAGATGAGTCTCGCGGGCTACATGATGCTCAGAATATGTTTGATGAGTAGCTACCTCCTAAAAATAGAGTGAATCTTAATGATATGAATGGAGCAAAAGCTTTCTAGACCTCATTTGCTGATGGTGCATGACTCAAAATGAGAAGAAAGAGCTATAAGCATCTGTTAATGATTTGAACATTGGAAAGTACAAAGTATGAATCTAGAAAAATTGGAAATAATAAAAAAATAAGTGAAATATATAAAGACATATTCTAGGCATCTGTGAGCTGAAATGGACTGGTTTTGGCCATTTTGATTCAGATAATGAAATGATTTACTGTGCTGGCAATGACAAATCCAAGATCAATGGTTTTACATTCATCATCAAAATGAACATTCAAAAAATCTTGAAGTACAATGCTAACTAACTATGATAGGATAATAACTCTAAACAAGTTCAGATAATATAACTATTATGGAAATTTACCCAACACTTAATAAGAGCTCTACCAACTTTTTTACTCTGAGATTGATCAAACATGCAATCAAAAGCTATTGATAATTACTGGCAATTCTAATGTGAAAGTGAAAGCAGTAGTTGGAAAATATGGCGTTGGTGGTAGAAGTGAAGCTGGAGATCTAATGATAGAATTTTGTAAGACCAATGACTTCTTCATTGTAAGCATTTCTTTTAGCAACACAAATGGCAGTTATACATGTGAACTTGGTCAGATGGAATCAACCTGACTATATTTGTAGGAAGAGACATGAAGTTCATTGTCATCAACCAAAACAAAGCCAGGACTTGACTATAGAACAGACTGTCAATTGCTCATATTTAAGTTCAAGTTGAAGTTGAAGAAAATTAAAGCAAGTTCACAAGAGTTAAAATATGACCGTCAGTAAATCCCATCTGAATTTCAAGACCATCTCAAGAACAGATGCATTGAACAATATAATGACAGAAGACCTGATGAGCTATGGGATGACATCAAGCACACTATACAAGGAAAAAAAAAGCAAAAGGTCATTGAATAAATGGGAAATAAATGAATGACTCAAAGGACTGAAACTTGCTCTTGAATTAGAGCTGTGGGTCTCAACCTTCCTAATGCCGTGACCCTTGAATGCAGTTGTTGTAGTGGCCCCCAACCATAAAGTGATTTTCATTGCTACTTCATAACTGTAATTTTGCTACTGTTAGGAATCGGGTGACCCTTGTGACAGGGTTGTTTGACTCCCAAAGGGGTCACGACCCATTGGTTGAGAACTGCTGATGTAGAGTAAAGCAGATGGAAGAAATGATGAAATAAAATAATTGATTAGAAAATTTCAGACAGCAGCTGGAAAACACAGAATAAAGGAATTAAATGTGCGAAGACCTGGAATTAAAAGCCAAAATGGAAGACCAACCCAACATACCCCAAACTGAAAGCATCGAAGAATAAAAGTGAATGAAGTTGTAATATTGAAGAATTGTATAGGCGAAATGTTGAGTGATGCAGAGGCCTGAAAAGAAGATGGAAGAGGGGAGCATGATAGAAGGACAGGAGGAAGGTGAAAGGAAATAGAGGAAAGAAATAGGCAAAAGTTATTAATAGAGGTATAGCTATAAGCATATATACGTATATTCATTTATAATGAAAGGGCTAGAGGCCAATGTACATATACTTATATGCTAAGTATTAAGATAGCAGACGGACTTTGGACCTCTACGCAAGACCTCCCTTAACACAAGGACACTTTGTTCTGATAACCTGGCATTCTGTGATGCTTAGCTTCCTGACACGGTCACTGAAGACAAAATGGGTGCATAAACAAATGTGAAGAGAGTGGATGGTGGCCGACTATCAAAAGATATTGTGTCTGGGGTCTTAAAGGCTTGAAGTTAAACAAGCAGCCATTTAGCTGGGAAGCAAATAAGCCCGCATGGAGGAAACACACCAGCCGGTGTGATCATGAGGTGTCGACAGGATCAGGTGTCAGGTATCAAAAGATCCAAAACAAACAACCGTATTGATGCGAACGAGGGGGGTTGGAGTGGAGATTGAAAGCCCATCTGTAGACAATTGGATATTCCCCCACGGAAGATTTATAAGAAGGGATGATTCAACCAAGGTGTATAATAACACCGACAAATCACATATCATTCCTTTAATTCCTGAATGCTTCTCTCCCCCTGCCTGCCACTACCATAACCCAGTTCCACCTTATAAATCTGACTAGACAGGAGAACACACATTGGTACAGATAAGAGCTCTCAACACATGGAATTCAAGACAGATAAACATCTTAGAAAAACAGTAGTGGGAGTAGCGATATCATGACAGTAGGGGGATGGTTTGGCAGGGGGAAAGGGGGAGAAAGGGGGACCCCATCAAGGGGGATGAATAACAGAAATATGGGTGAAGAAAGACAATGGACAGTGTGTGTAAGATAACAAAATAAAAAATATATGTAATTGATCAAGGATTCATGGGGGAAGGAGGGGGGAAAAGAGCTTATATCAAGGGCTCAAGTAGAAAATGTTTTGGAAATGATGGGAGCATGTACAAATAAGCTTGATACAATTAATGTGTGGGATATTATAAACTGTAAGAACCTCCAATAAAATGATTTTTAAAAAAGATGGAAAGATTACAGAGACACTATACCAAAAGGAATTGATCAGCAACAACCATTTTAAGAGGTAGTATATGATCAAGAAGGAATGGTTTTGAAGGAAGGAAGTCTAAACTTCATTGAAGGCTTTAGTGGAAAACAAGGCTCCAGGAATTGATGGAATACCAATCGGAGGTTTTCAACAAACTTAAGTAGTAATCATCTATGACAACCAACTGAAAGAGAACTTTATTGCCCATTCCAAAGAAAGATGACCCAACAAGATGAAGTTGTCAAGCAATATCATTAATATCACATGCAAGTGAACTTTGGTAAGGATAATGCAAACATGGCTACAGCAGTACATTAACAGGTAGCTGCCAAAAATTAAAGCTGGATTCAGAAGAGGACATGGTATAAGGGATGTCGTTGCTGATGTCAGATGGGTCTTGGCAAAAAGCAGAGAATACTAGAAGGATTGTTACTGTATTTTATTGACTATACAGAGGCACTCGATTATGTGGATCGTAATATGCTATGGATAACATTGAGAAGACTGGGAATTCTATAATGTGACTGTGCTTATGCAGAATATGTATATAGACCAAGAGGCAGTCAAAAGAACAAAGCAAGGCAATACTGCATATTTTAAAATCAGGAAAGGTGTATTGTGTCAAGGATGAATTCTTTTACTATACTTTCTCAATCTGTGTGCTGAGGAAAAAAAGCTCAGAAGCTGCTATATTATATGAAGAAGAATGGGGCATCAGGGTTGGAAGAAGGCTTTTTAACACACTTTGATATGAGGTGACACAACCTTGTTTGCTAAAAGTGAGGAGGACTTGAAGCAGTTGCTGTTGTAAATCAAAGCATGTATTTTGCTACTCAATGTAAAGTAAACCCAAACCCTCAAAACTGCATCAATAGACATCATGACAAAAGAGGAAAGATTGAAATTTTAAAAGTTTTCATCCACAATCAATGCTCATGGAAGCAGCAGTGAAGAAATCAAATGACATATTGCATCAGACAAATCTGCATAAGGTTTCTTAAAAATAATGAGTAGCAAGAATTTTGCTTTGAAGACTGAAATATGCTTAACCTAATGTATGGTATTGTCAGTGGCTTCAAATACATGGGGCAGTTAGATCAGGAATAAGGAAGACCGAAAAAGAATCAGTACATTTGAATTGATGTTTGCAAAGAATACTAAAAGTACCTTTGCCTGCCAAAATGACAAAACTTGTGGAAGTATGTATAGCCAGAATGCTTCCTAGCAGAGAGAACTTGGTGAGACTTAGTCTCATATATTTTGGTTAAGCTATCAGGAGAAAAATGCAATCAAGATGCATTGAGGTAGGCCCTTGACAAGATGGATTAACACAGTAGTTGCAACAGTGAATGGGCTCAAACATAGAATCAGTTTTGAGGATGGTGCAGGAGTGGGTGGTGTTTCACCTTGTTGTACATGTTGTCACTATAAGTCAGAGCTGACTCGATGGCGATGGCACCTACAACATCGGGGAGAATAGTCCCTGGAGGAAGACATCATGCTTTAATTAATAGAGGGTTAGCCAAAAAAGAGGAAGACTCGTGGAGATGGATTGACATAGTGGCTGCAACAATAGGCTCAAGCATAACAATTGTGAGGATGGCAAAGGAACGGCTGGTGTTTTCTTCTGTTTTACCTTGGGTTGATAGGAGTCATAACGATTAGATGGTACCTAAAGACAACAAAGTCTTCAAGCTCTTTTCATATTGTAAGGTGTATTAAGATTTCATTTCTACAATTAGTGCTCATGAAAGAAGCAGTCAGGAGGTCAAAATTGTATTGGGCACATCTGCTGTAAAAGACCTCTTTAACAGGTTGAAGAGCAAGGATGTTAGTTTGACCCAAGTCATGGTATTGCTTTCATAGGCATGTGAGAGCTGGACAATTAATAAAGAAGAACAAAGAAGAACCAATGTATATGAATTATAGTGCTGGTGAAGGCATTGAATAGATCACAGACTTCCAGAAGAATGACCAAATGTCTCTTGGAAGAAGTACAGCCAGAATGCTCCACAGAAGTAAGGGTAGCAAGACTACATCTCATGTGCTTTGGACATGTCATCAGGAGAGACCAGTCCCCAAAGAAGGATATCATGTCTGTTAAAGTAGAAGGACAATGAAAAAGAGGAAGACCCTGAATGAGATGGAGTGACATGGTAGCTCCAACAATGGGCTCAAACATAACAATTGTGAGGGTAATGCGGGACCGGGCAGTATTTCATTGTGTGTCACAAAGAGTCACTATGAATTGGAAATAACTGGATTATACCCTTCGTATAAGCTCTGGGAAATGCTGAACGATATTGACATACCACTCAGGCCTGTCCCAATCCCAACTACGTGGACAGTCCCCCTCCCCCCAGAAGAATTTACTTTAGAGGACAGCACTGAAGCTACAACTCGGGGAGAGGGACAGGTCTGATCCGAACACACAGGAACAAATAAAGGGGGAGGAAGAGAGTGGAGCACATCCTGGCCCACCAAGCCCTGAGGACCATATCCCCTCTCAGAGCAGCCAATGCAAAGAGAGGACCATATGGCTGGCCCCACTAAAAGACAAGACATCCCTCACTGACCCATGGCCCTATGGGGGATAACACTGGAGACACAGTGTGGGAATGGTGCCTGATCTGACCCCATCACACCGAGGGCGTGCAACAGAACAGCAAGGGGAGCAGAGCAAGGAAGTCCTGAGGGAATGTGAAAAATAGACTTTGGGGCCAGGGAGTGGCACCCTATCAGACTCCACCTGAAAACGTTCCTACTAAAGGTCAGCACACAGACCAACTATTTATAGGCTTTTCTTTTTTTGTCATTTTTGTTGTTGTTTTGTTTTCTTTTATTGCTTTGTTTTGCTCTGTCTTGTTTTTTGTGCATATTGTTATCTCTGCAGGTCTGTCTAGATAAGATAGGCAGGATAAACAATCTGGAGGAGAAAACAATGGGACAGACAGTTCTGGGGGACACGGGAGAGAGGGAGGCAGGGGAAAGGAAGTGGGTGTTAACAAATCCAGGGACAAGGGAACAACAAGTGATCCATAATCGGTGGCAAGGAGGGTGTAGGAGGCCTGGTAGGGCTTGAACGAGGGCAGTGTAACCGAGAGGAATTACTGAAACCCAAATGAAGGCTGAATATGATAGTGGGACAAGAGGAAAGTAAATGGAAATAGAGGAAAGAACTAGGAGGCAAAGGGCATTTATAGAGGTCTAAATACAGGCATGTACATATGTAAATATATTTATATATGATGATGGGAAAATAGATTTATGTGCATATATTTATAGGTTCATTGTTAAAGGTAGCAGAAGGACATTGGGTCTCCACTCAAGTACTCCCTCAATGCAAGAACACTTTGTTCCTTTAACCTGGCATTCCATGATGCTCACCTTCTTTATACTATCACTGAAGACAAAGAGGGTGCATAAGCAAATGTGAAGAATGCTGATGGTGCCCAGTTATCAAAAGATATAGCGTCTGCGATCTTAAAGGCAAACAAGCGGCCATCTAGTTCAGAAACAACAAAGCCCACATGGAAGAATCACACCAGCCTGTGTGATTCTGAGGTGTCGAATGAATCAGGTATTAGGCATCAAAGCACCAAAAATTATGTCATTGTGAATGAGGGGTAGTGCGGAGTGGGAACCCAAAGTCCATCTGTAGGCAGCAGAGATGTCCAGCAGGACATCCCCTTAAAGAAGGGTTGTGGGGAGGAGATGAGCCAGTCAGGGTGCAATGTAGGAATGATGAAACATACAACTTTCTTCTAGTTCTTTAATGCTTCCTCCCCCCTACTATCATGATCCCAGTTCTAGTTTACAAATCCAGCTAGATCAGAGGATATACACTGCTACAGATAGGAACTGGACACACAGGGAATCCAGGACAGATGAACCCCTCAGGACCAGTGGTGAGAGTGACAATACCGGGACGGTAGAGGGAGGGTGGGGTAGAAAGGGGGAACCATGACAAGGATCTCCATATAACTCCCCCACCACCACCACCACCCCCACCCCCTGGCCAGGGATGGACAATGGGAAAGTGGGTAAAAGGAGACTTCGGACAGTGTAAGACATAAAAATAAATAAATAAATTATCAAGGGTTCGTGAGGGATGGGGGCCAGGGAGGGAGGGGGGAAAATGAGCTGATACCAAGGGCTCAAGTAGAAAGCAAATGTTTTGAGAATGATGGTAGCAACAAATGTGCAAATGTGCTTGACACAATGGTTGTATGTATGCATTGTGATAAGAGTTGTACAAGCTCCCAATAAAATGATGAAAAAACCCAACAACTCAGAGCTGTAAGTTAAAAGGAACAAATAAATCATGTGTGCTTGTGAAACCCTCAAAAATTTTTCTTTTACTGGCTGAGTGGCATTCCCTGTTTGTACTACATTTTGTTTATTCATCTGTCAAGGGCATTTAGGTTATTTTTCCCTGTTGACTATTGTGAGTAGTGCTTTAATGAACACAGGTTTACAGGTCTGTGTGAGTCTCTGATTTCAACTTGTGGAATGAAATTGTCGGGTCATCTGTTAGCTTTATTTTCAGGTTCATTGGATAACTTTTAACACTGTTTTGCACGGTGACTTTTCTATTTTGTGTTTACATGAGCTCTTAGTTTTCCCACATACTCGCTAAAGTTCTTTTTTTTGTTGTTGCTAAAGTTCTTTATATTCTATTTGTTCCTGTTTTTTTCCTGAGCTGTCTTATTAAACCAAAATCTGAACCCACATCTGTGGAGTTGATTCTGACTAATAGCAACCCTGTAGGAGGGCAGAGTGGAATTAGCTCTTCTGTTCTAGTGAGAGGACCACCACTTACACGTAAAGAGAAAATCCTTAGAGCCATGCCGATAACTGGCGTTATGATAAATCTTGTGGCACACAGGGAAGATTGAAGTTGTCAGGGATTTCATTCTTGTACTCGGGGCTGCTTTGAGCTGGAACCACCTTGCCAGCTCCTAACAACAGTGGGAGAGAAATAGTGTTGGTGTTGATTTCATCTCTGATGACTAATGACACTGAGCATTGTTTTGTGTGTTAGAAAGCCATTTGAATTTCCTTTCTGGTGCAATGTGTATCCATTCCTGTGCCCATTTTATGATTGATTTGTCTTTTTGTTAAGGTTTTGAAGCTTTAGGTGTATGTATGTTCCTGATTACATTTTTTTGTCGGCTTATGTGGTTTCTGAAGTTACGTTCCCAGTTGGTAGCTTGCCTTTTTACTTTTTTTAACAATATTTTGATGAACAGAGTTTTAAATTTTATGAGGTCACATTTGTTTATTTTGTTTTGTTGTTTGCACTTTTTATTATATTAGATAGTCCAATGTTAAAAATTAAGCTTAACAGCATTGCTCCTTCATTTTTGTCTAGGAATTTTAATGTTTTTAGTTTGCACAGTTAGGTCCCTATTCCTTCATTTATTTGATTTTGTGTATGGTGTGATGCAAAGACTTGGTTTCATTGTTTTGCTTATCGAAATACAATTTTCCTAGCATCATTTGTTGGAAACACTCATCTCTCCTGATCTAATGGAGTTAGTTCATATACTGTATTGAGCAGTACACAGATACTGTTTCTTTAAAATTTTTAAAAATTTTAATAAATCATTTTATTGGTCCTTACAGCTCTTATAACAATTCATACATCCATTGTATCAAGCACATTTGTACATATGTTGCCATCATCATTTCCATTTTCTTTCTACTTGAGCCCTTGGTATCAGCTCTTCTTTCTCCTCCTTTCCTCCCCACCCTCCCACGCTCATGAATCCTTGATCAGTCATATATTATGATTGGTAAGTCATACATTATTATGTTCCACGTCTTTTACCGCTTCCTGTCTCCCTTCACCCAGGCTTCTGTCGTTTGTCCCTGCAGGTGTGGGCTTGTATGTCAGTCTTTGTGATCGGTTCCCCCTTCTCCCCCCACTTTCTCCTTATCCTCATGGTATCACTGCTCTCATTACTGTTCCTGCGGGGTTTATCTGTCCTGGATTCCCTGTGTCAAGAGCTCTTATCTGTACCAGTGTACATGCTCCGGTCTAGCCAGATTTGTGAGGTAGAATTGGGGTTATGATAGTGCGAGTTAGAAAGCATTAAAGAACTAGAGGAATGTTGTATGTTTCATCGGTGCTATGCTGCACCCTGGCTAGCTCGTATCTTTCTTGTGACCCTTCTGTGATGAGATGTCCAATCGTCTACAGATGGGTTTTGGGTCTCCACTCTGACCCCCTCGTTTACATCGAAATGGTTGTTTGTTTTTGGCTTTCTGATGCCTGGTACCTGATCCTGTTGACACCTTGTGATCACACACACAGGTTGTTGTCCTTCTTCCATGTGGGCTTCGTTGCTTCCCTGCTAGATGGCTGCTTGTTTAACTTTAAGGCTTTAAGACCCCAGACGCTACATCTTTTGATAGCTGGGTACCATCAGCTTTCTTCACCACATTTGCTTATGCACCATTTTGTCTTCAGCGATCATGTCAGGAAGATGAGTCTCACAGAATGATAGGTTATTAGGACAACGTGTTCTTGCATTGAGGGAGTACCGTGAACTCTCGTTTATCGCGGTTAATTGGTTCTAGACCCTACCGTGATAAATGACATTCCGCGAAGTAGGATTCCTTATTTGTAAATCAAATATTTTCGTAGTTAGAGCATAGAGGACATGAAAAAACACCCTTTAGTCACCATTACACTCGTATTACCCAATTTATTAAACGAAAAAGGGAAAATACAGTAAAACATTTTGGACGTTACAATGATCATTTATTATTTATTATATTATTTATGGCATCTAGTTTACAGTATTACATATTTCACATACAGTATTATTATACATAGTTCTTACAAATACTGTAATCAGTAGCCTATGAAATGACTTAAGGGATGTACTCTACAGGTGGGTCGTCGTCTTTTTCCTCTGAAGGAGCGGGTGTAGGCAGTGGGTGCTGTTACGCAAAAACCGCGATAGAGTGAAGCCGCGGAAGTCGAAGCGCGAAGTGGCGAGGGTTCACTGTACTTGAGTGGAGGCCCAATGTCCATCTGCTACCTTAATACCTATAAATATATGTACATAGACCTATATCCATATTGTTTTATATTAATATATTTACATACGTACATTCCTATGTTTGTACCTCCATAAATGTCTTTTGCCTCCTAGTTTTTCCCTCTATTTCCTTTTACTTTCTTCCTGTCCCACTGTCATGTTCGACCTCCATCCGGCTCTCTGTACTTCCTCTCAGTTACATTGCACTTGGTCCAGCCCCACCAGGCAGTCTATGCCCTCCTTGCCATCAGATTTAGATCTCTTGTTGTTCCCTTGTCCCTGGGTTTGTTTTCTCCTCTCTCCCTTTTCCCCGCCTCCTCCTCCTCTCCCCTGTCCCATCAGCACCATGGGTCCCATTGTTTTCTCCTCGGGCTTGTTTGTCCTGCCCCTCTTATATAGATAGACATAAAAAAGGAAAAATAGACTATGAATAGTTCCAGGTCTGTCTGCTGACCCTTAATGAATGTTTTCCGATTGGGTCTGATGCAGTGCCAAGCCCTGCCCCCTGAGTCCAAAGTCTGTTTTCAGAATTCCTTGGGGGCTTAGTTGCTTTGCTCCCCTTGCTGCTCTGTTGCGCTCCCTTCGTGTTTTGCCTGGTGTTGGGGTGTCAGACCAGGCACAATTCCTGCACTGTGTCAGATACAGTTTCTGAGTTAAGATTCAGATTACCTTTTTCATATTGAAGTCATATTTTCCTATTTTTGACATTATTCTTTGTACCACAGCTCCTTCACCAGTCCTTCTCCAAGACTTCCTTTATGTGGAACTAACCAGACCCCATGTGTACCTACTTGTAAACCACTTTTGCAGATGGGTTTCTAGTTAAAATGCCACCACCAGGAAGTGAGATTACAGTTGGTGGAAGACATGCTTGAATGTTTGTGGTAGACCAATGGTTCATTTTATGTTTATTAATCATCTATTTCATTGTCAGAAATTTCGTTGGCCAGGACAACTTTTCTGCCTTACAGATAACTTGCTTTTGGATTAAGAGAATGTTAGAAGAGTCACTCGATAATGGACTGTTTTGGGGTATATCTTAAATGTGTGCTCTCTTCCCTTGTTTTTGCTTTTGAGACTCTTTCCCCTTGGTGTAGTAAGTGTACATGTAACAAATTGCTTGACTTATCAATAGTCTTCACATGTATAAGTCAGTGACATTACTTTATGTTTTTCATGGTGACCAGTGATAAATATTATCTGTTAAACTTTTTCACGTCACCCTTTAGAGTAGGCCAATGTGCCCTAAGCAGTGAGTACCCTCCTTCCCTTTCACCCCAGTGAACCAGTGATAATTTGGTCTCTGCGTACTTATTTCAGGAAACCCGGGGCATTGTCGGGCAAGAGTTGCAGAGATGGTGGTTCAAACCCACCAGCCCCTTATTGGTTTTTTTAGATTTGTTTTGCTTGTCCTAGATATTTCATATAAATGGAATGTTGTATATACTGGCCATGATGTATACATAATTTTTTTTTTGGTTTAAGAAACTGAGGAAAATGGTGTTAAAGGAACAGACTTGGAAGATAAGAACCTTGGATCAATTATAACAGCAGATAATAAGGAGCAGAACACTTTGGCGTGTGCACATGTTGTTGAAGGAACTAGTATTTCACAAGAAGCCAATCTGACTGAAAAGTAAGAGGGAAGAGATTCTGTTTTATCTGTAGCCAGAGCTGTAAAAATAAGAATTGGATTGAAAAGTGTCTTCTGGTGCATGAAATATATTTTAGAAGTTTAAGAACTATTGAATTAAATGATTTTTGAAGCAACTGGCTTTTAAAAATCATTTATTCTGTGGTTGTATGCTTGATTTCAAATACATACAAAACTCTCTTTTAGAAATGATGGTCAAGAAGAAGAGCCTCAAGAGGTTCAGAGATTGTCGGTTGCTCCAATAGTTTCTTCAGAGACAAGAACCCACATGATTGTTCTGGGTAGGGGTCTTGGTGAGAGTCCTGTTAAAGAGCCCCTGACAAAGCTTTCCAGTGGAGACAGTGTGCCTACGCTCCGTGAACCAGAGGTAAAAGATTGTAAAATATAACAAGGGATGGTTAGGAGTTTTCCCCCATTTAACAAAAAGTAATGTTTAATTTACACGTACCTTTTTTATGTTTTGGTAATCATACAGTCACATCACCACCACCACAATCAAATAATGAACAGTCGCATTACCCCTGGATACTCCCAGTGCCCACCCATAGTCTCTGGCAACCAGTGATTTGCTTTCTATCTAACTTTACCTTAGCAAGAATTTATTATGATAGAATTTTAAATGTGCTTTTGTCTCTGGAGCATAGAGATAAATCAGCTAATACCAAGCTTTTTTGTAAAAGCTTTGAAGAAAGGAATAGTTTTATGCACAGAGGACTCACCTTTTGTTTCTGAGATCTCAAATCTGAGGAGTTCATTTACAGAGCATGCATGCCTTTATTGAGATGTTATGTCTGTATGTGTGACACTGTGGAAGGTACTGAGGATACAATGCTTCAAGAAGAGATGAGTATATGCCTGTTTGCACTCAGTGTGGTAGGTGCCAAGTGTGAGAAAAGTTTGCACAAGAGTCCATAGGAGTGCGCCTCAGCCGCTTTCAATTTAGTCAGTCTCTGGTAATAGGTAATAGGTCCCAAACCTAGAAATGTTTTTTGAAGCTTCTCAGGGGTTCCCATTAGCATCCAGGATTGAGAGAATACCTGATCTTGGCTGAAGAGTGAGCATGCGCTAGCAAGGTGTGAGGTAGCATAACATGCTCTGGGACCTGAAAATAATTATGAGTGGAATCTAAAAGAAGAATAGTTAGGAATACAGTTAGAAAGGTAGCCAGGGGACAGAGCATAATAGGTTTTTTATTACTTGCTAATGAGTTTGTATCCAGAATGTGATATTTTCTCCTCAACTTCTCTTATTTTCCTTTTTATAAAAGAATTGCAAACTTAGAGAAAAGTTGTAACAGTGGTGCAGGGTAGGTACTCTCTTATGTCCTTTACTTGCATTCATCCATGGTCACATTATGTTTTTCTCTCTTTCTCTCACTCTTATCTCAATAGATAGATCTGTGGATGAAAAAACTAACCAGTAAGTTCATTGCCATCAAGATGATTCTGACTCATAGCAACACTGTAAGGAGAGTAGGATTGCTTCATAGTGTTTCCAAAGCCATAAATCCTTGAGGAGTGGCTGATGGATTTGAACCACCAAACTTGGTTAGCAGCTGGACCTTTTAACCACTGTCACTGGGGCTTACTATATAATGTTATTGGGTTACTGTTAAATTACTTCAGTGTGATAATAGTATTATCACTACTGTGTAACACCCTTGTAATTATGAGATAAAAGCTGAAGTAATTAGGGATGAATACATATCTGCTTTCTTTCAAATGGTATATGTTTTTAAAAGTATCTATCTGCTCTATTATAGGTAGATACTCTATCTCTTTTTAGGTAGGTACTTTAAAAAAGAAAATGAACCATATGAAAGTAAACAGCAGATACTAACTTTAAACCCCTCTGTACTCTAGCTTTGACCTCATTGAAAACACACATTCTGCAGAGAAGTGACCATATGAAGTATGTCTTTTGGAATAAATTTGTTGTATGAAATTTAACATTGATTTGATAATATTATGGATCATGCAGTTCTTTTTTTTTCTTTTGTGAACTTAATATTTTAGATGAGTCAAGGCTGCTTTACAATTTGAACTTTTAAATGACTTCCTCATTATTAGATTCAGTTTAAACAGTTTGGGCAAGATTGCTACACAGGTCATGATATGTCCTTCCATTTACATCACATTAGTAGATAGATCGTATTACTTTGCCACACCATTGCTGTGCTGAATAATCTTTTTGGTTAGGAAAGTAAATTTCTCTATTGGAAAGGCATCTCTTCCACTTTGTGTGAATAAGTCCAATGAGACTCAGTCATCTTTCACACAATAATTTTAGCATCTATCGATCTTTATTGGTTATGAGTTGGGCGGCTAATCACGTCAGCCATCGGAAACCACCAGCCGCTCCAAGGGGGAAAGACGGGCCTTCCTACTCCCATTAAAAGTTACGCAGTCTCAGAAACTCACAGGGGCAGTTCTGCTCTGGCTTACAGGGTCCTTATGAGTATCGACTCGATGACAGTGAGAGTAAGTGAGTGATTGATGATCTTTGCCTGAGTCAGTTATCACATTATTGATTGCAAAATGAAATTTTTAAGGTTTTAAGCAGAAGACAGTGAAAATCAGAATTTTATTTTAGAAAGGTGATGTATGCAATTTTGTGGAAACAGAGAGATTTATACTGAAAACGAGGAGCCAAGTTTCAGATGTCACCTGTGTGGTAGAACTGAAGAGACAGTTTAGGGGTGTGGATCTCCCAATATTTTTCTTTCATTCCCTAGAATACACATAGTTAACAATTGAGTCATGATGTGTGTGTTTAAATGAATAAAACATTTATTAGGAAAGCTAAAAGATAAAAAACCCAAACAAAGCTACCTATGGGGAATTCAGGCCTAAAGTTTGGATTATTATCTCTTCAAAATTGTTAGGGTAAGTTCTGAAAACTAAGATTTTTCTTTCTAATTTTTCATGGCAGTATACAAGTATTCCAGAAGTCCAACAAGAGAATGTACTCAATGCGCAAGACCTAACAGGTATGATAATCTGCTTCAGTAGGTGCTGTAAGCCTTCAGTAGCCGTGCTTGTAGCCTATACTTTTATTGGGGGCTCTTACATCTCTTATCACAATCCATACATTCCTCCAATGTGTCGAGCACATTTGCACATATGCCACCATCATCATTTTCAAAGCATTCTCTTCCCACTTGAGCCCCTGATATCAGCTCCCCATTTCTTCCCCCCTCCCCCGCC
>NW_022111373.1:81179005-81208771 GCF_000313985.2 Echinops telfairi | reverse complement strand
GTTCTTTTCATCTCCGAATTATTTATCCTGCTTATCTTATCTAGATAGACATCATATTTATTTTTTAATGATACTTGGCGGTCTTAAAAAAAAAGCATGAAGTATGTTGAATATCTGTTTTGTTATTCAGAATTAAAAGGCATCCCTGTAATGTATCATTATCCTTTGTAAAATAACTTTTTGAGGGAGAATGTTTAATTTTTTTGTCTTGGTGAATAGTTGTTATGAGACTTTTAGAAATGAGATTAAGCAATGATTTTCTGTTGTTTTATGTCTGACTTTTCAACTTTGGTAGTGAATCTGGATGCTAATGTACATCAAGATGCAGAAGATGAGCAAACATTCATTTTAACTCTGGTGGAAATTCCAACTGATGCAGTAGAAATGCTTACTAATACCGAAGCACAATTAATGCCAAACCCTTTACTGCCAGCACCCATCTGGGTTAAATCAGTGAATACGGGAAAAAGGAGTGACTTGAGGTAATGGATGAGCTGAACTCCTGACTGAGATTGAAGGTGCTTCATGCACTGATGGAAATAAGCCACTCATGAACCTGTATAATTGACTTAGAGGTCTTAGTAATTTTTGGTAACTTAGAGGAAAAAGGTGGTTGATTGCATGTTTGATGAGCATGTCATTTATATAAATGAGTAGCACAGTACTTTATATGCTATCTATTTCTATAAATATTGTTTGATATTTCAAGTATTTTGAAACAGCTTAAAAAAATTAGCAGTTGGAATTATGAAATGTCATCTATTAAAATTGTGGTTACTTTAAAAATGTTTATATATTTATCTTAAGCTCCATAAAATAGCTAAATGAGCATTCTTAAGTTGAAAAAATAAATATAACATATTTAATGTTATGCTAATTCTTAATTGTAGAAATATATTTTAACAGTCATTGGCTAAGATGTCTATCATCAAGTAATATTAGAAATTGAAGCCTTTTCTGTTAGGCAAGGACATTTTGGGATACAAGTTTAACTTTACCGATGAGGAAAACACGGCTAAGGATACCCATATATTTGAATATCATGGAATTAAGTCGCAAATCTTTAATATGAACAGAGCTAGAAACTAGCATGTTTGTGGCCATGACCATATGTGTATTAGTTATTTTGAACTCTTTTGGTAATTTTCATTGGAAGGGCTCAGACTTTGACTTCATTGAGTAACTCTTTTTTTCCCCTCAGTATGAGCTTACCAGTAACTTCAGTTGCCCAAGATGCCATGTGTATATCTAATTCTGGAAGAGATGATTCTGAAGCGCCTCCTGCTAATTTGAATCTTATATCTAGGAAGAGAGCTCATTTTGGACTTGAAGAAAATGACTATATTCCTCCTACTAAAAAAAGTTCATTCACTTCAATAGATGGTTGTCAAGAATACACCTTGGAGGTAAGATAGCATCATTATGAAACTTAAGATGATCATTTTCTAACAAATTTGTTTGTTTTTTCTTTTTTAAATCATGTCTTTTTTTTAGACTTTTTAAAATATATAAAGGTAAATCTACTTTTCAGCATAGCTTCTCCAGGTAAAACCAGTTTTAGATTGTCTCATTGAAACAGTTCAAGAAATCACGCCTAACTGTATGACAGTGGCTTAAAAAACAGGACAAAAGTATACAGTGGGTAAAAAAAAGAGAATCACACAATTATAGAGCTTGGCTGTACTACTTTTTAGCTATGCAGCTTTAGACAAGTTACTTCATGTCTCTGAAAGACAGTTTCCTAAGGTGATAGATGATGATAGCAATACCAGCATCACTATTATCACACCAAAGCATCCCAGGTATTTTATGATTATTTGGCCCTGTTCTGTGTCTGGTCTCATTTGTGCTAGTCCCCGACTCACTCGCTAGCCACATTGGCCATCTGTCAGTTCTATGAGTGCACCGTACTCCTTTTTGTTTCAGGACAGTTTAAGTGCCGTCTCTGCTGGACAAACGATCCCCTTGAGTTCAGTCATCACTGCCTCAGGGAGGCTTGATTGCTGAGCTGTAGATTTTATGGCAACTTTTAAAATTTTCTTTTCATACTCTTTATAATTTGTAATTATATTAGGGCAGAGGTTCTCAACCTGTGGGTCATGACCCCTTTAGGGGTCCAGCGACCCTTTCACAGGGGTCGCTGAAGACCATCAGAAAACACACACTTCCAATGGTCTTAGGAACCGAGATACTGCTCCTCTATCCGTCTCCAGGCAGCTCTGCCCACATGCAGATACGCCCACATATGAGTACCTGGTGTGAAACTTACCCATGCTACACAATGCTTTAAGACAAAATTTCATTTATTTGTAATTAGAAATATTTCACAATATCTAATTACGTAATTGTTTTTGTGATGAATCACTATGCTTTAATGATGTTTAATTTGTAACTATGAAAATACATCATGCATATCAGATATTTACATTATGATTCAAAATAGTAGCAAAATGACAGTTATGAAGTAGCAACGAAAATAATGTTATGGTTGGGGGCGGGTCACCACCACATGAAGAACTGTATGAAAGGGTCGTGGCAGGAGGCAGGGTGAGAAGCACTAGCACTGTCTTACAGGAAAGCCAATCTAGAACCTGTTCTTGAAGGCAGCAAGTAGCTTCGCACACCTGACAGGTGTAGATGGTGTATACCCCACCACAGCTTCAGTTTCTCTGATTGTGAATGCATTGGAGCACCTTTTTGTATACTTAAGAATCATTTGAATTTCCTTTTTAATGAAATGACACTTTATATTTTTTACCCAGTTTTCAATTAAGTTATTAGCTTTTTTTAAATAATCATTTTATTGGGGGCTCATACAACTCTTATCACAATCCATCCATCCATCCATTGTGTCAAGCACATTTGTTGACATCATCATTCTCAAAACATTTTCTCTTGAGCCCTTGGTATCTGCTCCTCATTTTCCCCTCCCTTCTCCCTCATGAACCCTTGACAATTTATAAATGATTATTTTTTCATGTATTGCACTGACCAGTGTCTCCCTTTACTCAGTTATCTGTTATCCAGCCCCCTAGGAGGGGGTTATAGGTAGGTCATTGTGATCAGTTCCCCCTTTCTCCCCGCTCCTTCACCTTAGCCTCTTGGTATGGCTTCTTTCAACATTGGTCTGGAGGAGTTTATCTGTCCTGTATTCCCTGTGTTTCCAGCTCTTATCTGTACCCATGTACATGCTCTGCTCTAGCCAGATTTGTAAGGTAGAATTAGGGTCATGATAGTGGGGAGAGGAAGCATTAAAGATAAGGTGACCAGACATCCCGCTTTTGGTTGGACGGTCCCGATTTTTAACAATTTTTCCCGCGTCCTGCAGCGTTTTAAAAAAAGTCCCGATTTTTGGAAAGAATGCACAACAAGCTAGGTTATACAGTTTTCGGCTGCCATGTGGCCATTTCGCCAGGATATGAGTTTTATCAGTGGTGTCCCGCTTTACCAATGTTAAAATCTGGTCACCTTAATTAAAGAGCCAGAGGTGCTTTTCTTCTTCTTTTTTTTTTTTTTTAAAGATTTGGGTGAGCCCTTGGTTACATACCCACGTGATTTTACTTTAAATAGTTCTGTTATTTTCCTTTTGGCTTTGCTTTTTTTGGTTCTTACTTGCATAGCTTTTTGATTAACTTTTTACTACAAACTTTACCAAGTATATACAAAAGTTCTACAAAATAATGTATTACCTACCACGTGCCAATCACCAGGTTTTAACAGTGTATCAGCATTCCATGCAGGCACTGTTTAGTTTACTTTTAAACATATTTGCTGACATGGAGGAGTCCTGATGGTGCTATGGAGTAAGCTTTGGGCTGCTCACCCCAGCTTGGTGGTTCTTTCTCTAAGGAAGAAAGAGGAGCTCTCTGCTGCTGTAAGATTTACAGCCTCCCAACCCCTATGTAGGGTTGCTGAGTTGAAGTTGACTCATGGAAGTGGGTTTGTTTTTCTCTTTGATTTTTAATGTAGTGGGCAGAAGTTCACAATATGTTGCTAAATGTTAAGTCAGTCTGTAATGTCATCAGTTTGTAATGTCATTCAGAAAATGAATATACATTAACATGACTAAGTAGGTCAGAAAAGTGTAGTATCTGTTCATTGGACTTCGTTGTCAAATTTTATTTTTGTCATTTGTTTTAGCATTTTGACAGTAAAAAATGAATTGCATGTAAAAACAGACTAGTCAGGGCAGTGACTAGCACAAGGTCTCCTCTGTTCACTCTAAAGAGAATCCTTGCCTCAGCTTCTCTCGCATTCTTCCCAGTGCTCCTTGGCAATTTCCCATCTGCACTTGTCTAATCTGTGCCTAATCTGCTTGTTTCCATTTCAGAAGTAATCCTCCTAAAATACATTCCATAGTAATTTGGTTCGTGAATATAAAAAAGAAACCCTAACCCAAATGGGAATAATATTCACAGGTATTTAACATTAACCTACAGCCATGAGTTGATTCCAATTCATAGTAAGCCTAAATAGAGTTTCTAAGACTATACATTGCTCTCTTTTTAAGTTTTATTGACATAATTTGAGTATCATACAATTCAGTGGTTTAGTCTTATTAAAATTATGCAGTTATCACTGTAATCAATTTAAAAACATTTTTATTTTATGCTCATTATTATTAGCTCCTCGTTTTTCCCTCAATTCCCCTGCCATATCTCTAAGAAATTATCAGTCTGCTTACTGTCTCTATAGATTTACCTGTCTTGCCTTTCATATACAGAAAAAAATCCCATAATGTAAAGAAAAACCAACCCCCCCAGATTTCTCATAGTTGCTTATATGTTCTAAAATTAATTTTAATTTTTAGAATTAGCCTGTTTAGATTTTTCAAAAAATTCTGTTGTTACTTGTATTATGGTCAAATTAACTTAGCATAAATTCACCCTATAATTATGTCGAATATTCCTATAAAAAAACCACAGGTCTTTTTGTTTCAATCTTCCATTGTATATTTCAATGATATTTTAAGCTCTTCTCCATAAAGATACTATATATTTCCTCTTGACTATCCTTCATTTTTATTATTTTTGCTATTATTAGTAGGCTCTTTTTATCTAGCTAGCGTACTGAATTCCCTTATTGTGTGCAGCAATTCTTCAGTTATCTTGGGTTTTCTAGGGAAGTGATCATAGCTACAAAGAAAATATGAATTATTTTCCTTTTTAAAACTGATTTCTTTTGTTTATATAACTTAAGAACAGTTGTTAAAAATAGTAATAATAATAATAAGGGACATAATTTTCTTATTCTTGACTTTTATTTTTATTTTTATTTTTTTTAAGAATGTTACCAAAACAGCTTTTTTCAAAAACTGAGATAATCATATGATTTGCTTGATGGTTTCATTTCATATTTGTCTATAGATTTCATAGGTATAAAATCATCTTTTCATTTCTACAACAAATTGGTCTTTTGATGTACTGCTGAGTTAAGCTTATAAAGATTTAATTTGCTATTTGTGCACTGGTATAAGTGAGACTGGTTTGTAGTTGGTATCAGTCTTATGTTAGATCTGTAAAAGACATTTGAATAATTCTCCTGGTCTCCTGCTCTGATAATAACGTAGAGTAGTTTAGGCGGCAGTGGCAACGTGTTCTCTATAAATGTTTGAAAAATTTTCCGTAAGACATTGTGTGATCCTAGAGTTTCCTGGAAAATATATGCCTTATTTTAAAAAGAAAGAAGATTGATTTTAACTTTAAAAAAAAAACTGATTTCTAATATTTTTGTAAATTTTTTAAAAACAGGTGTGTTCAAAGGAATTAATAAATGTCTTTGAGGAAACAGGTAAGTGAAATAAACTTTACCTTGATTATATTTTGCTGGTACCCCTGATCTTGGATGTATCTCGTTCAATTTTGCAAACCCCCACTCCCGCTGAGATGAGATATGAGATCTTGGAGTTATCCAAGGAATCTCTGGGTGATGCGAATGGTTAACTCACTCAGCTGCTCACTGAAAAACCGGGGTTAAGCCCACCCAGAGGTGCCTCAGAAACACTGAACCATCCACTGCTGAAAATCAGCTGCGCAAACCATGGAGTTTCTACTGTGACGCAGTGGTTGGCGTTGACTTGACAGCAACTATTTTGGGGTCCGGTAGGAAAGGCAGGTAGCCAGAAGCTGTGCCTTTCGTCTTGTAATTAACAGAAAGCCCTATGACCATGGGGATTTTCCCATCTAGCTTTCCTAGAGGAGCAGAGGGAAAAGAAGGAGTCCTGATGGTACAATGGCCAAGGCCTGTGGTTTGAAGCCAGCAGCTTCTCCAGAGAAAGATGTGACTGTTTCCATAACGATTTACAACCTCAGAGACCCAGCGAGGCAATTGTACTTTGCCCTCTTGAGTTGCTTGGAGTCAGAATCGATCTGAAGGCATTGGATTTGGATTTCTGAGGGAAAATAGTTTGTTTTTTTAATTTACAAGAACTTTCATTTTATTTTGTATGCTAACAGTCATTTTGGCTCTTGTTTACAATTTAGGAAAGACAAAGAGTGTTTGAGACTCTCTGGCCTTAACTTTTCCATAATGCCACAGATCACCTCAAGAGTAACCACCTTTATTTTGGGTTGTCTTAGCTTCAACGTTTTAACAAGTCTTGAATTGCTAAAAAACTTCGTTAGCTCAAGAAATATTTCTGGAGGAGAAGAGGAAGGGGCGATTGATCGCAGTGATGGACACATAACCCCACCCCCACCCCAGGGGGATGAACAACAGAAAACATGGGGGAAGGGAGACAATGGTTGGTGTAGGATATGAAAATAATAATAATTTATCAAGGGTTCACAAGCTTAGGTGGGAGGGTGGGAGGGGGATGAAAAGCTGATACCAAAGGCTCAAATAGAAAGTAAATACACCTAATAAAATGTTAAAAAAAAAAAAAAAAGAAAGTAAATACAATGATGACAACATATGTACAAATACGCTCTATACAATTGATATAAGAGCTGTAAGAGCCCCCAATAAAATGATCTTTTAAGTAAAACGAAATATTTCTGGAGAAGGATTTTCCAGGTAAATATGTAGTAATGTTGACTATTTGGTATCTGAATATGAACAGTGTTCCCATAGCTTTTGACCAGTTATGATATTCTTAGTAATTGAGGTAACTCACTCACCATGATTTAGCTTACTCTTATTAAGATTTTGGTAGCCCCGGTGGTGTAGTAGTTATACGTTGGGCTGTGACCCACAAGGTTGGCAGTTGAGAACCACCAGCCGCTCTGTGGGAGAAAGAGCTGTGACTCCCGTAGAGTTAAAGTCTCAGGGACAGTTCTACCCTGTCCTCTAGGGTCGCTATGAGTTGACATTGACTTGGTGGCAATGAATTTTTTGGTTATCAGTGTAAGTTTAATAGATTATCATGATGGGTTTTTTCCTTCGCATAGTACCAAATTGAATTAATCCAGTGTGTGCTTACTGTTTGGTTTCCTGTTTTTGAAGGGGAGTCTTCTAAGGGACAGAATGTTTTCCCTACCTCAGGAAGCACGTATGCAACTCCAGAACCTCAGAAAGAGCAATTCAAATCCACTTTGCAGAGTGTGGAAACTGGGTCTCCTGATGAAATAGTCGATCCACATAGAGAAAGGACTACACCTCAGTTGCCTCCGGATGGGATGGTTGTGTCTGATAAGGAACAAAGAACTGCTACTGCTTGTAAATCTGAACCAGTGGATAGCAGAACACCATCTTCTAAAACCCCACTAACCAGGTATCACGAGAAAGTTCCTAATAAAGTTTCTCTCTTGCCTCCCCCGTTGTATAAAAGATATACAGAACACAGGTAAATAAAACACACGCACACAAACACACGTTTTTATATACATTACACATACTAAATCCAGTACTCAGAATGGTGTTTTTAAAGTAAATTCCTCTGTCAGTAATGTAAAGAGAGAGTACTTCAGCAAAGGCAATAGTAATGTCAAGACACTTTGGGCAGACCGTTCAGTTAAATTCATATTCCTCATGGCAAGAGTTTTAACTTCTTAAACTGCTGAAAGTTGGGCTATTTAAGTAGGAAATCTTTAGAATGTATAACACACTTCCTTTTCTGAATTGTTTACGGTTATGGCTTGATTGTGTTTTAAGTCTACCACTCAGTAACGGTCAGGCCCTGAGTAGAAGGTAGGAGAAATAGGAAGCAGTGCAAATAAATAGTTGTGTTGAAGTTACAAATAGTGTGTGCCTTATTCTCTCATGGCTTTCTCCCTGTGAGAGTCAGCGTGGATTGAAGGCCCAACCTAACTCCTTCCATATTATTTCCCTCACACTCTAGAACAGGGTTTCCCCAAGTGGGCGATATATCATTTATAGAATCAGCCAGGAACTTACACTTGGCCAAGGACCATAGTGTGATGACTCCTGCTCTTGAGCTTTGCTACGCAAAAATTTCTTGTTCCCATGACTGTTGAGACCAAGGTAGAGATTCTGAACTGAAGCCAACTCAGTCGGAATAGAAATTTTTATAACATCCCCAAGTGATTTGTATGTATAATTAACCTTTTGACAAGGACTGTTCTAGAGTAAGCACCGAGTTTGTCAAAGGTATATGTCATAGCATGGTTCTGTTAATATTTAGTTGTGTCATTTTAGCATTAATGGAAAGAGGTTGGTATTAAGAATGCCTTTATATTTGCATTTCTAGACCTGGACGAAGACCCATGGGATTTTTGTCTTTAATTTGTTCCAAGAATAATTTGGAGTCTGAACCTACTCAAGTTCACACTAAGAAGCGTCTGAAACCTCTGATACCTGTGTCAAGGAAAAGTTTGAAAAGATCTAATCCACCCAATAAAAGTCGGCAAAAACCCCAAGGGTCCTCCGATGTAGCTCCATCTTCAGATGCTGTTCATAATCAGTCTGAGAACATCGACACTTCAGCAGCTCAGGTATGTGGTGACCTCTGTATTGTCCTGTGTAAAAAATCGGTTGGATACCAGGCATAACTAGGAAAAACACGGTAAGAGTGATTTCCATTGGGATGTTAGACATTACTGCAGAGCAGCTGCCACGCGTATCTTTCTCACTGCGGCCTGCCCTTCTCCCCTTACTGGAAGAAGGTGAAGTGTTACATTGGGAAGTTTCAGCTGGTTTAGGACCGAGCCATTAAAGTAGTCATAGTGGACATTTGATTGATCCCCATTCTTTTAGTGCATTGACTCTTCTGGTCTGTGGAGATTAGAGAGGGAATGCCTAAATTTTTATTGGCCTTGAATATGTACACTTGTAGACATAGTCTGCGACCCCCAAGAATTCAGTGAATATTTGTAGAGTTCTTTCCTACGCCCACCCACACCCTCTTCCCTCCTGTTCCTATCTTCCCTTTCATCTCTGGGACTCGTACTCCATTAAATGCATCATCGAAAATGTTATGTAGGGCCTTGACGTGTGACCCCATGAGCATTGGGACTCATCTAACCCAGCTAGCCAGACCCTGAGTTCAAACCATGTCTCTGGTGAAAGTAAAAGTGGAGACATCAGAGTTGGAGATGGCCAAGGCCCAGAACCAACTGGCTGCTGTTCTGCAGTGTCTGCTAGAGAGGAGCCACATGGACAGGGAGCAACCAGATGAGGAAGCTGGAAAGACACCCTCAGACGGCCACAAGAAGGACTGCTCCATCGCAGCTACCGGCAAACAGCCATCTACCCTCTTTCCGCACTAGAGGAGAGATGGATGATGGGCTGGCCAAGGGAGGGCCTCAGCGATCCATCATGTAGGTGATCAAGCTGTTTGACTGGAGTGTGGACTTGGCCCAGTACAGTGAGAACACCCCGCTGTATTCCATCTGTGTGCCTGGATGCGCAGCAGTCCCACCGCACAAGAGCGAGAGCGTTCACCCACCTCACCACTGCCTGAGGATGAGGAGGGGTCAGAGGTTACCAACAGCAAGAGTTGTGATGTGTACAAGCTACCTCCACCCACGGCCCCTAGAGATTCCTGCAGAACTCGGATTCCCTCCCCATTGTAGCCTGAGACCCAGGGTACCCCAGATGATGAACCTGCTGAGCCGGAGCCGGCACCCTCATCCACCGCGACATGTGGTGCTGGAAATGCATTTGCCAGCGGTGAAAGGAGGCATCCCATTGAACCAGGTCTGTTATGCATGAAGATCCTATGGGAGATTATGACCGACCGTGACATTTTCTCAGCTCCCCACCACAATAAAAATCCTCCGCCTCTTAAAAAAGAAAAGTTGTGTAAATAGAATCATATGGTAAATCCCCTTTTGGGATTGGCTTTTTCCCTCAGCACAAATCCTTGGAGAATCCCCCAGATAGCTGTGTGTCAGTAGTTCCTGTTTAGTGCTGAGTGGTATCCCGCAGTGTAGATGTCTCACAGTTTCATTTAATCTTCCTCCCAGGGAAACATCTGCGTTGTTTTCAGGTTTTGGCTATTACATCCATGTACATGTTTTTGTGTGAACAGGCTTCTATTTTTCAGGGCTAAGTATCCTCATTTTTAATGACTGCTCTTCCCTTGTTTGGAGTGACAGTAGGCCCATATTGGTAGTCATTTAAATTGCATTTGAAATCTATTTCAAACAATGTAATAATAGGAAACTTATAAATAGGCCTTTTGCACACTTATATACATAGGTTAAATTTTTAGGAATAAAATTGCTGCTTAAAAGTAGTTAGTATCATTTGAACAAATGTTACCTTCTGGTCTCTCAGAGGCTATATCAGTTTCTACTCATCAGCGGTAGATGACTGGGTCTTTTTCTTTAATCGGTTATTGAGTTTCGCTTTTGGCATTCATTGTAGGTTTTACAAGCACACATTCGTAATTGTTGCATGCTACACACGAAGGTCATTTGTGCTATAATTTCTGTGAGCTTTTGTTCACATCATGTGACTGTAAAAAATAGATTATTCGTCTTTTTATGTTAATTTGTAGATGTTCTCATTGTATCGAGGGGGAAAAAGACCTTTGTGATTACGATTTTTTTCCCCCCAAGTATGTTATTTGTCTTTTGATTTTGCACCTGGTAGGTTTTTGCCATGCTTAAAATTTTTACATAGATGAATTTATCAATCTTTTCATTTGTGATTTTTGACTTTTTGTATCAATTTAAAAGATGTCCCCATCTCAGTCTCGTGATTATAAACATGTTTTTTTTTTTTCTCTCCCACCGTGGTCTCCCACAGTAGTTTTAACTAAGTCCTTAGATATATCCAGATTTGGTTTTGGTGAGTGTATTATCCATGCCCCAGTTGCCCAACATTATTTACTAAATAATTCATGTTTTATTAGTTTTTGAAATGCTAGTGTCATCAGATACTGCATTTCCATGTGTGTTTGGTTATTTCTAATCTTTTCTTAAACTGATAACAGCTCTCTGTTTGTGTTCGGTCTTAATTTCTTATAGATTTAGATATGATAATTTTATAGGGTTTTTCTGATTTGTTATGCTTGAATGTTATTCTGTTTCATGGGTCTGTTTATTCTTATGCCAGGAATAAAGGTTTATATACTTTTTTTCTATATTACTGTAAACTTTTCATGGAAATGAGTAAAAGAATGAATCATATACAAAATAATGTATTTAGTCATGTCTTTTTAAATATTTAGTTGTTTCTAATTTTATAATTGTAAGTAATACCACAAAGACTATCTCATTCATCAGACTCTTACTATGTTTAGGACTGTTTCCTTAATATAATAGCATTGAATGAGTCACTTAGGGTACAGTATAGCAATAATGAAACCCACAACCTTCCTCTAGTTCTTAAACGCTTCCTCCCCCCAACTACCAGGACCCCAATTTTGCCTTGCAGACCTGGTTAGACCAGATGATGCACAGTGGTACAGATGGGAATTGGAAACGCAGGGAATCTAGGACAGAAGAACCTCTCAGGACCAGGGGTGACAGTGGCGATACCAGGAGGGAAAGGGGGTGTAGAAAGGGGGAATGGATCACAGGGAGCCACATATAACCTCCTCTCTGGGGGACGGGCAGCAGCGGGGTGGGTGAAGGGAGACGCTGGACAGTGTAATATAAGATATAATAATAATTTATAAATTATTAAGGGTGCATGGGGGAAAGGGGAGGGGGAAGAAAAAAAAAAGGAAAATGAGCGGATTCCGGGAACCCAAGAGGCAAGCGAATTTTGGGAATAATGAGGGCAACAAATATATAGATGTGCTTTACACAATTGATCTATGTATTGTGATGAATTGTATGAGCCCCAATAAATTGATTTAAAAAAAATAATAGCATTGAAATGAAATTGTTGGGTCACTGAGCATAAACAATTTTTTAAGTCATTTTATTGGGGGCTCATACAACTCTTACCACAATCCATACATACATCCATTGTGTCAAGCACACTTGTGCATTTGTTGACATCATCATTCTCAAAACATTTGTTTTCTACTTGAGCCCTTGGTATCAGCTCCTCATTTTTCCCCTCCCTCTCTGCTCCCCTTCCCTCATGAAACCTTGATAATTTATAAATTATTATTTTGTCATATCTTACGCTGTCCAACATCTCCCTTCACCCACTTTTCTGTTGTCCATTCCCCAGGGAGGAGGTTATAATCCTTGTAATTTGTTCCCCCTTTCCACCCCACCTACCCTCCACCCTCCCAGTATTGCCACTCTCAGCACTGGTCCTGAAGGGATCATCTGTCCTGGATTCCCTGTGTTTCCAGTGTGCATCCTCTGGTCTAGCCAGATTTGTAAGGTAGAATTGGGATCATGATAGTGGGGTGGAGGGGAGAGGAAGTCTTTAGGAACTAGAGGAAAATTGTATGTTTCATCATTGCTACACTGCACCCTGAATAGCTTGTCTCCTCCCGGTGACCCTTCTGTAAGGGATGTCCAGTTGCCTACAGATGGGCTTTGGGTCCCCAATCTGCACTTCCCCTCAGTCACAAAGTTTTGACTTTTTGTTCTGTGATGCCTGATAGCTGATCCCTTAGACAACTCATGATCACACAGGCTGGTGTGCTTCTTCCATGTGAGAGCATAAACAATTTTAAAGTGCTTAATACTTAGTGCTATGTTGTTCTTTGAAACAATAATACTAATTTAGACTACCACTAACAGTATATAAATTTTATATGGCAGATTTATTTTTATTGCCTTTTTAGATTCCTTGTGATGAAGGCTTACTGCAAGAAGAAAGTACAGATGGCCAAGACCAGCCATCTGAAGAGGAGACCAGCACCATCTCTGAATATTTTTTTAATGATATCTTTATTGAAGTTGATGAAATGGAATAAAATAGACTTTTTTTTTTTTTTTTTAAGCCTGGGGTTTCCAGAGTCAATTACATCAGCAAAGCAGTAATTAGAAGGAAACATCACTCTTTTTATTTAGGTTGATTTTGCATATTTAATAAGCTTGGTTTTGGCGCATTTATGATCAGTGGGAAACATTGTTGATTGATTCGCTGCTTTCATTCTGATTAATTCAATATTTTGAAAATGCCAAGCAATTAAGACTGTTTTCTCAGACAGACACCACACTTCTTGTGTACATTTTGACTTTTCTTGTGCTGGGCTCACAGAACATTTTAGAACGTCATGGTTAATGTCTCTGTATAAATCACAGGACCAATGTATTTGGAGATTGATTGTATTTCATGTTTATTGAACTTCTTTTTGTAAAGATTTTTTTTTAAATGATGAAGGCCTTTTCAATTGCCTCTAAGTGTATAAAAGTAAATTGTGAAACTCCATTTTAGTATGATAAATGCTAAACATTTTTCTAGCAACTGTTTTGACTGACTGAAAAATATGTATTTTTATAATTCACATCGATGTAACATTTGTCCTAATTGAAGAATTAGTATTTAAACTTATTATTTATAAAGATGAAACATCAAAGAGCCTATTTATTTTTAAATTTTTTATTTAAGAGGATATCCAGTCTTAATTATTTTCATCTCGCAGATTGTGGGTCAGAAGGCATTAACAAGTTTATGTTTGTTTCCTTACCCTCTTTAATTTTAAAGAGATTGTAAGTGATACAGCCCAGTATGTGGACAGTGTATATGTTTTGAATACATTTTTCTCATAGTATATGGACTTTGTACTGTGAAACTTTGTTTTTCTTATTTTGTAGATAATCTCAGGATTGGCATGAAGGGGAAAACCTTAATTTCTATGAGGCAAATTTCCTTACAAAATTAATCTATTCCTTTAAAAACAAACAAACAAACAAACTACAATTAATTTTTTGATCCCCCCCAATTAAATTCTGCACACAGAACTCTTAGGTCTTTAAGTACAGAACTTAATTGTGATGTTTAAAACAGAAAATAAAATAACAATTACGGTTGATAAAATTAGTGATTGTCAGCAATATGAATTTAAGGCAGTTTACAAATGTAACTCTAGTATTTATCCCCAAACAAACCTTCAGAAGTTCAAAGAAAAGTTCTAAAAGAGCTGTCTTTATTGTCATTTTATTGGGAAACTTCCTGGGTTCATAATCTGTAGTAGGAATTGGCAACTTTTTCTGCAAAATATTTTTGGCTTCAGGGTCATATCTGTGGCAACTCAGCCCCGCCACTGTGTGAAAGCAGCAGTAGACGACAACACTTAAACACAAACGGCTATCCCTGGGCATGAGCTGTCTTTTGCTGAAGCTTGCATTAGAGAGTCATTTTCTTAATATATGGTGCTGAAGTCTATGTGAGTCATAAGTTGTGCCTAAAATGGTTGATTGCATCATGAAATTATAAGTAGTTCATTTGAAAATGTATTTTAAAGTCTATGTAATTGTGTTTGTATATTATAAAAAGGTGGACAATTTTCATGTTCATTAGGAAAATAGGGTATGAATAGCAAGTTATAACAGTATTTTTAATTTATTGAAATTATTGCTATTAGAGCATTCTCATTCATTGTTTTATAGTGACATTTAATTTTTTGGTCATTAAAGAGTATAAGTCTAAGTGAAAATTCTCTATAGGTAGTCATATATTTCATGTGATTAACATGTCCCTCAAAAAATCATGGTATACAGTAAGTCATATTACTGTTTTAATGCTCTGTGTTTTAAAAATCCCATTTTGAAAAAGTTTGTTTTTCTTAATATTGAGTTTAGTACTAGATTGCCACAATTGAACTTTTACTTTATCCCCTGTATGGTATTTATTTTTTAACTTTGTTCATATCTGTCATTTGCTCATCTATAATAAATTTTATGGAAAATGTAATTTTTACTGTATATAAAGAATGGTTTTATCTTTGAACATTGTATTAGAGAATCAAGTCAGCCAGTTAAATTATCCTGTTATAGTTTTAAAACTAATATCCTAGAAAGGAAAACTTCATCAGTGTGTTTACCCTGCATGGGGGAAAGACTGTTCACCTCATGTTTTCAGATTCATACAAAGATGTTGCAGAGAATTTGTATTTTATTAAAAAGGAGCTATGATTAAAAATCTTTCCTGACTTTCCCTCTTGAACCTTTAACATCTAGCAAATGGTCAACACGATGATTTAAAACCCTGACTGTTGGTAAATGATCGAGACAGAGATAAGAATTTCCGTATCCACAGTTTATCACCATGTTATTTCAAATAGAAGTGACCACCCACAGCATCCTGCTTGAAGAAGTATTTGACAATAAAGCAATACCTGTCACTTGTAAGTTTTCTTGTTCCAAAGAAAGCAGTTATGTTCTATAGATATAAATTATGTAAATAAAGACTTTTATATCATTTATGTTTTTTCTTGTACAAGACTAAATAAAGGTATTTATGTACAGCTAACTGATACTGGTTATGTTTTTGAATTTTATTCCAACTGCAGTATATCTTTGCTTTCTTTCATACAAATGTGGTACAACTGGAAGGATTCATTTTTATTCTGACCTGCTATGACGGACTGAAAAAAAATCTTTGCTGAGTGAAAGAATAGGTTCTCCTTCCCCATTTGGGACATGTGAAGATTGCTTAATCTTTTGTTTATCACTCTATATAATGAATTTCTAGATATGAGAACCTGATTTCTTTCACTTTTTTTCTTTTCTCATTCTTTTTCTCTGTAGAGAAGACCAACTTTTCACTATGTGCCTGTCTGGCTGGAAAGTGATCTTCAGGAGTGGGTTCAGGTCCATGTTTGAAGGTGATCAAGACCATAGTCTCAAATTCCACCCATTGTTACCAAACCAGTAAGCCTGGTCTTTTTTATGATTTGGAATTTTGTTCATTTTTACTCACGCTGTGATCTAGAGTCACAGGTGTTGGTAGCCCAGCACCATCTTGTTCTTTTTGGCCCCAGGTGGTGGAAGCTGTGCTTTGAGCATCCCGTTCGTCTTTCAGATTTGCTTTCGCGTGTTTGATTTTCTTCAGTTGTTTTTGCTCACATTGGGAGGAGACCAATAGTTGTCTCTTAGACAACCGCTTGCAAATGTTTGAGACCTCAATTGTTATTTAGCAAGACTGGATGTAGAACATTATCTTTATGGACTAGTAGGCCACTTGACCTTCATGTCACTTGAGACTATCATCGTAAACTCTCAAGCCCACTGACTTAGTCCTTTAAGATGTTTGCTTACGGCTAAGAAGTTTTCTGAACTTGACCCCTTGGGATTCATTATGTTCTATATACATGGGTAAGGAGCCCTGGTGGCATAGAGGTTATGTGTTGGCCTGTGATCCACATAGAGGTTATGTGTTGGCCTGTGAGTAGTTCAGAAACTACCAGCTCCTCAAGAGAAAGACTGGCCTTTCTACTCCAGTAAATAGTCTTTGAAACCCACAGGGGAGTCAGCATTGACTATCGATGGCAGTGAGGTTGTTTTTAAAAAAAATTTTTTATATATGGGTATATAAGGGAGCTCCAAAAAGTTTGAGGAAAAATGAAATTAAATGACCATGAAATTGTCCCATGACATTTTGAAGCCCCCTCATAAGCTTCTTATTTGTAGCACATACAAATACACATGTAAAATTCCTCTGCCAAATCGGTGTATACTTGCAGGAGTACTCCCATACTCGGTCTCACTTCATTTATCATTGGCATCATAGGATTGTGGCCGTCGTAGCATTTCTCTTCACTGCCTTGCACTCTCACTACTTCTCTGTCTTCCTTTGCTTGGTGTGTGGTGCTGAGCTCTATTGGGCTTTGCCTTTCCCTCCTCCCTTCCTCGCTGTCTTTGATCAAAGAATGTTTCTTTTTGTATGGAACCTTTGCTTTGACTTTTTATAATATTGTTTTCATAAAATATATGTCCTTTTGTGAATGATTTATTTAACTTAATATCCTCCAGGTTCTATACTGTGAGATAGCTCATGGATTCCTCTCATTCTTTAATGTTGCTAATGTATTCATCCAGTGATTTACATTGTTTACGTTCTTTTTGGGGGGTGTTGGCAAGATGATTTAAAACTAATTTCCAACTGTCTAAATTTAAAAAAATTAACTTTCAGAACAGCTATTATTTATAATTTGGAGTTAATGGCAGTGTGATGTTTTTAGTTTATTATTTTTGCACTATACTAAGCTCTTCGAAAATAATAACAGTATTACAAATGAACTAAGAAGTCAAATAATTCTAAAATATTTCCCATCCCTCAAAAAACTTTTACATATTGTTGCTTACCTATTTCTAACATTCTGATCCCTTATTTACAAATGATGTTAGACCTGATTGCATATTTGTTCAATTTCAGACGGCAGAAATTGGTAACATTACTCAATTTCTTCATCACTAGTTTTAGTGGATGGCGTGATAGTTAGGTTTATTGTGCCAACCTGGTCAGTAGGACCATGTGGGCAGAGATTAATCAGGTCAGTTTGATTAGAGGGCAAAGAGATAAATGGCTCTGCAAGGCCTGCCCCGATCTCTCTTGCTCTTTGGTGATCAGACCAACTGATCACTGCTGTTTTAGCTAGTTCTCTGCCTCAACCTGTGTGCTACAGTACCTGTGGATCATGTTGCTACAGCTTGAGGCTACTTCGAGACCTGCTTTGCCACACTGCTGGTGCTTAACATCGCTTGAGCTTGAGGCTGGTGGATCCTCTCGCCTTGCATTGCTTGAGTCTGATAGTGCTACTGACTGTTGCTGATCCACCCTGCTGTCTGCTGCCTGAGGGCAAACTGCCTGTTTTGCCTGAGGGAAAACTCCACTGTCTGCTTCCTTGACCTTGGACAGAAACCGCCTCTGTGAGTTGAACTGTTCCACAAAAGTGTGTTGAACTGAGCCCTCTGTACTGCTGTGTGGACTAATTAGCTGTTACAGTCCTTCTTGCTGTATAAACCTATCCTTTTATATACATATATAATCACTGTGTAAATGTGATCAGTTGCATTAACTGGAATTTTTGTTGTTGAATTGTTAGGCACCATGACTCAGTGATTCACTGTGCAATAGAAGGAAATGCTGCCTAGTCCTACACCTTCCTCATAATTATGTTTGAGCCCATTGCTACAGCCAATGTCGATCCATCTCACTAAAGGTCTTCTTCTTTTTCACTGCCTTCTACTTTACCAAGCATGATGTGCTTTTCCAAGAATTGGTCTTACCTGTTCACCACTGGTGAATACAAGTATATTCCAACTCATAGGGACCTTATCATTTTATCACCATATTACCTTACCATAGTTCTTCTCACAGCTAAATATTTTACTTGTTTTGTTATCGTGCCAGCTGTGTAACATGTCAGGTGCCCCGCCTCTCTCCTATATCCCCAGCACCTCAAACGCACTGATAACATGTTACCCACTGCCAACCAGCTGATTCTGTCACCTAGCCACCGTATATCATGTTTCTGACACTTTACACCCTTGACCTTGTGGTTAATAGTCAAACATTACCAGCCAGCGCCACCAGGTGCTGGGGAGGCGGGGCGGGTGGAGGCATAATAAGTAAGGGGGGGATTTTTTGTTTAATATCTGAATAAGGAAACAATTTTTCCAAAGAGTTTTATTTCTGAGACCCATCAAGCACTTCTACTGGGTAGATCTTGAGTCACAGCGAAACTGTCGGGCAGAGTAGCACTGCTCCCTGCCTCATCTTCCTTCCTCAGGGCCGGTAGTGGGCTTAAACAGCTGACCTTACAGTTAGCAGCCTACTCGGTACTGATATTAAAACGTGCTGTCTCACATCCCAGAGTGCCCTTTTTAATATTAGAGAAAGCAGGAAACAACACCGAAGATGAATCGTGCCCGATTCCAGTAAATCTCAACTCGCTCTGCTCACAGCCGCCGAAGGCGCGGGCCTCAAGGATCCCGGGACAGCACCCGGGCACAGAACGCGCCCAAGCTCGCGATGGGACAGATCCTCGCGGGTTTGCGCCGCTCTTCTTTATTGGCTGAGCTCGGGGGCGTGGCGAGCGGCGCTGACCAATCGCCTGTGGCTCTCTTGGGCACGTGCCGGGGCTGGCCTGGGACCCTGAGCGGAGCCCGTGGGCCGTCTGCCGCTGCAAGGACGCGAGAGTAGCCGGATCCAGCGGACAAGGTCCCGGACGGGAAAGCGCCGGCCCGGACCAGCCTTGGCCGCGCGCTCGCGCCTCCCTCCCCCCTCCGTGCCTGCCGCCATGTGGGCCGCCCTGAGGTTAACAAGCCTGCGGCCTTGCGCCCGCGCCGCCGCCCCCCGTCTGCGAGCCTACCACGGGGACTCGGTGGCCACGCTGGGCTCCCAGCCGGATTCGGGTTCTGCCATCTACCAGGTAGGCTGGGTGAGCGCCCCAGCAGCCCGGGCCTCGAGCCCCCGGCCTGAGCCCATGATCGATCCCCTTTCCTCCGCCCGGGACGGACAGGAGTAGGCGCTGTCGGCCACAGAAAAGCAGATGCGGGGTGGGGCCACGCTCACAGCTGTGGCTGTTTTCTCTGGAGCCCCTTCCATCGAGATTCAGGGACGCACTAGGGTATCGTGAAGTTCGAAAACGAAAAAAACGCTAAAGCATATTATATATGTTTTAGTTCGCTTTTAGAACTGGCCCGGCTCCCCGTAGCTCTTTGAAATCAGTGGTTCTCAAGATTTGACTTGCCACTTGGGGAGTGTGTTGACCATACCCTGTTGTTTGCATTGCTAATGAAATCATGGAGGGGTTAGGGAGCAGCTAGCTTTGGGAACCACTGAGCCTGCACACCTCCCTCTGGATCGCCTTGCTTATAGACTTTAAATATTTGGTTATATTGATCGAAATCACTCCGCATTACCTTTGAGTGCCTTTTTTGAAAGTTAGAAAGTATCACAAGGTCAAAGAAACAACTCACAGTTAATGAGTTCTCAGAGCTGGAATATTTCGCAGTATCCCCCACTTGCTAAGCGGATTCAGAGGAGACATTTTAAGGACCTGTGTTTGAGGAAGCAAGGAGCTGCAAGAAAATCAAGCCGAGATCATCTCCAGCGAAATTTCTTGGGATCAGGAGAGAATGCTTAATTCAGAAACTTTAAGCGGCTTTTGTGGTCCTGTTACTTGTTATAGCTGTGGGCGAATGGAACTCATAGTTGAGCAGAAACAGACAATAAAACAGGCAGCCATGGCCCAGCATGATAAGTAATGTCGAGGTTTAGAAGAGGCTCAGGGAAGCTACAGATGGCAGTAGTGCAGTGAATCTGATGGTTGGGTAGGAGTCGTGGGTTGAGGGTGGAGGATGAGGGGAGGCGCTACAAACCAAGAAGTTGACAAGAATGTAGGTACTGGTTATGAAAGTACAGGGTGAGGAGGAGGACTTGAAAGGCATTAATGCTTGTGCCAACGTCATAGAGTTATGGAAATAATTAACACTTGCTTAGACTAATGTCTACAATGTAGTAAGCTCTCAAGAAAGACCGGTGCTTGTTACTTTTTCTCTTCTCCTTAGGTCAATATGTGATCTGCGCAGCTAGCTTTTGCCTCCGGAATGCTATGCAGCAAACATCTCAACTCTCATTGTCCAAAAGAGCAAATGTTTATTTTTCTCTCATAGTTCTGTGGTGACTCCGTTCCAAGCAATTCATCAAATTTAGATCTGCTCTACTTAGTTCTTATTCCTGGACTCAGGTGAAGGGGCAGTGGCTTTGGGGGGGTAGGAGAAGTGACCTTATGGTGGAGATTAGGGGGGGCCAGAGGAGAGAGGGAACTACATGGAAACACAGGGCTCTTTGAAAGTCGGCTTGGAATTTGGCATATTGCCACTTTTGCCCACCCCCCACTGGTCAAAGCAGGCAAAACAGGAAGATGCAAACTCAGTCACTCCTTGAGTGGATGCTGACTCAGCGACCCTAGAGGACAAGGTAGAGCTAACTGCCTCTGTGGGTTGCCAAGACCAAAATTCTTTATGGGAGTAGAAAGCCCAGTCTTTCTCCTGAGGAGTGATGGTGGTTTCAAACTGCTGAGTTAGCAGCCCAACACAAACCCAGGATGCCACCAGAGCTCCTTCAAAGACTGAAGTGGGGAACCTTGGCAAGGGTGGGAGAGAAGGGAAGTTTTGAACAAGTATGTAATACAGTCTACCCATGGTCCACGATGGCTGCTTAAGCTCCAAAGCATTGTATCTGAGTTTCAGAAATAAGTAGGTGACAGGGTGAGTAGGCAATAGTGTACTGTCACTTGGCTTGTCTTCTTTTTAAGGAACCCACCCAGAAGTCATATCTCACAACTTCTGCCTATATTTCACGAGTTCGAATGGGGTTCCAAGGACACCCCTGTGACAGGATTCCAACAGGTTCATGGAAAAAGAGAATGAAAAGAGAACGATTCTTCTCCGTGAAGTTTTGTTTGTACCGCATGTTACCTTTTCTAGCTCGGGGCTCTGCCACCTGAAGGAAACTGATATTCCATTATTAAAGAAGACAGGGTGTGGACAAGCAGATACTTGTCTCTACCACAGACAGCATGGCGAGAGCGGTGTGTTTCCCTTAAGCTATCTGAGGTGCTACACAAGATCCCTTACGTGCGCCTCCTGGAGATCTGGGATCTCCAGCTTCAAGCAGTTAACTTTGATGCAGACGCACCTCCTCTTAAAAGGGGAGCAAAGGATACGGCATTGCCATGGATTGAGATTGGATTGGCACAGAGAGATTCTATTTCCTGGAGTCCTGACCACATTCCACTTTGTCAGTTTCCCTGATCTCCTATTTAGAACAGTAGTATAGTACTGCCTACTCTCTCTTCTTCCACCACCGTGGACAAAGGGGCTTCAAAAAGTTCCTGGCCAAATGGAACGGAAAGATAATGGAATTTTTTCTGGGATCCTTTTGAAACCTCCCCGCACTTCAGAAATCCTTGGTCATTAGTGCCTGTTTTCTGTTTCTTAACTGGGAGACTGACTTATGTGGGTCAAAGATCCCTTATAGAGCCAGCTCTGATCCTGATTGGTGCTCTTCTACATTGGGAAATGTAGTTGGCAATTGTACTCCGGGATTTGGGTCCTCTTTCACAGAGGTGCCCGGACGAAGGATGAGGAGATCTGCTGCTGTAAAGATTGACAGCCGTGGAAGCCCTCCATAGGGTCACTATGAATCAGAGTCGGCTCAGTGGTGGTGGGGTGTGTGTGTGTGTGTGTGTGTGTGTGTGTGTGTGTGTGTGTTCAGAGGTTTGCTTGCTTTCCCTGTGTGTATGTGAGCTGTTTTTGCCAGCTCTGAAGCTTGGTGTCTGATTGCAAAGTTGGCAGACTAGGAAATAGAGTGACGTTAGAGGGCATGAAATTTTGATTGATGTGGGAGGGGATCGAAGTGAAAATAAACGTTGACCTGAATCTCAGCTTCTAGACTCTCCAGGGGGAGAAGGACTGTGTCGTCGTGATCTAGTCCTGTGATACTGTACAAGCAATGCCATGAGTAGATAGATGCCTTTAACAGCACTTACCTTCTCACAGTTGGTTGTCAGGTACTGCAGGGTCTGTCCTGCCACCGAGCAACCCTGTGTACAATAGAGGTGAGCTCGGCCTTGTTCTGGGACATCCTGACAGCCCTGTGTTTGAGTCCATCGCGGCAGCTCCCGTGTCCATGGGCTTTCCCTTTGTCATTGGCCTTCTGCTTTCCCACTGTGATGTCCTTCTCCAGAGACTGGTCTCTCCTGCCAGCATGTCTAATGGATGTGAGATGAAGTCTTGCCATCCTTTGCCACACAGGGGCATTCTAGTTATACTTCTTCCAAGCAAATGTGTTCATCCTTCTGGCATTTCATGGACTGTCCCGTATCCATAAGCCACACCGCAATTCAAACGTATCACGTCTTCTCCGATCATCCTTCTTCGTTGTCCGGCTCTCACATGCGTCTGGGGTGATGGAAAAGATCATGGGTTGGTCAGGTGCACCTTCGTCTTCACCTGACTTCTTTGCTTTTTTAGCACTGTATTTTTTGGGGTGAGGTTATTACAATAAAGCTTGATAGATGAAGAAATTTGAATTCACATAATTTTGAGGGGTCATGAAATATTTCCCCTCCAACCCTTTAGAAGCTGCAAAACACCATTAAAAAAATCATTTTATTGGGACCTTTTACAGCTCTTATCACCATCCATCCATCCATTGTGTCATGCACATTTGTACATATGTTGCTATCATCATTTTCAAAACATTTTCTTTCTACTTGAGCCCTTGGTATCAGCTCTTCATTTTTGCCCTCCCACCCCCCTCCCTCAGGAACCCTTGATAAATTATAAATTATTATTTTCATACCTTACGTTGTCCGCTGTCTCCCTTCAACCACTTTTCTGTTGTCCGTCCCCCAGGGAGGGGGTTATATGTAGATCCTTGTGATCGGTTCCCTCTTTCTTCCCCACCTTCCCCTCCTGGTATTGCTACTCTCATGATTGGTCCTGAGGTTTTATCTGTCTTGGATTCCCTGTGTTTGCAGCTCTTTTTTGTACCAGTGTACATGTTCTGGTCTGGCTGCATTTATAAGGTAGAATTGGGGTGCAAAAACCATTCTTAGCATGTGGATTTTTCAAAAGCAGGGCTGATCGTGGGAAACGTGAGCTTCATTTGGACCACTCAGTGAGGAGAACTGACAGGCTTTTATGGCCTTTCTGCAGGACCAAAATCCCTTAGGAATGCCCACAATGCACTTTAGGAATTGCTAATATTTGAGATCTGAGCTTCTGTTACGTACGGTCTGTTCCCTGGTTGCTCACTGAATTAAGCTGGAAGATAGATTTCCCTGAGACCAGTTTGAAGAGGGTTGTCAAATCAGTTAGTTACATGATAGTTGAATGGAACCATGAAGGTTGACAAGCAACCAGCTTCTTGGTACAACAAATGTAGATGCAGGTGTGAGAGTGGAGGTGGGCAACAGTGTTAGTACTTCCTCTTTGCATCCTGGTTTTTGTGGTTTCCTGTTGCTTTTCACATTTTATAGGCATCTTTTGTAGTAGGTTTGCCTTTGATTTCCTGACTGGGGCTTCCATGAGCATCAATTGTGGATTCAAGCAAATGAAATCTTTGGCCATGCCAATCTTTCCTTGTTTATCATCATGTTGTTCATTGGTCCAGCTCAACAGTCATCTTTATATTGAGATGTAACCCATACCCCATGTCTTCAGTAAGTGCTTCAAGTCCTCTTTGCTTTCAGCAAGTTCTGGTGTCATCTGCATATTGCTGCTGGTTAATGAGCCTTTCTTCAATTCTGTTGCTTCATTCTTCATATCTAGTTTCTTTGATTATTTGCTCAACAGGGATTGAAAAAGACTGATGTCTACCGTTGTTGACTCTGCCAAAGAACTCTCCATAATCCTTTTTGTAAGACTGGTCTTTTTCTTACCAAGCCCTTTAGTGTCTCCTTTCTTGGAAATGCTCTTATTTCAAAATCGAGGACAAATTGCTGACTATAAATTCTTGGTTGGCTTCTTTTTCCCCCCAGAGTTTTATGTCATCCCATTTCTTTCTTCTCAGCATGGTTTCTGGTGAAAATTCTAAATTTATTCTTACTAATAAGTTTTCTTTGTCGGTGACTCCCCCCCCTCCACTCCCCCGCCCCCCACACCTGCATCCCAACGCTGCTCTCAGGAGATCGGAAAGTTTGACTCCAGTATGTTAACAGTGATTTTCTTTGGGGTCTGTCCGGGCTAGGGCTCTTCCAGTCTCTTGTGGTAATTTCCACCACTTTCCTGATGGTCAACAGCTCTTGAACGATTTTCTCCGTGGTTTTTTTTTATGTCTTTTTATCTGACGTTCCTCGCACATGTACGACATTCCTCTTGATCGTGCCCCACATAATTATTAGACTTTCTTCAGATATTTGGCTTGTTTTTGTGGCTTGTGCTTGTCATTTGGTATTGAGAGACTTGTTTCAAGCTTACTAATTCTTCCCTTCATGTGTCAACTCTACTGCTGAGGCAAACTGACCAAAGTGATGCCATTTTGTTGACTGTTAGATGACCTGCGTGCTCACCCTTCCCTTCTTGGAAGTCCCGCTAATGATTGATTTTAGAATGGACTCTTGTGTTCCCAAGATCAGGACATTATAATTAATCTCGTTATTCTTCAATATTGTTCCTTTTGATAAATGGTTCTCAACCTTCCTAATGCCGCAACCCTTTAATACAGTTCCTCAGGTTGTGGTGATCCCCCAGCCATAAAATTATTTTCGTAGCTACTTCATAACTGTAATTTTGCTACTGTTATTAATTGGGCAACCCCTGTGAAAGGGTCGTTTGACCCCAAAAGGGGTCCCGACCCACAGGTTGAGAACTGCTGCTTTTGATGTTGTAATCCGAAGGTTGTGATTAATTTTTATTCTTCCATATTGTTCCTTTTTGACGTTATAATCAATCCTGTACCCTGCAGTGCTCACTTAATCTAAAGAATGATAACGTTAATTTTGCTTTCTGTGTTTGCCATACCTGCTCACTCTATGGGAAAGCTCCTGATAAGTGGGATTTGCCTTATCTCTCTACTCTGCACTGCAGTCTGAAGGATCACTTTAGAATTTTTTTTTTTCACATTAGATTCTTGCAGTCCAGTTAATCTAATAAAGACTCTTCTTAATTTCAAGACATTTTAGTGGCTGTCATTTACTTGAACCTGCAACATGGCTTTGCTCTTTCAATTTATTACTTCTAATATGTTGGTACTTCTAGATTTCTGTTTGCTGTATTTATTTGATTTACAATTTTTCATTTATTTAGTCAGAGTGCTCTTGTAATGTTTTCCTGTGGGGGGTGTGTGTGTGTGTATTTGTTGACGAAGTGGTTCTGGGTGGGTGGTGGTCCTTGTCCACCCTAAGCCACCATGGTTGTTGGGCTTACAGCCTTGGAGCCCAGAATGCATACATCTCACTGTTCTGCTGGTTTAAAAACAGCCCTCAACTCAAAGTCTGTCTGTCTTATAGAGCTGTTTCAAGAGGTATAAGAAGTTAAGGATACATTCCTAAGAAGCCTAATTACCACCCCAGGAGCTCCCAAGACCAGAGGCCTCTCAAATCATACTCTCTGCGGTCGAGTTCATTCTGACTCACAGGAATCCTATGGGTTATAAGATGGTGGTAAATCTTTAGGGGAATAAAAAGCCTTCTGTTTCTTCTGTGGAGTGAACGGGAGATTGGAACTGCTGACCTTGTAACCCACTATGCCCCCAGGGCTGCTGCACAGAGGCCTCTCTAAATGCAAAATGAACTCACTGCCGGCAGGTTGATTCTGACTCCTAACAAGCGACCCTACAGCACAGAGCAGAACTGCCCCTGGGTTTCTGTTCCTGTGACTCTTGATGAGACGAGAAAGCCGGCATTCAGTCCCCTTATCCACGTCAAGGGACGTTCTACAAGCTCTTCTAACACCACAGCTTGGTGATGGCTGCAAGAAGTGTGGCCCAGAGCTTTGTTTTTGTATGAGATGGTTTACAAGGAGTTTCTGTCTTTGCTTAATATGAACAAAAGCATCTCAACTTGGGCTTAATCATGGAGCAAGTTCTTAACTTCCCCTGCCTCACGCCCTTAATACCAATAATAGATACTGTGATCATCATTGAAAGACAGGGAAAGTATCCCATACCAAACCTGTTCTTTGGGGTATCTTTCCAGTTTACCCTTGATAAAAACCCAGAGATGGAAATATAGGTTGGTGCCCCTTTATTTTGGCTGTACATTAGAATTACATTCCAACAGGGACTTCCTAAAGATCTTACTTAATGCTTAGATCATCCCCAAGATCAATGACATCAGAATCTCTGGGTAAGAGGGAGGAACAGACATAGGCTCCCCCCCCCTTAAACGCCCCAGTGACTTCAGTGTGCAGCCAGTCAGACCCCACAGGTGGGCCGTGACCCAGCAAAGAACAGAGTAGTGACATATCGTCTTGGGCTTTATTGTGATAAAAAGGAGATGGTTTCTTACTATTTTCTCTGTTTTGTTTCTATTTCAGGAAAACTATGAACAGATGCAAGCACTAGTAAATCAACTTCACGAGCGAGCACAGCATATAAGACTGGGTAAACAGCAATTATCCTTTCATTTATTTTTCTCAATGAAGATGTCTGCATAGTTACTGGTTTCAGGAAAGCCAGGCAGCATTAAGCGTTTAACTCTTCACCACATTTGGTACTATATTGGCATTTTATTTCCACTTCTATTACTGTCAGATTCCCGCCCCCCCTCCCTGCTTCTATAGCATTAGCTCTGTTTAGGATGAATTAGAAACTAAAATTAACCAAACTTTTAACAACACAACCCTGAAATTTTTTGTTTTACTTTAAGCGACTAAAACGTTTCCTGCTCTTCAGCCATGCTTGTGCCAGACACTGAATTTTGCACAGAATTTTCTGCGTGTTCTATTGTAGTGCCAGAGCGAGATTAAGCCACACACAATTTTAATTAAAGTTGAGAAACTGCATTAGCTGGCGGTCCAGGCGAGAGGCTAGTTCTTCATCGACCCTGAGTGCTTCATGAGGGGAGTTTCTAAACCGTGGATGAAACAAGGCACAAGGGCAGGTGGCGTCGTGCTAAATGGACCAATAGGAACTTATGGAAATGAAACGGGGTTTACAGCAACATCAGCACTTTCAAAACTAAATACAATGGGTCAACAGTTACAGAAGTTACTAAAGGAATTAGAGTAGCTACAAAGTGGCCACACTTGGGTCGATACAAAATGGTTACACTCAGACTAATTAATACAACATATTAAAGGAGCTGTATTAAAGGGCTGCAGCATTAGGAAGGTGGAGAACCACTGCTATAGAGTATTAGGGAGGAAGACAGCTCAGCATCTGGAATCAAACCTTTCTGGACCAGACAATTTAGTGTTTGGGTCTTGAGAGCAGACAGTGTGGCATTTTGGCCCTGGTTTTGAGAGTGGGGCAAGACAACCTGAGAGGGATTGCCTGGCGCCCTGTGGTGAGACCAGTCACACTGAGACTCAGGGAGGTTTCCGGGATGGAAAGTAAGAACTTTGTTCTTGGAGGAAAGGTGAGCCTGGCCCCTCCTGCCCTCCCCCTGCCTAGTAGGTGTACTTGACCCTGGAGCAGTTCCGCTTGGAATGCCTAAACCGTGGCTCACCTGCTGACACCTGATGTGCACCCCACCCCCTCGTGGTGACATTAGAGGGCACTCCGCTCACTTTGTTTGTTGCCATGAGCATACTTTTCTAGTTATTGTTTGCTGTTGACCTTTCATCATGGAATTGTTACACATTGTGATCGACTTTCATATTGTGAAGAGAGCTAACTTTTGCCAGAGCGTCCTGAGGCAGCGTCCTTGGAGAGAACATTGCTACTAGTTGTGGCAGTTCAGGAGCTTGGCCCGTGGTAAAATCTTGCAGGTAGGGAGCTGGACTGGTCTTGCTGTTCTAATAACGGAGCAGTTTTTCATTCATGCATTTGTTCTGTCTGGTGTATTTTCAGTAGCTCATAACTTGGGACAGAGGAGTAGCTCGGAATGATAGGCAGTCCTTGTAAGCAGGCTCTCCTGTGTAACAGATCAATCACAATTCATTGGAAAGGGCAGAAAATAATTCCGAGCATTCATTTGGAATATTGGAGTCGCTGTCTTTTTTACTATAGCAGTTTAGTCAAAATCAACCACACCCCTGAAATCCTTCACCAGGACATGAACAGATGTCAAGCAGTGATTCGTTGAAGCCAAGACTTCATTCAGATGGTATTACTTGCTCCTTTCTACCAGGAGCGTTTAATAGGGAGAGGTTTTCTACTCCTGTAAAGAGTTATAGTCTCAGACACACACAGGGCTAGTTTTACCCTATCATATGGGGCCCCTGTGCCTTGATTGAAGTTGTTTTATGTAATTCATATATCTGGTTGTTGAACTCAATTCATTCAAAATTATGTTCAAACACCGAAAATGTCAAGAACTGAGCATATTTTCCCCATAAGAAATAATTAAAAATCAAATAATTGGTTCCGAGGCCCCAAATTTACACTTGTAAATTATTTTTCCAGGACTTTAATACAATGCTAACAGCTGTAGATTGGTGAAATACTCCCTAAGACACCTAAACACAATAAACAAGTACATTAACTATCAGAACACAGCGCTGGAAGTAAGCCCCACTGGGGCAGTTCGACTCTGACAGAGCGTTGCTGAGTCGGCATTGGATCCTTGTCTGATGGGCTGAGTGCAAGAAGAGGCTCGGAGTCTTTTTAATGAGTCACAGCTGCGTGTGCAGCAAGTGAAGGTGATGGTGATGAAGAATTTGTTGCAAGTGGGAGTTGGTCCAGTCCATTCACAGCGAAGGGCAAGTTTACATAAGGTTACAGGGCAATATGAGTGGTCCATAGTCAGCTGCTCATGACCTGGGGTTCCTGTATATTGAGGGATCAGGGATCTATAGACTGAAGAAAACAAGTCAGTTTGTTTACTTAAGAAATTTGGCCGGGGCCAGCCCCAATCCCAACTATGTGGCACACCCCTACCCCCCC
>NW_022111373.1:81157724-81177134 GCF_000313985.2 Echinops telfairi | reverse complement strand
CAAGGGCTCAAGTAGAAAGAAAATGTTTTGAAAATGATGATGGCAACATATGTACAAATGTGCTTGACACCTCAGATGTATGTACAGTTTGCACTAAGAGCTGTAAGAGCTGTAAGAGCCCCCAATAAAATGATTTAATAAAGAAAAGAAATTTGGCTGTGGGTAAGTTGAATGAATGATCTGAGAAACATGTTGTGTTTTGGACTAAACCTTACAGTAGATTTCTCTGATACCAAGTTCTCTGGAGATCTTAGATCATGCACCTCTAATCGAATCGTGCTTTTTCATAGGAGGTGGTGAGAGAGCCCGAACCCTGCACCTATCAAGAGGAAAACTGTTACCCAGACAAAGGGTCGACAATCTTATAGACCCAGGGTTGGTATCTACCTGTGTGCTCACACTGTTCTCATTGGATGAATTCAAACAGATTCTTTTTTTCCCACAATAGTTTAATTGGCATGTAGTTTACATATCATACAATTCAATAGTTGCGTTCAATCATATCAAGGAGAATTGTATAATCATCACCACATCAATTTTAGAGCATTCCAGCCCCCGCCCCCCCAGCCCCATGGTTACATTGCCTTTAAGATGAGTTATGCAATTACAATCTGTTCTGATGCTCCTTCTCCACTCCCGCCTTCATTACTTACTCCCCAAATACCCTTCCCCTGCCTGTCCCCCACCACCCACCCCTGTATTTCCCCCTATACCCCCTTGCATCAGTTATTATCATTCTGCATCCACTCCTCCTGTGCTTCACAGCTGGGAGACTCAACAGAAAACAATTAAAAACAAAATCAGACTAAGGTGGTAAGGCAAAATCATAATTATGCAAAGACAAAAATACAAATAATTCATAAGAAGTAAAAGACCCCCATCAGCATTCAAAAATCCAAGGAAGATGTTTCTGTCATTGAACCAGTGTCGGAGCCTGCCAACGAGTTGAAGGGTCCTGAAAGGGGGAGTGAGGATTAAGGAAAAAAAGAGAGAAAGTATTGGGAGGGCAACAGTGAATACTGAAGCCCCGAGTTTATTCTACACCTTCCTTTTATACATGCAGAAACAACCCGGGGTTATAGTTTTCTCATTGTTAAGCAAGCACATTGGATACACATCAGCAACTCTTATGTTTTCCAAACCAAGCATCCTTGAGAAAATCAACCATCCTGATTTCCCAGAACTCGCATACGTCCTTGTTCTTTTTCTTAGTCTCAATGTCAAGCTGCAGAAGCAAACAGCAGATACTGACACCTGGGTCATGAGACTTCTCGGCCGGTTCAAGGCTGAGTCTTAATGGCCTTCAACAAACCCGTAAGAGATACTTGCACCCACAACAACTTCAGGGTGTGTCTGTAGGGTGGCAACTGGCCAAGTGTCTAGTTCGATCCGGCATAATCCAGATTACAATGGTCGCTGCTGATAGGAAGGCTGTTCAAGACTCTTGCCTGTGGTAAGAGAGGATCTGCCAGCGACTCAGCCTGACTAGATTCCCTGCAGGTGGGTTTGGGCTCCCGCCGTCCCCTAGTCCTCCACAAATTGGGAGTTCACGATTTTAGCTCTGATGCTTTTCCCCTCACCATATTCATATTTTGTCATTGTCATCTGTGGATCCCATGAGCTGGTGTGCTTCTTCCGCCGTGTGGACTTAGCTGGCAGCTTGTTTGAATACAGGCCTTTAAGATCCCAGACACTATTCCGATTTATAGCTGGACACCATCTGCTTTCTTGACCATGCTTAGCTGTAGCACCCTTGTCTTCAGCGATCCTTTCATGAAGGTGAGTATCGAGCAGGGCCATGATGTAATAACTAATTTTTAAGTTAGAGCTAGGAGTTAGTTCAGATTCAAATTCTTATGGTCATGATAGAAATAAACATTTTAAATTCTGAAAGTATTAGCACACTCTAAGAAATAAAGTCCCTTGTCTCATCCCACTACCCTGACATAAATGTTCTGTCACTCATTCGACAGCAAGTGTTTTTTGAAAGCCTACTCAGTGTTAGACATTGTTTGCGGTGCTAGTGACACACCAAGGAACAAAGTAGACAAAGATTCTTGCCCTACTTGGGTTTGCATTGTAGCAGGGGGAGATAGAAAAGAAACAAAGTGCAATACATAAATTCTAGTGTCTGATAAATGGCATGGGGAACAGTAGACCAGGGTAAGAGGGAAAAAGGGTTGGGACCTTGTTGACGTACATGGGGTGATCAGCATAGGCCTCATTGATTTAGTGACATTTGAGCAAAGACTTGAAGGTGGGGAGAGAGGGAACTCTACAAATATTTGGGGGAAGTATTAAGGCAGAGAAAACCTAGGGGGAAATTCAAGGAGCTGCCAGGAGGCCAGAGTGACTCCAAAAAAGGGGTGAAGAGAGAGTAATAGGTGGTGTGGGATTGTGTAACATCTTGTTGGCTGCCCTAAGAGTTTGGGCTCCTTCCTTGAGAGATAAGGGAAATATGCCAGGGTCTCAAGCAGAAGTCTGTTATGGTTTATCTGACTTCACGTTTTTCTGCCTGCTGCGTTTGAGTAGGTGTATTAGTCTGGGTACTTTGGAGAAACAAATCCACAGCAGCTCATGTATAAGAGAGTTTTATGTAAAGAAAGTGTGCATCACGAAAACATCCCAACCCAATGCTGCCCAAGCCCACAAGTCCAACATTAACCCATTAACCCAACACCAGTCCACAAAGTCCTCCACCTCACAAAACAGAGGCAATGATGCCGACTGCAGGAGGAAAGCTGAGCAGTGAACGAACAAGCATCTCAGCACTAGCAGGGGTCTCCATACGGCTGCTCCAGCACCCAGGGCTGCATCGGGATAGGTCCATGTGGTTTCTCCTTGGGGATGTCTTGTAGGAAGTCAATTTTGCAAGCTGAAGCAGGGAACTGCTAAGGCAGCTGCACCCTGGTGCGACCATCACAAAGCGAGAGACCCGAGAACTAGAAAGGCGAGGCTCACCACCCATTTATCCTTCCGCCTTCAATTAGCACCAGGTGATTATCGGCCAGGCTGGCACAATTAACTAACTCAGTAGGCTAGGGCAGTAGGGATGGAGTTAAGACAGAAGACTCCTCTCTCAGTGATTCCAGGGTGAGATGAATGTGACTTAGAGGAGGATGGAAGTAGTTGGGTGGTGAAGGCAGTTAATTTTGAATTGTGCACATAGAACCAACAGGGTTTCCTGAAGAGTTGGCTGTGGGGTGAGAGAGTAGATAGAGTCCCCTAAACATTTTTCTTACGTTAAATTTTAAAATATCAATACAGGATATATTGAACATGTAGACCAACATAAAGGCAACCGCTGTACACACCTAGTGTATATCCTTTCAGACCGCTTTTGTACATGCATGCATCCTACCCTACTTGTGGGGAGTTGGTTCTAGCTCATAGCAATTCTGTTGGACAGAGTAGAACTGCCAAGTAGGATTTCCAAGGCTATGAATCTTACGGAAGCAGATGGCCAATCTTTCTCCTGTGGAGCAGTTGTTAAGTTCGAACCACCAACCTTTAGGTTAGTAGTTGCACTTCCAGGGCCCAGGTATATGTATCATGTATTCCATATGAAGAAGCTTCAAAAAGTTCATTAAACAATAGATGGAATGAAAAAGACAATGGAATTTTTCTATGAAAATTTTGAAGCCTCCAAAATATTCACATTGGTTTTTTTTTTAATTTTATAAATCCTTTTCTTAGCAGTTTAAAATTAACTCTTAGAATTTTTATAGGATTTATGTATACATATATATAATGTGAATATGTGAATCATTGCCATGTTAAAAACAACTTGGCTTTTCTAGATATGACTATTTAAATGTGATTTAAAAAACAAAAATGTCATTAGCAGTTCAAGCAGCATCCCTTTGCCCCCGACAGGTCTCCATTTCTGGAATTGTGCCAGTTTGCAGGCTACCAGTTATATGGTAAGGAGGAGGTCCCCGCTGGCGGCATCGTCGCAGGCATTGGCCGCGTGTCCGGGTGAGTACTCATCGCCTCCACCGCACACCGGCAGCCTGCATGCACTCCGCATGTTGTGTGCAGCTTGTGTGTTTGTGTTAGTTAGGCCGAGGCTTTCCACCCTGATACATATTAAACCCACCTGAAATTTTAAAAACAAAAGTTACAAAGGAAATAAAAATCCAAGGAAAACCTCTGGGCTCCAATCTAGCCCTCCCTGTTTCATCAGCTCTCTAGGGAGGGGCTTGGCTTGAGTAGCGCGGATCACTCAGTAAACAAGGTAAGTTCGGGCTTGTTATGGGGCTCTTGCTTAAATGTAGATTCGATTCAGTGTACTTGGGAGGAAAAGAGAATTCTCAGCAGGGGACTGGAATGGACTGGTTCTAAGCCTTGTTTTCAAAGGTTCTACAAAAAATTCGCTCAACCATCTCAGAGGAAACCCACTGTCTTATGGGAGGAGTTTTCAGGATGTGGTTCCCTAGACAGCAGCATCTCCTGGGAGCTTGTTAGAAATGCTCATTCTCAGACCTTTTTCAGAAGTACTAAATCAGACACCTGTCAGCTATATTTTGATAGGCCTGTCTAGTGTTCCTGTATTCTCATAGGCCCTCCTGGTGCTCAAAAGCTAAGTGTGAGAATGACTGGAGACTTAGGAAAGCTAGATGGCTAGATGTTAGATGTATTGAGACATGGACACACAGAAGAAATACAGAGTTAGGGCCCTTTGAGCCTCTGGTCCCAGCACTGTCACCTGATCAATACATAACCTTGCTTTGTATGTTTGTGTTTAAGGACACCTTATTTACTACACATTTTGCTGATTCATTAGCATCGACCGCAAGGCCAACAGCACTGTAACTCATCCTGTGTTGTAGGGTACAAAGGAGACCTCAGATTTCAGGTACACTTTAAGTAGAACATGTATTAAGGCTGGAGCAGGACAGAGACAAGACAAAGGTCATGACACATCATCCAGATGAGGGAGAGCATTAGCATATTGATGATTATAATGATCAAGGTGATTATAATGGTGTCTAAAGGTGGAGATTTAAGTAGGACATGGGAGGACAAAGGAAACTCACAGAATCATGATTGGCAGCAGATCAATACATCACAGTTGCAGGTGAGACTATAGAGAATGGGAATGGGGCCATGATTGGGACACAACATTCGGCTAGGCAGAAGTGCTTATAAGATTGGTTCAGGGCCTCAGGGCATGACTCATGACTGGGCAATCCCTGGTATAGCATCTCCTTCAAAGATACCCCCAGGCAAGCCCCTAAAGGAGATCGCTTTTCCCTGGGCTGGCTAGTGGGGTGGTGGTACCCTCTGTCTGAGGGTAAGCTTGTCCACATCCCTGTTAGTGGCCAGAAGGATTTCAATGGAGGGTTAATCCATGGGGGACTCTGCAAATGGATTTTGGGCTTTCGCTGTCATTTCCATAGCCTTCTGCAAACCCAGTGCACACAATTTAAGTTCTAATACACCTGAAAGAAGCTACCTAATATATATTCATCCCCCTCCCACCGCCCCACCTGCGGTGAGGCACCTCACAGCCTTCTGGCACTGAGGAGCACTAGACAAGCATGTCAATACCGGAAGTGCTTTAAAATGGCCTGTAGGCTATTTTATTCCGGGCACTCAGTAGACCAAGAAAAGGATACTTGTTTATAACTTGAGAACTGAAACAAGAACCCAGAGAGGTAAAGTAGAGAACACTTAAGACATCAGAACAAAGCACAAGCCAGAAAATAAAGGCTTTAAAATAAAAAAGCATAAGTAAGAAATTTGTAATTATCCTTTCTTACATGTTTGGTGGGGAGAGAAATGGGGTGGGGGAGGACAAGGACTTATTCAAAGTGTCCACAGCCATTACGACTGGGGATATAATGAAGAGAAAATGCCCTTCTGCTAAAGGGGCGCCGATGGCACTCAGACATCAGCATTAGACTGCTAACCGCAAGGTGGGCAAACCCACCAGTCACTTGGAAGGAGAAAGATGAAACTATTTGCTCCTGTAAAGATTTATAGCCTCAGAAACCATATAAAGCAGTGGTTCTCAACCTTCTTAAGGCTGCAACCCTTTAATACAGTTCCTCATGTTGTGGTGACCCCCCCAACCGTAAAATTATTTTCGTTGCTACTTCATAACTGTCTATTAGTTCTGTGTAGCCATTGCAATGTATGGTTAGTGGGTTTTTAGAGGACGTTAACAAGTTGTAATGCCAGTGAGAAATGTTCAGGGTTGAGTCGTTTATTGGGACATGTCACAACGTTCTTTTAGGTTTGCTGATAAGTACCCAAAGGGGCACACATACCACTCCTCTGTGAACCTCCCCCTGAAGGCATTCAGCTCAGGCTCTGTGGGTCAAGAAACCCAGCTCCTCTCAATTAAGTGCCCTGAGGCACCCCCAAAGGCACTGAGTTCCACTTCCTTGGGTCAGCAAGCCCACCTTCCCCAATTTAGCGTTCACCCCATTCCACAAGCCCGCCTCCTGCACATCCCTGAGCTGTGTGGGTTGGGAAGTCCATCACGCTCCTCCTTGCTCTGCTTCCTGGTTCTGCTGCTCTTCCTCTGATGTGATAGCTGTGTTCTGGACCCAGGAGGGTCACTGTGCAGGGAACTCAGGTTCTGAGGACTTGCTCCATTCCTGGCTCCGGCTGGCCGTGAGATCCCTGCTCCATTTCTCAGAGGGCTCATTTGATATACAGCCGAGTGGCATTCCAGTGAATCCTGTTCACTGTAACTCAGAGGTGACTCCTAGATCTCTTTCCCCACCTTACGGGACCCATGTAGGGAAAGGCCATTTGTTGGGAAGTTAAGAGACGTTGGCCAGAAGAGCCACATTAAATCATTCATTGCCTCTGCACTCAGCTTATAAGGTGTCCAACTTGGAAGAAAACAATTGCATTTGGGAATTATACAGGCTCAGGACTTGCTGAAAGTAGTTTAAGAGAAAATGGAATTTATTGACTTCCTTAACTGAGAAGTGCGGACCTAGGTTGGTCAGGAAGGCAACAGTATCATCAGGCCACAAGCTGTTTGTGCTCCTGCTCTGCGCCTTCTGCTTTGGCTTTGTTCCCAGGTGGACTGCAGACACCCAGGCAAGCACGCCTCCAGGCAGCTGCAGTGGGGAGAGAAGCCCAAGTGGTTAAGCTTGGATGGAGCCCGCCCGCCTCCTTCTCTCAGCCAGCATGCGCATGTTGAGTCAAAGGGTGCAGAGTTGCACTCCGGGTCAACTTCATTGAGCCGCTGGGCTTTCTGATAAGACAAGGCCCTTTCTGAAAGAAAGAAGAAAGAAGAAGAGTTCTGTTGCCAGAGTTACGGATGTTGGGCTGATAAAACCGACAGACATCAAATACTGTGCTTTTTGTGGACCCATTCTATATCCCATTCTGTAACCTATTTGTGACCTTTTACTAGACAGGCAAAAATGGGCATGCCCTTGGCCAAAGTCACCTATCTAGCAATTAGTAGAACCAGAATTTCAGTCTCCTTTTGGCTGATGTCACAGCCTGGCCTCTTTCTGGTACAAGAATTTGTTAAACTTTCCCAGTCAGCGCCCCCAGTGGCGGAGGGGTGTGAGCACACACCCTGGAGTCCTGGCTTCTGGTCCAGCAACCTTTGAGGTCTCGTTTGTTCTTATTAAATCCTACAAGTTAGCATTACACGCCATAAATGTTCAGCTAGAAAGGGTTCTGTGAGACTTAGTGAGTGAAATGGAGGAGCTGAGCCCTGCTGGCCACATAGAAGCCCAGCATCAGCCTAGGCTGCATGTTTAAGTTACCGCTCTCCACATTTTTTAAAAACAGGAACTTGTAAGTTACTGTCCTAGAAGTCTTTGGGCTTACTTTATTTTTGTTATTCAGAATATACACAGCAAAACCGACATCCACTCAGCAGTCCCTACACGACAATTCAGTGACATTGTCGGTTATAGACTTTGAGCTGTGTGACTACTATCCTCATCCTCCTCTTCCAAGTCCTTCCTCCCCTGTTAATGCCGACTCATGGCCTGCTAAGTTTCCTCCCTGAGCTTCTGAATTACCTTTGTCAGTCTGACCCACTATAAAACCAAAATTCGACCTTGGCCGTCGAGTTGATTCCAGTCCATAACGACGTTACCGAGCACAGTGTTCCCTCTGCCCCCCAGCAGGGCTCCTGGGTCCAGTGCAGGCACTCCGCACAGGAGTGTAAGGCAGTGCTCAAGGGAGACAGTCTGTCCTAGTTAAGCTCAATCACTGTTGATTTTAAGAAGACTTGATTAGATATTTTTTGGGTAAGGTTTAAAGATGATCACAGGGCAATTTCATTCAGGGATTTGTCCACCGTCAGCAAATCCGGCAAGTCTGGATTCTGTGAGGATGTAAAATACTCTGTTCTGCTAGATTCTAGATTCTAATCTAGATTCTAATCTAGACAACCACATCTCTCTCTGGCAAAATTGACATTATGAGACAGTTGGGGATTAGGGGTGTCCCTCCACCCTGTGGCTTGCCATTCATTGAGCACCTCTAGTGGCCAGGGTCTCTGGTATATCATTTGGGTGGCCTGTGGACAGTGTAGATCTGGCCATGGCCCCGAGTAGAGCCAGACCATTGGAGGTGCTGTCTGAGAGCCTTTTTAGAACTATTGTAAATGAAAACTGTTGTATAACAAGATAGTCTTTGTTAATAACAACAATAAGAATGATAAATGAGGGGTAGGTGTAAAATCTTTGATTAAAATATTAAGTAGTGGTAGCACCTTCCTGTTCTCGTCTCAGGCAAGGAGACAGGTGTTCCTGGAGACAGTCAGTCACACAGTAGGATTGATGACTTAAAAATCATGTGTGAGTATGCAAATTTGTTCTAAGCGATCATTCTGTATTATGTAAATATATATGTGTTTAAGGCCTGTTTTTGTAACATAAAATGGTCTTCTAATATGTATCATGAGTGATATGTGCTAGATTTGAAGGATATGTGCTGGAATTTGGAGAGTCTCAGAGTAGGATGTAATTGGCTTTTAATTTTTAAAAAACTTTTATTAGCTTTTATTTTTAGCTTAATTTACTCTTGAGCTATATGGCTTTGCTTCTTCAGTTTATTCTGGGAGATCTTTTTCTCTGTGTAACCTTCTCTTCTGGTTTAGGAATAACATGTTCCGTTTCAGTCAGGATCATTTCGGTGTGGTGGGGGGAGCTTATGGATGGATTGATCCGACCCTGAGCTCTGTAAAGTCGGGCGGCACATTGTGGGGTTTTGTTCACCTGGATGTGTTCTGTGACCAGGAATCCACAGCTAGGCCCTTAATTTCAGCGTTATTCATTGTCTGCGCTTTTTAAGCACTCTTTTTGGGCCACAACCCCCCTGTTTGACGTGGGCACACCGACCAACATAACAACACACCGCCTCGGCAAAGGGACATCTTTCAAATACTTGGTGGCTTTCTGGACAGGCATCCCCTTGATGGCCTGGGCAGTTTCATGGGTGTTTCAAATGGACCTAATGACTGGACATCTTGATGTGCATGATTGTGGGGTTTTCTGGTTCAAGTGAGTAGCAAACCATTTTAGCAGATCACCAATGGCCATTACAGGAACAGGTGGTTTTTAATTTTGAAGAGATCTCTTACATTCTCTTTCCAATGAAATTATTGCCTTTCAGAGTAGAATGCATGATTGTTGCCAATGATGCCACTGTGAAGGGCGGCACCTACTATCCAGTGACGGTGAAAAAACATCTCCGGGCACAAGAAGTTGCGATGCAAAACCAGCTCACATGCATCTACTTGGGTAAGTCACAGGAGTTGTAGAACCAGCCACTCTTAGCCAGTATCATGGAGACTGTGCAGAAGGCTATATGTGTGACATTGCCAAGGGGTATTAAAAAAAAGCCCGAAACCCCTGTTCATTTCTCTCATAATTTTAAAGGAAATGCATGTTCTTTGCTTAAATCAGGAGGTAGTGGCAAGGGTCATAAATAAAACTACTCAATAATTTCATTCAGGAATGATTCTTGGTTTAGGCTGGGTTGACTAGAGAAACAAATCCAGTGACACTCATATATGTGCCAGAAGGAGCTTTATATCAGGAATCACTTATATATCAAGAGAACTTCCCAGCCCAGTCCAACTCCAGTCCATAAATCCAATATTGGTCCACAAGTCCCTCTTCAGACTCACGCAGCCACAAGCGGTGATGCAGAAGGCAGGAAGATCGTGGTTTGGTGGGTGTGAAGTCATGTGGATCCAGTGGCAGTGTCTCTGGTAGGTCTCAGAGTGGCTCGTCAGCAGGAAGGTGAAGGCCGAGAGAGAAGGGGACATTCCCAGGTCCTTCCTTAGGAGAAGACCATGGTCACAAGCAGTCACCATCAGGCTGTGACCTGATTGAAGGCTAAACTCCACCCCTACACTTTCGTATATCTTCAAGTTGACAGGAAATTATGTGACTACCACAATCCTTAAAAAAAAGCTGGTTCATGCAGTTTTGTTTTTTTTCTCCATAGTGTAGATTTTTCCCTTCTGGTTTTTTAAAATATAAATAACTTGGGTGTAATATCAAGTTGATTTAAGTTTAAGTAAATATAAACATATACTCAAAATAAAGGAGCATTTCTGAGTTAAGGATATTTCCAAAAGAACCTTAAAGCAGGGGTGGTAAGTTGGCAATTCCTGGATATTGGTTGAACATTAACACATGTTCATTTCTGCAAGTATTTGTATGGATATACTGACTGTGGTAGGTACATAATCTCGTGTCAGCTTGAGGATATTAAGAAAGAAGGGGTGGAGCCTAGTTTGTCAATCAGGTCACATACTGATGATGCCTCCTTGTGGGCATGGCCTTCTCATGAGGATTCTGGGAACTTCCTCTCTTTCTCCCTGGAGGTGGGCCACATACTCTTTGCTCCACCTTACTGTTGACAAGTTTCCACCACCACTGGATCCACAAGACTTTTCACCCACTGGCTTGTGATCTTCCTGCATTTGTTATCATTTTGAGTGGCTACGTGAGTCCAAAGAGGAATTTATGGACTAGTATCAGACATATGGGCTAATCTCAGACTTATAGACTTGATCAGGACTGGGCTGGGATATTTTCTCAATGTACAATTGTTCTTTGATAGAAAACTCTGTCTTAGACATATATGAGTGTCTCTAGATTTGTTTCTCTACTCAACCCAGCCTGACACACTGTCATATGGATTTTTCTTCTGGGAAAGTGATTTTAGCTGGTGAACTGCTTTTCTATATACCAAACTCCCAAAGCGTATTGCCATCAAATCAGTTCCAACTCATAGCAACCGTAGGTAGCACTTCCATGACTTTACATCTCTAAGGGAGCAGGCAGTTTCATCTTTCTCCCTCCAAGCAGCTGGCAGAGTTGAACTTCAGCCCTTGAAGTGAGCAGCCCAGTGTCCACCACACAGAGGCACCAGGGCTCCTTTTCTTACTGAGAGAAAACACCAAAGTGAGGACCTGCTGCTGCAGGTGACGGCAGGCACGGTAGGCCGTTCCATGATGAGTTTTAAAGCCGTTCTTTTACTGAGAAAGCTGGCCGGAATTTAAGGCAGGCAGGTTGTAATGTGTTCAATAACAACACACCATTAAGAGTTTCATGGTTAGGATTAGGTACTGCTTTCTTTTTAAAACATGTAATACTAGGTGAACTCAAAGCCTGTGCGTTACACACATTAGTCCATCTCATCTGAGTAGCTACTTGATCTGCACTTGACATACGAGTAAACAATCACACAGCCCTGAAACAATCACTGCATAGCCTCTGAACCCAGCTGAGGTTCTTATCCACCACTCCAACCTGCACTTAATTAAAAACAGCATGGGAAGACAGTAAGTAATGAATGCTACACATCCTTCTTTGTCTAAGTTTAGATTTTCACCTGAACTGGCTAAGAATTTACATTTATGGGCCCTTAGCTGGCCCTCAAAGAAGAGACTACCCCAACACAGTTCAAGTGGCACTTTACACAGAGGTGGGGGAGCCTAATTGGTACCTGGGAAATAGTACTCTATTTGGATAGGGGGTGGGTAGGAGGAGAAAGACTGGAGCAGCCTAGAATGCTAGGCTACTTCCGTGAACGTGACGAAGAATCGATGCTGTCACAAGGACACATCCCCTTGTTTTCTTCTTAAAGATAGCCTTCTTTTCTCATTCCCGTTCAGTTGACTCGGGAGGGGCAAACCTACCCTGGCAAGCAGACATATTTCCAGATCGGGATCACTTTGGGCGCATATTCTACAATCAAGCAATTATGTCTTCTCAAAATATCGCACAGGTAATTTGTCATTAGAGAAAGGTATTGCTCTTTTCTTTAAATGTCTTTACTAGTGAGATACTCGAACATGAATTAAAAATAAAAACCAGAATGGAATCTTTTTCCATACAAAGTGTATTAAAGGTTATCTTTGCTCAGAGTCTTTGGATAATTATGGTATTGCTCCTATAATGTAATAAGGGTTATTTATCCAAGGAAAACCAGATTTTTAAAATTAAATCATTTTATTGGGGGCTGTACAATTCTTATCACAATCCATACATACATCCATTGTGTCAAGCACTTTTGTACATTTGTTTCCCTCGTCATTCTTAAAACATTTTCTTTCTACTTGAGCCCTTGGTATCAGCTCCTCAATTTTTCCCTCCTTCCCTGCCCCCCCATGAACCCTTGATAATTTATAAATTATTATTTTGTCATATCTTATACCATCTGACGTCTCCCTTCACCCACTTCTCTGCTGTCCGTCCCCCAGGGAGGAGGCTATATGTAATTGGTTCCCCTTTCCCTCATCTTCCCTCCACCCTCCCGGTATTGCCACTCTTACCACTGGTCCTGAGGGGTTCATCTGTCCTGGATTCCCTGTGGGAAAACCAGAGTTTTAGAATTCCGTTTCTAAGATTATACTATTGAGCAATGTTTCCCAAAGTGGGGACATTGGAACAATTGAAAACCCTCAGAGAAAGGGCTGCAAAAGCAGATATCTACACTTTATCCTGGATTGTGGGCTGTAGTGCAAAGGGTTTTAATTGTGAGAGGGTCACTGAGTAGTTTTTTTTCTGAAAAGTGGTTGGTAGGCCAGATGGATTAGGGAATCTGCACTCTAGAGAGATGTGTCAATTTGAGGATTAAGAGTGAAGGGGTGGAGTCTAGCCTGTCAATAAGGTCCCAGCTTGATAACCTCATTTGGAGATGCTAAGGAGATAAATAGCTTGTGGGAGGTGGGACACACACTCACTCCCTGGGAGACATCCCTGTGGAGAAGACATATGGAGAGAAGCTGATGGAGCCAGACCTTTGGAGCCGAGAAGCCACGTGGAGACCCCTGCCAGTGCTGAGATGCTTACACCACCACCGGATCCACAAGACTATCCACCCACTGCATTTGGCATCATTGCATGTGTTTCGTGAGTCTGAAGAGGACCTTACAGATTGGTATCAGACATGTGGGCTAATATTTGACTTATGGACTTGATCTGGACTGGGCTGGGATGTTCTCTCATTATTAAATTGCTCTTATATATAAAGCTCTTTCTTATACACATACGAGTCTCTCTGTATTTGTTTCTCTAGTCTACCCAAACCAACAAACATGTACACGAAAGATCATTGCAGCACCATTTGCTTGGCAGGAGTTAAAGACCAACTTAACTGTCCTATATCTTTGTAGCTGTGAAAAGGTAAGAGGACCCCTGGTGGTGTCGTGGTTACGAGTTGGATTGCATGGTTGGCAGTTCGAAACCACCAGCAGTTCCACAGGAAAAAGGCTTTGCTTTCCTGTAGACAGTTACATTGTTGGAAACCCACAAGGGTCGCTATGAGTCAGTATTGACTGATAGCAGTGAGTGAAGGAAAAGGTAGACAGATTCCTCCTTGTAAGGGAGCTTCAACGGGTTGGTGGAAGAATGGAATCAAAAGATAAGGAATTTTTCCACAAACTTTTTCAAGCCTCCTTGAATCTTCTAGGACTTATAATGTCTTTTTACAACCAAGGAGATGAGCTATTTAAGATAGGCACTTACTTCTGCATTACCTTCTGCTGTATCTTTTCTTTCTTCAAGGTAGGTTTTAGGGCTGTGGCATCCTAGGAGCCTTGGTGACACTGTGGGTTAGGTGTTTGACTGCTAACAGCAAGGTCAGTGGTGCATACCCACCTGGAGCTTTGGGACAAACTCTGTTTAGGAGCATTTGTTGTTGCTGCTGCTCTTCAGTGTATCTCTGTATAAACAGTTCATCTAATCCAGAGATGAGAGACAGATTAGAGGTGGCATTCTGTACCAGTCCAGAGAGTGATCAGAAAAACTAAGAAGTGAGAAATGGATAACCTTGACGCCATTACAGCGGGTACCAAAAAAAACCAAACCCAGAATTGTGTGTGGCAGAGAGGAGCTTTCATATGCATTTTTCCCTCTGGGCAAGCATCAAGTCACTCGCTCTGAGTTAGTGCACCCAGTGGCATCGCCTGGGAAGGTTCTCTCTGGTCATAGTGAATTTTTCCTAAACCTCATTTTTTGTGATGGCTGATTTAAGAGAACAGTATGCAGCTGTGAAATTTTATTTCCTCTTTGGGAAAAATGCCACAGAAACTGTCTTGATGTTGAACACAGCTTACAAGGACAACATTATGGGAAAAATGCAAGTGTATGAGTGGTTTTTTCGTTTCAGAAAAGGTGAAATGTCAATTGATGATAAACAACCTTCTGGACTTCCCAAGTGGATTAAAATGTCAACTCGTGCTTGGAGTTCATTCCACCAGGTCAGACTGTCAATCAAGCTATTTAGAGGTGCTGAAAAGATGGCATAACAGTGTGTGACAAAAAGGCTGATTTATGGCACATGCGGGACTGGTTTTGCCACCACGACAATGCACCTGCTCATGCAGCCATCTCAGTGCACCAGTTTTTGGTCCAAAACAGCATGCCTCTCTTGCCCCATGCACTTTACTCACCTGACCTCGCTCTGTGTGTCTTCTTTTTGTTTCCCTGAATTAAGAGGGACATGAAAGGACAGTGATTTGAAGACGTAGAAGACGTGAAGAAAAAAACAAGGGAGGTTCTGTCAGCCATCCAAACAGATGAGTTTGAAAATATTTCCAAGAATCGAATCCCATATTTGCCAAATGTATTAAGTGTAATGGAGAGTACTTTGAAGGTGATAAGGTTGTTTTTTTAAAAAAAATTAAATACATAACTTTGAAAAAAATTCCAGTCTTGGGGTGTGTGGCAGTTACATAATCTATCAACTTGTGAAGGGGTGGAGTCTAGCATGTCAATCAGGTTGCAGCTTGATGATCTCATTGGAGGCACCAAGGAGGTAAATAGCTCACTGGAGGCCAGGCACACACTCTGCCTGTGAGCCATTCCTGCTGACAAGCCACATCGAGCTGCACTGATAGAGCCAGAGCCCTGGAGCTGGAGGAGCCATGTGGAGACCCACGTCAGCACTAAGATGCTTCCATCACCACTGGATCCACAAGACTTTTCACCCACTGGCCTGTAATCTTCCTGCATTCTGCATCATTGCATATGTTTTGTGAGTCTGAAGAGGAATTTACAGACTGGTATTGGACATATGGGCTAATATCGGATTTCTGGACTGGGCTGGGATGTTTTCTTAATATACAATTACTCTTTGCTTACACACATATGGGTGTCCCTGGATTTGTTTCTCTATTCTACTCAAACTAACGCAGGGGTACCCCCGCCTATCTCTACAGTATTTACATGAAGTCTTGCACTCTGACCATACTTCTTCTAAAATAGATGTTTGTCCTTTTAGCAGTCCATGGTGCTTTCAATATTCTATTTTCCATTATCTAATTAATTTTAAACACATTTCAGCCTGCTTATGAATCTCAATATCACTTAGAAATGAAATCACTCAGATTGATGACTGTGAGACTGTCTGATAAAAAGACTAAGGAAGAAGAACGGAATGCTCTAGATGTATTTCTTGTATGATATATACATTTCAATCTGTCCAGTTAGCACAGATAAACATGAGTACTCTAGAATCAAGCGGTGTCACTCAGTCAGTGTACTTTACTTGATAGTGCTCTTAAATTCTGAACAGCTATTAAAAGTATGCTTTGTGGGTTAAAGACAAAAAAAACATACTACATTTTTTTTTACATACATTTTTAATGGTTTTGCCCTCAAGCAATTGGAATTTGTCCCATTCCAAGTTAAATAATTCTTATCCCAGTAGACTTTTGAACTGATCGTTTTCTCTAGACTTTTTTTTCTTAATGGAAGAATCAAAGTCTACATACAACTTTTCCAAATGAGGTGTAAAATCTCTCTGCTCCCCTAAGTCCCTTCTGTAGGGGAGGCTGCTGACCTACAATATGTAATTTGCTTTTGCTGCAATGAGAACCAGTCTACGCTTGCTCAGGAAAGACCTGGAGGGTAATGAAATCTTGTCCAAAGTTTTTCTAGACTATTACTCTGTTTTCAAGCATACCACATAGCCTATTCTTCAGAATGGTTTTTGCGACGTTTGTGGAGGTGGGGACATCAGTTACACATCATGGTTAGCCTTCTTGCTGTTAATACAAGTGTTATAAACACCACGTGGCTCTTCATGCTGGCAACAAAGGTCTTTTGGTTGTCTGTACCATAAGACAGGTCCACGTTGCTGTGTCTGAGTGGACTGTAGCCCTGCACAGTGCATTCGCTGGTACTCTCTGTGCCTGATACTAGTGAGGGTCACTGTGGTGTCTCTCCTGGCCCAGGGCCCAGAATTGTGCCCCAAGGCCAGCCAGATTTGTATCTCCAAGCATGGTCAGAATGGTTTATAGTCATGCATCTTACATATCCTTGGAGTACCCTCATGTTTCAGTGCAAGGGACCCTGGTGGACGTAATGGGTTACCCACTGGGCTGCCAACCAAAAGGACAACAGTTAGAAGCCACCAGCTGCTCCAGAGGAAAAAGGCTTTCTACTCCTGTAAGGAATTCATCTTAGAAACCTATAGAGGCCATTTACTCCGTCCTGTCGGGTTGCCAGGAGTCAGAAGTGATTTGATGGCAGTGGGTTGGGTTGGGTTTTTGTTTTTTGTTTTTGATATTGAAGGATTAACGTACCCTCTTCCAATCCTTTTTTTGTTTTTTTCACACGCCCATAAGATTGTAAGCCTGCCTTTATTCCCTCCCCACCCCTATTTAGATATCAAATTTCTAAATTGCCTGTCTCTACCATCACAGTACTGAGGAGAAAGAATGTTTCTTGATGTGATGAGTTTTCATTTCTGGTTGGACTTTTGACCATCTGCATGCATAAGCAAAAGTCTAGTCTCCAGCAGGGTCAATCATCAAACCTGAAGCAATGTGCACCAGAATCCAGCGTTTTTCTCTTTATTTGGTTGGTTTCTGGTCATCACAGCCTTAGCCATGTACACCGTTACCAGCTGCAAACTTCGCCATTCACATACACCTACCTGTACTTCAGCTGGCCCCTGGGGCTAATCCATGCCCTGCCCATAGGCTCAATATTCACTCTATGCTGAGCAAACAGAGAGACTGGATTCTATGAAGAAGAATGTGGCGTCAGGATTGGAGAAAGGCTTATGAACAACATGAGATAAGCAGATGACACACCCTTACTTGATGAAAGTGAGGAGGACCTGAAGCCCTTGCTGATGAAGATCAAGGATTGCGGGATTTAGTATGGACTACAAAGACCAAAATCCTCACAACTGAACCAAGAGGTAACGTCAGCATAGCTCCAGAAAGGATTGAAGTTGTCAAGGATTTTGCTTTCTTGGATCCACAACAATGCCGATGGAAATAGCAGTCAAGAGATCAAATGATGTGTTGCGATAAGTAAATCTGCTGCACACACACACAAAAAAAGCAAGAATGTTACTTTGAGGACTAAGCTGCCCCTGACCCAAACCTTGGTATTTTCATTTGCCTTGTAGGCATGTGAAAGTTGGACGTTGAATAAAGAAGACTGAAAAATTGCTGCCTTTGAATGGTGGTGCTGGAGCAGAATATTGAAAGTACCACGGGCTGCTGAAAGGACAGACCCATCTGCCTTAGGAGAAACATGGCCAGAGTGTTCCTTAGAACGAAGGTTGTCAAGACTTCATCTCACATATTTTGGACATGTGGCCAGGAGAGACCAGTTCCTGGACAAGGACATCATGTCAGGTAGGATAGAGGGGCATCTAAGGGCAGGAACATCTTCAAGGAGATGGACGGACACAGCGGCTGCAGCAGTGGGCTCAGGCATAGGAACAGTTGTGAGGACGGGGCAGGACTGTGAAGTGTTTCTTTTCATTCTGCTGTTTGTAGGGTTGAATGGTCAGTGGTCAACAACAACAAAAAAATCTGTTTAAAATTAAAAGATCACTTTATTGAGGGCTCTTACAACTCTTATTACAATCCACACATCAATTGTATCAGGCATGTTTGTACATATGTTGCCATCGTTCTTTTCTAGACATTTACTTTCTATTGAGCCCTTGGTATTGGCTCGTCTTTTTTTTCCTTTCCCACCTCCCCCACCCTCATGGCCCCATGATCGATTATAAATTATTATTATTTCCATATCTCACACTGACCTTGCCTCCTTTCTCCCATGGTTTCTGTCCCTGGAGGGTGTGGTGTGGTTATGTGCCAATCATTGCGATCGGTCCCCCTTTCTCCCACCTCTCTCCCCCTTCCCTCTACCTTTTTGGTATCACTATTCCCCTTCCTATTCCTCGATTCCGTGTGTCGTGAGCTTTATCTCTTATCTATACCTGTGTACCTGCTCCGGTCCAGTCCAGAGTGAGAAGCAACAGTAGGATCATGACAGTGGGGGATGAGGAGGCCTCAAGGAACTGCAGATAGATTGTGTGATCCATCGGTGCTCTACTGCACCCTGGCTGACTCATCCTCTCCCTGCGACCCCTCTGTGGGGGGATGTTCCATTGTCTACACATGGGCTTTGGGTCTCTGCTCTGACCCCCCTCATTCTCAACACAGTGTTTTTGTTTGTTTGTTTGTTGTTTGTTATGAATCTTCCAATACCTGTTACCCAGTCCTGATGACACCTCATGATCACACAGGCTGGTGTGCTTCTTCCATGTGGGCTTGTTGCTTCTCTGCTAGTTGGCCGCTTATTTGACTTCAAGCCTTTAAGACCCCCCAAAGCTATATCTTTTAATAGCTGGGCACCATCTTCTTTCTTCACCACATTTGTTTAGGCACCCATTTTGTCTCCAGTGATTGTGTTGGGGGTGGGGGTGGGGTGAGCATCACACAATGCCAGTTTGTTAGAACAACGTGTTCTTGTATTGAGGGAGGGTATGAGCTGAGGCCCAAGGTCCATCCACAACCTCAGTGTATTGCCTTATAAATATATGTACATAGGCTATACAGTGAACCCTCGTTTATCGCGGTTAATCGGTTCTAGACCCTACTGTGATAAATGAAATTCCGCGAAGTAGGATTCTTTATTTGTAAAT
>NW_022111373.1:81154809-81156355 GCF_000313985.2 Echinops telfairi | reverse complement strand
CAGTATGAGCCAATCAGTGGCAGTAATGACAGAGCATGCGCTGTTACGCAAAAACCCCGATAGAGTGAAGCCACGGAAGTCGAAGCGCGAAGTGGTGAGGGTTCACTGTACCTCTATTTTTATGGATTGATGTGTCTACATAAGTACATAGATCTATACCTCTGCTTATATCTCTATCTATAGCTTTGCTTTCTAGAGCCTTCCTCTGTTTCCTTTTGCCTTCTTCTTGCCCCACCATCATGTTCCCCCTCTTAGTACTTCCTGTCAGCTAGATTGCTGTTGCTCTACTACCCACAGGATCTCTACAACCTCTCAGATGTTGGTTTTAATTCCCTAGTTGTTCCCCTGTCTATGGCAGTTTGCTGACCACACCCTTCCCGTGGCCGCCACCTTCCCCCAAGACCCTCTGGGGCCATTGGCCCCATTACTTTCTCCCCAAGCTTACTTCCCATGCCTGTCTTATATACTGTATATACTCATGTGAAAACAAAAAGAGTTTTTCAGCACATTTTTAATGCAGTTTTTGTGGTAAAATTAGTTGCCTCGGCTGATATTCGGATCAGCTTATACTTGAATATATACAATAAGTAGGCAAACGAACAATGTCATAGTCCAAACAGTACGAAACAGCTTTGTGGATTGGCTTTGCTCCAGTTCATGCTCCTTTCTTGGTTTGCCCCACTGCGGGCCATTCAGACTGCACTATCTCCCCACCGTGTGTCCCCTTTACTGTCCTCTGTCGCAGTATGCTCCAATTAGGACACAGCATGTCTTGAGTTGTTGGCGGCCCTACGGTCCTCTCTGTGCCTTAGCAGCTCTGTGCAGGGACATCCTTCCCCGGGCTTGGTGTGCCAATATGGAGTCTAGGCTGACTGGCCCTTTCTCTTTTTCCTTCTCGGTTTGCTTCCGAGTGGGCGTGGCAAGTTGGCCCCTTTTCCCCACCTGAAGGTTTAGTGTGGTTCTCTGTTGCACATACTTCTAGGGTGGGGATCAGCTTGGCTGTGGTCGGGGTCGGCCCTGTAGCCCCGTCTTTTCCTATATTCCTCCATGTGGTGACGTTGCCCTCCTGGTTTGGTGCACTGTGGTGGGTCTGCACGCACACTCCCAATTCTGAAGAGGCATAACCAATACTCTCCCCCTGGGTGGGTCAGTGCCCTGCTCCCTCCATGCCAGCATCTCAGTTTCTTCCCCTGCCTTTTCTCCCTCCTCCGTGCACCCGTTCCCCTTCTTTGTGTTGGATTCACATGTACCTCCTTGGGTTTGCTCTGACCTCCCCCTGTGTATTGTGAGATAAGTGTCTTTTTCTTCTATAACTACTGTGCTGATTGTACTTACCTCAGGGGACGCGTGTTCTACTTGTCCTGTGATTGGCTGACCTCGCTTAGCATGATTCTCTCCAGCTCTTCCCATGGAAGGATGTGTTTCATGAACAACAACATTTTGACAAAAGCCCCCATCCCCCTTCCCTGTTTTCTCTTTCCTCCGTCTGCCCTGTCTCTGGTGACGGAATACATACCGATAGTTGCTGCTTTCCTTTTACCTCACT
>NW_022111373.1:81153149-81154547 GCF_000313985.2 Echinops telfairi | reverse complement strand
AAAAAAAAAAAAGCCCAACAATGATTATGGAGAAAAAGAAAATGTTCCAAAATTGGTTGTGGTAAAGATTGTACAACTCTTCTTGATATAGTTGAACTATTGACTTGTATGATCTGTGGACGAAGTGCCAGTACAACTGTTGAAAAACAAACAAACCATAAATTCCGTTCCTATAAGAATTTACAGCCTGAGAAACCCACAAGGGCATTCTGTCCCATAGGGTCAATAAAGTTCAGAATCAACATGGTGAGCGTGAGTTTTCTGACTTCTTTTATAGTTGTACAAATTAATTAATACATGTAACATGTTTACCACAGGGCCTGGCATATAATTAGCCCTCAGCAGACATGATTTTCATTGGTAGTCAGAAGACTGGTTAGGGAAGAGAAAGGTGAGAGGAAAGTCAAGCACGTGCTTAGTTAGGACTGTTAGGTTAGGGATGCCAGGTGAACATTAGACATCCCAGTTCAAGTATCAAGTAGGAAACTGGGAGTCTGGATCTGAGCTCAGAAGAGAGCTTGAGAATGTAATTTGGGAGTTAGTAGCACATAGAGACAGCATGTAAGGCCATGAGACTGAGTGTGATCACCAAAGGATGGAGATGAAAAGGTGTGAAGGGAAGTGGGAAGGGGCTAGCCTGGAAGAGAGAAACACAGGAGCCTGGGAGGAGGTTGGTGCACCAGTAAGTTCATGAATGTTGCACTCAGTGGTCACTAATTTTTAAGAGCAGCGAAACCACTCATTTATAAATCTGCCCCAAAATATTGTTAGAAATTATAGACAAATTTAGTTAACTTCCCAGACAGCCCATATTTTTTCCATTCTTTGGAAAAATCAGGACCAAAATTTTCTTTTCCCATTTGGAAAATGTATGGTTGCTTAATAATGCAATCATCCAACTATATTTCTACAATCACAAAGCGATTAATAAAGTGATTGTGGACATCTGTGCCAGATGCTGCTTAAAAAAAAAGCCCCTAAAGTATTTCAAACACGTACACAGAGAATAATGTAGTCCAACACTCTATGTGCCCATCGCCTGACTTTAATGAATGTTTAACATTTCATTTTGTTATTTTTGCCTCTAAATTTTTCGAAGACCGTTTCTCTCCACGAGTGATTTATGTCCCCATCTGCAGTGTGGCCTTGATCGACACAAGGCCGCGCACATTTCTTTTGCTCTCATCGCTGCCATCCCCATACCGTGTTTTTTGTGCTCCTGGGCAAGCGCGCTCCTCGCGGTCGGCAAAATAAACTTCTGGGTGATCGAGAAGCAAGACAGGGATAAAAACACTTCTGTAAAAGCTGACAGTTAGTAGAAAGATCCCCAGGGAATGATGAGGGAGGACATTGGAGACAGGGCATGGTGCCCCAACAGGCTAGACTGGAAAACACAAG
>NW_022111373.1:81143381-81151575 GCF_000313985.2 Echinops telfairi | reverse complement strand
GTACAAATGCGCTTTACACAATTGATGTGTGTATGGATTGGGATAACAGTTGTATGAGCCCCTAATAAAATGTTAAAAAAAAAATAGTATCCTTTTACATTTGAGAATAAAAAAAAAATTAAAAAAAGCTGACAGTTAAATGTTGCAGCCACTTCTGATAACGTACATGCGGGCCAACGCTTAAGGAAAATCCTTTTGGTGGGTCATCCTGTTTGGATGAAAAAAACGCTAACTTCTGCTTCCTTTCCTTGTGTACGCCAGTCTGACATGCTGCTTGGAACACCAGTTATTTGTATGACCTCAAGGGAAACGAATGAAACATTAAAATCCAAATTGCTTATATGGATTTAAAATAATATTTGTGGCATAATATTCTTCATTTTGTATGTAATATTTTTTATTCTTATGCAAAGATAATCAGCCAACCCGTTTGTTATTATTTGTGAAGATGGATTTTTTCTCATGAAACTCCCTATAGAAAATTTCAAGCATACATACAAGCAGAGAATGTACTCATCCCACAGCTTCAGCATAATCAGCAAGACTTTTTTCCCCATTACAATAACGTTTATTTTATTTTTAGAAGGAATTAACAGAAAGTATTAATAACATTTAGAGAATTACTTCAGTATTTCTATGATGTGTCAGTTGTTTAAGAGGACCTATTATGATTTCGTTTTCTCAGCTATACGTTTGAGAAAACAGTGTGAGGACGCCTCTGAGCTCCTTTGAGTCCACAGGGGAGCAGGGGCATCCATCTCTCCATCCGCCCAAAGTGATAACCACATGGCATGTCTCGTCTCGGTTCCTCTTTCACCCATGCTGGCACCGGCCCGCTGCTCTGCTGGGTTCAATAACCCATTGCAGGTGGCCACGCAGCACACAGACAGGATTCACGGTTATGGGAGTATTAGGGTTCACAGGACTACAAAACTTTAAGGATACAATCTTTGGTCCAAAGCAGTACCTCTCATTAGCCAGCAGCCTGGTCTCTCTCTGGTCCTCGGTCTCTCCGCCACATATTCCCTTAGCCTTTGCTGGGCTCCTCAGGCCAGGAAGCCCATCCGCCGCTCTCCTCTCAGTGTCTGGTCTCAGTGCTGCAGCTCCTCTCTCTGGTGTCTTTGCACTTGGCCTGGCCTGGCTTCTGCTCCCTCCTTAACTTCAGGCAGGCTTCTCTGAAGAACTTGCTCTGCTGGTGGCTCTCCTTCCTTGATGGTCCCAGAAATTCCCTTGTGTTCCTGCTTCTCAGATAGCTCTCATACCCAGCGAAATGGCAAAACTGCCCAGTCTCCTCTTTCAGGGTTTTGATCATCCTATTTGTATGGTCCCACCCAGCTGTTTGATGAGAGGTAGCGAGAAATGGGTAGAAGAGCCATATTAAATTTCATTTCACTACAACAGTTAATATAGTTTTGCTACATTATAGGTGTATTGTGGGTTTCCCCTCACTAGCTCAGGCCAGCAGTCTGTTCGCCGGTGTTTTTCTCACAGTGAAATTGTCTATAAACTTTGTAAGCTGTGATAGAAGCTCTTCAAAATGCTTTGAACCAAAAGTTAGGAAACAATTTCAAACGTTTAGAGGACTGCATTTCTAAGTCGAAGTCCAGGCGTCAGCTGGTAACGTTCTCAGGGAACTGTAGCGTTAGTGGAACTACAGATGTCAAGATTGCCTCGTCCCCTCTGTGTGCGGTGGCTCACGACGTACTGTGCTCTTGGCTTCCAGATAGCAGTGGTGATGGGCTCCTGCACCGCCGGAGGGGCTTACGTGCCTGCAATGGCAGATGAAAACATCATTGTCCGCAGGCAGGGGACCATTTTCTTGGGAGGACCTCCCTTGGTAAGAATGTATTTTCAACTATCATGCTTGGGAACAGTTTACGCTACTCTGCTTGACAGAAAATCTTTGTTTGGTGGGGTATGGGTTCCAGATTTTCAGAACAACAATTGATACGTGTACTGTGTGTTTTGAGCCTTACATTTTAACCTTTATAATTACATTGAATGAAGCAGCAGTTAAGAAACCAAACTATGCTTTGCCCTAGGAAAATCTGTTACAAAAGACCTCTTTCAGGGTTCAAAAAGCAAATGTGCCACTTTGATGATTAAGACGGGCTGAACCCAAAGGATTGCTGTTGGGTCATGGTTTGTTTTGCCGACAGCTAGGAGAACTCTTGGCCAGGAGTACAAGAAACATGCATGGTGACAGCACCTATGAGAGCAAAGCTCAACTCACCCAATGGTTGGAATTCAAGCCCACCAGCTGCTAGTATTTAAAATACCTGCAGCCGAGCAACACACACAGTTTACCCAACTGGTGGATGGATGGTGGCATTCGATGCAAATCAAAACTACAATGCGAGTCCATTTTACACCCACTAGGCTGACTATACTTACAGTAACAAGTGCTGTGAGGGTGTGGAGAAATTGGAATCCTCACACATTGCTAGTGAGAATGTCAAATGTCCTTTGGGCTGTCTGGAAGCTCCTTAAACAATTAAGGGTTACCATACCCAACGAAACCCACTGCCACCAGGTCAATTCCAACTCATAGCAACCCGGTGTAGAGGTTTCCAAGGCTGTAAGTCTTTATAAGAGCACTTAGCTTCATCGTTTTCTCTCTGAAACACTGGTGGGTTTGAACCGCAGACCTTTCGGTTAGCAGTCTCACACGCACCCAGCAGCACCTCCATATGTTCCATGAATTCCTTGGTATATACCAGAGAAATGAAAACATCTTCACAAAACCTTGTACTCAAGTGCTCATCGTAGCCCTAGAGTGGACACAACCCACACTATCATCAGTTAATGGACAAACAAAATATGGATAGCATACAATGGAATACCATTCATCGATAAAAAATGGAAATACTGATTCATGCTACAACATGGATAAACCTTGGAAACATCATGCTGAGTAAAAGAAGCCATACATGAAAGGCCACATAGTGTATGCTTCCTTCCTATGAAATGTCTAAGTTCACCCACAGCCATAATAGTCAATTCCAACTCCCTGTGACCCTTTCTAGGGTTTCTGAGGCTGTACATCTTTACTGGGGCAGACAGCCTCATCTTCTTCCAGCAGAGAAGCTGGTGGGTTCGAACCTTTGACCTTGCAGCTAGCGTTCCAGTGCCTACTTGCTAGCCCCACCAGAGCTCCTTTCAGAAATTCTAGACCAGTTAACTCCACATAGACACAAAGTTGTTGCCAGGGGCTTGGGGAAATGAGGAGCGGCGTGTGGCTCAGTGGTGGTTCACTGTTGCTTTGGGTCGATGAATATGTTCTGGAGTTAGGTAGCAGTAAAGGTGGCACAAGCCTGTGACTACTAAACGCTACTGAATCCTGCCCTTTCAGGTGATGGTTTTTATGGTGTGGGACAATGCTTGGTGAAGTAAAGGGTAGATAAAGAGAGGAAGACCCTCAACAAGCTAGACTGACACATTAGCTGCAATAATGGGCTCAAGCAAAGCAATGGTGAGGTGGTGCCGACGCAGCAGTGCTTTGTTCTGCTGCACATTGAGCGACAGGGAGTGCGAACTAACTCAATGGGATCTAACAATGCAAATCATATCTCAAAAGACAGTATTGCTTCGAAAACCTATCAAGGAATATCTTTGGCTCTAGAATACGTCATGTGAATTTTTAAAAAAGCTAAGAAAGAAAAGCATGGTAAAAAGAACTTATACTTTGAAAGAGATTAAGTGTGATCCCAAAATAATTGTGCTAATTTTCAGTGACTTACTGAAGAGCAGGTAAATTCAAAGAGCTGCAACTTCAAATGTGCTATAAATTTTAAGGGGGTATTCAGAAAGCCAATAGTGTTTATTACTCTTGGAACTTTCCCCCACCTCCAGCTGTATATGTTACTGTCATTGGCTAATCAAAGGAAAAGTCATTCAAAATATTCTTTTGACGCATGTCACACACTTTAAAGTGAATGGTCCTTGCTTATTGTTTATTAGAAAATAAATAGATGTGACTGAAAATTCAGAGCAACTTGTTGAGAATACAATCACGGGCCATAATATTGGAAGAATGCTAAAGGTTTTCTAGATAATATTTTATCTACGGGGAGATAGGTCTAATGTCTGTTTCCGTGGGTGTGGTTTTGTACATTTGAAAGAAGCTACTTAAGCAGAGAAGTCTGTGGGTTTGTTAGAGAAGGAACCTGGTTCATAGTGGACTGGAGGGTGTGTGTGGACTGGAGGGTGTGTGGGCTGGAGGGTGTGTGTGGACTGGAGTGTGTGTGGACTGGAGTGTGTGTGGGCCGGAGGGTGTGTGTGGACCGGAGGGTGTGTGTGGGCCGGAGATTGTGTGTGGGCCGGAGAGTGTGTGTGGGCCGGAGGGTGGGGAGGCTCAGCGGCAACTCATCTGTTAGAGGAATTCTAAACTCTGATGCTTGTTTTAGTTGAGATTCCAAAAATAACGTGGGGTTAGTTGCTCTGGTGGACGGTAGTAAATTTTTAAAGGTGCTATTTGCTTTCCAGTCGTTTGTATCTTCTGTACTTGTTATTAAGGAGTTGTGTAGTTACGGGTTGTTGCTAAACTGCAAGGTCAGCAGTTTGAAACCACCCACTGTCCTGGAGAAGGATGGGTCAGTCTAGTCCCGTAAAGGGTAGCGTCTCAGAAACTTAGCAGGGGCAGTTCTTGCTAGGGTCCCTATGAGTCAGCATCCACTGGATGGCAGGGAGTTTGGTTTGGGCTTGGTATTTTGGTAGAATAAGCTGCTTTATTTTAATTTTCCCTTTGAATGTTATCATCTTTTTACCTGTTACCATATCAACCCTGCAGTGAGTGTTCAATAAATAATGAATTGATGACAAATCTTGTTTTTTTCCACCCTGGTTTATATTAGTCAAAGCCCTTAGAATAAGTACAGCATGTCTGATGTTTATTTCTTTTAACAAGTCTAAATAATCAGGCACATATAATTAGTTCTTGTTTGGATTGAATTCTGTTCTACACTAAAGTTCTTTGGAAAGAAGAGAGACAAGAATTTAGTTTTGATGGTGGAATAATTGGAGGTGAAAATTTTAATTACCACTCCCGTGGGCTACTATTTTATTTATAACAAAGCTTTTGATGTAGAACAAGCAGTTATTTCTGTGCCATATTTTAGATTAGTGTTCATTATTCTAATGGAAACATTTCCTGTTTGAAGGAAAGGAAAAATTAATCAATCTTAAGAAGTAGCAATCAGTAAGTAAGTCCTAAGATGCCACGTTGGTATTTAGCACATAAAATTTTGTCTTCCTCCTTTCTGTTAAAATTTCTCAGGTTATAATTAAGGCATTCTTAATTTGTAACATGAGATCACTCTCTTTTTGATCATATATTCTGGAATTTTAGGTGTAGATAATCTCGATTTCCCCCCACCTTAAAGAGAGTACATACTGTTTGTTTGGTGGTGACTGGCAATTGTTTGTCTCGGTAGAGATTTTATGAAAAGAAGGCACTCCTTCAGTGTACGTTTATTCAAATGTGAGTGTCCGTACTTCCTGCTCTCAGAGGGCTCCGGGTCCAGGGGACAGACACCTTTAGGTCACTGAAGTGCACACTGACAAGTACCTGTAGGAAGTGCCAGTGCACCATGGTGAGAACACCCTGGGTGAGAAGACCCTGTGCTGTTAATATAGCTGTCATTATCGGTAGGAAGACTTGGGTGGGCTAGGAAAAGCCACATGGAGTGGGGCTGCGACCCTAAGTGAGCACTCACCAGGAAGGTGAGCGGGAAGAGGGTCCTGGCAGTGGGGCCAACATTTGCAGAGGGCTCTCGGCATTTGCAGCATAACAGCTGGGAGAGAGGATGGGCTTTCAGATCAGAAGCGTCTGGCTCCTTCATTCGTTCAGGGGCTGTGGGCAAATCCCTTCGAGGCTCCACACTCAGCTTTCTTCAACTGTGGACCGGAGAGACATTCTCTAGGCTTGCCGAACCATGCATGAGAAGACACGATGTTCTTTTCACTCCCTGGAAGAAAGGGCGGTGGGTGTCGCTGGGGGAAATTCATGCCGGGGAAGCATTTTGTTCCCTCTGGTGCGCAGACCTCACCACTGATCTCCCCTCATTTTGTAGGTTAAGGCAGCCACGGGAGAAGAGGTGTCGGCCGAGGACCTTGGCGGTGCTGATCTTCACTGCAGGTGACACAGGGGCGGCCACTTCTCTCTAGGATCGGCGGTGGATACCATCTGTTTAAAACAGTCTGGAAATTTGTTTTTTCAAGGGCTAATTTTACCAGATCAATGTGCGGGCCCCGCCCCCCCCAATCTCCTGTTTTCAGGTTAAATGATAAACAGTGGGTTTTATTAACGAGCTGGAGGATCAGCTCTGTTAAATACTGGAGAGTCAGGTTTCTTGTTTAGTTAACAAGCACCCATTGAGCACTTGTTAAATGCCAGGCACTTTTCGAGGTGCCGGGGAAAGGCAGTGAACGAGATGAACATGGATTTCATCTTCAAAGAGCTTATGTTCTAGGTGACATGGGAGAAACCAATAACAATCACAACACACACATGGATTGTGAGAACTACATAGGAGTAGTATAAGGTAAGACATGGAAGATAGATCTAATCCAGTGTAGTAAGTTGGTGTTTGATAACTGGTTTTCTGGGGGAAAAGGACTCCGATTTGTGGTATTTGCTGATTTTGTGGTATGAATGATCCCACCATGGCTGATTTCAAGTTAGCAACCTGCCGTCATCAAGTGTGCCAAGAGAGGTGCAATCATCTCTTCTGGGCTAGGTGTAAGCTGGCTCTGGCACTCTGCTGATGAAACCTTGGCAGGCTGGAGGTCAGGGGTAAGACTGTGATTTACCTCCTAGGATTTGTGTGGATTAAATGAGATAATAAGTATAAAGTACTGGAAGCAGTACCCACGCTCAGTAAGTACCTACACATACAACTGCCAATAGAAGTGTCCATCACTGGTCTTTGATGGCTTATGTTCTTTCATTAAGAGCAATAGGACCTTGTTGCAGGCGTTTCAGCAGAGATGTGGCTCCACCAGATACTGCATTGGAAGCCCACCTTGGCTGCCGTGTGGAAGATCCTGGGAGGACTGGCAGAGCCCTACATGGGCATCTGTTGGATGCTTGTATCGGCAGATGCTGGTTGCCTTTGGTGAATAGTGTTGGTAGGAATAGTAGAGGGAAGTGAATGGATTTGAGCTCCATTTTTGAGGTGGAATGGACAGGAAAGTGAGGTGACAGAGCTGTTGGCGTGGAATGTTGGGAGGAGCAGATTTGTGGGGGCTGGGCTCAAGCCTTCCTGTGGGACTGGATGAGGTAGAGATGCTGGGTGGGGAGAGATCTTTTTTTTTGGAGGCATCAGTGAAGGAGAGGTGAGCTTCAAAACCATGGAACTAGATGAGCTCACTGTGGGGCCCACGACCATATCCTTAGGAAATCAAGACTCAATAGCAAGCAGATCTAATCCCCAAACTCAGCAGCCCTACAGGTACAGGGACCTCCTTTTGCCTTTTCCGGTCGCAAACCCAGGCAACAATGGAAAAGAAGTCCAGTGGGTGGGAGAAGGAAGCTGTGGTAGCCTTCTGTTGGCTAAGGGGCATTTGCCTCAGTGTTTCATTCCTTGAGCACTTATTGGGGGTAGGCTGATTTTAATAAGAGTTAGGAGCACTTCAGAATTCCAGGCGGAATCCCTGCCTGCCCTCAATGATTTATAATTCAATTAGGCAGATAAGAAATATAAATGAATGAGTCAAAAGAGAGCTAAAGTATAATTATAGTAGTATACCTCTCCATTTACATCTAAAGACCAAAGGCAAAATGCCGAAGGGGATGGCTAGAGTAGAGTTGAAGGAGAGAACAGCTGAGAGTGAGGGATTGCGTGTCCTAACTGGGTTTGAACAAAATGCTTGTTCGTTCGGGTGCGTAGAACTGGATGAGCACGATGTAGCATTACTGCCTACGCACAGGGTCCCTCAGACAACCCTCTGGCTCTTTCAGTCTCTGGAAGACTCTGAATAGATGTTATATGCATCTATGCGCAGAGGTAAGGATACTGAGTTAGTTAATTGTGCCAACCTGGCCGATAATCACATGTGGGGCTAATTGAAAGGCGGAATGATAAATGGGTGGTAAGCCTCGTCTTTCTAGTTCTCGGGTCTCTTGCTTTGTGATGGTCGCACCAGGGTGCAGCTGCCTTAGCAGTTCCCTGCTTCAGCTTGCAAGATTGACTTC
>NW_022111373.1:81140195-81142150 GCF_000313985.2 Echinops telfairi | reverse complement strand
ACTTGTGGGCTTGGGCAGCATTGGGTTGGGATGTTTTTGTGATGCACCTTTTCTTTACATAAAACTCTCTCTTATACGTGAGTTGCTGTGGATTTGTTTCTCCAAAGTACCCAGACTAATACAGGCATCAAAGAACAAAAAATCATATCAGTGTGAATGAGGGAGAGTGTAGATTAGGGACCCAAAGCCCATCTGTAGGCAACTGTATATCCCCTTACAGAAGGGTATTGGGGAGGAAATGAGCCAGTTAGGGTGCAGTGTAGCAACGATGAAACATACAATTTTCTTCTAGTTCTTAAATGCTTCCTCCCCCGCCCCCCTCTCATGATCCCAATAATACCTTACTACTCCGGCTAGACCATGGAGTGGGCTCTGACTCATGCTGACCCGATAGGTGGGACAGAACTGCCCCATTAGGGTTTCTGGGTCTGGAAATGGTTATGGAAGCAGACCCTAATTGTTCTCCCCTGGAGCAGCTGGTGGCGTCTAGCTTCCAACCTTTCAGTTAGCAGCCCAGCGCTTAACCCCTTGTTCCACCAGGACCCATTTAGGGGTTACATGTTTTGCTGTTTTTCCACCCAGAGAGAATGAGGATGCAGACAGAACAGAGTGAAGTAAGAGCCCAAGAATAACTGGATTGCAATTGCCTGTAGGCGTTTGATCAGAGGAAGCAGATGAAGACAGTATTTGAGGAGTTTTTGTTTTTACTATTTCTTTAAGTACACTAAATTGGAAAATAATCTTATGAGCACCAAGATAACTTCTTTAAAATAATAAAAACAGTGACAATATAGACTGTCTTCCATCTCCTTCCCAATCAAGCCCCTACAAACAGTGGTAACCTAGTTCGTCTTGTACTCTTAGCTCACCCTGGTGTACCGGTATGGTGCCTTCATGCTCTCCTGGCTCATTCGCCCCGTGACACAGACAGCTCCGTAGCTCCCGGGGCCTTACTCATGCCCTCATGTACACCGAAGGCATGAAGGATACCTGGCTCACAGCACAGTGGCTGGCCCACACGGTTGCTGTTATTAGGTGCTGTCCAGACGGTTCCGACTCAGCGGCGCTGTGTTCAACAGGAAACACTGCCCTGTCCTGCGCCATCCTCACAGATGTTGCTTATGTTTGAGCGCATAGTTGCAACTACTGTGTTAGTCCAGCTCTTGGGGGTCTTCCTCTTTTTCCCTGACCCTCCCCTTTAGCAAGCAGGATGCATGATGTCCTTCGCCAGGGACTGGTCCCTCCTGAGATCATGGCCACAGCATAATCATAGCTCACAGGAATAGGGTACTTAGGGTTTACCAGCTGTTTTTGAATTACCAGCTGATAATTTAAAATGGCTGGTCCCCACTAAGGCACCCTATTATGTTTAGCTATTCTTGCTACTAATTGCCTCCTTCAATCATGGTAAAATTGATTAGGCAATGATGTGGTTTACTTAATTTTTTTAAAGCAGTGTCATAAACAGATTAGTCACATTTCTTTGGGTTCATTTTCCCTTTGCGAATGCCTCTCTGGTGAGTCAGGAGCTACTTGCACACAGAGGCTTACATAAACGTTACACTCTAGTGCTTTATCCGAGCTTTCCTGCTCCTGGCACTGTGAGAAATGACAGTTTTTAAGAGAAAGCTTTGGGGGGGCCTCCACTCAAATACTCCCTCAATGCAAGAACACTTTGTTCTGTTAAACTGGCATTCATTCCATGATGCTCACCTTCCCGACACAATCCCTGAAGACAAATGGGTGCCTAAGCAAATGTGGTGAAGAAAGCTGATGGTGCCAGACTATAAAAAAATACAGTGTCTGGGGTCTTAAAGGCTTGAAGGTAAACAAGCAGCCATCTAGCTGAGAAGCAACAAAGCCCAACTGAAGAAGCACACCAGCCTGTCTGACCACAAGGTGTAGAAGGGACCAGTTATCAGACAACAAAGAACATAAAGTCGTGAATGAGGAGA
>NW_022111373.1:81134733-81138995 GCF_000313985.2 Echinops telfairi | reverse complement strand
CTCTCAAGCAGTGCCTGCAAGCCTCGGGAGCCTCTCAAGCAGTGCCTGCAAGCCTCGGGAGTCTCTCAAGCAGTGTGAGCCTGGCCTCTGCTCTCTTTGATCACTCTCGAGGTGCAGAGAGCCATGCAGCCCCTGGGAGAAGCGGGCCCTTCGAGGTGCCTTCCAAGGGTTTGGTGTTTTCCTCAGACCTGGTATCAAGATTCAGATTTGATCATCGTAGTCCTGACTCATAAGATGAATTAGAAGTCTCTTGACTCTTTTTTTTCTGAAATTTTAAAAATGAAATACTTTTACTGGGGGCTCTTACAGCTTTCATCACAATCCATACATTCATCCATTGTGTCTTGACATTTTTTGCCTTACTTTTACAGGATTTTTTTTGGCAAAGTATTTATTTGTTTTTTATTAATCATTTTATTGGGAGCTCTTACAGATATTATAGCAATCCATAATACAGTTAGATCAAGCATAATTTTACAATTGCTATCACCATCAGTTTCAAAACATTTTATTTTTTATTGAACTCTTTGTTATCAGATTCCCGTTATCCCTTCCCTTCCCCACCCTACTCCCAATAACCCTTATTATTATATATTATTATTATTTGCCGTATCTGACACCATCCAATGTGTCCATTCACCTGCACTTCTGTTGTTTGTTCCTCTCGAGTGGGGTTATACCGTCATCATCGCTATCAGCTCCCCCATTCCCTCCTTCCTCCCTTCTCTTCCTATACCCTCTTGGTATCATTATTCCTGTTCCTTTGTCTGAAGGGTTATCTATCTTGGCTTTAATGCATTGAACACTCTTAATTATACAAAGGAACATACACAAGTCTAGCATGATAAACGAGGTAAGTCAGACCATCCTAGTAAGGGGAGGAAACCCTAAAGAGCTAGAGGACAGTTATGTGTTTCATCTGTGCTATACCGCTCCCTAGTGTAGCATTCCTTCCATGTGGCCCTTCTGTGAGGGACTGTCCAATTAACCTGTAGATGGGTTTTGGGTCTCCACTTTGTCCATGTTCCTTCATGTCAATTTGATTGTCTGTTCTTGAATTTTGGATACCTGATCCCTTTGACACCTTGTGATCTCACAGTCAGGTGTGCTTCTTCCAGTTTAGCTTTTTTGCTTCCCTGCTAGATGGCTGCTTGTTTCCCTTCAAGCCTTGAAGACCCCAGATGCTATATCTTTTAATAGCCGGACACCATAAGCTTTCTTCACCACATTTGCTTATGTACCCATTTTATCTTCAGCGATTGTGTCAGGAAGGTTGGTGTCATAGAGTGCCACATTATTAGAACAAACCATTCTTGTACTGGGGTAAGATTTAGGTAGAGGGCCCAAAGTCCATCTGATTCCTTGTTGTATTTACATATATATAAACATACATAGGCAAATACACCTATCTTTATATATTTACATATCTATATACATATATATATTTTTAGCTTTCTTTTTCTTTCATCCTGCCCCACCATGTTTACCCATCATTCACCTTTCAGTAATTTCTCTTGTACATTTCAATTGACCAAATGCGACCACTGTCAGTTTTAGAACTCTTGCTATTCTCCTGGCTCTGTTGTTATTAGCTCACTATTCACACTTTTACAGGTTTTAAAATTTTTATTTTAATGTTTTACTAGGAAGTCATACATATCTACATCTGAAATAACAAACCCATAGAGTCGGGGCAGAATGTAGAACCGAGCCAGCCCATGCATCATACCCAAAGAGCTTGTAATTGCATGGGAGCCTCTGTGCCCCTTATCGCAGAATCAGCACATCACTCCCTACCTATCATCGGTGGGTCCCTTGTATGCAAGCCTTTGTGGTGTTGGGGTGCAGCTTTGTGAAGGGGGCTCAGCAGTCTCCCAGAGGTGAGAGCTCATAGTTGGCCTCTTCATTAGAAGCTCAGTGTGTCACAAGTACTTTCTGCCGCCACATCATGAAAGCAGGGGGACGATAATCCCATGGCATTTCATTTGCGGTGCACAGAGTGGGCATTTGATGGATTCTGTAGTCAGCAACGCCCGCAGTCAGTGGAGCAATAGAAGGCATGGGTTTGTGTGCAGCTTCTCATGGCTGGAGTGCACAGGACTTCTGTGTGCCTCAGTGTTTCCTTTGGCAAGACAAGGATAGTGCTGTTTTGTCAAGGATAATATGAGAACCAATGAGACGGTTTAAAAAGTGCTTGGGAAGTGAAAGTGTTGCCATCCTTAGAAGAGAGAAACTGCTCGGGGTTTAAGGTGGTACGTCATTCCCTCGCTCCCCCTATGTGATGATTTTGGTGTGCGTTGCTCTGTAGACAGTCTGGAGTGTCTGACTACTATGCCTTGGATGACCTGCATGCCCTTCACTTGACCAGGAAGGTGGTGAGGAGTCTCAACTATCAGAAGACCTTGGATGTGAGTAGGGTTGTGTCTTGACATCTCGTCTTTCTCCTGGAAGGCCTTTTAGCTTATGGCACCCTGGAATGGTGTCTTTAGCAAGGTTAATACTATTTTCCTATATTTCCACAGGTCACCATTGAACCGTCTGAAGACCCATTGTTTCCTGCTGATGAATTATATGGAATTGTGGGTACTAACCTGAAGAGGAACTTTGATGTTCGAGAGGTATGTGAAAATGGGCATGTGAGCTATGAATTAATTGTCTGCCTATCTCCTTAACTGTCTACCTGTTTTCAAAGCTAAATTTCATTAGGATGTGTTCAAGGCTAGAGACTGACAGATCTCAGTGAGGCGGGATGTGGACAGGAAAGAGCTCTCCATAGTGTAGGTGTCTTTGGGAAATTGTAAATACTCAACCCCGAACCCATCGCCACAGAGTCAATTCTGACTCATCAGGACCGTCCATAGGACAGCAGAACGGCTCTGCAGGGTTTCTGGGTCCACCGTTACATTTTTACAAGAGCAGACAGCCTCTTCTTCCTCCCATGGAGCCACTGGTGGGTTTGAACTGCTAACCTTGTGGTTTGCAGCTCAGTGCTTAACTGAAGAGAGGGGCAAAGTGCTCCTACGATACTGTTTTCATCAACAGTGACAAAGCCCAGTGTGTTCCTGTCCTTGTCCTGTCCTGTCCCAATGTCAGCCACGTGTGTGAAGTCTGTTTATTTGAGGGAATGGAAGGCGTCACCAAGTTGTTGGAGTGGGAAAGAAGATAGAACCCTTTCGGATCAGTGTGACATTAACAAAGATTAGACTGGCTGTGCCAGCGGAAGCCGTTGCTGTGGTTACAGATGGTCGAGCTGCTCTTCTGTGATCTCGGGGACGGTTTTTAGTGTTTGCATGTAGCATGCAGGCTTTTATTTTGCTGTCTCCATAGCTGCAAGAAAGAGCTCTAAATTGGGAGAGTATCTTCGTGTCATGATCCGTGCTAGAAATCTTAATATTTTGTGCCAACAGCTTTTTTGTCACATACTTCCATACTTTCCCCTTGACTGTTGTGTACTAATTGTGAACAGTTTTTAAAATGTGGGAAACACCCCAAATTCCACCATACAGAAGCAAAAGCAACTAATATTTTGATGTTTTGCCTTCATATGTATATATGTGTGTATTTTACATGCTTAAGGGGGGCTCAAAAAGTCCATGGAAAAATTCTGTTATCTTCTGATTTCATTTTTCCATGAACTTTTTGAAGCCCACGCGTGTTTTCTGTATGTGGTGAAATTTAAAAAAAATAACAACTTCACAATGAATTTGTTTTCCTTAAAGATAACTTTAACACATTTATTGTGCAATGCAATTTCTCAGGGACATTTTTAGGTAGTTAGAGTGCGCGCGTGTGTGTGTGTGTGTGTGTGTGTATATATGCATATACATGCACACATTTTTTGGTAATGGAGTTAGCATCTATAAAGCATGCATTAAACATGTTCTTAGAATACTAAATTAAACTATTTCCCCATCTAATGGAAAGATCGTCATGAACTGTTTCTGGTGTGTGTAATGATACGGGACGTACCCCGGTGGGGTAGCAGTTTGTGTAGGGGGCTGTCCACCGGAAGGCCAGCAGTTAGAAGAGTCATGGTCTCAGACACCCGCCGGGCAGTCTGACTCTGCTCTCGAGGGCCACTGTGAGTTGGAATCCACTCAATAGCAGTGAGTTAATAGCACCTGGCAAGCATTCATTAAATACTGTATATACTCGAGTATAAGCCGGGGTTTTCAGCGCATTTAAAAAAAAAATCATTTTATTAGGGGCTCATACAACTCTTATCACAATCTATACACAAATCAATTGTGTAAAGCACATTT
>NW_022111373.1:81104805-81133281 GCF_000313985.2 Echinops telfairi | reverse complement strand
TTCCATGTGGGCTTTGTTGCTTCTGAGCTAGATGGCCACTTGTTTACCTTCAAGCTTTTAAGACCCCAGACGCTATATCTTTGCATATTTTAAATGCAATTTTTGTGGTAAAATTAGGTGCCTCAGCTGATATTTGGGTCGGCTTATACTCGAGTATATATGTAGTTATTTAGGCAACACCCTGTTATGTCTGGAGAGTATGCTGTCTTGGATTTTAAGGTGCATCAACTGGTAACTATTTTAGCAAATGACTTGTCAGTTGTAAAGTTTCGAAGGAGATGCCTAGTTTGACTTTCCAATTAATTAAAGCACAGCAAATATGGTTCTTAAACTCTGATGCTCTTGAAAAAGGAGATGCTTCAGGCAGCCAAGTTTTCTAGTCATTCTTTTCAGCAGTAGTATCTTTGATAGTTCTTGAGGAGAGATACAGAAAAACAGATACGAATCTAACCATTCATGGAATTTCCATTTCATCTTAATGGAAATCCTTTTTAAAAGATATATTCTTTCGAACCTTCCTAAAAAATTATCCTTTTTGTTGATTCATCCTCATGACTGTGATTACAACATAGCACGTTCTCTTATTATAGGAAGTAAGTCATGTATGCAGCTGCAGAGTGGGCATGGAGATGTGAGATGAGCCCTGGGGGGGTATGACTTGGAGAACCCAGATTCCAGTCCTTGTTCCTCCAGTCCGTGGTGCTGGGATTTAACTTCTGTTGAGTTTTGGTTTCTGCTTCTAGAGTTTGGAATAGTACCTCACACTCTGAACACCTCCTGAAACTTGGGTTTTATGACAATGAGTCAGTGTGTCTTATGTAGGTTGGTATTGTAAGAGAAAGGTCATGTTACTTTAAATGACCCTAGAGTGTGGTTACTTTAAATGTTACTTTAAATGACCCAGTTGGTGTGGTTTGTTAGGCTGAGTTTTCTAGAGAAACAAAATCAGGAATGCTAATATATGTATAAGAAATAGTGTTATGTCATGAAAGCAATTTGTATCAAGGAAGCAGCCGAGCCAGGTCTAGCTCAAGTCCATGGGTTAGATGCCTGTTGGAACCCTTAAGACCCACACATCTGCCAGCTAATGGAGCAAGACGGTGAAGTGGGAAGTGGGGAGATCACAGGCCAGTGGGGGTAGAGTCACCTGGATCCAAGGTGGCAGAAACATGGCAGGGCATTGCAGCTCCAGGATGGCAGGCCATATCGGTTGCCAATCCTGGGTGTGTAGGAAGGAGAAGGAGGGGCAAGAGAGTGAGCCTTTCTCCACAGTATCTCATATAAAAAGCCCCCCCGCCCCCAGGAGTTATCCTTAGGCTGTCCTGATTGAGAGGTTGGACTCCACCCATGCCTCACATAGGTGCAGCAAGTTGACATAAAATATAACCTTCACAAGTCACTTTGTTTTTGTAAGTTTCTTGTATTGGTGCCCGTGCTGTTCTCAGTAAATCACCTCCTTTCTCCACATTAAAAAGTTTTAATCTGCTAATTATTTCCAAGATGTAATTAATGATTATTTTGGGGCTGTTTACTGTTTGGGTGTGTGAAAATAATGGTAGTTGTTATATGTTGATTGCTTATTAAAAAGCACAATTTTGGAAGTATTTAGCGCCTAGAACAGACAATGATTTTTTTCCATTATATTGTCAAACCTCTTAGGAAAATAACTAAAGAATGATTCAAAACATTTACTTTATGAAAAGAAAAGAGATTGGGATAGCCTCACTCAATTTTCAGCCTGGGCATCTTGAAAAGAAGGCTTTGATTGGTGTGATTGCTATGGGAAGCCTACAAAGGGAGATGTAAGCTAGATGGAAAGATAGTGCCTAGCATCTAAAATAGTTCCTGGTGAAGTCTGTTTGTGCTTCATGGTTGATGGTCTTTGAAAGGGTCCTGTTGGATAATTATGAGCCTTAAGGATAAACTATTTACTCATTTCTACTTCTTTTAGACTGGTAATGTGTATGTGGGATGACCCTTCAAGCGCATCCAATTCAGAATCGTCAAACTCGTGGCCGTGAGTCAGTGCCGATTAATGGCGACCCTACAGGACAGTGTAGAACTGCCCTTGACTGTAATTCTTTATGGAAGTAGACAACTCCATCTTTCTCCCATCTTTTCTCTCAGCTGATAATAAGTTTTGAACTGCTGACCTTGCAGCTCACAGCCCAATGTGTAACGGCTACGCCACCAGGGCTCCTTAGTGAACTTTTATTGAGGGGATCATAATAGCAGCAGCCGCAGTAGCAGCTACCTTATAGTGAGAATTAGGCAGTGTTTAGTGAGCACCTTGTACAATAACGCTAAACAGAGGAAACAGAGACTTAGAGGCTCTCAGGTGACCAGTCAGTGATCCTGGTTTCTCAGTGGTAGAAGCTGGGTCTCTGAGCTGATTCTTAAGTTCAGCATTCTTCCTTAGTGGAGTTCACCATGTCTTCACCGCTTTGTCCTACCTTCCTAGAAGTGAAAACAGACTCAGAAGGGTTAAATGGTATACTCCAGGACACCGAGACCACCAGTGTCGCTGTGACTTGGTGCCCCTATCTTCTGACCCTGTGTTTTAACCGAATCCCAGCAGCTCTGAGGAGGCAGTCGGCAGGCCTTGATGCTCTCAGGCTGTCGCTCTTGTTCCTCTGTGTGTGGACCTGGTCTGTTCTAGTGAAGTGTAAGTCAGCTCAGCATGGCTGCGGGACATGCATGTACAGCGAAATTCTGGTGAGAAGATTTTTCTGTGTGGGGTGAAATTTTGTGAAAGCGACAACTTCACTGTGAATTTGTTTTCCTTATAAATAAGTTTGACACAAACATTCTTTTTAATGCAGTTTCTCAGGGACATTGTTATTTCTCCCTGTAGGTCATTGCTAGAATCGTGGATGGAAGCAGATTCAATGAGTTCAAGGCCTTGTATGGAGACACATTAGTCACAGGTATAAAAGAGAAGACGAACTTACAAACATTTTGTATTACTTTGGAAACAATGAGGTCTTATCTCAAAGCTCAGAAACGCTTGGCATGAGCTTTGAACGGTATAAATACCCCAGTCAGTGGCCAAAAGGAGCTGTGCTTAAAGATTGTTAGCAACGGGATGACTTCATGGATCCAGCGAGTTTAACCAGGTGACAGCTCGATGATGTGGTTGGGCCCTTCTCTGTGACTTTGTAGCTTTAACTGTATAAAAATGTTCTGTTACTAGTGTAGCTAGCAGAAAATATTTGTAATTCTTTTTGTTTCTCTAGATAATGATACTATTTTGAAATTTCCAGCAATCCCTCCTTTGTTCTCTTGTCTCTAATTCTACTAAGTAGTTTTGTGTGATGTTTAACTCCCCCAAGCTGACAAGAGGCTTTCAGAGCTTTCCAGAGCTTCCACAGAGCTCTGATGTCGATTAACTTATGCAAGTATTAGTTTGAGAATACCTGAAATCAGGGAAGTCTATCTTGGGGAATAACCGCAACAAAAAAGGATGTTTGTGAAAATTAATTCATTCGTCTTAAGGGTTACATTTACAGACTCTTGAAGAAAAGTATTAGAAACTGTGGGGCAAAGGAGGGCCCCCAACAAATCATCACTGGTCCTGTAGGTGCAATTGTACGGCGGTAATAAGATTATAGTGAAGCTATAGAGAGCATGAGAGATAGAAGAGAGATTGAAGTAATGGAGTCAGACACAATTCATGGTAGTGTGCTCACCTCAGCCCCACTTGATGGTCCTTGTGGGGAGAGCCCTGGAACGAGAGCAGGAGAGACCCCTTTATTGCTTACCAAGGGTTTTATCTTTAGGGGAGCATGGTTACAGGTAACCACACATCATAGGAAGGGGCAGTACAATAGGTATACACATCATAGGAAGGGGGTGTACGATAGGCATACGTGTGACAGGAAGGGGATGAGTTAGGGGTATGCACATAGGAATGGGAGGGACTAGAGGTATACATGTGACAAGATGGGCGGACCCTAGATTCATGATGGCAGCTAAACCTTGGTCACCCTTGTGTGGGCTTGACCTCTCTGGGGTCACCTACAAGGAAACAGACAGTTACTATCCTTATCAGAAGGGAGTGGGTCCTACTTGTTGTGGGGTAAACAGTGGTGACTGCTTGCTCTAGATGGCTGATAACTCTTAGGGAGAATATCCCCTGACCTACTTCTGTTGACCTCCAAGTGTATAGTCATTTGCCATGTGTAGCAAGCAGCTAAGTTTGGGATACATTTGGGGGAGACAACTTGGGAGAAATCTTTCTGTTTCCCACAAGAAACACATACTAGACCCCTAATAGTCTCTCTTTGACAAATGTCCCAACACATATTGTGAAGTTGGTTTGATCTTCAACAGCTTATAGTAGCCACTCTGAAGACAGCATATCACAGTAGAATAGAAACTAGCTGCAAAAACCCAAATTGCAAATACATGTTGAGACTTAAAGGATAAGTCACAGTATTTTCTCCTGGTCTGATTTATAAGCAAGCAAAGGGCTCAACTGGGAGTGGGATTTATGTTTTTGTATTTTGGTATTTAAGTGATTAAGGGCTTTTTGTTTGATCTATAGCCAGGCTCTGTCACTGGTCAGCTCAGATGCACCCTCAGTGTGAAGCAGTTGAAAACAAGTTAGAGCAGTTTCTGCTTTCTCTAGAGGTGGACCGGCCACCCTGGGCATCTATTTAATGGTAGACTTGCCCCTGGAATACAGGGATGCATCCAGATTCCCCGTCTCTTTTTGATTGGCCTAGAATTCAGATAAGGTTGGGGAAGTCGGGAGGCAGGAAGGAAAAGTGGGGGCTGAGTGAGTGGCAGAGGGGAAGGGGGCAGGGTTGGCTGAGGCGAGTGGGAAGGGCGTGGGGGTGTGCGGTGGGCGTAGGAGAGGGCGGGGAATGGCCATGAGAAGGTTGGGGAAGCATGGGAGTTCAGGTGAAGGGAAGGGAGGAGGAAGCGAGATTTCTCTTCAGAGTGAGTATCGGTGGCAGCTGTGAAGTGTCCTCCAGTTAGCACTTGCCATATGCATGCCCTACAAGTTTCTTAGACAGATTACTTTCTTGTCTGGACTTCAATGTTTGGTCAGGAAGTTGATGAAGGCCCTCCCTCCACTGGTGTACTTATGCAAGAGGCCTTTAAGTTCATGGAAGAATAGAACTAAAAGGTAATGAGCTTTTTCCACACACTTTTTGAAACCCCCTTTTCTAGTGGGGCACGTGTCCTATACAGCAAACCCTGTGCCTGGGGAGCCCTAGCAGGTCCACCTATTTAGGCTGAAGGTCTGTTTGGGAACAGGCCAGGGCATCTTCAGGGCTAGATCTTAGAGGTGAGTGATGCACTCGGTTTCCGTCTCCTTTTGTGGGGGTGGGGCAAAGCTAGGAGTTGACTGATTTTAAAAGTTAACCCCTATGCCAAATTGCTTCTACAAGTGGCACTGCCACACAGGATGTGCACCCAGACTTTTGCTGGGAATTGAGGTTTGAAAGCCAAGGAGGAATCTAGGTAGTCATCAGCTCAGTGTCGGATTATCACATAAAGTGATTAAAAAACCAACAACAACAGCCCACAATAAAGCCAGACCAAGGCAGAGAGTAAAGGACCCAAAGGAATAGTGTACATTCAGTGCTCTTACTTCCTTTCACCAGTTGTTTGGTAAAACGTAGCATGTTTCGCATTTGCATGACATTAATTACATTCGTCATGTTGTACAACGATAGCCAGCACCTCATCCATGACTTCATCCTGAACAAACTGACCTGGGCGAGTTCTGACTTTGGTTCTCTCCGCCGTGGCTTGAAGAGACAGGGCTTTTTGTTCCCGGGACTTTTCTAGCATCCTTTCTCCGACCCACTTCCAGGAGCTTAATTGTGATTCTTGAGTTCCAAGTATTTGGCACCATAACGTAGGCTTTTTTTCTTTTTCACTTCCCTGGTTGAAAAGTCACACTCTTGGAAAGGCTCTCTAATGGAGTTCTTCTTTGAGTTTTCAGAATAATTAGCTTCCCCTGAAATCACCTAGACGTTTCAGTGTCATCAAACCTCACTGTGGCCTTTTGTGGTTCTTTCCCCTTCCCTCGTGTGTGTGTGTGTGTGTGTGTGTGTGTGTGTGTGTGCGCGCGCTAGCTTGGCAGGTGGGCACTCAGCGTGGTAGAGAAAGTGGAAGCACGTCTCTGGAAAGAAGGAAAGACTTGGACACCAAAGTGAAAAGGAGAGTGGCTCATTCTTCCAAGCTTAGCTAGGGCTCTTACTTCAAACTGATGTATCACCAGCGTGACTGTGCTCTTGTCTCCGCCCTCCACCCCCAGTTGTCTTTGCTGCACTTTATTTATTTATCCTTTTTCTTGTAAGGCCTTAACGTTACTGCAGGTCTTTTCCGGCAAGTTAGTCACACAACATGACCAGTAGATCTTAAAGTTGGCTTTTAAAAGACAGTGTGTCTTTGTTTTGCTATATTTCAGTATATCCTTAATGTCTACGTCATAGCAGCTCTCAGGGATATGCTGAATGAAGAGTTGAATGGGTGACACACTCAGCCAGCCATTTCATCAAACTCACCAGCCAGACAAGAGAGTGGTCTTTGCATGCAACACAATTTTCTAGAGAGTCAAGGAAAAGAGCAAAAACCTCAAAACTACCCAGTCTCACAGGGAACCCAGGGCGGATGAGCCCTTCAGGACCAGTGGTGCGAGTGGCGATACAGGGAGGGTAGAGGGAGAGTGGGTTGGAAAGAGGGAACCGATTTCAAGGACCTTTATGTGACCTCCTCCCTGGGGGACGGACAACAGAAAAGTGGGTGAAGGGAGACGTCGGACAGGTCAAGATATGACAAAATAACAATTTATAAACTATCAAGGGCTCATGAGGGAGTGGGGAGCCGGGAGGGAGGGGAGAAAATGAGGACCTGATGCCTGGGGCTTAAATGGAGAGCAAATGTTCTAAGAATGATGAGGGCAATGAATGTACAGATGTCCTTTACACAATTGATGTATGTATGGATTATGATAAGAGTTGTATGAGCCCCTAATCAAATGATTAAAAAAAACAAACAAAACGACCCAGTCTCTAGTACCTTAGGCATAAAGAATTGTGACATGAACTGTTTTAGATTATAGATAGACTTTCTTTACTGTTCAAACTTTGATCTGAAACAAGAATATGCATCAATGTGTATTTGTTATTTTAAATTAAAAGCCCTCTTAAATACATACATCTTTTTTGAATTTTCTTTCGAGGATTTGCTAGAATATTTGGATATCCAATAGGGATCATTGGAAACAACGGTGTTCTCTTTTCTGAGTCTGCAAAAAAGGTAAGTTCTCTTAAAAAGTGTTTTTAAGATTTTTTATTTTGGCTTACTATAATGAATTTTGAAGATTGGTGAGTGAATTAAAACGTTACAGAAAAGCTTTAATATGTTTAACCAATTGCTTTAGCAATCAGGACTCTGTGTGTGTATGTATGCGTGCGCGTATGCTTACATGCCCGCACGCTTTCTCGCTCTCGTGTGTGTTGGAATGAGTTGTTTTCGTGGCTTACCTTAACCTGATGAACGGTCTAGAGCCCTGTGAATAACCAAATGCACTACTTTTAGGAAAGTTCTTATAAAATGCTTGAGTTATAATTTCTATAGAGGACATGGCAAAGTCTAAGAAGCTAAGGAACATATCCAGAGAATTTCATTTTCTAATGCTTCCTGTGAGAAAGTATTCTAAGATCCTCTTCAGGTAGTTTTGAGACAAGATTTGCTTATTTTGTTCTAAGCTGTTACCAGTTTATCTCTGTTCTGCTGCTTTGACAATTTGGAAATGGGATGATAAAATAGAGCCTATTACTGGAGCTTTGGCTTTAAAGGAGGAATTATTGACTATTTTGGCATAATTTTTGCTTTCATTCATTCATTGTCTCAGACGCATCTAAACTTAAGCTAGGTGTAATTCATTTACTTGATAAATTATTTTAATTTTTAAAAGATGCTTAGCCTCTTCAAATGACAAGGGTGTACAACGAGGTAAGAGGTGTCTTATTAATACAGATAACATTAGAGTTAATCCCTTTCGTGTTCTAACTGAGAGAGAATTTGGCTTTGGCCTACTACTTTCTCAATGAGATCAGTTTCCCCCAACGCATTTATTTAGCTAAAACAAAAAAGTAAAAATAAAGAATATTAAAATCATTCATGATCATAGTAGAAACATTTTGTTATAGTTCTTTGGTTCTTTTCTAATATAAGATTGATGTTCCTAGTTATTATATAGGTAATTATATGTATATATTGCTATATAAATGTATACAGAAAGATATGCTACCTGTTTTCATGTAATAGTGCATCTATAGTGAATGTTTCCTTTAGTATTTCTGACATGATGACATTTAATGAATATGCAATGTACATATTTCACTAGATGAAATGTCAGAGCAAGGCCAAACCCCCCCCCCCCACCGCCGGTTGTATTTGTCAGCATGGCACAAATAAGCCTGAGCATTTTGTTTGGCCTCACTCTGGAATTGCGCTTGTTGAAAGAAGCCACAAAGGTCTGTGTGATTTCCTCATGCTTGTAAATATAGTCATATTGAGGTCGAGCAATTACTTTGAGGTTTTGCACCTCTCCAGACCTTTCCAGCAGAGGTAGAGGGATCAGCAGATGGAAAGCAAAACATAGAGGAAAGAGTTTAAAACAGTTTTCTTGGTCCTGTAATCTTTAGGAGATATGAAGAGGAATAGCCATATTTTTGTTCTATTAAGTAATTAATTTCCAGGCTCAAGTTTGGAAAAGCCGGATCGCTTCTCTAATCTACAGTACCACGTGCTCGGGGTGGGGTGGGTGGTGTTGGTAAGCGAACCCACGAGACGCAGTGGTTATGCTTTGGGTTGTGATCCACAAAGTCCGCAGAATGAAACCACCCGCCACTCTTCATAAACAATGGCAGTCTCGGGAACTCACAGGGACAGTTCTACCCTATCCTATGGGGTCAAGATGAGTAGACATCGAATTGAAGGCAATGAGTTTTTTTAGAGTTGGTAAGAAAGATCGATTTGACTGTGATCTGGGTGCATGAAAGGATTTCAGGTGGTTGTTATGTGTAAATGTCTTTCTAGGCCAACCCACCCCTGTTGTTGTTTTTGGTGTGTGCAATAGAGTTGTAGAGTTGGCCCTGGTACATAGCCACCTTCGGGTTTGTCTTCTATCTAATAGTGAAGAACTGGAGAACGTTGATTCGAGGTGCAGGGGATCTCACCGATAGATCATCAGATTGTTCTTCTCTGTTACTTACATTTCCTGGCAGTCTGCAACGTCACGCTGGACTTTCTCACCCTCGTGACAGGTGTCCTACAGCTGGGCCCGAGTGATCACACCCACAGGTGACTGTGCAGCACCAGGACAGCACAAACCTGCAGTCACATGGCCTATTGATAAGGGCTCACCACAGCCAGACTAGCCACGCAAAGTGTACTCTCTCTTATATTTGACTCAGTTGTGTATTTTTAGGATATACGATGATTCTAGATCTGGTAATCCTTCTCTAACAAGACTTTTATTTGATTATAGGGAGCTCACTTCATCCAGTTATGCTGCCAAAGAAATATTCCTCTGCTGTTCCTTCAAAACATTACTGGTAATTAGCAGCGCGCGGACCAGCTCTACAGTAGAGGTGTGGGGAGAAGAGGTGATGATGGCAGACCGTTGAGGGGAAAGCAACCAAGGACAACATTCCGTTTGTGTACGAGGAGGGGCAAACGTTCCTGGAACATTCCATGACCTTTGTTTCACTTTTCCAGAAACTTGGAAGCCTTCTTAATTTTCAGAGTCCAGAGGAGTCAAATGCCCATAAAGAAGTTTGAGAAGGGCCATAGGTGTGGGTTCGTTGGAGGGAGCTGGGGGAGCGTGGGGGCCTGGAAGCCTGGCAGGAAGTCAGGTGAAGCAGGAAAGCTCCAGGGTCAAGTTCCTCAGCTAAGCCCAAGAGAAGAGAATGGATAAAACAGTGTAGGATTTGGCAAACTTCTCAAACTGTTCTAGTACATGCTGTGTGTTTCTGGAGTGGGGTTGAAAAGATGTTTAAGAAAAAGGAACATGTTGAAATGACAAATGTTTTGTTACATGTATCTTTACTACCATTGCAAAGAAAAACAGTCTACCTCACCAAGGGGAGGGGGAAATAGAATGAAATAATAATCAAATATGAACAGAAGTAAAAAATCAGGATCAAACACAAAAGATGCAACTGATAACTTTTTTTTTAAATCATTGTATTGGGGGCTCTTACAGCTCTTATCGCAGTCCATCCATCCATCCATTATGTCAAGCACATTTGTACATATGTTGCCTTCGTCATTTTCAAAACATTTTCTTTCAACTTGAGTCCTTGGTACAACTGCTGGCTCTCCACAGTTATCCTTTGGGTCAGACTAAACTGCCTATTTCTTGTGACCCTCAGTAGCTGTGCTCTGTAAGGTACACAGTCTGATGACAAACTGAAAATCCAAGGAACTGATGCTGTGGGCACTTTGAGTGCACCGGAAGCTGAAAAGATTACAGATGGGTACCCAAAATCTGTATTTAGGCATTTAGCCTCTAAAACTGTGAAAAAATACATTTATTCTTCAATGCTTTCAAGACTGAATCATTTTCTGCTTTGAATTATTTCTTGTTGAGATCATAAGTTTCCAGTAATGAAGGCATTTATATGAACTAAAAATAATAATAATATGAAAAAAAGATCACAGACATTCATCTTGAGCTGCAGTAGTCAACAACCGTGCTTTCTTCCGTAGCCGAAGGAATGGACAGAAAGCCCAAGCTGTAGTCTAAGAAGGAAGCCAACATGGAATTGTTTTTCTTGCAAAAATCAGTCCGGTGGCCATTTCTGACCCCCCAAGGCAGAGATTGGTCATGCTTCCACCCTCCATCTTTCTTCCCTGTTCTGACGCCATCCACACTCCACCTCTCCGCTCCGTTCAATAACCTGTTGCAGTGGCTGCATACTAATTTTGAGCCAACACTCAAAATTAGGGGAGTTTATTATTTATAACAGTTTTATTGGCATATATTTCACATACCATACAATTTAGTGGTTTAAACATTTTCAAAAGAGCTGTGTAATCACCACCACAATCAATTTCAGAATATTTTCTTCTTTCTCATACTCTTATTATTAGCTCCGTTTTTCCTCCCAACCTCCCTGTCACAACCCTAAGAAACTATTGATGCAGTTACGTTCTCTAGTTCTCTATAGATTTGCCTATTTCATACACAGAAAAACGAACAGTGCTATTCTTTCTGACAGCTGGGCACCATCTGATTTCTTCACACTTTGCTATGGCACCCATACCTTTAATGGCCTTTTCATGAGGGCAAGTATTGAGAAGGGCATGGCATAAGAACTAAATGTTCTTAGATTAGGGCTGCAATTATTTCAAGCTCAAAGTCCGTTCTCATAGCTCTGGTTTATATACAGCCCCAGACCACTTTAGAGACATCATCTGTCCTTTTATTGGGGAGCATTATAAATCATCCTACGGGGTTTATTAACGTGCTACCATAAATCAGTATCAGTAAACAGTAAGGATACAGTTTTTGGTCTACAGCAATGCTTCTCCTCAGCCAGCAGCCAGGTCTTCTCTGGTCTTCAGCCTCTCAGCCACATGGTCCCTTGGTCCCGCTCGCTGTTCTGCCTCATAGTCTCATCGTTTCAGAGCTGCTCCTCTGTTCCAGCCCAGGGTCTTCTTGCCTCGGCTTCTGGTCTGGACATGGGATGGCCTCGGCTGCACCCACCACTCTAGGCAGCGATTTCACATGTGTTCCACTGGTGGTGGGTAGCTCCTCTGTGATGACCCTGGGGATTCTCGCTCTTTGCTTCCAAGATAGCACTTGCCTCCTTCTTGTGAGGTGGAGACTCACAATGTACTCCACCTTTATCCTGTCCATTAGCATAGCAGAGAACTCCTTCCAAACTGGGATTGTAGCCACAGGATATAATTTGCAATACATCGCAAAAGGGATTATGGAAATAAGGGTCCTATTAACGAATTTCAATTCACCCTCTTCAATAGAAAATAATGTGTGATCAATAAAGCAAAGTTAGAAAAGCTGGTAAATACCTTAAAATAGCATCTGACATTTTAGTGTATCTTCATGTAATATGTTTTTTTTGACATATCATTTCATTTTTAATTGTTTTTCTCATTACTGAGAAAAACTCCAGCACCAATACGGGTGCATCATGAATATAAGGGGACTTCAAAAATTTTGTGAAAAAATTGAATTAAAAGATAATGAAATTTTTCCATGTACTTTTTGAAGCTCCCTTATACTAGTTGGATTGAATGATGTGATACCGGAAATTTACAAGGCTTGAATAAACAACAACAAAAACCCGTAAACCCATTGCCATGGAATTGATTCTAACTCAGTGAGCCTCTATGGAGTTTTGAGGCTGTCAATGTTTATGGGAGAAGGTAGCCTCTTCTTTCTCCACAAAGCAGGAATGTTGTTTTTGTCAGGCACCTTTGGGTGAAAGCAAGAACACGAAAACCAAACTCACTGCCATCCAGGTGATGGGCACTCACAGCGGCGACGTTATAGGTCAAGAAGAACAGCACCCATGAGTTTCCGAGGCTGTACATGTTTATGGAAGTGGAAAGCCCTGTCTTTCTCTTATGGAGCAGCTGGTGGTTTTGAACTGTGGACCTTGAAGTTAACAGCTCAATGCATGACCACTCTGCTCCCAGGGCTTCTGAAGCAGAAATATTGATGACCAAATGGGCAGGTGAAATTGTGGTTCATAGATGAAATACTTTCCCTGGAAACTGGTAGAGACCAATGGAGCCTGACTTGGTGTGGAGGTGAGACGAGGGAGGAGCCCCCGGCCTGGAGTGCATGATGACGCTACAGAGCATTCTCAACAGAGCTGCGGGGCTCGGGGAAGTAGACCAGTCTTCCCTGACTCCCCTCTGATCGTTGACCAGGGCTGTGACTGACCTTGCTAGCAGACAGAGTACACTGGAAAGTCGATTAATGCAGATGTGGTAAGGTCAGAATTGAACACCGTATCAGTTCTCCCTGTCGGCTCATTTTAAATTTGTTTTCGTTTTTATTATTTTCCGCTTTCTCTGGTCACTAGGAATCAGCATCGGCTGGATGGCAGTGAGTTGTTTCAATCGTTTGATTGGGGCTCATCCAACTCATCACAATCCACGCACACCCCAACTGTGTAAAGCACATTTGACATTCGTCGCCCTCGTCATTCTCAGAACATTTGCTCTCCACTTAAGCCCCTGGCATCAGCTCCTCCCCCTCCCTCATGAACCCTTGATAATTTATAAATTATCACTTTGTCATATCTTACACTGTCCGACGTCTCCCTTCACCCACTTTTCTGTTGTCCGTCCCCCAGGGAGGAGGTTCTATGTAGATCCTTGTAATCGGTTCCCCCTTTCTACCCCACCCTCCTTCCACCCTCCCGGTATCACCACTCTCACCACGTCTTGGCAGTGAGTTTTGGGGATTGAGGTCTTTTTGTGTTTTATTTTATAATTGTTGGTGGGGTTTGTATGTTTTTCTTTATATGAATCCCAGAATCTATAATTCTACAGAGACAGTAACTGATTTAATAGTTTCTTAGGGTTGTGAGTATAGGAATGAAGGAAATGTTCTAAAATTGATTGTGGTGATGATTGCACAACTCTTTTAAATATGTCTAAATCATTGTATTGTACGATACGTGAATTATATGCCAATAACACTTTAAAAAGGAAGTAGAAGGATCCTGTATTTATCGTTTCTTTAGAATCTCACTATTGAATCATTGGTAGGGACTCTTAACATCTCTATAAAACATTAATCTTCACTTCATAAAAATTTTAACACAGTGCTTCAGAAAGCACAGCTCATATTTTTAAACCAGGTCAAGGCGTACCGAAGCCCTCACTGCTGGGCTTGCCGCTGTACTTTTTCCTTAGCTCACCACGTCACATTCTTTCACCATCAAGCTATTGTTTTAGGCTATTTTCCTGAAGATGAATTGCATCATCATAGAAGATCATGTGGCATGGCATGAACTGTCTTAAGAAAGTTTAAAAATTAACTTTTTAGGGGCATACCAGTTTTCTCATTTAGCAATATTAGGGTGAGAGAGCTGTCGTCGAATCAGGTTCGGGCAAAATGTCCCTTACACTATCTTGAGAGAATTCTATCACCCAAGGCTCTTTCTGTTCTTGTAGGGTTTATGGTTGGCAAAGACTATGAAGCTGGAGGAATTGCCAAGGATGGTGCCAAGATGGTGGCTGCTGTAGCCTGTGCCAACGTGCCTAAAATCACAGTCATCATTGGGGGATCGTATGGAGCTGGAAACTATGGGATGTGTGGCAGAGCATATAGGTAGGTGGCATCGTGATTTTATCTGAAACATGTTTCAGTTGTAACGCTAAAAGTTGAACTTATTCCGGTTTTTTGTAAATACAGGAATACATCTGCAAACCATGGCCAATTATTCCATGATCTGTGCCGTCACACTACAGATACTGCGTGGAGGAAATCTGTGATGAGACTGAGGTGGCTTCTTGAAATGCCTCATAATGAAAGCCCCACCTCAGTTTGTCGTGCTGTAATGTGTGTTGCTGCCATGCTGTCTTGAGCTGTGCTTGTGTTAGTCTGGGTTGACTAGAGAAGCATCCAGAGACACTCATATGTATGCAAGAGAGAGTTTTATGTCAAAGGAAAATTGTATATTAAGAAGATATTCCAGCCCAATCCAGATCAAGCCCATAAGTCCGATATTAGCCCATTTGTCCGATACCAGGCTATAAATTCCTCTTCAGACTCATGAAGCCATGCATTGACTCTGAATGCAGGAAGATCACAGGCCAATGGCGTAGAAAGTCTTGTAGATCCAGTGGTGATGGAAGCATCTCAGCGCTGGAGTGGGTCTCCGTGTGGCTCTTTCAGCTCCAGGGTCTGGCTCCATCAGCATAGCTCCATGTGGCTTGTCATCAGTAATACCAAGCAGAGAGAGTGTGTCTGGCCTCCAGTGAGCTATTTATCTCTGTCGTGCCTCCATAGGAGGTCATCAAGCTGCAACCTGATTGACAGGCTAGACTCCACCCCTCCCTGAAGTTGACAGTAGACTATGTAACTGCCACAGTGCTCAAGCAAAAACCACTGTCATTGAGTCTATTCGGACTCATAGCAAACCTGTATAGGGTTTTTTTTTTAATCGCTTTATAGGGGCTCATACAACTCTCACCACAACCCATACACACATCAACTGTGTAAAGCACATTTGTACATTCATTGCCCTCATCATGTATAGGGTTTTTTGAGACTGTAAATATTCATGGGAGCAGATGCAAAAACAACAAAATAGCACATCATCTGATTGACCAAGCTAGACAAATTTTAGGGAGGTAAACTTGATTTTTAAATTAGTATTAATTGATACAGGAGCTGAATAAAGGAGATAATTATACAGTCATCTAAAAAGCAACCGAAAAAAATATGATAAAAACTCTTAGCAAACTGGGAGTAGCGGGGACTTCCTTAATCTGGTATTGTACATAATGTTGAGCTGTTGAAAGCTAATTTGTCTGAGATATGGAATAAGGAAATGATGCCTGCTCTTACCACATCGATTCCTCAGTTTGTACTGGAGAGTTTAGCCAGTGCAGTATGATAAGAAAATGAAGTGAAAAACATAAGTATCGGGAAGGAGGAAATCTGTTTCCTTCTTCCAAGGCAATATAATTGTTTCAATACAGTGCCAAGCTACGGCTTCTTATAATTGATGAATGAGTTGAGCAGGTTTGCTGGCTCTGTGAGTAATAGACTAAAGAGGCATTTTAGTTAGAAAACGAATAAAAAGATTCCATTTATGATAGTTTCAGAAACATGAAACACCTAGGAATAAACCTAATGAGAGATTCTAGAGAAGTACACACAAAAAACTATATGACATTATTGAAACAAATTAAGGTTAATAGAGAAATATACCAAGCTTATGAAAACTTTAGATTTTCCAAAATTTATGAAGAAGTAAAATCCCTCCCAAATGGCCTGTTTCAATTTTATATACATTGAGTTCAGTGTAGTCCCAAACAGAATACTTGTGATTTTAAAATTTGAATCTGAACTTAACATTTTTGTGATGGAATTTAAGCTGTTTCTAAAAGCTTACTTGAATATACAAAGGGCCAAGTATAGTCAAGAGACTTGGAGGAGGAGGAGCAGGAAGAGGAGGAGGAAGACTTGCTCTATCAGAAATCAAGACTCGGTGTGAAGCTACAGTAACCAAAAGGGTGCAATATGTGTAGGACTTGTGCAAGATAGATAGCTAAGTGGATTAGTGGGTATGGTGGAGTGAAAATTCTTAAAAAATAATTTTATTGGGGGCTCTTACAGCTCTTATAACAATCCATACATTAACTGTATCAAGCACCCTTGTACATATGTTGCCATCATTATTTTCAAAACATTTTTTTTTCTACTTGAGCCCTTGGTATCAGCTCCTCTTTTTTCCCTCCCCGCTCCCACTCTTGTGAATCCTTGGTTAATTATATATTATTATTTTCATATCTTACACTGTCTGATCTCTCCCTTCACACACGTTTCTGTTATTGGTCCCCCTGGTGGGGGGCTGTTATACGTCGATCATTGTAATCAGTTCCCCCTCTCTCCCCCTTCTCCTCCCTCCTTTCCTCTACCCTCCTGGTATCGCTACTCCCGTTACTGTTCCTGTCCTGGATTCCAAGTGTCTAGAGCTCTTATCTGTAACTGTGTACATGCTCTGGTATAGCTCGATTTGTAAGGTAGAACTGGGTCATGATGGGTGTGGTGAGGAATAGTACCCTGGATATATGATCCCTTCCTTATGACCCTTCTGTGAGAGGATGTTCAATTGTCTACAGATGGACTTTGGGTCTCCATTCCGACCCCCCCTTGTTCACCTTGATATAATTGTTTTGGATCTTCAAATGCTTGACACCTGATCCTATCAACACCTTGTGATCACACAGGCTGGTGTGCCGTGTGTGCTTTAGGCGTTGGGTGGATCTTGTCTGCAGAAAGGGGTTCAGATGTTGCTTACTGAAAAGAAAGCCTGTCTCGCCCTCAAGAAGTATCTCGCACTGTTGGAAATGAAAGAGGAAAAGAAAATATGTACAGTTTTTGCATGTTTAAATGGATTTTTTAAAAAGATGATTTATTTATGGTTTTTTCCCAAAGTGAATCAGAATCTACTTGTCACACATTTACATGAGAGCTTTCTTCTCTCTGCCACATTGACAAAGGTGGATGATCACATACCCATTGTTGGCAGGGTGTGGGGGACAGGGCCCTTTCCATACGGTTAGTGCTTGTCTGTAGCCATAGCACAACTTTTGAGAACAATTCAGCATTTTCTGTTATGGAAACGTGCTGCAAGTGGGCCAGAGGGGTAATTACAAGAAAGTTTATTACAGTATTATTGTAGAAGTAGAAAATTGAGGCTCCTAGCTAGGACTGTAGCTAAACACACAATTGGACAATAGCCATGTAGTGCAGTACCCAGCCACTATTCAAGAGAATGAGATAGATTTCGGTGTATTAACATTGAAAGGTTTGATTTATTTTGTAAAAAATCATTTTATTGGGGGCTCATACAACTCTATTGAAAGGTTTTGTATAGAGAAATTAGTGTTCCTTATTCTGCTTCTTTGGGTTCTAAGACCCATTGTAATGGTTACATAAAAACTCACAGACCAAAGTCATAATGAAAGGGTTTATTAAAGGAGTGTTCAGGTTGTCATGCCAGTGAGAAATGTTCAGGGTAGTTGTTTACCAGGACAAGTTACAAGTTTTCAGGTCTGCTACTAAATGCCCAAAGGGCCCACCACTCTCTATTATAAGCCACAACCTAAAGGCAACTGAGCTCCACTTCTATGAGCTAGCAAGCCCAACTTCCCCAATAGTACCCAGAGGCAAGCCAGCCTTCTGCACAAAAGCACTCAGCTTACTCCATGGGTTGGGAAGTCCGTGCTCTGGCTCCTGGTTCTGCTGCTGCTCCTCTGATGTGCTAGCTGCCATCTGGATCCAGGAGGTTCACTGCACAGGGATCTCGGGTCTCAAAGGGATTTTATTTATCTTTTTTTTAATGTTCTGGTGAAGCTAAAATAATGATGTTATTATATTTGAATCCATTTGCTTGGATCCAGAATCAGTGCTCATGGAAGAAGCAGCTCATAGAATTCAAGCAATATAAAGCATCAGTCAGCCCTGCACAAGATCTCTATAAAGTATCGAGAGCAGAGATGTCACTTGGAAAATGAAAGTGCACCTGACCCAAGCCATGGTATTTCCATTTGCCTCACATGCATGTGAAAGTTGGACAGTGAATGAAGAAGACAGCAAGAGGAATTGATGTATTTGAATTAGGGTGTTGGTGAAGAATATTGACAGTACAATTACTAGCAGGACAAGCACAACTGCTTTGGAAGAAGTACAGCCAGAATGTTCCTTAGAAGTCAGTATGGTGTTTCATACCTTAGACATACCTTAGACATGTTGTCAGGAGGAACTAATCCCTGGAGAAGCATCATGCTTGACAAAGTGGAAGGTCAGCAAAAAATAGGAAACCCTCCACAAGACATATTGACACAGTGGCTGCAGCATTGGGCTCAAACATAGAAATAATTGTGAGGATGGTGCAGGACCACATAGTATGTTGTTCATTGTCCGTAGGATTGCTGTGTTTGCTCAGTGGTACATAACAATAACTAATACATTTTTAGAAAGCAAAGGAAGACAAGTTATCCACCCATCGGGAGAACTGAGAGTTGTTGATTAGGATTTCGAGGAACTGTCTCTGTAATAGTGTTACATTGTATTATCAAGTCTACAGATGCCTGCATGTGTGTTTAAAGCATATCAGCTGAGCTTCTCAGTTGGGATAATTTAAAGGAGTGGCTCTCAAACTACCACTACACACCAGCATCACCTGGAGAACTTAGAAAGCATATCTTTGCTCAAGCTTCATCCTGTAGATTGGTCTGGGGTGGGTTCCAGGCATTGGGATTTAAAAAAAAACCCAAAACTCAAACGATTGTCATGTGTAACTAGAACTTACTTTTAGGGAAAACATGGGCCTCTGACAGTCAGCAATTGTGTTGTACATAGAATTCATTTGACTACCTCCCTTAACCCTCTTTTTTTTTCTCCCCTTAGTCCAAGATTTCTTTACCTATGGCCAAATGCTCGGATCTCCGTGATGGGAGGAGAGCAGGCTGCAAATGTGTTAGCAACAGTAGCAAAGGACCAGAAAGCCCGGGAAGGGAAACAGGTAAATGCCACAAGTCCTTATCCACCTCAGTGTTTGCTTTTTGCTGGTGCCATGGGGCAGGGCGCCCAGAATCACTGTGTGGCCCTGGGTGGGGTCGGGTTCCACACAATCAATCCTGGGCTTGATTTTGCACAAGAGGGGCTCATTGAAAGGCAAATCAGCAAGTGGCTGCTTTTGAAAATGGGTTCTTTCATCTGTGTTTCTGGTAGATTCTTCTGAGTTCTGGGAATTGTTCGGGTACCCTCTTGCCTCAGCATTGAAACCACATAGTCACTGTCCATCGAGTCAGTTCCGATGCTCCGTGGCTCTGTAGGACAAGGTAGAACTGTCCCTTTCAGTTTCTGAGGCCATACGTCTTTACAGGAGCAGAACGCCTCGTGTTTCCCACCAGGATCAGCTGATGCATTTGAATGGCTGACATTGTGGTTAGCCGCTGAACTCAGCCCGCTACACGACCAGGGGATAAATGGAGGAAGCCTTGTCTCCTCAAGCTTACTGTTCAGGGGTCGTACGGCCAGCTGCCTCGTTTGAGTGTTGGAGGAATAGCCTTCCCGCCGAAAGCGCCTGCACATGCCTCACAGAGTTGTTGCACGGGTGCTGCAGACTTCAAGTGGTGGTTTCACATTTATTTTAGTGCCAACTGGTATCCGGACCGAAGGAAAGGGCTGTCATGGCGGGGGCAGGGTGGGGATGGGAGATGGCATGAAATCCTCTCAGGTATCTCCAAGCTAGGTCTTAGACTCTCTGAAGCCCAGCAGCATGGTTGCCTATTAAGTAGTTGTGTTTTGATTCACTTGAATTCTGAATTCACCCATTTTCATAAATCAGTGGAAAAGCGGAGCAATCACAGTGCTTTCTAAATTCTTGATTTATGCAGCCAGACCTTGTTTGATTATGCTTTGTTTTATTGTACTTTGCAGATGCGGTGGTTTTTGTTTTTCTTTCACAAATTGAAGCGTTGTGGCCGACTTGAGTTGAGCTAACCTTTGGGCGCCATTTTCCCAACAGCATGTGCTCACTTTGTGTGTCTGTGCCACTTAATTCTCACCACCTTTTAAACGTTTTCACAATGCTGCTGCACACTGCTACAGGACAGTGTCAGCTTAACCCCTATACACACTGCAGAGTGAAAAAGTCACCACACTGGCTGCGCTGCAGTCGGCCTTTCACTGGGGGCCTGGGACTGAACCTTTAGTGTCTCGGAGGAGTGCCCATACAATGATCTAGTTGCAGAAAGTCTCAAACCAAATCCATGACCACCGAGTCTGTTCTAATCATAGTGGCCCTATACGTAAGCTGTGTGTTAGGCCTGGTTGACTAGAGAAACAAATCCAGTGACACTCATCCAGGTGTAAGAAAGAACGGTAATTACATAGGGAGAAAATATCCCCGCCCAGTCCAGCTCAAATCCATAAGTCTGACACTAGTTCCTAAGTCCCTCGTCAGACTCCTGCAGCCACATGTAATGATGCTGAGTGCAGGAAGATCCCGGCCAGTGGGTGAGAGTCCTGTGGATCCAAAGGTGGGGGCTCCGACAGCAATCTGGCTTAGGCGAAAGCAGAGAGGGGGCAGGGTCCAAGACCCTCCTTATGAGAAGCCCACACCTTCAAGGAGGTACCATCAGCCCGTGACCTGATTGGCAGGTTGAGTACCACTCCTACACGTTTACATATCTTCAGTTTGATATAAGATTACGTAACCACCACAGACTGTAAATGTGTATGGGAGCAGACATCTTCCTCTTTCTCCCCATTGAGCAGCTAGTGGATTTGAACTGCCAACCTTATAGTTAGCAGCCCAGAGACCAACCCATAGCACCACCTGCACTCCTTATTTACAAAGAGAGGTGATTCATTTGAAACAAATCCCTTATTTTTGGTGTGGGAGTTTTTTAGTTGAAATATTTTTCAGGGTTTCAAAATAAATTCTTATGAAGATTTTTACACCTGAATTAATTATCACTTGCTCCCAGTAATACTTGACGGGCAAGGCATTATTTTCCTAATTAGGGAAACATCTCTCCTCTCCCAGCTCTCTGGGAAGTGGACTGAAGAGGTTATTCAAAGTATGGCTGATGTTTATAACCTGTTAAGCTTGAAAACTTTTTACACTATGGCTGTTTTTGAATGAAAAATGTAAACTTCTCCACCTTTCCAAACAGAGGTTGCTAAATATAATGTAACCCCTTTGTTATATCGTGTAGTTCACACGAGTTACTGTAGCCAGCTGAGTGTGAAACGACTCGATCGCAGCGGGTTTGGATAGGCTTTTTAGTAATTCAGCAATGCCCTATTTTTCAACGTCCCATGAATTGGCTTCCGAGTACGGTGTGTAACGGGGAGATGCGGTGGTGCACTTGCGTTCCTCCCGCCTCCTGTGCGGCACTCAGGCACGTGCACGGGTCGTGTGGAGCCTCCAACGACTCTTATCTACGGGTTGGGCGTTACTGTTCATACAGGCCTGGCTCTGTGGGGTAAGCACTGTTCGGAAAAGCTCTGCTCTGCTTGCTCCTCCTCAGTTCAGAGGCCCACGGGGTGACCTCCCTCCCTGCCTTGCAGTTCTCCAGTGCTGACGAAGCAGCAATCAAGGAGCCCATCATCAAGAAGTTCGAAGAGGAAGGAAACCCTTACTATTCTAGTGCCAGGTAGGAGCCAGGGGCCTCTCGGATGGGCGTGTGTCCTGACTGGGCAGCAGCTTCATTTCCATCTGTGCCCTCCTTGTGGTCCAGCCCTGGGGGAACGCAAGACGCTCTTGTGGTCACACTTGACATTGTGCTGCTGCCTCTTGGAGCGCTGCCCCTCTCCCCTCCACCACTGCTCTCGCTCCTCCCCCTCAGGGGGGCTGGGGGCTCCGGGGCGGGCATGGCGAGGCAGTGCAGCCAGAGGTGGGTGGTCTTCAGGCCCTAGCTCCTGAGCTGTGCTAGGAGTTGGGAAATAAGGAGTCTTAATCCCAACTTTGCCAGTTTCAGAAGTTAGTGATGGTAATTTTCTACCTAAACATGAGAGAAGGTCTTTGACGCTGCGGTGGTAGCCGGGCGCTTATGGGCGCTGGCTGGCAAGTGTGCTGGCATGTCCACGCGATCAGTCCCAGGCAGGCCCTCGCCCCAGCGTCCAGGAATGACCTCACACGCCCGGCTCGCTTTTCCTACACTTATGAGGCCATCAATTACCGGCCTGTCTCGGCTGCAGACTAGCTTTCAGACCGCTTATTTTTCCAACAACTTTACTGTTCTGCATACTAAAGAGTAATCTAAGCTGCATGTCGGTTCCTTTCTCCCTTGGGCAGATGGAAAAAAGAAAACAACTATTTGTGTCTTTTAAAATTAGGTTAGGCTGTGATTTATGCTGTGACTTGTGAAGGCAAACTGGCAGGGAGAGAGGGAACTTCAGTTAGGATCCGTTTCAGTCAGTTGAATGCATCCTTCTTCGGAGTCAGTGAATCTGAACCCCTGCAGGTACAGAGGCTCAAAGAAAAACCCAAACCAGAAAAGCTCACTGCCATTGAGCTGATGGCGGTTTGTTGCAGCCTTTTAGGACAGGGTAGAACTGCTCCGGTGGGTTCCTGAGACGGTAGCGCTCGACAAGAATAGAAAGCCTCGTGTTTCTCCTGCAGAGTGACCAATGGTTCCGAACTTCTGACCTTGTTGTTAGTAGCCCATATGCCTCCAGGGTAGAACTGTAACTCTTTACGGGGTTAGTCTTATCTTGCTCCCGGGGAGCAGCTGGTGGTTTCAAACTCCCGACTTTGCAGTCAGTAGCAAAATGTAACTCACCACCAGGTCTCCTTGAACAAAGACCAAACATACCTCTATTCAAGAGCACAGTTAGTCTCCAAGTTCATATAATACCATCTGGGTTTGTTTTTTTAAGTCTTTAGTTCACCCCTGGTTATGTGTATGTTTTTACAGACAAATTTACAGGTTTTTTGTTATGGTGGGTCACCATTTCATTTAACTAAGAACAAAATATCGGTACAGGCTTTGGTTTGAGAAGTGTACATGTTCCTCCTTTGGGCATCATTTAGACAGCCGTATTCAGTAATCAGGAGAAGCAAAGGAGAGCTCGTGAACCAGAAGAGAACCCTAAGATGAAATATAAAATGCATACTGCAAACTCACCTACAGTTGTTTCACATAGGGTTCTGACGGGCATCCACAGAGACAGTATTACACTACTGAAAAGCAACCTGTTTCATGTGAGCCAATCATTTCTATTTTGGGCCCTTGTTGAGATGTTATCTCCTGAAACAGAGCAAATCCTTTATTATTTTTATGTGTTCATCATCATCATATATAAAAAAATGGAACAACAGAGGATTAACATTCAAGGCAGGAGAACGGATGGCTGAGATGGACCTCTGGCAATAGATGGTAAGGGACAGCAAGGTTTGTCTATTGAGGTACGCCGTTGTTTAACCTCTCGCGAACCTGCTGTGGCAGGGAGACAGTAACTTTCTCTCTGAGACAAAAGGGTCTTCACGCCAGCTGAGGGTCCAGTAAAGCTCAGTGGAGCCAGCAAACGCTCTGGCCTGGTTCGGTGTGGACCTGGCTTGAGCTGTCAAGAGAGCTCCTCCATCATCTGCTGCCTCATCCTCCATAGCGGCTTCTAATCCAGCGGTTCTCAACCTGTGGGTCCTGACCCCCCACCCCGTTTCCAGGGTTGTCCAATTCCTAACAGTAGCAAAATGACAGTTATGGAGTATCAACAAAAATAATGTTATGGTTGGGGGTCACCACAACCTGAGGGACTGTATGGAAGGGTCGTGGCACAAGGAAGGCTGTGAGCCACTGCTGTCAGCCTTACACATTCCATCCACAGCACACCCGCTTTGCTTTGCGCTGCTCCCCTTGCTTGGATGGTCAGAGCTAATCAGGTGTGTCATTAGCACGTCTCACCTGGGGCAGTCTTGTTTAATGAACACCATGCACCAGCCCCTTCTTCTCCAGCTTGCTGTGGGCTGCGGAAGGGGTGTGTGTAATCAATTGACACAGGTGACAGATTACAAGGGCCGGCTTTCCTTTATTGGCTGTTTATACTTCAGAGCGCCTCATATGAATGTTTTATGAGCAAAGATCTGATTCCTGCTCTGCCTGTGTGCTTTAATAATTGATGCTATGTCCAGATCCCAAAGGCAAGTTGATTCAAAGAGAGGAAAATTGCCACCTACTCATAACCTTTACCAAGCGTGATTTCTCATTCATTTTTCTTTATACATTTAAGATTGTCAGAGAAATGCAAACTGAAGTCTCTATATCTAGCACTTTTAAAGTTCTTGTTTTTTTATTGTAGCAAAAATTAGAAGAATTCCATTTGAAGGCATTTTTTAAAGTAAAATATATTGAAACATTCAGTAATTTTCATAGTTTCCTAAGAATTTTGGGGACCTCTGGGCACACCCTCTCTAGTGGAGAGGTGGAAGATTGTTACCGGGGTTCATGCCCTTCTCCACGTTCACAGCAAGAATATGCCAACTGGGTTTTGTACATCTGCATGAGCAGGAGAGGGACAGGACAGTTTTTCCTGAAATAAGTAGCAATATCTTAAAATCAAGGTTTTTGTTTGTTTGTAGCAAGTAGTTGCTAGGCCTTAACATGACATTCTGCTGTGAATTGGGCCTAAGCTCATGCTGCTTTCCCCTCCCCCCCTCCTGGGTTGTAAGACAACGGCAGCACACAGATGCAGATCAGTAGTAGATCCATAGACTCCCCAAAGCACAACATGCTTGGCATTTCTGGGTATGGAATATGGTATGCACGCCTCACGCTGTGACATGGTTAGGTTCCAAACACCACGCCATCATGCAAACATTGATGTTACATGAGAGTCGGGGCCATACCCATCTTCAGCACCCGTGCACTCTCCCTCTGCCCCTCTCCCCTTGTAGTATTAAATTTTCGAGGGGGCTGGCCCCCCACTATTACTACCCATGGGTTCAGTAAGCACAATTGTACGGTTGAGATGTCTATATATTATATTGAAGTCATCGAGAGCATGAGAGGTGGAGGAGAGATTACAATAATGCAGTCAGACACATTTTGTGGTAGCATTGTTCACCTCAGTCCCACTTGGTGGTCCAGGTGGAGAGAGGGGGAAGGGAAAGGGGACAAGGGAGAGAAGATGGGAGAGAGGGGAGGGGGAGAGACCAGCTAGAGCCCAGCGAGAGAGATCTCTATTGCTGACCCAGGCCTATATACCTTTTGGCCGTGCAAGCCCACTAATTACAGGTAAAGACATACAGTCACAGGAAGGGGTTGCACTATAGGTTATACAGCAATGAGAGGGCGTGGTCTAGGAGGGATTGGGGTATACAAGTGACAAGATGGGTGGATCCTAGATACTGGATCGCAGCCTAATTTTGGATGTCACAGAAACTGACTTGTTTCTGGCTCAACTGATAGAGACCATTATCAGTAGGATGTGAACTCTGCCTACAGAAACCTGTCCATTGTCCCCAGCAGCAGGGAGCAGGGCCACCCTTTGGCCTGGTGACTGACTGTTTTCAGGGAGGATGACCTCCCCCCACACTCCCCTCACACCCAGTCGCTCACTGCCCATTGACCGTTGCCTATAGAGCGTGTTGGGTGGTACTAGGGCCCTTCTTTTGCCCCACACCTTCCTGACCACGTGGACCTTGCAGGGGTGGCAGTGGTAGCGGGGCTTGCCACTGCTTCTGGAGCAGCAGGGGCCCACTGTCACCTGGCTGCACCCCAGGCCTCCATGTAGACCCCTGGGCCTCACTGCTCCACCTTCCACTGCTCCTGCAGACAGGTGAGGCTCAGCCACCTGGGCCCAGAGGATGCTGTGGAGGTGGCAGGGAGGTCTCCTTGAAAGAAAAATCTTCCAAGCCCCTGCCTGACTCCTGCAGCCCGGCTCCTGTGACTTTGTCCTGGCCTCCTGGGAGCTGCCCGCCCATCCTGTGATCACCTGGGAAACACCACCTGTGGCAGCCTCTGTGAACTTCTCTTTCAAACCTGACTCTGCTGCGCCCTCTCTTCCCCCGGCTACTTGTTAATGCACAAGATAGGAGATATGTTACTGTTGTCGGAATGTGAAATGTCAGATGTCGGGAAATGAGCAGAAGTATATATCAAGGGCCATTTGGGGGTGACCTTGTGATAAATCACGTCTGTCTTTGTCTTTGTTAGGCTCTGGGATGATGGGATTATTGACCCAGCGGACACCAGAATGGTCCTGGGTCTCAGCATTAGCGCAGCCCTCAACGCCCCCATCCAGAAGACCGAGTTCGGCACCTTTAGGATGTAACTGGACTGAAGCTTTCTCGGTTGGACATGCACCCAAAGTTACCATATTCATAGCCTTAAACCTTTAGGACTTTTTGAACACGTGACTATTTAAATTGTTTTCTTACACCACACATTGTACTTTTCTACTTCAAAAAATGACTGAGGTTATTGGTGAAGCTGAACTTAAAATTAAAAAAAATTTTAAGAGAAAGATCTCTGTGTCCTCGTTTTATCACCCACAGTGAAGAGCACGAATAGTGTGCGGTTCTCCGTTGTGGTCCACAAATCGTATTGGAAATCCCAGGTACTATTGGGGTTGCGAACAGAGAGTTGTATTTCCACTGCAAAGAGTACGTTGCTAATTATACATGATTTTAATACACTGATTTATAAAAAGCCATTTATTGCTTCTCCCTCTGGCCGCCGTGCTGTTTTCTCCCCACCGTAGCCAAGCCTGTGTGCACTGTGAGCTCTGCTTCTGAACCGGTCCCCCCACCCCACCCCGCCCCTTCCTCTCCACTACCAACAGCTCGGCCTCGGTCCCAGTTGACCTTCCAGTTGCTGAAACCAGTGGGTTCTTTTCCATATTCATCTGATTTCACTCTCCGTAGCAGTCTTACTTTGTCTTTGAAATGCTGTTCGCAGCTTCTATGCCTTCACGCCGGGTTTTCTCAACCACATGGGCCATTCTTTGTTGGTTTTCTTTGCGGTTCTCTCCTATCCTTATGTTCCTCCTCCTCATACGTGATTTGGACTTGATGGGGTTAGAGCTTCTTACAGAGTTCCACCTGATTCCTCTGTCACAAACTCATTGCCGTATTTCTGTAACAGCACTGCCCTGCTAGCAGGTAAACTGTGAGGGCAAGGATCCTCTTTCACCCTGTCGTTCCGTGCCTGGCACTGTGGAATGCCCATGTATCTGTTGAATGAATGAAAAATCCATGTTGTAATCGATATATATCGGACCTAGTTTTGTTTTTTTTAATAAATCATTTTATAGCCTCATAGTTTGTAAAATTAGGTCATTGATGATAGTGTTTTCCTAATAAAATGAATATTTCAAATACTTGTGTGTGGTCAATTTAGGATTCATTTCTGAGCTAGGAAGTTAAAATTTTTTATAAAAGGGGTAGATAGATGATCATATTCTTCATTTTCAGAAAGAACACAGTAAGTATTGTAAATAAATCTTTTAATTTATAATTTGCATCCATGTCAGAAAATAAGAGTATTTACTAAGATTAGATGAAATGCCTTTGCAGGAACCATCCCCAAGTTAAGGATAAGTGGGTATGTTTGGAGTTCTGCCTTTATTCTCCTTCCATCCAGTCCATGCTGATTCATAGTGACCCTATAGGACAGGGTAGAACTGCTCTTGTGAGTTTCCGAGACGGTCACTGTTTACAGGAGTAGAAAGCCCCATGTTTCTCCCAAGGAGCACTGGTGGTTTAGAACTGCTGATCTTAGGATCACATCTGAACATGTAATCACTATGCCACCATAACTCCCTTCTGCCTTTATTAGAATGTTTCTAAAACCATATTGGAACTGTAGTGAGTAATGTGTTGAGCTGCAAATTGCAAGTTCAGTAGTTCAAAACCACCAGCTGCTCCTCGGGAGAAAGATGAGACTTTCTACTCCTATAAAGGGTTACAATCTCAGAAATTCACATGGGCAGCTCTACCCTGTTTATGGGGTTGCTAAGAGTTTGGGTTTTGAGTTTAGATCCAGTAATAATGGTAAATGTTTTTCAAAAAAAGGCTTGTTTTAACATTTTCATGGACAACATGAGAAACTTGGACTTTTAAAAATTCAGAGCTTATTAGTGTCTAAATTTGCCTCTGTGGGTACTTAAGAATGAGAGAAATGATTATTTTCCAGTTTTTAAGAAAACGATTTTCAAAACAATTTATATAAATTTTTTTCTGTATTAGCAGATGGTACCATGGCAAATGTATA
>NW_022111373.1:81100328-81104705 GCF_000313985.2 Echinops telfairi | reverse complement strand
TGAGTGAGTGAGTGAATGAGTCAGTGAATGAGAGAGTGAGTGAGTGAATGAGTCAGTGAGAGAGTGAGTCAGTAAATGAGAGTGAGTGAGTGAGTCAGTAAATGAGATTGAGTGAGAGAGTGAGTCAGTGAATGAGAGTGAGTGAGAGTGAGTGAGTGAAAGAGAGTGAGAGTGAGTGAGTCAGTGAATGAGAGTGAGTGAGAGAGAGGATTAGAGGGTGAGAGAGTGAGTGAGTGAATGAGTGAGTGAGTGAGTGAGAGAGAGTGAATGAGTGAGTCAGTGAATGAGAGTGAGTGAGTGAGACAGTGAGTGAGACAGTGAGTGAGTCAGTGAGTGAGTGAGTGAGTGTGAGTGAGTGAATGAGAGAGTGAGTCAGTGAGTGAGTGAATGAGTCAGTGAGAGTGAGAGAATTAGAGGGCAAGAGAGTGAGTGAGTGAATGAGTCAGTGAGAGAGTGAGTGAGTGAGTGAGTGAGAACTGCTGATCTTAGGATCACATCTGAACATGTAATCACTATGCCACCATAACTCCCTTCTGCCTTTATTAGAATGTTTCTAAAACCATTTTGGAACTGTAGTGAGTAATGTGTTGAGCTTCAAATTGCAAGGTTAGTAGTTCAAAACCACCAGCTGCTCCTCGGGAGAAAGATGAGACTTTCTACGCCTATAAAGGGTTACAGTCTCAGAAATCCACATGGGCAGCTCTAGCCTGTTGTATGGGGTTGCTAAGAGTTTGGGTTTTGAGTTTAGATCCAGTAATAACGGTAAATGTTTTTCCAAAATAGGCTTGTTTTAACATTTTCATGGACAACATGAGAAACTTAGACTTTTAAAAATTCAGAGCTTATTAGTGTCTAAATTTGCCTCTGTGGGTACTTAAGAATGAGAGAAATGATTATTGTCCAGTTTTCAAGAAAACGATTTTCAAAACAATTTATATAAATAAATTTTTTCTGTATTAGCAGATGGTACCATGGCAAATGTATACGTGACCAATTAGTCATTTGCCAGACTGTGTGCTTGTTTGGAGGTACAGGTTGGAGGCTGATGTGTGTGGTAACAAACCCTAGTAGGTAGCAGGTCCTACAAGGTCCTGAAGAGGGCTCCGCCTAGCATCAGACCCCTGGACGTGGACGCCTTCTTGATGTAAGATTACTTCTTGAGATAAAGCTCCTTCATATATATACATATACATACATACATACACGTACACATACTCTTACATGTACACACACACACATACATATACATTACTGGTTTTGTTTCTGTAGACAACCCAACCTAACACACATTCTAATTTGGGCCTTATTTCTTCAGTCCTTATTTTAAAAGTAGAAATAAGTTCCTCTCTATTTTTAAAATTAATAAAAGGTTTATGGGCTTTGCTTTAAAAAGACTTCAGAAATGAAATGGCTGGAACATCCAAGCTAAGTGAAAATGATGGTGTAGACAAATGAGTAAACTGAGGGTGCCTGTCCTCAAATAGCAGAGCGTTAAAAGCAGGGTGGATGTGACTCTCAGAACCATCACTAGTGGGATGGATTGAGTGTAAATTGCCAGGGAAATTTGATTTATTGCAACCCTTTGTTTGTTGAAACATGTTACTGAGCAGACTTTTAAGGTTATTATTAATTGGAATTCTGGCATAGGAATCTGACAATCTTCCTTTGGTATAATTAAATACACTCATGTCAAGATGCAGGCGCTAGGTCTAAGTGGCTTTTTAGGTAACGTAGGTGACCTTTTGATCCACTGCCATTGAATTAATTGAGAATCATAATAACCCTATAGGATGGAGTAGATTGAATGTCTTTGGGTTTCTGAGAGTACATTTTTATTGCAATAGCCTCACCACTCTCATGAGGAGCAGCTGGTGGATTTGAACTACAGTCCTTGTGGCTAGAAGCCTAACATACCATCCACTATCAGGACCCTTCAGGACTGATGGTGGTCTTATATGAATGGTAGTTGGATGGTCAACAATCACTTTGAAATGTTCGCATTTCTTCCTTCTGTAGATGTTTTCAAACATTTGTGATGCATCTGCTTTTATTTTGCAAAGAAATCTACCACCTTATTTGATTTTGGAGCTACTGATGAATTTTACTGTCTTTCTTGTTCTCGATCTTAATGTGGCCTTTAACACCTCTCTCCCGCATGAAGGATATAGACAAGGTAACTCCTGGGTCAGGGGGCTTGGGGGGCAGATGGTAAAGTGCTCTGCTGGGAAAGGGTAGCAGTTGGAGCTCCCCCAGAGGTGCCTCAGAAGACAGACCTGGCCAGCTACTTCTGAAAGGCCACACCCTTGGAAATCCTGCGGAGCCGTCCTTGGCCCAGGTGGGATCCCCATGAGTCCAAAGGGCCTCCATGGTAACCACATAACCTCAACCGCAGCTCGGCACTGCAAGCCGATGGTGGGTCATATTTAAAACCCGAATTAGAGCGTGTGTTAGACTTGTGTTGTCTAGAGAAACAAAAACCAGTGACATATGTGTATCAGAAAGCTTTCTATCAAGAAGGAATTGTATATCAAGAAGGAATCCTAGCCCAGGCCAATTTAAGTCATTGGGTCCTATACGAGCCGGAGCCCTTGTTAGGCTCGCGGAGCTCTGGGCTGATAAGCAGAAAGGTGAAGTGGGACGCAAGCTGACAAGCTGGCGGGAGCAGACTCATGTGGATCCAAGGTCAGGGAAACCTGGCAGGGCATTGACAGTTCTAAGGACCTGGTGGCCCTCATAGGGCCATCCCTGAAGGCAGGCACAGAGTGCCACCAGGATGGCAAAACAAGAGAGGAGGAGTACTCAGTAGCTCTTATAAAAAGGCCACGCCTCCCAGGAGGTATCATCAGGCTGATTGACAGGCTGGACCCCACCCCTACACAAGTGCAAGTTGACATAAAATCTCACTGCCACAGAATGGATTTAGCATCCTGAGTGGGGGAATTAGAGTTGCTCATTATAAGGAGCTCGGTTGGAATTAAGGCAACTGGATTCTTGTGTAGGTGGTGGTGTGTGGTCAATGAAATTCGATTATTAAATGCATTATTAAAATTCCCTGTGCCCTTATTCATTTTGTGTCTACTTGCCCCAAAGTCTCTCAAGGAGAATTTTCCACCAACTTTTCTCTATTGGCAGTTTTCCCCTCTCATACTTTAACTATACTCTTTTCCTGTGTAATATATAAAGGGCTGTTTGGCCTGAGGTCTTGGGCTAGCCTGAGGTCTTGGGCTAATCTTGGGCTAGCCTCTTCATTTCCTTGCTTCTTAATAAAGGGACAGGACTAGATCAATTCCCCCCCCCCCACCCTGCATTCACATTAGAACTTACTGAAATTTTAAAATATACTTGGATTTGAGTCAGTAGAGAGTTGGTCCAATGTTTTTCAGAGTTGTCTGTAAGTACAGGAGTCCTGGTGGTATAGTGGTTATGCTTTGGGCTGTGATCTGCATGGTCAGCAGTTTGAAACCACCAAGAGCAACTTGGGAGAAAAACAGGGCTTTCTATTCCTAAAGAGTTAGTCTTAGAAATCCACAGGGGGGTCACTATGAATCAGCATTGACTCCAATGGCAGTGAGTTTTTGTTTGTTTTGGTAATTACTCTGGTGGCATAGTGGTTAGATGTTGAGCTGCTAACGATGGGGCTTTCTACTCCCATAAAGAGTTATAGTCTCCAAGTACTCCCTCAATGCAAGAACACTTTGTTCTATTAACCTGGCATTCCATGATGCTCACTTTCCCGACATGATTGCTGAAGACAAATGGGTGCATAAGCAAATGTGGTGAAAAAGCTGATGGTGCCTGGCTATAAAAAAATATAGTATCTGGGGTCTTAAAGGCTTGAAGGTAAACAAACGGCCATTTAGCTGAGAAGCAATAAAGCCCACATGGATGAAGCACACCAGCTGTGTCATCACGAGGTGTTGATGGGATCAGGTATCAGGCATCAAAGACCCAGAACAAAAAGTCATATCGATGTGACTGGGAGTGGGGTGGGGGGCACAGAGTGGAGACCCAAAGTCCATTTGTAGACATCCCTTTACAGAAGGGAAGGGTCACAAGGAAGAGACAAGTCAGTCAGGGTGCAGTATAGCATCGATGAAACATACAACTTTCCTCTAGCTCTTTAATACTCCCCCCTCCACTATCATGACCTCACTTCTACGTTACAAATCCAGCTAGACCAGAGCATGTACACAGGTACAGATAAGAGCTCAAAATACAGGGAATCCAGGACAGATAAACCCCTCAGGACCAATAATGAGAATAGAGATACCAGGAGGGGGAGCGGAATGTGAGGGGAGGAAGGGGAAACTGATCACAATGATTTTCATATAACCCCTTCCTAGGGGGATGGACAACAGAAAAGTGGGTGAAGGGAGA
>NW_022111373.1:81097033-81098302 GCF_000313985.2 Echinops telfairi | reverse complement strand
GTTTGCAGTGTGATTCGACTCCGCATTCACTCTTCTTGTTGCCAGGTGCACTTGGGTTGGTTCCAAGTGATAGCGACCCTATCGTCGCAGAACGAAGCATCACTCGGTCCTGCACCATCCTCCCAGTTGTTCTCATGTTTGAGCCTATTGCTGCAGCCACTGCGTCAGTATCTCTCACCCAGGGCCTTCCTCTTTTCCACCCTCACCGTCACTCAAACACACTGATTCGTCTTCAGTCTCCCTTCTTCAAAGTCCCACTTGCACATGCATGTGAGGTGATTGAAAACCACCAGCGGCTTGGGTCAGGCTGCTCTGTTTTTATTTCCAAATGACCAAATGGTTGCAGTTAAAAGTTTGATAGTTATTAATTTCTCTTTTATTACAGAAAAGGAGACCTATACAATTTCTTTTTTAGGAAATCCATTGAGTTTTTTTTACTAGCCTGAAATGTAGTTAGTGAAATTAGATTATTAAATGCTATGTTAGGCAGGGTTTGCTAGAGAAACAAAACCAGAACACTTATGATTTTATATATATATATATATGATTATATCTATATGGATAGGTTTATACAGTGAGAAGGAATATAACAGCTGGTTAGTCCACACAGCACTACAGAGGGACCAGTTCAACTCACTTTTGTGGAACAGTTAATAAACTGGAAGCCTTTCAACTCATGTGGGCTGTCAGATCCAAGGTCAAGAAAACAGATGATAGTCTTCCTTCAGGCAAGGCAGGCAGAGTCTGCCCACAGGCAGCAGACAGCATGGTGGGTCAGCAAGAGTAGCTCTGGAGCTTAGTGAAACAGGCCCTGAGGGATCTCAAACCCAAGCACGGCCATGGGATTCACCAGACTCAAGCTCAGCAGCATGGCAAAGCAGGTCTCCAAGGAGCTTCAAGCTCTAGCGACCTGATCCATGGGTTGGCTTGGCCCACAGGTAGTGTACAGCACACAGGTTGAGGCAGAGAACTAGCTAAAGCTGCAGCACACTGGTCCGATCAGGGAGCAAGAGAGATATGGGATGCCAGCAGTCTTTTTTTTTATCTCAGTTGCCCTCAAATTAAGCGGTGACCTGATCAAACTCTGCCCCCAAGTTCCTATTGGCCTAGTTGGCACAATAAATCTAGCTATCACAAATGGATTATTCAAATCTCTCATCTATTTTTCTGTGTGTCTACTTGTGGCCTAGAGTCTCTCACAATGAGGAATTTCCATCAGTTTTTCTCTCTTGGTAGTTTGCCCTCTTGTATTGGACAATACAGTTTTCC
>NW_022111373.1:81087745-81096564 GCF_000313985.2 Echinops telfairi | reverse complement strand
TTGATCTAGTCTGTGTGCTTTCCATGTCTGGAGTTAGTTCTCCAGGTCTTATTTACTTGTTGAAAACCTCTTCTTCCCACTTCCTTCCCTGGCTCAGGTTTCTCTAAATTCCCCACCTGGAATTCCTGTTCTCTGTTTCAGAGTACCCTGTCTCTAGGTTCCCCATGACATATCCCCTGCGTTGTTTTTTTCACCTCCTCAAACTTTTTGAATCTCCTCATTTTGTCACTTTGCCTCCAATTACAAGTGGTTTGTAATGGTCGACTGCTAACTTAAAGGCTGCCAGTTCGAGTCCATGCTGCTATGCCGTGAGAGATTAAAGACCACTGCACTGCCATGCATTTGAAGTCTATTAAGCCAGTGGCTACAGGAAGACTAGCAGCTCTTAAAACCCAGAAGCCCTGAATAGCAGTTAGGTAGGGTAGATAAAGGCAAAAACCCAATCCTGTTTTTCAAGCTGTGAAGTGTAAGACTCCAGCTGCATACTATTTTTCCACTCTGATGAACCTAGCTGATCACAGAAGTTATAAGAAGCATTAGTCTACAATCACATCCTGGAACAGGGTCGGGGTAGAGAGTTATCTGAAGGCTACAAACTTAGGCTGGACAATTACTAGGGAAGCTTGACATAGCAAGCTACCAACAGGGCAGTGGGCTATAGGGGACACGGCCTTAAGGCAAGATGGCATCACTTACACTTCCTTGGCAGGGGTGGGGGGAGGATTAAGCCCGAATACTGGGGATAGGATGGAACACTGTGGGGAGAGTGGAGAAAAGGCCTGGTGCTCTGCTTCTGTAAGGATTCCTTCTAGGAAAGCCCTCTGGAGCAGCAATACTCAAAGCACCAAGGTGATGGGGTGGAGGTAAGGGTGAGGAATCTCAGATCCAGGCAGAAGCAAACAGAAGTATCTTACGTAATGGACCATGGCAAAAATCAGCTGGCAATGTGCTTCCCCAGGGTTGTGTCTGGCATTTCTCGATGTTCCAGCGCCTAGTTGTAACCGTGGTTAGGTGTCTGAGGACCAGTATCATTCCTCCCACCCAGCCAACTGTAACTAGATGTTAGTAGCCAACCTGGGTGGTGGCTAATTTGAGATTATTTCTATTCAAATAAATTGGTTCGCAAGTGAACTCAATCCGTCAAGGTGTCAGCCTCGCGTCGGTGAAGCAGTCACAAAGAGGGCAGAGAGAGCTCCTGTTGCCCTCGCGTCTCTAGGAAGGATCAACGGGAGGGCCCTGGGTGGTAGGCAAGTAGTCCTGCTCTCAGCAACAATATCTGCCCTGTTGCTCAGCCCAGAAACTGGGGTGCTTTGGGGCCTTCCTTCTTCCTCACCCTGTGTCTTCAGTTGCCAGTGCTGCTGCAGCAGACATACCACAAACAGGTGGCTTTGAAAAACAGAAATGTATTTCCTCATAGTTCAGGAGACTATAAGTCTTAATTCAGCTTATGGTTTTAGAGGGAGACCCTTCTTGTTAATTTGAACTTCTAGGGCTGGCAATCCTTGGCATCTCTGGGCCTGTAGCTTCACTGCTTCTCTCCTTGTCTTCCACTATTTGCATATGCAACTGTGTCTAATCTGCTCTTTTTATAACTCAGAGTGACTAAGTTTAGAATAAGCTTGACACTGATAGGACTTCATTGACATAAAAAAGAACATTTTCCAACTAGAATTACATCTACAGATATAGGGGCTAGGATTCCAAGATCTATTTGAGGCTGGGGTGGGTGTGGATGGGATACAATTCAATCCATAGCAGCATCTTAGGCTGGGTATTGATGATCTGAAGGACATGAACTGCATGATCCAGAAGAGTTGAAGGAAGTCGGTACTGAGCTTAGAGGAGAGCGACTGGCGCTGTTGTTTGTAAGGTGAGTGTAAAAGGAGATGGCAGGTGTGGAATGTACAGACCCTCTTGAGTTTTCTTAAAAACGTAAACAAAAAAACTAGGCTACATGCTTGCTTAAATACTTTTGTGGCTTCCTACCACTTAACTCATTACCAAACGCATTGCCACCGAATCGATTCCAACTCAAAGCAACCCTACCACTTAGGGATAGATATAATTTAAATGCCTTTCCTTGAAATAGGACCTTGAGTGGGGCAAACCGTTAGGCTGCTGACCTAAAGGTTGGCCATTCGAATTTTCCTATAATTGCTACAGAAGAAAGGCCTGGCAGTCTCCTTCCATAAACATTATAGACAAGAAATCCTACAGAGCAATTTTTCTCTGCAGCACATGGATTCACCATGAGTTACAGCTGATGTAATGGCAATGCGTTTTTCCCAGGGGGAGGGTTCGTGGGCATATGACATCCTGAGTATTTTGAGCCTGGATTGAACTCTTAAAATAAAAAACAACAATAACAAATAATGCATATAAATGGTTAAACAAAACAGGTTTATAATAGCATCCTCCTCTACTTCCTCATCCATCCTTTGTTCTGCTACTCAAGGGCTACCACTCAACCATGTATGTAGTTTGTTCTGTGGGTGACTGTCTCCATGTTGCTGTTTTTAGGTACCATCTTAGCTCTGACTCGTAGTGACCCTACGTACGTCAGAGCAAAGCGCTGCTCGGTTCTGACCACCCTCACAGTTGTTACTCCTGCGTCCATTGCTGCAGCCACAGTGTCAGTTCATCTCCTTGAGGGTCTTCCTCTTTTCCACGGACCCTCTCTCAAACACAACGCTTTTCTCCGAGCCTAGTCTCTCTCGGGAACACGTCCAAGGTACATGAGAGGAAGTCTCACCGTCCTCACCGCCCAGGATCATTCTGGCTGTACGTCTTCCAAGGTAGATTTCTTTGCTCTTCTGGCAGTCCGGGGTGCGTTCAATTTTCTTCATCTTCATCTTCAAATGCATTGCTGCTTCTGCCGTCTTCCGTATTCACTGCCCTGCTTCCACATGCCTATGAGGTGATTGAAAGGACCATGGCCTGAATTCGGCACAGCTGGGTCTGAAAGTGACATCTTTGCTGTTTGACACATTGAAGCGATCGTGTGAAGCAGACTTGCCCAGTGTAATACATTTGATTCCTTGACTGCTGCTTCTGAGTGTTGACTGTGGATCCAAGCAAAATGCAGTCTTGACAACTTCATTTTCCTCTCTATTTATCATGATGTTGTCTCTTGGTTCTGTAATGAGGATTTTTATTTTCTTTACATTGAGTTATGAGCCTATGGGAGGCTGTAGTCTTTGTAGTAAGCCACTCACTTCCTCTACTTTCAGCAAGCAAGGCTGTGTGATCTGCATAGTGAAGGTTGATAATGAGCCTTCTTCCAATCCTAATGTCCCAACTCTTCTACAGAGTCCAGTATATAATATTATTTGCTCAACATACAGGTTGAATAAGTATGGTAAAAGGATAAGCCCTGACATACCACTTCCTTGATTTTAACCATGCAATATCTCCTTGTTCTGTTCAAGTGGCTGCCTCTTGGTATGTGTACAGGTTCTACATGAGCACAAGATTATCTCCGATCCCATACAAATGCTGGTTTGCTTCCTTTTTTTTTTGCTTTTCAACTTTAGAAACTATATATTTACTTCTTGCTACCATAAATTGAACTCCTTAGCTCACTTACATAACCAGCTTCTTCTCCTCTTCATTCTCCCCAATATAACTACATTACCAAATATTCACAACCTCTAATCTATAGTTTTAAAATTCAAAGAGCTACAAAGTCAGAGCAAATTATGTTTGTATGTTTGGTGCCAAAGTTTGTTCAGTGGCAAATCCAATCTCTGAGCTATCTTATTTATGGTTAATTGTGATGAAGTGTCTACTGAAGCAAGTCCCTTTGGAGAACAAGCCATTGCTGCACTTGGCCCTGTGGCAATTACTGATGATTAATATAAAAGGCAATCGTGTCTGACAGATTCTTCTGAGTACCCTGGAGCACTTAGAGAAAGAGGATGGCAAGGTTAGGTCTGAAATCTTTTAACTCTGGTCTGAGAACCAGAGAGCTTGTATGCAGCCCCGAAAGTATTTCTTACTCCACAGTCACCGAGCCATTTTGCTGAAAATCATGTATAAAACTTAATTGAATTCACAGCCTTGCTACCTCTCTCTTGTGAGAGTTAGAGCGTTGATGGAAAAGGAAAAGACCTTAAGGCTTGGGATGGGGTCGTATGAAGGAACTCAGAAGAAACTGAAAATCACGACTCTAATCCCTCCAGTTTGAAGACCTTGTCACAACTCTACCTGGGCAGTTCCCTTATAAGAGGATGCCTAGGATGTCTTCAAAAGGTCCCTCAAAAGTCAAAACCAAACTCACTGCCATTGAATCGATGCCAACTCTTAGTGACCCTATAGAACAGGGTAGAACTGCCCCTGTGAGTTTCCGAGACTGTAACTATAAACAGGAGTAGAAAGTCCTGTCTTTCTCCTGAGGAGCAGTTGGTGTTTTCAAACTACTGACCTTGGAGGTCACAGCCCAACCTGTCACCACTACACCTGGAGGAAGTGGATGGGATCTAGGTCTAAAATGAGCATGCAGTGAGTGGTGTGAAAGAAGGTGAGCATCCACAAGGGGGATCATCTCCAATACTTTGGGTAAGATCCAAAGAGCCATCCTCCATCCTGGGAAGCCCTGGCCCCTAGGGCCTCTTTACTGGTACCCTTTGTTCGGTTTAGTCATTGTTGTTGGTGTGTTTGCTCTCTGTTTGTATTTTGTATGCTTTTCTGTATATGGATCTAGGATAGGTTGATCTATATAGAGACAGTAACTGGATTGATAATGGTCTTAGAGGCATGGTAGGGGAGGATGGGGGGACATGGGGAGCTGACAACAATGAGTATGATAAGAAAATGTTCTGAAATTGACTGTGGTGATGATTGCACTTACTATGATGGAATGTTTTCATTGTATGATGTGTGAAGTATATGTCAATAAAACTATTTTGAAAAAGGAAAAGGAGTAGTTGTATTATGGGATTGCCATGGATAAAAATAGACTTGATGACAATGGATTTGTTTGTTTCCTCAAGACGCGCTTCCAAAAAACCAAACTCACTGCCATTAGTCAATGCCGACTCATAGTTACCCTACAGGATGGAGTAGAAGTGCCCCTATGAGTTTCTGAGATTGCAGTGTTTTACAGGAATAGAAAGCCCCATTTCTCCTGTGGAGCAGCTGGTGGTTTTGAACTGCTGATCTTTCAGATTGCAGCCTAATGAGTAACCGTTATGCCCAGAGTTCCTTTCATTCTCCCCTTGTTGTCAGTAAATCCATGACTGGGGAGACAAGTCTGACATGGGAATAAATGGCTGTTTCTGTGGAAGGGTCGCCATGCCATGCTAACAACATAAAAGATAGAATGAGTAAAAGAGACCAATTTTCATCACTCATCACAGGAATAATTCCTCCTAATTTTTTCCCTCTTTCCTTTTATATATTTTTTCTTATCATTATCTTTATAGCTACCATTGATGGAGCCCTTCCTGCAAGTTAGTGAGTGTTTTACTTATTAGTTAATTCTTGTAACAATCTTACAAGGTCACTATTGATCTACAGATGAGAAACTAAGGTTCACACATGTTAAGTGTTTGCTCATGGTGTCATGGAATTGTGTGGCAGAGATAATATTTAAACCTAGAACTCTTGTTTCCAAAGCCTTGGCTGTTGCATTAGTAGCAGGATCTTATATGCAGCAGGAGGTCCTCTGTGGTTTCTTGATAGCAAACAAGGGAAGTTACATCGAGCAGTGGATGTTGGCTGATTTCTAGAATTGGCAGAGCATGGGACAGCCAAGCTTGGAAGATGGGAGGAACCACGGAGAGCTAGCTAGGTGTCAGTAATGGCAATGAGGGTCCTGTTCCAAGGCACCTTGGCCAGAGCGCTGTTCTCATTGTCCTGTGCCCAGGCGGTTGGCACAGTTACTTGCATGTCAGATGTTATGGCTGCTGCTTCTGAATTTCTCTGCTTCTTTGTCGTTTTGTCTAGATTCAGGACTCCAGGTGGCAACATCCAGTTGTGCAAACAAACTTAGCTGCCTTTAGATAGAGGCCCATAATCACAAGGAGCAAAAATCTGGCCTGTGGCTTCTGTTGAGAAGTTGGCGTCTGTTCTCCCACTGAGATTTATGTGAGTACAATGATGGGCTGCCCAAGCATAGGAAGGGAATTTAGATGTTGGGTGGCCAAAAAATAATGAGCACTCCAAGTACCTTACAGCAGTACTTGTGGCATGTCCATCAACAAATGAATAGATAAAAAAAGATAAATATGAAGACCATGGCATCAGAATGAGAGGAAGATGCATTAGCAGTCTACCATAGGCAGATGACACAATCTTGAAATCTTGCTCAAATCCAAGAGGACTTGAAGCACTTACTAATGAAGATCAAACACTACAGCCTTACAACTCAACATAAAGGGGAAAAAAACTGCTCACATGGGCCAATAAGCAACAAGATAATGGAATAAAGATGGACTGTGTCAATTATTTCATTTTACTTGGATTCCCAACCAATGCCCATGGAAACAGAAGTTAAAAAATAAAGGATATATTGCATTAGGCAAATCTGCTACAAAAGAACTCTATAGTGTTTAAGAGAACTTTGAAGATTAAGGTGTGCCTAACCTGTTTTCAGTCACTTCATATGCATTTGTGTTAGTCTGGGTGGACTAGAGAAACAAATCTAGGGAGATTTATATGTGTATAAGAAAGGGCAATTGGATATTGAAAACATCCCAGCCCAGTCCAGATCAAGTCCATAAATCCGATATTAGACCATATGTCTGATACCAATCTATAAATTCCTCTTCAGACTAATGCAACACATGCAATGATACTGATTGCAGGAAGATCACAGGCCAATGGGTGGAAAGTCTTGTGGATCCAGTGGCACTAGAAACATCTCAGCACTGGCGTGGGTCTCCATGTGGCTCTTCCAGCTCTCTGAGTTCTGGCTGCATCAGCATAGCTCCATCAGGCTCGTCCTCAGTAATGTCTCACAGGGTGTGAGTATGTGTCCCATCTCCAGCGAGCTATTTATCTCCTTAGTGCCTCCAAATGAGGCTATCAAGCTGAGACCTGATTGGCAGGCTAAACTCCACCCCTTCCCTCTTAAGTTTCAAATTGACAACAGATTGTATAACTATGACATTCTTCTTATTAACAACCTGTGATATGCAGAGGGTACAACTTTGCTGGTTGAAAGCAAGGAAGATTTGAAGAACTTGCTGATGAAGATCAAGGACTGCAACATTCAATATGGAGTATGACTCAATGTAAAGAAGACCAAAATCCACACAACTGGACTAGTAGGTAACATGATGAGAAATGGAGGAAAGATTAAAGTTGTCAAGGATTTCATCTTGCCTGGATCTACAATCAATGCTCATGGAAGCAGCAATCATGAGACCAAGTGACGCATTGCTTTGGTAAATATGCTGCACAAGATGTCTTTAAAGTGTTGAAAAGCAAGGATCTTACTTTGAGGACTAAGATGCACTTGACCCAAGCCATGTTATTTTCAATTACCTTATATGCATGTGAAAGTTGGACATTGAATAAGGAAGATCAAAGAAAAAAACAATGCATTTCAACTCTGTTGCTGGCTAAGAATATTGAATGTACCATGGGCTGCCAAAAGAACAAACAGATCTGTTTTGGAGGAAATACAGTCATAATGCTCCTTAGAGGAAGCGTTGGTGAGATTTTTGTCTCATGTACTTTGGACATGTTATCAGAAAGACCAGTCCCTGGAGCAGGACAACATGCTTGTTAAAGTTGAGGGACAATGAAAAGATGAAGGCCCTCAAGAAGATGGATTGACACGGTGGCTGCCGACAGTGGTCTGAACCACAGGGACTATTGTGAGGAAGATACTGGACTGAACAGTGTTTAGTTCTATCGTCCATCAGATCCCTAGGGGGCAGACTCAACTTTGTGGCACCTAACAACAGCAGCAACATGTGCATGCAAAAGTTAGGCAATGAAAAAGGAATATCAGAGAATAATCGATACAGTTGAATGATGGTGTTGTTGAAGAATGCTGAATATACTGTGAATTACCAGAAGAATGAACAAATCTATCTTGGAAGAAGTATAACCAGAATCCTGCTCCTTAGAAGGATATTCAGCCATAGAGAAAAATGAAGCTCCTATATATGCGAAGACATGGATGAACCTTGAAAAACATTATGCTGAGTGAAGTAATTCAATCACAAGCGGACAAATATTATGTGATCCCACTGTGTGAGTCCAGGTAGATTAGAGAAACAAATCCAGGGAGACGCTCATATGTGTATAGGAAAGAGCTTTTATACAAGAGCAATTGGTTATTGAGAACATTGAGAAACATCCCAGCCCAGGCCAGATCAAGTCCACAAGTCCGATATTAGACCATATGTCTGATACCAATCTATAAAGTCCTCTTCAGACTCATGAAACACATGCAATGACGCCGAATGCAGGAAGATCACAGACCAGTGGGTGGAAAGTCTTGTGGATCCAATGGCGTTGTAAGCATCTCAGTGCTGGCAGGGGTCTCCACGTGGCTTCTCCAGCTCTCAGGGCTGCATCAGGGTAGGTCCATGTGACTTCTCCTTAGGGATGTCTCTCAGGGAGTGAGCAGAGAGAGAAAGTGTCTCCCGCCTCCAAGGAGGAAACACTGGAGTTCCCAGAATCCTCAGGAGAAGGCCATGCCCACAAAGAGGCCTTACTGGCTACACTCTGATTGACAGGCCAGACTCCACCCCAACCCTTTCAATCCTCAAATTGACACCAGATTATGTAACTATCACATCCATGTATATAAAATATCTAGAATAGGCAAATGTAGAAACAAAACAAACTTACTGCCATTGCGT
>NW_022111373.1:81084668-81085716 GCF_000313985.2 Echinops telfairi | reverse complement strand
GGATCTACATATAACCTCCTCCCTGGGGGATGGACAACAGAAAAATGGATGAAGGGAGATGTTGGACAGTGCAAGATATGACAAAATAATAATTTATAAATTATCTAGGGTTCATGAGGGAGTGGGGAGCAGGGAGGGAGGGGAAAAATGAGGAGCTGATACCAGGGGCCTAAGTGGAGAGCAAATGTTTTGAGAATGATGAGGGCAATGAATATACAAATGTGCTTCACACAATTGATGTGTGTATGGATTGTGGTAAGAGCTGTGTGAGCCCCTAATAAAATGATTAAAAAGAAATAAAACTCTCTCTTATACATGAGTTTCTGTGGATTTTTTTCTCTAAAATACCCAGACTAACACAGCCGAGAAGCGATGACCTTTTATTCTTTAAAGATATTTTCTCTGCTGACAAATTCTTCTGATAAAGCACTTACATCATCTTTTCTTCTTTTCTGAAGCACCTCTCATACTGCAATAGCTTAAGAAAGCCAGCCCATAACTCAATATCTTCCCATCCGCTCAGCCACTTTTGCCCCGGTTATGTCAGTCCTCAGCATGTCTAGGCTGACTAAGTCTCAAAAATAATAGCTACCCCTTCCTTGACAAAGCACTTTATACATGACCTCATTGAGTTAATGTAATCATGCTAGGACATCTCTATTTTATAAATTAGGACCTAGAGTCTCTGAGAAGAGTAATCGTTTATCCAAGGTCCCAGTTACCTAATACCACAGGTGGGATTTGTGGATATCCCCCCTTTTAAAAGTATTGGGAAGATTAAAAAAATACATAAAATCCAAGTGATATTCGGAGTAGCACCCATATTTCTATGAACCAGAATGAATGTTAGAAATGCATAATTACTTTCTAGATTTTCTTCTTAAAGAGATAAAACATTAGAGATGCCGTTTCCCCGCACAACAGTTTTATTGGCACATTGACTAAAGAAGACCAAAGAAGGATGGATGCATTTGAATTGTGGTGCTGGAGAAGCCGATTGAAAGTACCATGGACTGTGAAAAGGACAAACCCATCTGTCTTGGAAGAA
>NW_022111373.1:81067142-81074299 GCF_000313985.2 Echinops telfairi | reverse complement strand
AGATAATTGGTGGACTATTTGAAAGTGTCAAGTTAGCGAAGCATCGCAGAGAAATAGAAAGAAAGAAAGAGGACACGCAGGAGCAAAGAAGACCTTACTGGCAGGCTGGTGATGGGCTGGGGCCACAACAGCTAGTCCTGCTGGATGGAAACAAGAGATTCACATACCCAGGAGAGAGGAGTGTCCATTGAACTCTTGATCCATCTCTGGGACAGACACTACAATCTCCCTCATGCAGATCTTTCTTAGCTTCAGCATCTCTACCAAGAAATTTAAGTTTGGCCATATTTTGTCTTCTTCAGGCCTCTGATGACCACCTTGTAGGCAGATGTAGAAGTGCACAATCTGCCCTTGAGACCAGAGAGCAGAGGACAATATCAAAGCTGTGATCCTTTTTCTTGGTCCACAGACCACAGATCTGGCCTTCCCTTTTCTTCCCAAGTCCATAGCTGTGTTAGGCCAGGTTGTCTAGAAAAACAAACCCAATGACACTCCTATATGTATAAGAAAGAGCTTTATGTCAAAAAGTAGTCTTACATCAAAAGAAGGTGTCCCAGCCCATTCCAACTCACATCCGCAAATCTGATGCAAGCCAGGCCCTTTTCAGACTCATGCAGCTGCAGGCTGGTGGCGCATGAAAGAGAAGCAGGAAGCAGGGAGATCACAGGCTGGTGGGAGCAGAAGGTGGAACCGAGGTTGGGGGAAACATGGCTGGATACAGACAGCTCTCAGGGTTGGGTGGCCCACATAGGGCCACCCCTTGAGGCAGGCAGAGTTCTAGCAGACAGAAAGGTGGAGGGATAGAGAGAGAAGCGGTTCCCAGGGTCCCTCACTCTTATGCAAAAGGTCATTCTCCAAGGAGGTGTCCTCAAGCTACCACTTGATTGACAGGTTTGACTCTACGTCTGGCCTTGAGTGTCTAGTTGACGTAAAGTCATCCGACTACCACAGTGGCTTTCCTAACAAAAGCACCAGTTGCCAGCAAGTATCTTTTGACTCATGAAGACATCCTGTGTGTCAGAGTAGAACTGTGCTCCATAGGATTTTTTTTTAAGTATACCTTTTATTTTATTTTTTAAAATCATTTTACTGGGGGCTCGTTCAACTCTTATCACAATCCATACAGCCATCCATTGTGTCATGCACATTGGTACATTTGTTGCCATCATCATTCTCAAAACATTTTCTTTCTACTTGAGCCCTTGGTATCAGCTCCTCATTCCCCCCCTCCCTCATGAACCCTTGATAATTTATAAATTATTATTATTTTTTCATGTTTTACACTGACCGATGTCTCCCTTCACCCACTTTTCTGCTGTCTATACCCCTGGGAGGGGGTTGTAGATAGATCATTGTGATCAGCTCCCCCTTTCTCCCCGCACCTTCTTCTTACCCTCCTTGTATTGCTACTTTCAATTTTGGTCTTGAGGGGTTTATCTGTCCTGGATTCCCGGTGTTTCCAGCTCTTATCCATACTTGTGTACATCCTCTGGTATACCTAGATTTGTAAGGTAGAATTGGGGTCATGATAGTGTGTGTGGGAGGGTGGAGCATTAAAGAACTAGAGGAATGTTGTATGTTTCATCATGTTATACTGCACCCTGACTGGCTCATCTCTTCCTTATGACCCTTCCGTAAGGGGATGTCCACTTGCCTACAGATGATGGGCTTTGGATCGCCACTCTGCACTCCACCTCATTCACAATGATATGATTTTTTTTGTTCTGGGTCTTTGATGCCTGATACCTGATCCTATCAACACCTCATGATCACACAGGCTGGTGTGTTTCTTCCATGTGGGCTTTGTTCCTTCTCAGCTAGATGGTTGTATGTTTAACTTCAAGCCTTTAAGATCCCAGATGCTATATCTTTTGATAGCTGGACACCATCAGCTTTCTTCACCACATTTGCTTATGCACCCACTTTGTCTTCAGCGATCGTGTTGGGAAGGTGAGCATCATGGAATGCCAGGTTAATAGAACAAAGTGTTCTGCATTGAGGGAGTCCTTGAGTGGAGGCCCAATGTCCAGCTGCTCCCTTAATACTAAACCTATAAATATATGCACATATATCTATTTCACCATCGTCATATATAAATATATTTGCATATGTACATGCCTGTATTTAGACCTCTATAACTGCCCTTTGCCTACTAGTTCTTTCCTCTATTTTCATTTACTTTCCTTTTGTCCCACTATCATATTCAGCCTTCATTTGGGTCTCAGTAATTCCTCTCAGTTACATTGCCTTTGATCAAGCCCTTATACCCTCTTACACCAGGCCTCTTACACCCTCCTCGCCATCAATTTTAGATCATTTTGTTGTTCCCTTGCCCTGGGTTTGTTAACACCCACTTCCTTTTCCCTGCCTCCCCCTCTTCCCTGCCTCCCCTCCCCCCAACCATCAGTCCCATTGTTTTCTCCTCTGCTCCATAGGATTTTTAATGACTGGCCTTTTGGAAGTAGATGGCCAGGCCTTTCTTCCAGGACATCTGGGTGGACTCAAGCATCCATCCTTTTGGTTAGCAACTAAGCAAGTTGATAGTTTGCAACACCCAGGGATTCCTTGGCTTTCTGACTCCCCATTATCCTACTCAATGCAAGACCTTTGGAGGGATGCTGAAATGACCTGCTGGCAGAAGTGTGCTGGGGCCAACTTGGCTGCTTTTGTAGTCTCAGCAGTGTGAGCCTCCTTTTCCTTATCTGAGAAGGAGTATAAATACTCATGCTCATCCCAGAGTTGCTATATAATGCAGTGAAGGGCTCAGCACAGAGCCCAGCAAATGTTACACCTTCAGGATCTCTGGGAAGCAACAAGAGCACTTTACTACTATCACTGAGTAAGAGAGGGAGTGGCTACAGCCTATGAAAGCTGAGGACATTTCTTTGAGGTTCATTCCAACTCTACCCCTCTTTCCAAACTCTAATTCTAATCCTTGAAGTGGTTTGACAGAAACATCAACCCCATAGAGCAGGGCTTCCCAAGTGGGCCTCTTGGATCTGTGGGCTGATGGCAGGATTAAGGTAGGCCAGTTCTGATTGAGAATAGCCTGAGTCTTAAACCAAAGAGACTTTACAACCATTACCCTTTCTATGTGTACTGTGACCTCTGGGAAGTTATCTTGTGTGTGGGAAGTCAGCCCCTCACACCTATCACGGGTTCAATAAACACAAGTGTGCGGTTAAAATATATAACGATTGTAGTAAAATCATAGAGAATAAGAGAGATAGAAGAGAAGGTATAATAAAGGAGTCAGACACATTTCATGGTAGCATGCTCACCTCCTGGACGGCCATGATCTCACCAGCCAGGTCTGAGCACAGTGCAGGTGGAGGATAGGGGAGAAGAGAGAGCGAGTGATTTATTTTTAATCAGGGCTTATATATCTTGTGGGGGCATGCAAGCCCCCTGATTACAGGTAAAGACATATGTCACAGGAAGAGGTTGTACTATAGGTAATACAGTAATGGGAGGGGGGCGATTTAGGGGTGTATATGCTACAGGAAGAGGAGGGATTAAGGGTATGTATGTGACAAGATGAGTGGATCCTAGATTTATGATGGCGGCCTAACCTTGATTTTCCTTGAGCTGGAGACTTGATTTATTCTGAGCCCTTCAAGGAAAGCAATCTACTGTCCCTAACAGCAGGCAGTGAGCCTCACCCATGGCGGGACAGACAGTAGGGTCTGCTTGCTCTGGATGGCTGGTGCCTTCAGGGAGAGAACTTGACAATCATTTACCATTAGTTGCAAGCAGTGTCCTAGGTCTGACATATATATTTGGGGGAGAGAAGCTGGGGAAAAATCTTTTTATATCCTACAATCTTGAATTAACTCAGGGCTAGCTACACAGTTAAAGCAAAGGGGGAAGGCAGAAACTCACCTCAAGGCTCTGGTTTAAAGGCCAAGAGGAGTGAATTATACTTTTAAAAAAGCGCCTTAAGGAAATGAACATAGCTTTCAGGAATTTTTCTGTGTGTCCCAGTTACTGTGAGGTCTGACAGCTCCCACCCCACTTGCTCTGTAAATGATCAGCTGTTCAGAATTATTCTGTTGGTCAGTGTTGTGATAAGGACCACATTTTAAACAACTAGCCAAGTTAATAAATTCATAACAATATCCACAGATATGTTTTTCACAAAATTCCCCTTTGTAAGTTAATACGATATATTCTGGTTTAAAACAGCCTACTTAGATAATTGAGGAAGGAACAATTAGTCTCTGATGTACTAAAAAGACATGATGCAAAATTGAGTGTTCCCAGTTTGTGCCAAACTTACCCCGTAGAATTTCATTTGAAAAACAATCAATTAAGTAGACATTCTTTTAATGATAATCAAGATGATTTATGAGCCTATCTTGAGAATATGAAATTTATGAAGGATAGAAAATCAATAAATCAAAGCATAGCGAGTAAATTATGCGTCATGAGGGCTAGGTCTATTTATCTCCTCAAGATTAAGACCTTAGACCATAAATTCAGATTTTTCAATGAAAACATTTAAATGAAACCCCTTCACATCCCATGCTTCTAGAAAAGTAGTATAATAAGTAGAAGGCACATAGATGTTTGATCAGATCTGCTTCATATCCTGGCTCTACCATTTATGGAAGGAACCCTGGTAAGGCAGGTATTAAGTATTTGTTTGCTAACTGAAAGGTTATCAGTTTGAACCTTCCCAGCAGCTTTGTGGAAGAAAAGACCTTGTTGTCTGCTCCAGTAAAGAAAACCCTGTGGGGCAGTTCTATGCCATCACATGGATCACTGTGAGTTGAAATCAACGCAATAACATCTAACAAAATAACACCACCACTCATGTAACTGTGTGGACACATTGCATAGTCTACCTAAGTATCCTTCCTCTCTACACTTTCAAGAGGTCTCGTGCAGGAGATTTAACCCGTTCTTTAACAGTGATTTAACAAGAAATCCTTTGATTTCTTGACTGCTGTTTCCATAAGCATTAATAGTGGGTCCAAGCCCAATGAAATCCATGACAACTTCAATCTTTTCTCCATTTACCATGATGTTGCCTATTGGGCTAATTGCGAGGATTTTCATTTCCTGTATAGTGATATATATTCCATACTGAAAGCTGAAGTCTTTGATTTTTGTACCTGCAGGTACTTCAAGTCCTCTTTTCTTTCAGCAAGTGTGTTAGACCGGGTTGACTACAGAAACAAATTCATTGACACGCATATATGTGTAAGAGAGAATTTTATATCAAGAAGTAATTATGCATCAATAAAACACCCCAGCCCAGTTCAGATCAAATTTATAAGTTCAATATTAGCCCATAAGTCAAATATTAATGCATGAATTGCTCTTCAGACTCACGCAGCACATGCAATGAGGCCAAATGCAGGAAGATCACAGGCTGGTGGGTGGAAAGGGCTGTGATCCAATGGCAGTGGCCACATCTCCAGGGCTCTGGCTTTGTCTAAAGGAATGTGAAGCAGAGGGAGAGTGTTTACTGCCTCTAGGGAGGAAGAGAGGAAGTTCCCAGGATCCTCATGAGAAGGCCACGCCCATAAGGAGAGATTATCAGGCAGGCTAGACTCCACCCCTTCATTCTTTTATCAAGTTGACATGAAATTGTGTAACTACCACAGCAAGCAAGGTGTGTCATCTGCATAACATAGGTTGTGACTTAAACCTTTCAATCCTGATCCCACTGTCCTCTTCATATAGTCCAGTTTCTCCAATTATTCTCTCAGCATGCAGGTAGAATAAATACAGTGAAAGGATACTACCCTGACACACACCTCTCCTGATTTTAACCCATGCTGTATCTGAACAACTGCCTCTTGGGCCATGTACAGATATCATATGAGCACAATTAAGTTGTCCGGAATGCCCATTCTTCTCCAATTTATCCATACTTTGTTATGACCCACACAGTTGAATGCTTTTGTGTAGTGAATAAAATTCAAGCAAACTTCTTTCTGGTATTCTGTCCTTTCGGCCAAGATCATTTGACATTCCTTATGCCAGGTCCTCTTATGAATCCAGCTTGACTTTCTGTCACCTCCCTGTTGATGTACTTTTGCAACTGTTGCTGAATTATCTTCAACAAAACTTACTTGCATGTGATATTAATGATATTGTTTCTTAATTTACATACATGGTTGGGTCACTTTTCCTTTGCGTGGGTACAGATATGGCTTTCTTCCATTTGGCAGACCAGATAACTCTCTTCCAAATGTTATGGCATAGACAAGGAAATGCTTCCAGTGCTTCATCAGCTTGTTGACACATTCCATTTGGTATTTTGCTAATTCCTGCAGCCTTGTTTTTCACGAATGCCGTCAGTGAATCTTGAACTTCTTTCTTCAATAGTGTTGCTTCTTAATCATATACTGCTGCTAGAAATGGATGAATGTTGACTAGTTCTTTTTGGCACAATATCCCCTTCTTTGTATTCCTTCCACTTTCTGCAATGTATCCTGCATTCTTCAATGTTTTGACCATCAATAGTGCAACTCCAGTTTTGAAAATTTATTCAGTCCTGTCAGCTTGAGATACGCTACGTGTGTTCTTTTTCATTTTCCTAACTCCTGTTCTTTTCACAGCTCATTATTATACTTTATTTTGTCCTTCAGAACTGCCCTTCAAAATTCTTATTCAGTTTTTTTTACTTCATCATTTCTTCTATTTCTTTAGCTTCTGTATGTTCAAGAAAACATTTCAAAGTCTCTTCTAATATCTACTGATACCTAATATCTAATTTCTTCTAATATCTAATTTTCTTCTCTCTTGTCCTTTGAAAGACCCTTTGCTTTCTCTGTGTGATGTTTTGGTGTCATCCCACGGCTCACCAGCACATCCTGTCATTGGTGTTCAATGTGCCCAGCCTGTTCTTGAGCTGCTCTCAGAATTCAGAAGGGATATCTTCAAGCTTGCGTTTCGATTCTTGTGACCTTGATTGAGTTTTCTTCATTGTTAACCTGAACTTACATTATAAGCAGTGGGTGGCTTATTCCATAGTCAAACCCTGCCCTTGCTTTGGCTGCTGATATTGAGCTTCATTGTCTCTTCCCACAGATGTAATCAATTTGATTCCTATGTATTCCATCGGGGGAGGTTCAAGTGTGCAGTCACCATTTATGTTGTTGAAAAGGATCTGCAATGAAGAAGTCCTTAGTCTTGCAAAATTC
>NW_022111373.1:81064483-81065758 GCF_000313985.2 Echinops telfairi | reverse complement strand
GATCTATTTCCCCATCATCCTACATAAATATATCTATATATGTACATATGCCTGTATTTAGACCTCTATAAATGCCCTTTGCCTACTAGTTCTTTCCTCTATTTCCTTTTACTTTCCTCTTGTACCACTATCATGCTCAGCCTTCATTTGGGTTTCAGTAATTTATCTCAGTTACATTGCCCTTGTTGAATCCAGGTCTCTCACACACTCCTTGCCACTAATTTTGGATCACTTATTGCTCCCCTGTATCAATACATCTTGAGTGCATGTTTATCAATTTCAGACTGAAGAAGTAGAATTTCAAAATTTCCTCAGCACTCACTTTAGTTGCTGATGTGCAAATTAGAATGAAAATTGTATTAACTGGATTTTCTTGTAGGTTTATAGATATTATCCTGTCATAGGCAGTATTTTACTTCAACACGCATCTTGAAATGTCTTTTTTGACAGTGAATGTATCACTGTTCCTCTTGGACTTGTCATTAGCAGCATCATTGACCATGATTGTTTGATCCAAAATGGTCAACATCAATCGATTTCAGCTCACTAATTCCCAGCACATCAATCTTTAAGGATTCCATTTCATTTTTGATGACTTCCCATTTTCTTAGATTTTTACTTTGTATGGTCCATGTTCCAATTACTAATGAATGTTAGCAGTTTTGACTCACCCCCCAAGAGCAAACGAAGGTCCTGCAAGCGTTACTCCAGCTAAGTCGCTAAGGCTGATTCTACTTTGCGGAGGCGACCCTTCCTCAGTCATATTTTGAGTGCCTCTTCACCAGAGGGGCTCCTTTTCTGGTCCTCTATTGGACAATCCTCCACGGCTCTTCATAAAGTAGCCAGCATTTAGTCCCTCTGAAATGGACCATCTGTTCCTTCTTTGCCGTCTGTTCTTACTCTGGCAGCTCCACTGAAGGGTGGAGCTTGGAAAGGTCCACCTTGGGTGGCCCTGTTGGTAGTGAAATAGTGGCAACATCGTTTATAGGATCACTGTAAAATTCAAGCCAATATAGTGTGACAAACGGACAGAAAAGTGATGGAAAATGTGTTAGACCTAATCAAACACCTTGAAGGATTCACTGGACCTGGGGCTCAGGACCATGGACTCAAGAAGCAGGTCGATTGGCATAACATAATTCACAAAGACAGTGTCCCACATCCTACTCCTGGGAGTAGTGACTGACGTCTTAAATGCTCATGAGGAGCCATCTAAGGTGCAACTATTGGCTTCTGTCTGCCTGGAGGAAAGACGAATGAAGAAAACTGAAGCCG
>NW_022111373.1:81061153-81062414 GCF_000313985.2 Echinops telfairi | reverse complement strand
GTTGTTTGGTGCCCCCTCTTTCAGGGCAGCCTAAACATTGCTGAAGCATAGAGGAATGTTTGTAACTATCCGGCATCCTGATGCATGACGCTTCAATATTTGTTTGCAAATCAGATAAACTATAGTGAACATTCTAACAAAAATGTTTCAGGGCCTGGTGATTTGATCCTAAGTATGATTTGATACTTGAAGTGCAACGGTCAGGTGTTTAGCATCTAACTCAAAGGTTGCAGTTTGAGCCCACCAACAGAGCTCACGGGAGAAAAGATCTGGTGATCTATTCCTGAAAAGACTTGTTGTTGATTTTGGGTGTCCCATTGGGCGCCATTGGGGCTGAGGGTGAGAGAGAGAGAGAGGTTCCCAGTGTCTCTCTTATAAAGAGGCCACACCCCCAAGGAAACATCCTCAGGCTGTGACCTGATTGGTGAGTTGGACTCCCCCACTACACCTTCATCCAGGTTACAAGGTGACATAAACTCTAGCCACCACATTTACATGCTTGATTTTATTTCCTCATTTAATCCTCACAAACATTCTGAGACGCAGAGTAAGAAATAATTTTGTTGACATATAATTCACATATCACACACTTCAATAGTCCAGTCATATTAAAGAGTTATACCATTAGTTCTATAACATTTTCTTGCTTTTTGTACTTATTGTGATTAGCTGCCCATTACCCTCCAATCTCCTCTCTCATGTCCCCAATAAGCCATGAGTCCAGTTACTGTCTCTATAGATTAACCTATCCTGGATTTCATATACTAGAAAAAACAGCAACAACTCTGCCCCCCAACCAATAACAGTAATAAAAACCAGAGGAGCCAGATTTGTACAGAAGGGTCACAGGGAGGAGACGAGCCAGTCAGGGTGCAGTGTAGCAACGATGAAACATACAAGTCTCCTCTAGTTCCTAAATGCTCCCCCCGCCCATCATGATCCCAATTCTACCTTACAAATCTGGCTTTCTTTTTGTTATTGTTGTTTTTGTTTTTTTGGTTGTTGTTGTCTTGCTGTTTTGTTGGTCTTAACTTCTTTTGTTGTTTTATTTGGCTTTGCCTGGTTTTTGCATCTATTAATGTATCTGCATGTCTAAATAAGATAGGGGGGATAAATAATTTGGAGATGAAAACAATGGGAGCAATAGTTCCAGGGGGATACAGGAGAAGGGGAGGTGGGAGAAAGGAAGGGGATGGGGGATCCAACCCAGGGACAAGGGAACAACAAGTGAACTAAAATCAATGGAGAGAAGGGCATAGGA
>NW_022111373.1:81058474-81059825 GCF_000313985.2 Echinops telfairi | reverse complement strand
TGCACTGGATGAATGTATGGATTATGATAAGAGATGTAAGAGCCCTCAATAAAAGTATTAAAAACAAACAAACAAAACAGAAAGGGGTGTGAGTGAAAGAGTAATGGAGAAGAGAAATTGCAGCCTCTACCCATGTAAAATGTCCTTTAAGATGTAAATACTGATATAATGTATGTATGTATATATTGTGATTAGAGTTGTTTGAGCCCCCAATAAAACTATTTTTAAAAAATCTGGCTTAGTCAGGGTGCGATGTAGCAACGATGAAACATACAACTTTCCTCTAGTTCCTAAATGCCCCCACCTCCTATCATGATCCCAATTCTACCTTACAAATCTGGCTAGACCAGAGGATGTTCACGGGTACAGGTAGGAATTGGAAAGAAAAAAATGATAATAAAAAGATATTAAAAAAAAGATACATAATAAAAAAAATGATAAAAAAGCCTCAATTGTGAAGAAAGCAGGAAATGTTAAAAGCATGAACAAAATTAAAATAGGTCAAAAGGAGATCAAATGATAAGGTGTTAGATTTTAACCTAAGTGGTTCTGCAACAACCCATTTTCCATATTTTCATTTTACAGAGGGAAAAAACCATGAGCTATAGAGATCACCTTGTATAAGATCACACTGGTGGTACATAACATAACTGGGATTTTAGCTCAGGTGGTTTGTTGCTTTAGTCAATGGTTTTAACCACGTTGCTAAATTACCTCTCAGTGTTTTCTACAGTACAAGATAAGTGTTGGGAGCCATCCCAGCCATGCTGCCTAGCAAAGCTACAGCCTGGTGGAAGAAGCATCTGCAGAGCAGAGCTTCCCAGGGAGGGATTCCAACATCCCTCAAATATTTGCTGTTGTTAAATCCATTCTTGAGAATTTTGTGCATTGTCATGTTTACCGCATTACCTGGAGTGGATGCAAGGCCATTCTTGAGAAGTACGAATGAAACCAGATCTAAGACTTGCTTCTATATGATGGGGCTTTCCTTAACTGAGGACATCTTTGGGAATTCTGAGAATGATATGTGGGAATTGAGTGAGAAAAAAACCCAAAAGTTGAGGTCAGAGGAGAAAGTGAAACCCACCAAAAAACCCTGGATTCCATTCAGATTAGGTAGTGGGAGACTCGCTAGACCTCCCCGATATAGAGGACCTTATAGACTGCCTCCCCCAACTGACACCCTTTTACCTTGGACAGGGGCTTGCATAGAAGGAGAGAGAATGATTAACATTAATAGGAAACATGTAAACAGGGAAACATTAAGTCTTTAGCAAAGAATCAGATGGTTTGGCTCCCCATGGTGCCTCAGGAGTATAAAAAATAAAAGAGACATAGGTAGACAATGGAA
>NW_022111373.1:81013034-81041999 GCF_000313985.2 Echinops telfairi | reverse complement strand
CTTTATTTAGGGTGAGTCAGGCTAATAGTCTAGCCACTATAGATGACTGATGTTAAGGAGAATAACCTCTGACTTACTTTCGCTGTCTAAAGAACAGTCACGCTAAAGCAGCTAAGTTTGGTACATATTTTGGGGAGACAACTTAAGAGAAATCCTTCTGTTCCCCACAGCTCGGGTCAGGGCTAACTCAGTCCTCAAGTCACATCTTTGCTTTTCAATACTTTAAAGAAGTCTCGTGCAGCAGACTTACCTAATACAATGTGCTAGGGCTTACATTGGGACAATGTAAGCTCCCCAGGCGGTTCCAACCTGCTGCCAACTTAGAAAGTTCTGCTTTCATGCTTCCCCATGAATTCCATTCTAGCCTCTATTGTGTTTTCCAGAGAAAGGGGTTTAGAAAACCTGGCAGGCAAAGGTGTGTTCTCTCCTGCCTCCCAGCTCCTCTGGTCCAGCTCTAACCCCATCGTGCTCACTTGTTCATGTGTAACTGAGCCCAGCTAAGTTTTATGTCCACAACTCCAGATCCAAGAAATGTGTTTACAGAATTGGGGGAGAATTGGGGGAGGGGGAAGGGGAAGAGGAGAGCAGAAACTTACTTCTACGTGTTCCCTTGGAGTGGTTCAAACATGGAGACATTGCTGTTAAGTCAGTTTGGACCATCGGGACATTATGCAGAACAGAAGGGAATGCTGCCCAGTCCTGCACAATCCTCACCATTATTCTATGCGTGAGCCCATTGTTGCAGCCACTGCGTAAATTCCTCTCATTGAGGGCCTTCCTCTTTTTTGCTGCCCCTCTACTTTATCGAACATGACGACCCTCTCCAGGGACTGGTCTCTCTTGACAACTGTCCTGAGTATGTAAGAAGAAGTCTCTCCATCCCTGCCTCTAAAGGACACTCTGGCTGTGCTTCTTCCAAGACAGATTGGTTTGTCCTTTTAGCACTTCATGGTAGTTTTAATATTCTTCTCCAGCACCACAATTCAAATGAATGGAGACCACTTTAAGGCAAATCTGAAGATCCCGATAACATAGCTTATAATATTTATGAGCTACTTGCTCTTTTATGTGCACCCTTGCTTCAGAAATGAAAATAAAGTAAACTTGACAATTTTCTTTGAAGGCTATTTCTCCTCTGCTGAGGGAAGGTTCATTACTAAGTGCAGGGAGAGATGGGTTTGTGTATTTGACAGTTGCTGCGGGCAAAGCTACAGTTACAGTCCGTTTTTGTCCCCCTGCTGCCATAAGTCAGTGTCCATCCGTGATGGCTTCCTCCGAGGGCTGCCCTGATCCAGAGCATAAATGGCAAAAAATGACATTTGCATTTGGGCAAAAAAGCATTACAAATGCTCACAGCGGTGGCTCCTCAGGGTCTCTCTTCATGAGTAACATGGGCACAATGAACCTTTTGCTCTTCTACAAGCCCAAAGGCCCTTCAAGATCTCTCCTGCCTTCCCAGGAAGAAGACTTCCAGTGGGGCCCCAAGACAGAGTCCAGCCCCAAGGCTGTGACCTCAGTGGTCAAAATATTCCGGTTCCATATTTGGAAAGAAAGCCAAAGGTTGAACTTTGAGAACTCAACTCGATATTTTCCAACTTCCCGTAGAAAGCAGTTTGTTTTTTCAGGTTACAAGGAGGATCTTGACCGTCAAGAAATGTCTCCCATAATATCTAGAACACTCTTCAGAATTCAGGTTTTATTTTTTCTTGCTCTCCCTCTCCCCCCCCCACCGCCCCACCTCTTTTCTCTGTTATGATCAAGTGGATAAAAAATAAAAGGAAAACACAACAAAGACAAAAACCTTAAGTCCTCAGAAGTTCTGGGCCCAAACTTCTTCCATTTTGTTTGGGGAGGTAGGGGATCAGTTTTATTATCTGCAAAAATGGGAACACACTATCTGCTCAGCTTGAGTATAACTAATTCTTTCATCTAAGGTATTTCTTACTACCAAAAATATGAAAAAATAAAATCCCAATATCATTGCCATTGAATCAATTCTGACACACAGTGACCCTATAGGACAGGGTAGAATTGTCTCTGTGAACTTGCGAGACGGTGACTCTGTACGGGAGTGGAGAGCCTCCGTGGGGGCGTGTTGCTATATGCCACGCACGCTTGAGACCACTTGGGATGTGCCTGTGACATCTTCCATAAGAGGACAATGGAAATCTCTGCTGAAAGTGGGCTTGCCCATCTGTATTGGCTTAGTTACTGAGCTATGTGTGTTTTAAGAGAGAACACCTGTTCTTGAGGAATTCTGAAGAAAGCCCCCCAAAACCATGTCCTTGCTCCCTGGCACATCTTGAGATGATCCAAGTTTAGAAAACCTAACCCGTGGTTCTTTACCAGGGAGTTGTGATTGTTCCTTTGAGGCTTTCAAATTCCATAAAGTATTAAGTCACTGTTCGGCTTTCAAAACACACACGAATCAGCGCTCATTATATGAACTTAGAAATATGTCTCTTTAACATCAAAGAAGTCATTAGAAACCTGAAGTCATTTAGCAAATTTCCGAACCTGCACATCTGAAATATATGAAGAAAGAAAACAACTTTGAAGTTGCCATGGCCCTCTCATGCTGTGACAAACAGAGCAACAAAACGTAGTTCATCTTTGTGAACTTGCCGGAGGCGTAAGTCTGAACAACCTCCCTGATCTCTAACCTTGAAGAACAGATGTGATATTCAACTCACCCCTAACCCTGGACAAAGTCATAAGACTAGCCCTTCTTGAGGGAAGCCAATGCGAGCATTTAATTTATTAATTGAATTTTTGCTCACTCACTGAGAGCAGACAGAGGTGGAACTTCTGTCTCAAGTCTGATGCTGTCTGAGATTCTGCCCACTGATGCTGACCTCAGATCTTGTATGAGTGATCTCTGTCAAACTGGAGTCACGACCAATGCGTTTTCTTGAGATGACTTGTAAAAGGGAAAAACCTGAATCAAAAGATTTTTACTTTACCCTATTGAACTAATCTTGTACTTGTAATGATAAGTTCTCTGGTTTTAAATGAATATTGTGAGGTTTTACTTGTGTGAATTACAATGGCTACCTTGCAATAAATGGAAAGAATTGATGCGTGACACCCGAGTATTTATTAATTTCTAAGATAAAATCCTACACAACAAGCAGCTTATATTAATGAAGTTATGTCAGAATGAATTTGGGCAAGTTTTCAAATAACATGAGCTTAACTGCCCCTCTCCACAGAGATTTTAGAAGATTTTGAGGGTGGTATATAAACCTAGGTAGTTTGAAAAACAAAATTTCCAGTTGATTCTGAGAGTTTAACCTGAGAGTTGGTTCCCCATGTTACATACAATGTGCTAGAGATATGCAAATTTTGAAAATGTCATCAGATGAATTTAGATTGAGAGTAGTGATATCAATATCTTTTGTGATACCTGTGGGTGGCCCTTGACCAATCGTTTCACTTACTTCCTTCAGAAATAACACCGATTTAATTTTAGTTCCAGCTATACTTTGTGTTCATTGGCGTGTCTTGCTTGGATCCACAATCAATGCCCATGGAAGCAGCAGTCAAAAGATCAAAAGACATGTGGCATTGGGTAAATCTGCTGCATAAGACTTCTTTAGAGTACTGAAAAGTCAGGCTGTTACTTTGAGGACTAAGGTGTACCTGACCTAAGCCAGGATATTTTCAGCAGCCTCAGATGCAAGGTGAAAGTTGGACATTGCATAAGTGAGGTCAAAGAAGAATTGATATATTTGAATTGTGGTGCTGGTACAGAATATTGAAAGTACCGTGGACTGATAAAAGGACAAACAAATCTGTCTTGGAAGAAGTACGGACGGAGTACTCCTTAGAGGCAAGGAGACTTCATCTGACATACTTTGGGCATGTTGCCAGAAAGGATCGGTCCCTGTGAAGGACATCAAGCTTGGTAAAGGAGAGAGACAGTGAAAGACAGGACGACACAGCGGCTGCAACAATGGGCTCCGGCCTAGACCAGTTGTGAGGATGGCGCAGGCCCGCGCAGCGTTTCTTTCTGTTGTGCAGAAGGTCGCTATGGGTTGGAACTGAGTTGAAGGCACCCAACACCAACGATATCAAGGTGTTTAAACTTCTCAGGTCCCCATGATAAAATCCCACAATTCTATTTCTTACCTTTCCACTCAAGCTGAGGTTCTTGAGTCATTCTTGTTGACTATGTATTTTTGATGGTATCACCGTGGTAAACGATTTCTAAGATGGCTCCCAATGATCTCTGCCAACCGGCTTACGTGCCCATTTCTAATCCCCTCTCCTTGAGTGTGGTTGGACCCAGTGAATCAAGAATGGTACTGCTTTGACGAGGTCTGGAGAGAACACTCTGCCAGTGTTCTGTCTCTGACTTTCTTAATTGGATGGGGCCGGCTATCAAGAAAGGAAGTGAGGGCAGCTTTTGAATGATAAGCAATAAAGAATTTAGACCACATTCCAATAGTCCATGAGGAACTGAGTCCCACCAGCAATGACTGAATGGTCTTGAAAGAGGTTCTTGGCCTACTTGAGCCTGGAGATGACTTCAATCTTGGATGGCCCTTGTGATTTCAGCCTGTGGGAGACCCTGAAGCAGAGGACCCTGTTAAGTTGTGTCTGAATTCCTGGCTCAAAGAAACCATGGACTTACATATATAGGTTATTTGAGGTCATTACATTTGGGGTAATTTATTATGTGGCAATAGGTAGCTAACATTATTTATGAGATGGATCGATGGACATATTAATCTGCCAACACTCAATGGTTTATATCTACAGATATCTATTCCTTGTTCACACTACTGTCCGTTGTGTGTTCATTGCAAATTGGTTGAAGCTCTCCTCAACCTTCCCTTTCCGCTCGACCCAAGCTGACACGACCACTTTAAACGAACATTGCCACCTCAATCGAACAGAGTTACAAGAGAGCAGGCAAAATGTGAATTTATTTTTATTTTTATAGATGTAATCATTTTTTAATTAAAAGGTCTGTGAATTTAGTTTTAAAGCTTCCTCTTGGAAACGATACATCACACTTCTGCTTGTGTGTAATTGGCTAAAGCAAGTCACCTGGTGACATCTGAGTACAACAGGGGTTCAGAGGATAACCCTCCTTCTGGAAGGCACACTCTGAATTTGGGATTAGAACCACAATGCACACGTACCATCATACATTGGCCCGAGGGAGAGGTAGCGGCAGACTTCCATTACACATGCACTTCCGAGCCATCCGGCTTACATCAGGAGAGGAGGGAGAGCAGCTGGCATCTGAAGATGGGTGGGTGCAGACGGCTCCCAGGCAGTGTAGGAGAGGAGCGTCTGATTGAAAACCCATCTCTCCCAGAAAAGAGCGGAAAACTACAGGGCACTGAAGGAAGTTGAGGGTCTTTAGTGCCTGCTCGACGGAGACATCACTACCCCACAAACTTCCCCCTACAGTCAACTCTCTCTGGCAAATGTCGCTTCAAAATAGCTTCCTTGCACTCCTCTTATGATTGAATAGCCTTCCTTGAGCTCACTAAGCTTCTTCTTTATAGAAATATAAGAGCTTTCCATGTCTTGTCCCATTCATAAAGCTAAAGTGGGCTTTCAAACAATTCGTTTCCTGTAGTCAACTACTAGGAGTGGAAAACTTGACACATGACCCTAGGCAAGCCTGTCGGTACCATCCTCGGGACCTCAATCTTCTCAAAGCCCCACTCTAATCTCGCCTTCCTGAGTGAGAAGCACAGTTCCCGTGGGCTTTCAGCAAATGTTGGAGTAGCTTAGGGAATAAGCGCTAGCCCATCCATCTCTGAGTCCTTGACAGGCTAGCTTTAGAATGAGAGCTTGTCCAGAAGTGCAAAGATCTGGATGCCAATACAGTTGGGTCCTGATTTAGCTAGTAAGCCAAGCCAACTTGATGGAACCGTTGTTAAAATGAAAACCAGATTAAACTTCTGCTGACGCACAGTAGATTAATGTCAGGGTCAGAGAGCCCTTAGAAAATCAAGGAGAGACTAGTTGATGGTCTTTCTTTCTATAGAATATACTTTTGCCCTCAGGCCCTGCCTCTTTGGATCATGCCAGATGGTGTTCTGTTTCTCCTGAGGTTATCCTTTATGTCAAAACAAATAGACTGCACTTGCATGAGTTCTGAAGGAGGCATAGAAGAGTCCCCAAAATCATGGCTTTAAAGGTTTAAAAGTGGCCTTAAAACATATTGAAACCAAACTCGTGTTCAATTCGGGGGTCACTTCTCCTACCTCTCTGATATAAGGCCCTCAAGATGCTCTGAGACTGGTGATAAGGGACAGGTTTTAAACATCCTAAGATTCTTCTTCCTTTTAAAAACAATTTTACTGGCACTTCATTTACATATCATACAATTCAATAGTTCAACCATATCAAGAAGAGCTGTACAAATTTTACCACAATAAATTTTAAAACATTTTCTCCACCCCCGTACTCATTGTTATTCATGTAATTTTTTCCCCAATTTTGACAAAAACACACACAATAAAACGCTAATTCAACAACTTTTGTATGTGTAACCCAGTGCCATTGATTACACTCTGTTAGTCTGGGTAGACTAGAGAAGCAAATTCATAGACACTCATATGTACATAAGAAAGAGGTTTATCTACAAGAGCAATTGAATATTGAGAAAATGTACCAGCCCAGTCCAGATCATGTCCATAAGTCCAATATTAGCCCATATGTCTGATACCGATCTATAAAATCCTTTTCAGGCTCATGAAATGCATGCAATGATGCTGAATGCAGGAGGATCACAGACCAGTGGGTTGGAAGTCTTGTGGATCCAGTGGTGTTGTAAGCATCTCAGCACTGGCAGGCTTCTTTAGCTCCAGAAGTCTGGTTGCATCATGGTAGGTCCATGTGACTTCTCCAGCTCCCAGGGTCTTGTCAGTAGAGCGTCTCTCAGGGAGTGAGCAGAGAGAGAGAAAGTGTCTCCCACCTCCAAGGAGGAAAAATACAGGAGTTCCCAGAATCCTCAGGAGAAGGCCATGCCCACACAGAGGCCTCATTGGTTATAGCTTGAAAGACAGGCCAGACTCTACCCCTTCACTCATATTCCTCTCAAATTGACAAACGATTATATAACTCCTACACACTCTTCATGTTGTATAATCATTATTGTTAACCCTCTCCAAATTGTTCCACCACCATTAAAATGAACTCAATGTCCCCTGAAAGCTGTTGGAGCCCCGTCATGTTTCTACTGACCTTGGATCCACATGACTTTGTGTGTACCAGCCTGTGATCTTTCTGTATTCAGCATCATTGCTTATGGGTGTATGAGTCTGAAGAGGGACATATGGACTCATATTGGACTCATGGACTTGAATTGGATTCTTTCTTGATATATAATTACTTCTCAATATAAATCTCTTTTTCACACATGTATGGATGTGTTTCTTTCATCAACCCCGGCCTAACACACACAGCAACTAATTCTTCTCCATGTGTGTGTCACAGACATCGTGTTAAACCCTAAGGGTAGAAATGGGATTAGATATAGTCTTTCCCCTTGAGGATCGCCTTTTCTAGCAAGTTAGATAGCCAAAAACCATGCCATAGCATGATAGGATACTTGTTAGGTGTGTTCATAAATATGCACAGGGAGCTCTATGGAAATAAAGGAGAGGTAAGCCTGGCGGTCCGAAGGAACAGTGGCTGGGGAAGGCGAAAGCTTGGATGTGTCTTGAAGCATGAGCTTTTCTTAGGCTAAATTGTTGAGAATGCTCTTAGTATTAGTATTTGGAGAGTTTAAGCCTTTGCGTGTCCCTATGCTAACAACTCCTATTCATTGAATCCAGCTTTGGAACTCTCACTTGTTACTCTGCACTTTGCTTTTCCTGCTCCCCTGTTTTCCTGCTCCCCATTCTCCAGCAGTCCCAGCTACTTCATGCTGCCGAAAAACAAACATTGCTACACGTGGGTGGCTTTAAAGAACAGAAGTAAGTTTTCTCACAATTCTGGAAGCTAAAAGTCTGATTTGGGTCTTGGCTGAGTGGATTCTTTTTGCGTGCCTTTATTCCGATTTCTAGTGTCTGCCCACGATCTGTGGCATTATTTTGCGTGTGAATGGGTCCTCCCATAATGTGGGCTTTCCTCCTGTGTCTGTGAGTAGCCATGGTAATTCTGATTCTGTTGCCGTTGTTTAGATTTTTTTAATTGGGTGAAAATTTTCAGTGCAAATTGATTTTTCATTCAACTCTTCATACACTCATTTCCCGCCTCCCCAACAATATGGAATGCAATACCCATAATGTAGCAACACTGTTTCAACTTTCTCCCCATGCGTATCACTTCCATTTGTTCTTTCCTATCCCATCTTGCTTTCTGAGCTTTGTCCTGGCACAAATGCTGCCCCTTTGATTGCTCTATGGAAGGCATACCTCCCTACGACGCACCTTATATTCCTGTCTATCATTTGGCTGAAAGCTGAGTCACAGGGGCGAGTTCAGTTCCAGACATGAAGGGTGCCTGAGGGCCACAGTCTGGGGGTTCCACCAGTCTCTATCAGACCAGCGTGCCTGATTAAAAAAAAATTTTTTTTTGAGTTTCTTTCCACGTTTTCCTATCATTGTATCCAGAATCTCTAACTGCAATCCCTTTCAGAACAGTTGGCAGTGGTGGTCAGACACTGTCTAGTTCTTCTGTTCTTCAGGTTATGGAGGCTAGGGTGTGAAGGTTCCATTGGTCCTTTGGACGATTTTCTGCTCTTTTTATAAGATACTTTCCCGAAATGATTACGTTTGGGACCCACATTCTTCTGGGGTGACCTCTTTAACACAGCAAAAGTCCACAGCATTGATCAACTAGGTTACATTTACAAGGACAGGGCTAAGATCTCCACATTACTGGGAAGGGGTGGCAGAGGGACGGGGAGATGATGCAGTTGGATCCGTGACGGTGTTTCTTCAGATGTCCTTATCTTCATGACTCCACGCACGAGGCCCACTTATCTTTGCTCATGTCGGAATGCTACGCATCCTACCCAGAAGCTTATCTACAATTGGTTTTCATGAAACTTTCTTGCACCAATGAATCTCTGACATGCCTGGTCTTCTCTTTCTCTATTAGAGTCCTCACTTCACTAGATTTCTGGACTATGGGTAGTTGTGGACCTGACCAAACCCAACCCAACTATTCTCAAGAAGAAAAACTATGTTTTATTAGCAGTTCTTGTGGCACTTATTAATACTTTGACCATCCAGATTTTTTAAAAAGTCAATGGAAAATCTTATCGAATCCCTCCTCCTTTACTCTTTCAGAGACTGCCTGCCGCATCTTCCAAGCCCCTCAGGGAGCATCAGCTCTTAGTGTTCTTTGCTTGAAGATTATTTTCTGCTAAATAGTGATAAAGCTGTGGAGTCAGAACACAGCAAACACTAGTTTCTTTGGAAGGCTGTGGGTTGGAAGCTGGTAAACAGAAGATAAGTGTCAACGGAAACGAATCTTCTGGAGACAGGGTGTGAAACAGACATGCAGAAACAAAAAGCGTGTCGTTCAATAAGATTTTCAATGTGCATCAAAGAGAACAGGATGATGTTTGATTTGGAACAAAGTACAGAACATGCAAGTGAAAAGACATGCACTTAAATGAAAATACTTGAGAAATCAAGCACAGGAAGGCAGACCTGGATGGGGAGCAGAGAGCTGTTAATGGATAACCTTCAAGCAATGTGACAGCCTAAACGCCAGTGGCATTTTGGGCTTTATAGAGGAAGACATTTTCCCAAATGGAAGGAAAGAGGAAGAGAGAAGTTTTAGAGGTTGGAGGAAAACCTCATTTTGATGTTTGATTTTGTTATCCACCTCCACAGTATTTAGAGTCTACAGTCTTCATTGGCCACATCTCCAATATTTTAAGAACGGTTTGAACCAAAAAATCAGGTGATATGCTTTTTTTTGGGTAAGAAAAAAAATAATTTACATTATTTTTTATAGCAAAAGATTCACAACTCTTCAGAGACAAATATCAGTAGAAGTTTTCCCAAGCTTTAAAATTGTCTTTTTCAATAAATACCAGTAGATCTTACTGTTGATGAGAGATTTCTGTCCTTGGGCTATTTCAAGGTACAGAAATAGGAGGCTATTCTATCTTAAGGTCAGTGGTTCAGAAAGATTCTTTCACAAAAAGTCTCCATAAGCTTATCCTAGTCATTGCTTCTGTTTGCAAGGTTACCTTCTTCTTCTTTTTTAAATATCTGAGCTGAGAAATACTAATTGAGTTTCATGGAATCATTACAGAGTAGCCATGGGTGATATGTTCTTCTGACTCAGCATGATGTAAAGGATCTCATGAGTCTTCCGTGGTGTCGAACATGATGTGGAACATCGTCTGTCTTTGTTCTTTCCCCTCTGTAACTCAGACACGTTACCGATGGGCAGCGAATTGCCGGGCCCTTTGTACCACGCGTCCTAAAGGGATTTGATCAGGCTATTCTCTTCGCAGATGCGGAACCATGATGGTATGTGAGTGATCCGATTCTCCTGGTTGCTTCGCAGGATTGTTCAAGAACCGTTTTCCTAGCCCATCAACTAACGTGGAGTCCTCCTTAATTAAGACGAGAGCACTAACCCCACGGTTTTTATGTGATATGAAGGGAAAGATTACTTTTGTCTGGGCAGAACAGAATTTGAAGAGAAAGAATTGCATTGTAAATCCCCAAATGCTTAGGGAAGGATAGCATCTCTGGTGGTGTAGGTGCAACCATTTAACATATTTGGCTGCTAACAGAAAAGTGGGAGGCCTAGTCACCAACCTCGTAAGCAAACCAGCAAACCATCACCAGCCCTGTGGGCTGCAGTTTTCTCTGATACGCACGTGGTCACCATGAGTTGGATTTTTCAAAAAGGGAACACAGAGCAAAATAAAATCACACCTACTACCATAGAGTTGATCACAACTTACAATGACCCTGTGGGAGAGAGTAGAACTGCCCCATTGTGTCGCTAAGGTTGTAACAGTCCTTTAAAAAAATAATTTGTAAATCATTTTATTGGGGGCTCTGACAGCTCTTATCACGATCCATACATCCATTGTATCAAACACATTTGTACATATGTTGCCGTCATCATTTTCAAAACATTTTCTTTCTGCTTGAGCCCTTGGTATCAGCTCCTCTTTTCCCCCCTCCCTTCCTCCCCTACCCTCCCACCCTCGTGGACCTCTGATCATTTGTAAGTTATTGTTATTTTCATATCTTGCACTATCCGCTGTCTCCTGGTTGTAGCATTCTTGTGGGGGCACACTGTCACTTCTTTCTCCCTCAAAGCAGCTGGTGGGTTTGACCTGTCAACTTTTAGGTTAGTAGACAAGGGCTTAACCACCATAGGGAAAGGTGGTTTAACATCTGATTGGGATTATTTATTCTTCTGAAGCTTAGATAGCATACCTTTAAGATCACAGGAGTTCATTTCTGCAGTGGGCCAAATATCTCTACGACGTTTAAAAATACCATGTACTACCACTGAAGTTTTGTTGTGCAGAATTTAAAGTCATGTGTCAAAGACAGGGCTGGGGGAAGGTGTCAGATTCATTTATGTGTTGGATTTACCCCAAAGCTAAATATTTTGATACTATGAATATGTATGCTATTCACCAGAGAGATATTACTTCTTGAATTGCTTCCCAGTATGCATTTGAGTAAAATGAAATACTTGATAAATGAGATGATGAGCTGCATAACTATCCCCATGGCCCGCTTTATCTGCAAAGCCATATTTGGGAGAATAAATTGGTGAATACCTCTCATTGGGTGGTCAAGGACATTTAAGCTGATATTAAATGATAAGCAACTGCCAGCCATTTGAAGATGCAGGCAAAACGAGCAGCAGGTGCAGAAACCTCAGCAGGAGAACAGACTTGGACGGTTAGAGGACCAAAACAAAGGCCAGTGAGGCTGAGTGAAAGGTGCTGGGGTAGAGAGCCGAGACATGAGGTCGTGACATGCAGATCAGACAGTAAATTAGAGTGAAGACATTGCACTCAATGCTTAATAAGAAGGGACACGATTGATATGCACAGGTAAGTGAGAAAGTACTGCTGTTGGGGCTTCAATTCAGACATTCCTAAGTTTAATCTAGATAAAATGTGTTTCAGCGTACCGGGCTATGAAAATTTCATTGGGAAACCTAACCCCCATCCACCCTGCAGCCTCGATCTTGCACCTTCAGACAACTTTTTATTCCTCAAACTGTTCTGAAAAAGAACGTGATTTGAATCCCTCGAGGAGGCCAAGCTGTGACTTTGAGAAGGCTCAGAGGGATGGAAACAACAGCTTCAGAAGGGTTTGGACATAGATAGAGGTTATTCCAAGAACCATAGCTTCACATTGTAATACTTTGGCTTAATAACAGGTTCTATTATTTTGGAGCAAAACTTTTTGACTCCACCTCCTATTTTTAATGGGAGAAATTGGTTGCTAATAACACTGGGTGAGAAGATGTCAGGAGAAGGTGAAAGTGGTGGCTAAGAGACAGGAAGTAAGTAGACTGGAGCAACTGCCCAGAACTGAGGTGCTAGTAATTGAGTGGTTAAAGGAAAGGAGGTGCTGAAAGAAGCCAGGTGTGCAGTCAAGTGGGGAAGGCAGGCAGGTGTGCCTCTGCTTCTACAAGAACTTCCATCTGCATTCAGGTTTGAAGGCCCACAGCCTTTTATTTATTTATTAAACTATTTAAAATTATCTATCTATCTATTTATTTTTTTTTTTAAGTGTAGGGCACAAAATAGTAGTGAACTATACTAAGTGGTATAGTCCACTGTGGAGTGTGGTCTTCTCTTTATTCTTCCACACAGCCCACACAGCCTTTTAAAAACCCAGTGTCTTCACAAGTTTAATGAGGATTTAGCTCACCATTGACTTTCTCATCTCTGAAGGTGATTTCATAATTAGGGGGCTACAATGTTTTACTCCTTTCTTGGCAAGCTTCCTGGCTATGGGAGTGAAGCCTGGGGTAGGTGGAGGCTGGAGAATGCAAGGAGTTCTGGAATGGTTACCTTTGCCTTAGGAAAAGGTACCGCGCATGGTCGCTTACTGAGGAAGTTTCAAGGTTCAAAGAGCAGGAGCTGTGGCTGTTCGGTCTTTGAGTCCGTTATGACTCATAGCATCCCTGTGGAAAAGCAGAAGGTTGGTTCTGGGCCATCCTCACAATTGCTGTGATGCTGAGCCCATCGCTGCAGCCGCAGCGTCAGTCTATCTCGTTCAGGGCCTTCTTCCTGTTCCGTGTGGACCCTCTGCTTTAGGGGAGGGGCAGGACAGGTTACTGTTTACCGTGTAAATGGCCAGGAGTCTTACCTACTCCATCTTCCATTTTACCTTATTGATGCTGTGGCGTGCTCGTACGTCATTTAAAACAGTTTTACAACAGAAAAAGCGAAGACTCAGAAAGGTTCTTTATTCTCTTTTTCAAGTTTTATTGGCCTCTCATCCACATATCATACAATTCAAAAGTTTAATGCTATTAAATAAAGTGGTACAGTCATCTCCATAACCAATTTTAGAACATTTTCTTCCTTCTTGTACTCATAGTTACCAGCTCCCCCCCGACCAAACCTTCTCTGCCTTAATCCTCAAGAAACCATCCATGCAGTCATTGTCTCCATAACTTTACCTATTCTGTATTTCATTTACAGGAAACCCACCCCACCCCACACAACACAGCTACAGTACAAAAGCAAAATAGAGAAAAACCTCAACTGAAAAGAAGGCAGAAAAATATTAAAAACTAGAACAAATTTAAAATGGGTCAAAGGGGAGATCAAATGATAAAGTGTACATTTTTAACCTAATTGCAGCTGCAATAGTCTGCGTTCCACTGCATTCTGCACAATAGCAAGGCGATTCTGATTCCTGGCCTGTGGTCAGAGGGAATTCATGAGAGGCTTAACGCATGTGTGGACCCTGTAAATGGATTTTGGGCTTCCACTGTCGTCCATAGCCTTCAGCAAGCCAGGTAGTCACAATTTAAGCTCTGATATCATTCCCTCTTTCATATTTGGCTTTTGTTGTTTCAATCCTTGGATCACAAAGGTGGGGCTGCTTCTTCTGTGCGGCCTCAGTTGACATCTCACTTAGATGGCTGCTTGTTTGGAGACAAGCATTTAAGATTCCATATGCTATTCTTTCTAAGAGACAGGTACTATCTAGTTTCTTCAGGACAGATTGCTCTAGCACCCATATCTTCATGATAGTGAGCATCAAGCAAGGTCATGTCATAAGAACTAATTGTTTTTAGACCGGGACTAGAATTACATGAGCCCCCAATCCATCCATATGCCTATGGTTTTATATATGTCTCTGTTCACTTTAGAGGCATTATTGACATCTTATGTTAGAGAGCATTATCAATCATCCCCCGGGGGCATAAGGTAATTCCATTGATAGTGACATTAATCTAGCCAATGGTAAGGAATCTAAAACACTGTTGTGGAAAGAAAACTGCAGAAGTATAGGCTGGCTGTAAGAAACTGCAAAGTCACACAATTTGTCAATGGTGGAGGCAGGATTGCAACCAGAATTCCTTTCTCTGAACTCCCCAAATCGCCTTGCCCCTTTGCATTACTAAGAGCCCATCAGGGAGAGGCCGTGGGCTCTTTCATGTAATAGTAATCGGCCTCTTCTGCCCTAGAATGTCTACCTGGTAAGGAGCCCCTCATACATCCCTCCTTGCTGCCATGATCAGGCTGGGCAGGGCTGGCAAGGGAGATTGCACTGCTGCTAGGTGATGGGGAGGGACTTTGTTGCCTTTTCCTTACCGCACCACACCACCCCACCCCCACCGCCCCCCGCCCCCAGACATTTTCCGCTTCCTCTCCTCTTCCTGTTCTTTTCCCTTACAACTCACCCTTCGCGCCCCCACAAGGTCCAACTTGCCCCTCTCCCCCGGGGAGCTGTCCCCCGCCACGGAGCTGACCACCTTTAGGGGCGTAGGGTCCTTGTTCCTTGAGCTCTAGCCTGGCTGTACGCAGAACCTTGTTCCTGGGCGCCAGAAGCCCGGCGGGCATTGACGTCAAGCGGCGGCAGAGCGCTGCCTACAGACGGTTGACCCGGACCCTCCTCCGTACTCTTTCCCGAGCTCGCCCCCTCCCTTCGCACCGCACCAGGGCTCGGGTTGCGCTATAAAAGGCGGGAGCGCGGGCTGCCAGAGCAGCGGCGAGTTTCAGCACCATGGAGAGCCCCCGCCTGCGGCTGCTGTCCCTCCTGGGCGTCGCCCTGTTGCTGCTTCCTTTGCTGGGCGTCCGTGCCCAGGAGGACGCCGAGCTTCAGCCCCGAGCCCTGGACATCTACTCCGCCGTGGAGGACGCCTCCCACGAGAAGGAACTGGTCGGTATCCCCTCCGCCCTGGAACCCCTTGGGCTAGCTCTCCGTCCCTGCCCCGACGCGCCTGCCTGGGTCCCAGCCCCAACTCCCATCCCCAGCGTCAGAGCGCGGGGCACCCAGAGCAAAGCCCAGGCACCCGAGCTCGTGGGCTCCTGGCAGTCTGTAGGGCGAATCCCCCTTCTGCCCTTCGGATCAACCCAAGCCTCAACTCCGCGGCCCGGGTCTTGCGCTCAGTACCTGGGACAGCTCCCGCGCACGAACTCTCCCCGGAACATGCATGTGGGCCCAGGGCCCCTTGTCTAGGGCAGGAAGTGAGCTCCTGGGCTGGGCTCCCAGCCAAGGCGGCAACTTGGAGCTCCGGGCGGTGTGTTGCAGATCGAAGCGCTGCAGGAGGTCCTGAAGAAGCTCAAGAGTAAACGCATTCCGATCTATGAAAAGAAGTATGGTCAAGTGCCCATGGTAAGGCTCTGGGGTCACCCCCTCCTCATGCTTTCCAGAGGGGGAAATGTGCCACTGTGAATCTTCACACGATCTTCTCCCTAGGATGTGCCGAAAAAACTCAGGTATTAGGGTTTGCAGAATTCTGTGGGCTCCCCTTTCTTTCGTCTCCTTGCCCTCCCCCTGAGTCCCCAGAGGCAAAGGGGAGACCAGACATTTCAGAGGACTGAAGAAGTCCCAGAGTTGGAAGATCTAGTCAGTCTGGGTCCTCCAGTTTTTCCTCCTTGCTAGCTTTTTTTAAAAGTTCAAGTTCTAGGGTCAAAATGGAAGATTCAGAGCTGGTCACTTTTCAGGTATCATGCCGGGTAAAAGATACAGTTCCCTCAAACACACAGACATACACACACTCCGTTTTTCCGTTGGGAGGAAGGGAAGGTTGTTGGTGGGTTTGGGGGAAGTTTTGGTTTTTTGCTTTTTTTTTTGGCCAAATTGCTTGTTTGTTTTTTCCCCCCCCCCCCCCCCTTTGGTAGGTAAGGAAAAGAACCTAGAAATACGATTCCTATTTCGTTTTTCTCCCAAATAGATGGAAGGAGAGAGAAGGGAGTCCAGTTCTTTAAAAAACGTTTTGGATTTTGCAGTTTTTATGTCATCAAGCTTAAATGAGAAGGCAAGGCTCCCTGCGTGGTGGTGATGGGGTCCATCCGTCCTTCCCAAGAGGCCGAGATCGCGTTGACAGGGAGACTGCCCCTAGGGAGTCTGGGTTTGCTATTGAGGACAGTCACTGGTGTGTTGTTTGCAGTGCGACGCCGGCGAGCAGTGCGCGCTGCGGAAAGGAGCGAGGATCGGGAAGCTGTGCGACTGTCCCAGAGGAACCTCCTGCAATTCCTTCCTCCTGAAGTGCTTATGAGGGGCATCCACCCGCCTCCCTTTATCCCAGCCCCTTCACGTTCCCCAGAGAACCGCACCTTCATCCTTGGAGATTGGCTTTGGCAACAAAGTTTGCACTTCCCACTGAGGGCGAAGGGGGCTCTTTTCCTGCTGTTTCCAAATAAAAGAACACATTAGATGTGACTGTGTGAAATGGTAATGCCTCCTTGTACTGTTGATACGCGTGCGAAGTATTCTTTTCTCATTTTACTTGTCTAACAACCCCCTCTGTATCTTTGTGTAAGAAAGGGATGTTTGCTTCAAAACTGTATTTTTGTATGTGGCATGATTGGATTAATATTAGTGCTAGTTAATCTTGGTAGATGACATCATTACCTGGACAATTAACCACCCCCAAGAAACACAAATTACAGCGAAGGCGAATTATACATAATAAAGTGTTTTTAATAATTGCTCATCACGCATTGTTGTCTCTGCATAAATAATTTCAGTAGGAATGATGGGATTAATCATGCTGTTGTTTTCTAAAAGAAACACTTTAAGAATAACAGCCTCCTGGGAATACTGTGACCCCCCCCCAAGGAGTTGTGATTCCTAATTAGGGCTTTCTCACGCAGGCTTGGGTGCACTCTATTTTTCGTAGAGTGCTGAGGAGAGGGCTGCAAGTGTATGTGGCGAGAGGGGGTAGTTGGCGTTGAGCTGATAGGATTTTGAGAATGGAGATCCTTCATTTTAATAGTGAGACCCATAAAAGACAGATGGTCTCAGATTTTAGGCTAAGTAAGCTATTAAAAAACCCAGCATTTTTGCTTGGGTAAGTCAATGTATCCACACACACCAACTCCTTGCTTAATGACTTTCTCATTTGAAAATTTACAAGGGTGACAACTTTGACAAAATTCTGAGGTGGCCTCAGTGCCTCCAGTGGCCCAGCCTCCCTCTCCCCACACCTGTGTGGCCCAGGATGGACCGATCCAATGCTAAACCAGAGCCCCAAGCAATGGCCAGTGGCTGACCAGCCACGGGAGTGCCTTCTTCATTTGTCCAATAGGTCTTAATGTGGCCACTGAGGGCATGGGGTGCTGGTGGGATGACTTGAGATTGAAGGTGGGCAGGGTCAGGCAGGGGGAGGGCATGGGGATGGATGGAAGATGACAGAGTCAGAGGAGGGCTGGTCGGTGGGGAGGATGGAGGATGAATGAGTCTCAGTCCAGAGTGGGTGTGATGGGAACACGGTGCATTGTGGACAACCCTTGTCTACCAGCACCAGCACCACAACTCCTGTGGGCTCTGTGGTGGTGGGGAAGGCATGATGGGAAAAGGAGGTCAATTGTTCCATGTACATACCAAGACAAAGTTGGGGGTGGTGGGTGGGGAGGAGTGGGAGTGCTTGATGGGTGGTGTGGGCACCAGCACGGAAGATAAGCCACCGTCTCTCTCACGTACAGGGGATTTTGCATAATGGCCTGGTCTTTGAAGCCTATGTCAATAACCGAGGACTGGGTGTACACTGATGAGACATGGGCTCTTTGGGAATTGAAGTTTATTCTAGGAAGGGAAGTAAGGCTGTCAGGTGCTCCTGAGGGTGTGAGACCCAGTCTTTCCCACTAATAAATATACTTATAAACATACTGGTGGGAAAGGCTTTATTCAAAGGAAAAAATCATTTCAGGAAATACTTTAAAAATACTTTTTATTGTGATTTAGCTGAAGGTTTACAGAACACATCATTTCAACTAATTCATCTCAGTTCCTCAATGTAACATCTTTTGTCCCACTTCCTCCTAGTGCTTCCTGCTTCCATTCTTCCTTCTTTCCTAACCCTGCATCCTTGGGCAAAGGCAGCCCTTTTACTTTTAAATGAATGACTATTCTCACACAGGTGAATTCAGTTCAACTGGAAGGGGGACTATGGGCCACGGTGGTACCAGTTTCTATTGGACCCCAACACTTGGTTCTCATCATTTTCAATTCTGTTACACATTTTTCTAGGACTTTATAGTGTGATCCCTTCCAGAGTAGTTGGTAGTAACAGGTGGGCACCCCCCTAGTTCTTGTGGTCTCTGAGTTGTGGGGACTGGTGTTTGCTTGGCTCATCGGTCCATTGGACTAGTTGTTCCTATGTGTCTTTTGATTTTTGTGTCTGTGTGTCTCTGCTACTCCTTCAGAATGAGCTGGTGCATTATCATATTGGGAAAAATTCCTTGGTGCAAATTTCTGTCCTGATTTTTTTGGTCCCCATTGCAGTTGTCAGTCTTCAATGTCTTCATAATAAACTCCTGTGATTGCTCTGTGTCTTTCAAGAAAAGCTATCCCCTGTGAAGTCTCCAGAAACCATCACAGTAACCTTCTAAACGGACCACTATCCTGAATTTCACTGGCTCAGGATATTCCCCAGGAAGCCACTGTTTGTATTGAACTTTTCATTTTATTTTCAAGAACCCTGATTACACTAAGACGGCCATATCAGTGAGACAATGTGTCTGCTGCCATCTAGTAATGGCAAAGGAATGCTTAACTCCATAATGCTATTCAGTCCATTAGCAATATTTTTTGCTTTACCTTTCTGTGTACATAAGGTTGCCATTAGTCAAAGAGAACGCAATGGGAACTAGCAACAAAAATCATAACTATCTATTCTTTCCCCCTGTTTTCTCTCTCCCCCCCACCCCACACACAAGCTTCAGCAAGTAACATGATAAATGGAGAAAAGTTGAAGCTATCAAGGATTTTGTCTTGCTTGGTTCCACAATCATTGCTCATGGAAACAGCAGTTGAGAGATCAAAAGACACATTGCATTGGGTAAATCTGCTGCATAAGACCTCTTAAGAGTATTAAAAAACAAGGATGTTACTTCTAGGACAAAGATGCCCCTGAACCAAGCCATGGCATCTTCAATTGCCTCATATGAATGTAAAAGTTGTACACTGAATAAAGAAGACTATAGAAAAATCTATATACCTGAATTGTGGTGCTGTAGAAGAATATTGAATGCATGGGCTGCTTAAAGGACAAACGGATCTGTCTTGGAAGAAGTACAAGGTGCTCCTTAGAGCCAAGAATGGCAAGACTTTGTCCTACATATTTAGCACATGTGGTCAGGATAGACCAGTCCCTAGAGAAGGACATCATGCTTGGTAAAGTAGAGGGACAGCGAAGGAGGGGAGGGCCCTGAAGGAGATGGATTGACCCCTTGGCTGCAAGAGGGGCTCAAGCATAGGAACAATTGTGAGGATGGTGCAGGACTGGGCAGGGTTTCATTCTGTTGTGCATAAGGTCTCTATGGGTGGAAACCAACTTGACGGCACTTAACAACAACAGCATCATGGGCTCTGTGCTGCAGCCTCTGGTACTTCTGGTCTTGGCCTCCATCACTTCAGACAGAGACCTCCAGAATGCTCCACTAGTGCTTTTTCCAATGGACACGGGACTTCTCTGTGTTCTTGCTTCTGAGACAGCTCTCATCCACAGACAAATGGTGTTAAGATGTGTTTTTTGTCTTTTTGCTGACCGTACCCACAAGGAAACAAAAGATGGTGACTTGCTTTTCACCTTCTAGGAATCTGGAGACTCAATATATCTCCCCTTAATCCTGTCCATTAGCAGAGCAGAGAACTCACCCCAGAAGTGGGGTTATGACCAGAGGCATACGTTAGAATTTCTAATACATCACACAAGGAATTATGGCAAGAAGGACCATACTGACTACCTCTCAAATGGTGACCTGAGTCACATCCTTTGTAATGTGGTGACTCAAGATACATCCCACCCTAATCCTCCCTCATTAACATAAAGAAAAACTCACTAAGATAGGACTGTGTGGATCATAACAAACTATGGCTAGGCTTGAAAAGAATGGGGATCCCAGAACACTTAATATGGCTTTTGTGGAACCTATACCTGGCTCAAGAGACAGTTGTGTGAGCAGAACAAGGGGACACTGCCTGGTTTAAAAGCAAGAAAGGTGTGCTTCAGGGTTGTATCCATCCCTATTCCATCTGTATGCTGAGCAAATCATCAGAGAAGCTAGATTCTATGAAGAAGAATGTGACATCAGGATTGGAGGAAGCTCATGAACAACTTACAGTATGCAGATGAGACAACCTTGCTGAAAGTGAGGGGACTTGAAGCACTTGCTGATGAAGATAAAGCCGTGGAGCAGACCCTCGACCAGGTGGATTGACACAGTGGCGGCAACAATGGGCTATAACATGATAACGTTTGTGAGGCTGGGACAGGACCAGGCAGTGTTTTGTTCTGTTGTACTTCGGGTTGCTATGAGTCGGAACTGACTTGATGGTACCTCACAGCCACCAGAAGATGAAACTCTATCCATCGGCGCAGAGGCCAGGATTTAGAGGACATCGCAAACTGGAGGACTGTAGCTAGACCAGCCCTTGGGTAATTCACTGCACCATACTGGTTGGTGTAAGAGGGATTCTAAGCCGAATCACTTCTGAGTTAGTTAGATTCAGAGTATCACAGACAGAGACCCTCCCCACCCCCCTCAACACACACACACACACACACACACACACACACACACACACACACGAAAAAGATGCTATGTGGGAGTTGGCGGAGAATCAGGAATGCCAATGACTACCAATAAGGAAGGACCCAACATGGCTGAGACTGAGACCCTGATTTAACGTTCTTTAATGGTTGTATTCGTGATTGCAAGAGCCCCACTCCATTTCCGGCTTCTAGGAAGAATTCAGGCACGTGGCTCTCTGGGGCAGTTTTTGTCCACTCCCTCCACGTGACTCAAGCGCTTAGCCACCTCAGTCTGCTTCTGATCCTTCAGCCCAGCAGCACCACAGCCTCTATCTGCTTCTGACACTGAACGCCTGTCTCGGGCCTACTTCTAAGTGTTACGTTTCCTCTTTGTATTTTCTCTGGTCTTGCGAGGGGATTGGTTCACGGCAGGAATTTACGGCACCATCTAGATTGGAAATGGATTTGCCTATTTCTCTTCCATCCACTGGGGAACCAGGAGGGCTGTCTTGGCATAGGTTGCCTCCATAAATGTGCCTGAATTCGGTTGGAATTCTTTCAGTTGAAAGATTTAAGATTTTGTTTGGTCAACTGAAAGCGATTTCTCTGGTTCTTGTTTCTCTGGTGTTCAGTTTTCTCCTCTGGCCTCTCCTTTAGATAAATACAGGATCTCTCACACCTACACGAACGATGTCGCTTTTCTTATCCCCCTTTCACCTTGATCCTTTTCCTCTGAGTCCTGGGGGAAAACCCTCAAGGTTATTCTCAAATGGATAGATTTGGCTGGACTTTGCAGCCAATCTTCCGTTGGCTGTTATCCGTCCCCAGACTCATTCCCCAGACTCCTTTCACTGAAATGGGTAAATATTCCTAAGAGACACAGATCATTCATTGACTCATGCTTTGGTTAGTGGTTTCCATATCCTCTTTTTAAGACACAGTTTTATCAGTACTTCATCCACATAATATCCTTTATTCTATGACTGCAGAGAAACGAAGGTATCAGGGGCCCAGTGGGAAGGACATGTATTATCTATTTCACATTTTGCTAAAATGTGGCTCTGGCTGAGTATACCCAAGGCTCAACACATGTGCCCAAAGGAAGACAGTACCAAGGACTCGGAGACAGCGTGTGGCAATGGTACCACTGGTTCTCTAAGTCAAAATGGCAAGAGCAGTGGGCTGTGCTGGTTGTTGTTTTTAAATAAACAGCAATGGAGAGAAATTGTTCTGTGTTTGGCTGCTTGGTAAGTGATGGAGGGAGGTATATTGGAGGGCAGCAGGGAAGGTTAGGGTGTTTCTAGACAGAGGGATTGGGAAGAGGAGCAAGAGCGAATGCCTGCGTATTGTGTTGCTGAAGGGCCGAGGGAGAGACACCTGTAGAGGGAATTGGGAGAAGAACATAAACAAGCATTTATTCTGTTGTTTATTGCATGGTGTATATTGGAAACCTCTCCTATAGCTCTCCAGTGACTTTTTTTTCGTGTTCCTGTAAACAGCAATTACTGTGATTTTATTGAAAATACGTGTGTCGATATTTCTTTCTTCTAAGCAATTTCCAGCGTGGTAAATAAAACAGCAGGGCCTACCTTTTCATGAGCTGACTACTAATCTGGCAAGCAGCTTTATTGAGCAACTGCTCTACGTCAGGGAGAAAGACAAGGCTTTCTATTCCATACCCACAAGGGCACTTCTACCCTGCCTTACAAGCTCGCTATGAATTGGTATCGGCTCGATGGCAGCGAGTTTGCTTTGGAGTTCTGGAACTCTGGGTCCAGCACGGTGCTAGTCTCCAGGGACACAGCAACCCAGAAAAGTCAGGACGGTGCCCTCGGAGGGATATGGTAAAATGTAACAAGAAGGGCCCCTTTAATTGGCACTCATGTGGCTGTGCCTGAAAATTAAAAAAATTAAGTGAACCCTTTACCTAATAATAAATAATAAACCCTTTATTTACTAATAACCCTTTATTGAATAAAACTAAACCCACTGCCACTGAATCAATTCTGACTCAGAGCGATTGTATATGAACTGCTCTGTAGAGATTTTGTAAATCTGGAACAGACACTCTCCTCTTTCTCTCTGGAGGCAGTTTGTCTGCTGACTTTGTGGTTAGCAGATGGGCCTAGGGAGGGAGCAAGGGTCATATTGTAGCACTGAATCTTTCCCTCCTGGGAATCTGCCTTTCACCTGTTCCAACATGCTACTCCTTACCCTCATCTTCCCAGCTTGCCTGAGATTCCTTTTGTCTGCGTCTCACAGTTCCTGACCTTTATGCCCAGTTCTACAGCTCTGATGGGATGGGTAGCATTTTGGGCATGTTCATTAGCCCCACTTCAGCAGTGATTTCCTAATATCCAATGACCCTCTAGCCCATTACTTTTTTCTTTAAAAAAATCATTTTATTGGGGGCTCATACAGCTCTTATCCCAATCCACACATATAGCCATTGTGTCAAGCACACGTGCACATTTGTTGCCATCATAATTTTCAAAACATTTTCTTTCTACTTGCGCCCTTGGTATCAGCTCTTCATTTTTTCCCTCCTTCCCCCACTTTCCCTCCCTCCCTCACACTTGATAATTTATAAATCATTATTATTTTTCATGTCTTATACTGAACAATGTCTCCCTTCACCCACTTTTCTGTTGTCCATCCCCCTGGGAGGGGGTTATATGTAGATCATTGTGATTGGTTCCCCCTTTCTCCCCACACCTTCCCTTACCCTCCTGGTATCACTTCTCCCTTTATTGGTCCTGAAGGGTTTATCTGTCCTGGTTTCCCTGTGTTTCCAGCTCTTATCTGTACCCATGTACATGCTCTGGTTTAGCAGGATTTGTAAGCTAGAATTGGGGTCATGATAGTGTGGGGGAAGGAAGCAGTAAAGAACTAGAGGAAAGTTGTTTGTTGCACCCTGGATGGCTCGTCTCTTCCTTGTGACCCTTGTGTAAGGGGATGTCCAAATGTCTACAGATGGATTTGGGTCTCCACTCTGCACTCCCCCTCATTCACAATGATATGATTTTTTTGTTCTGAGTCTTTGATGCCTGATCCCATCGACACCTCATGATCACACAGGCTGGTGTGTTTCTTCCATGTGGACTTTGTTGCTTCTCAGGTAGATGGCCGCTTGTTTATCTTCAAGTCTTTAAGACCCTATATGCGATATCTTTTGGTAGCTGTGGCCCCTTATGTTCTAATAGAGCTTGGGGACAGGTTTCATTTCACTTGGCCATTCTGTGGGTGAATCTGATAGCATTTAGAGGAGGCACCTGCCTTCAGTTTTACTCCATAAACATGTCTGCAAGAAGACCCAACTTATATGGCCGAGAAAGCCTGGACATGTGTGTCCGACTCAGAAAGGCAGAGCGACACAGTCATGGTCCTGAGTCACCCACCATTATCCTTGCTTCCCTAGAGCACCTCCGTGTTGACACCAAAGACAAGTCCACATAGGGGCTGTCTACTCTCTGGGTGATCACTATGCTAATGGTGTCCCTCAGGGAAAAAATTGTTCCTCCTTCAATTCAGACTCTGCAAAGACATATCGTATTTCATAAATAAATCACGGTCAGTGTTTTGCCTTGGATTCCTTTGAACTCTTCCCATAGAGAGATAAAAACCCACTGTGGTTGGATCACTTCAGACCCATCTTGACCCTTTAGGGCAGAGAGCTGTTCTGAGGGTCACTGAGGCTTTCAGTACTTACAGGAGCAGACACCCTCATTTTTCTCCTTTGGAGCAGCTGGTGAGTTTGAACCACCAACTTTGCAGTTAGCAGTCCAGCACTTAACCCACTGAGCCACCTGGGATTCTTCTTCTCTTAGAGGAGGTGAGGAAAAAAAAGGGAGAATCGAATAAAATGAAGCAGATCGTGATGCTGTTATATATTAGTGTCAATGTATTGCCAACGTGACTGTTATTTAGCCTGCCGATTTCTTCACTGGTGGATGAGGACACTTTCACGAGAGTGCTTTCTCAGATGAGCTAGAGACATATAAAAAATAGGACCCTGGCAACCCTCCCAAATAGGATGGGGTAGTAAAGCCCTGTTTGGATAGCCCCTCTTGCTATCTAAGAAGGCAGTCTTCCTGCTCCTCTCTCCCTTTGAGTTGGCTTTGTCCATTCTAGAAAGGCATGTTGGGCGCTGTTGTCAAGTTGGACAACATGGGCATCCCATGTGGTACAGAGCAAACTGCTTTACTGGGTTTCCCTCTCCAGCTCGGATGTTTCTTTCTTCTTTTTTTTAATTAAATACTTTTATTGGGGGCTCTTACATCTCTTATCACAATCCACACATGCATCCATTGTGTCAAGCACATTTGCACATATGCCGCCATCATCATTTTCAAAGCATTCTCTTCCCACTTGAGCCCCTGATATCAGCTCCCCATTTCTTTCCCTCCCTCCCCCATTCACCCTCCCTCACGAACCCTTGATAAGTTACAGATTATTATTTCCATATCTTACATCATCCTCCACCACCCCTCACCCACATTTGCGTCATTCGTCCCCCTGGGAGGGAGTTCTAGATTGATCCATGTGATTGATTCCCTCTTTGCCACATTTTGATGTTTTAATAGAGATGTCTGTGATTTTGTAGTGATGCTTTATGAGTTACTTTCATAGTCTGACTTTGTCCTCTGCATTCCCTTCTCTCACGGGGCATAGTTCATGAACTCTGAGGTCTCAGCTGTCAATGTTAGAGGATTTGGGGGTCTCGGTCTCTTTGCTAAGCACATGACTAATATCCATGTCTTCTGAAGACTGCCCCGAGTACGTGCTCAGGAGAACACCCTATATACACAGAGTGGGGCTCCTCTGTTGGGCAAGACCACTCCAGTAACCCGTGGAACTACATCTGCACCACCATGGAGCTGGTCATCATTAGAGTTTTGAGGGGAGAAGAAGCAATTTCTTCATTAGGGCAGGTGTCTTAATGATCTCATGCTTTTAATGCAATTACATTTCCATGTAGGCAAAATCTCATTAGATCTCAATGCCTGAGGAGATAATCTGATGAACTCTGGGATCTGGTTTTGATGAGGTCAGGAATAGATTTGGGGTCCAGAGCAAGTTAATCTGTGACTCACAGATGGGTGCAAAATTATTGCAGTGGTAGAAGACTCTGCTTAGCGGGTGGCAATGCTGAGGTTCTGGGCTCGGTGTCAGGTATTTGATCAATACTTGTTTTCTTTGCCCAGTGTTTTAGCTCTGTTTTGTAACCTTCTTTCTGGTCGGTCACTCCAGATAGCACAGATCTTGGTGCAAAAGGGAAATGGGACACTTAGAATCTCACAAAGAGACAACACATTGAGAAGCCGTTGGCCCAAGTTTGGACCATAATGGCCTGGTTGGGGCTAGGGTTTGAGTTCTAGCTCCATAGCTAGACTAAACTTAGCTAGATAAACTTGGTCAAGTTACCTGGACTTCTTTTTCCTTCTTTGTAAAATGGCATTATAAATAATACCAACATTTCAGATATACTGGAGGAACAAAATGTCAGTATAGAATAAGGGTTTCAAACTGTCTATCTAGGTATTAATTGGCTTTTATTTTATATGCGATTAATTATTCAATGCTTTTTGTTTAGTTCCAACAAATTTTATTATAAAACAGAATCATGAAAGGATGTAAAATTACATGTTAGTATTTGCATTATATTAAAATATATCACCGCTTTACATGATGAGTAGAAATCTCTAATGCTTTCTTCTTGTTACTTGGGCCATTGATTTCCATGTTCACTTTGATCTTGTAATTTAGAAGACAATGCAGGCCCTTGCTTTTCTTTCACCCCTAGATAGCAAGGCTTTACCTGCACTGAACTGCTGATTACAAGGTCAGTGGTTTGAACCTATGAGCCATTCTGCAGGAGAACAATGCAACGGTCTCCTCCTATAAAGATGGAAAGTCTCAGAAACCCAAACGGAAGTTCTATTCTGTCGTGTCGTGGGAATTGATGAGAGACAGCAGTGAGGTTGGTTTTGACCTGCCTGATTAGCTGCTTTAATTTCTTTGCGGCCCCAGCTTTGGTGTATTTCCCCTCCTGGTCTAGCAGTTTTCTCCACTTGCCCTTCTTCATTTTCATGGTCGGGGCTGGGGAGGTATGAAATGAAATTTTAAGAGGGCATCATCATCCGATTTGCAGCAGTGAGCATTCATCATCTTCTTAATGTCTACCTGTTCTGGATTTCCTTCTGTTGCTGGCAGTTCAGACCCACAAGGCCCTCCTTGAGGAGGCTTTATTCAAGATTTATAGTCGATATAGGGTTGCTGTAAATCTGAAGTGATCAATGGCATTGGGGCTTTGCTTTTTTTTTCCTGATTGAGTTTGACATATTTGTCTTCATAAATGTCAGCAAGGCTCAATTAACTTTTCCCAGGCTCATCTTATTTATTTAAAATCTCCATTGTCGTTTTCATTTCTCTTTAGCCTTGATTTCCTGAAGTGATTGTTAGTCTCAGCTTAGAAACATAATTTATCACACACAAGAGCATGAACTGTGAAAAGCTTTTGATGGTCATATGTATCTTCTTTGGGCTTTTCTTTATATAGTACATCATCTCAAGCTTGGTATCTTATCATCTGCCTAGAGATATTTTCTAATTGAAGGGTGGCTTCCTCTGATCACAGGTGTCCTCGTGACTGCATGGCCACATGCAGGGTCTCCTCTGGGAGGCTGTTGTCTGGTGTCTTTTGTGTATCACTTCCTCTGGAAACTGCCAAGGTTTTTATTTATTTATTATTTTTTATTTTAATAAATCAATTTGGGGGGGCTCTTACAGCTTTTATAGCAATCTATACATCAGTTGTATCAAGCACATGTGTACATATGTTGCCATCATCATTTTCAAAACATTTTCTTTCTACTTGAGCCCTTGGTATCAGCTCATCTATTTCCCCCTTCCTCCTCTCCCCTCCCACTCTTGTGAACCCTTGATAATTTATAAACTATTTTTATTTTCATATTTTACACCATTTGCTGTCTCCTTTTACCCACATTTCTGTTGTTTGTCCCCCAGGGGGAAAGGTTATATGTAGATCATTGCAATCGGTTCCCCTTTCTCCCCTTCTTCCTCTACCTTCCCCCTACCCTGTTGGTATCTCTACTCTCGTTATTGGTCCTCAGAGGTTTATCTATCCTGGATTCCCTGTGTTGCGGGCTCTTATCTGCAGCAGTGTGCATGTGCTGGTCTAGTCCGATCTGTAAGGTAGAATTGAGGTCATGATAGTGGTGGTGGTGGGGTGGAGGAAACATTAAAGAACTAGAGGAAAGGTGTATGTTTCATCGGTTCTATACTGCACCCTGACTGACTCGTCTTTTCCTTGTGACCCTTCTATAAGGGGATGTCCAATAGTCTACAGGTGGGCTTTGGGTCTCCACTCCACATATCCCCCCTACCATTCACATTGGTATGATTTTGTTCTGGCCTTAGATACCTGATTCTTGATCCCATCAACACCTCATGATCATACAGGCTGGTGTGCTTGTTCCATGTGGGCTTTGTTGCTTCTCAGCTAGATGGCTACTTGTTTATCTTCAAGTCTTTAAGATCCCAGGTGCTATATCTTTTCATAGCCAGGCACCATCAGCTTTCTTCACCATATTTGCTTATACACCCATTTTTGTCTTCAGCGATCGTGTCAGGAAGGTGAACGTCATGGAATGCCAGGTTTGTGTTTAAGGAGTACTTGAGTCGAGGTCCAATGTCCATCTTCTACCTTAATTCTTAACATATAGATATAAGTACATAGATCTATTTCCCTACCCTAATATATAAATATATTTACATATGTACATGCCTGTATTTAGACCT
>NW_022111373.1:81010783-81012026 GCF_000313985.2 Echinops telfairi | reverse complement strand
TTCTTCTTCTTCTTCTTCTTCTTCTTCTTCTTCTTCTTCTTCTTCTTCTTCTTCTTCTTCTGTAATTTCCTCTTCATTTGAACCCAGCTCATGATCCTCATCATTTTCAACTGGATCAAAGGAATCTCTGCATCTCATGATTCTAGAACTTATGACCTATCATAAACTTTCGTCTTGGTTTCCTACGTATTTTGTTTTGTACCTTGACATAAAAGTTCCAGCCTGAATCTCTGAAATCTGAGTTTTTCCTTAAGTCAAATTTGTTTATGTGTTTTGTGCTCGACTGTCTTTTAGGAGGATCACCGCTCAGATGGGACGTTTTTCTTTCCCCATGTCTTGTTCCAGGTCTTCCTTCCCACCAGTCTCCATCTCTGAATCATCCTCTTTACATCCCTGCTCTTCAGTCCCTGATATCGTTGTCTTTTATTGCTTTCCCAACTGCGTTCTGGAATTACTGTAAAAGTGGTTCATTTTGCTATTGTAGTTATCACATCTGCTCATCATCAAAATTATTGATCACTAGTGTTTTTTAAAGGACTCCTATTGACTATGTAAATGAATCCCACTGTGCTCATGCAGAACCTGTACATGAGCCAAGAGGCAGTTGTGTGACCAGAATAAGGGAATACTGCATGTTTTAAAATCCGAAAAGGTGTGCATTGGGTTTTACTCTTTCACCATACTCATTCAATCTGTATACTGAGCAAATATTCAGAGAAACTGGATTATATGAATAAAAATTCAGTGTCAAGATGGGAGGAAGGCTTATTTATTTATTTTTTTAACAATAATTTTATTTGGGGCTCTTATGACTCTTACTACAATCCACACATCAATTTTATCCAACATATTCGTGCATATATTTCATCATTCTTTTCTAGACATTTACTTTCCATTGATCCCTTGGGATCAGTTCCTCTTTTTTTCTCTCCCTCCCACCCCTTCCCCAACCCTACTGGCCCATTGATAGATTGTAGATTGTTAATTATTTTCAAATCTCTCGCCGACCACTGTCACCCTTCCCCTCTGGTTTCTGTTGTTCTTCGCCCTGGATGGGGGTGTGTGGTTATGTGCCATTCAGTGTGATCGGTAGTACCTCCCTCCCTCCTCACTTCTCCCCTCCTTTCCCCTACCCTTTTGTTATCTCTATTACAATTCTTGTTCCTGGGTTCCATGTGTTGTGATTTTTATCTCTTGCCTATATCTATGTACATGCTCCCTCCCGTCTAGTCTAGATTGGGAG
>NW_022111373.1:81004278-81009347 GCF_000313985.2 Echinops telfairi | reverse complement strand
TCTCAGATGCTTTGACCCTGTTGTCAGGAGAGACCAGTCCCTGGAGAAGGACAGCATGCTTGGCAAAATGGAGGGCAGTGAAAAAGAGGAAGGGCCTCAACAAGATGATTGACACAGTGGCTGCAGCAATGGGCTCAAGCACAGGAATAAGTATAAGGATGATGCAGGACTGGGTGCTGTTTGCTTCTGTTGTTCAGGGTCACTACGAGGCAGAACTGACTCAATGGCACCTAACAACAACAGCAACAAAGAGAGACAACTGGGCAGAAATCTGCCCAGAGCAACACGGTTATTACATTAATGGTTGGGGACTTTGACATCCCCAAATCACAAGGGCAGAGTAACTTGACTTGGGGAAGAAAACCAGACCCTCTGAGTCAGAATTGACTCAGTACCCAACAGCACCCACAGTATGGATGCTACCATCTTTCAGTGCTTTGTGAAAGTCATAATGATTTGATGCAAATCCAATCCATTGTACTCTCTCCCACACATGGCTCTGGGGTCCTTCAGTGCCAGGTCTGTGGCATCATCGTTGCCACGTGTCTGTTTAATGGTCTGTCCTTTACTAGCTTCCCGAGGACAAGGATGGTGTCTGTTCAACTCGCTGGTGGATCTCTAGAGATGATGATACATAATAGAAGTGAAGTAAATAACTTTTGTATGAAAGCAGAACTTCAAATTCATCACGGCTCTTCAAGGTCTAGGGAATAAAACAGTGGAGGAAATGAAAGGGTTTGGAGTTAAGCACTTGTCTGAGGATACGTTACCTTTCACAAGGTCCCCAAGGGCAGACTTGGCATATGGACCAACAGCTGCACCAAGGCCTTTGTGTTGCGCTCTGTTCGGAGAAATAGAGACACTAGGAAAGAACAAGAAATGAAATTTGGAGGAGTGCTTATTGAGAGGGTTTTGTGTGTGTGTGTGTGTGTGTGTGTGTGGCACACAAGGGAATGTAAATTATTTTTCTAGGTTGAGTCTATCAGTCAGTTCAGGAAATCAAGGTTAAAAAGGAATGAACATGACATTGGAGATTTTAAATAAACTAGATACGTTTAAATAAACTACTGCCACAGATTTCTGTCAGCAAAAATTAAATAAGCAAACAAAAACCCAACAAAAAACAAACAAAATTAAATAAACAAAGGAAAGAAAGCCCCTCCCCCCCCCTGCCATGAGATGCCACCACTGTCTATTTCTGCTGCAGTGGCTCGAATATCCCCCTCAGGGGCAGGCAGGATGCACGGGGAACAAAACAAAGCCAGGTTTCATGGCCATCCATTCGATTCTGACTCAGAGCCCTCGGGGTTCCTGAGCCTGTGCATCTTTTTTTTTTGAGCCTGTGCATCTTTTTTTTTTTTTTTTTTTGAGCCTGTGCATCTTTATGGGAGTAGAAAGCCTCATCGCTTTCCTTCTGAGCAGCGGGTGATTTCACACTGCTCTCCTTGCAGTTAGCAGCCCAACGCACAAATACTGGCACAGCCACCGACTCGCCCCAGTTCCAGGATATGAGGGTACCACTGCCACAGAATGTTGTCAACAGCATCTTGTAAGTAGTTAAAACATTCTTTTTATTGTCCTCTTGGTCTCCAGACCACAGACATGGATTAACTAGTGTCCTGGTGAAGTTAAACAACAATGACCTCTCGCTGCCACTCCCTGCTTATTCATTCACACTTTTCTCCGAGGTAACATTAATTCATGACGGGTTCTGCTCCGTGAGGATGGCAATGTGGACTCTAGACGGTAGTGCACAGTGATTACTGGGGCATGCTGGGAAACAGGTGTCATGCTAGTGTCCTGTTGTCTCAATTTGTAGGATGCTGTGAAATCAGGATAAGAGGCCTTCCACTCTTATCCAGGATTAAAAAAAAATCATTTTATTGGGAGCTCATACAATTCTTATCACAATCCATCCATCCATTGTGTCAAGCACATTTGTATATTTGTTGCCATCATCATTTTCAAAACATTTTCTTTCTACTTGAGCCCTTGGTATCACCTCTTCCCTCCCCCACTCTCCCTCCCGCACCCTTGATAATTTATAAATTATTAGTATTTTTTCATGTCTTACACCATCTGATATCTCCCTTCACCCACTTTTCTGTTGTTCGTCCCCCAGGAAGGGGGTTATATGTAGATCATTGTGATTGGTTCCCCATTTGTCCCCCACCTTCCCCTTCCCTTTCTGGTATCTCTACTCTCATTATTGGTCCTGAGGGGTTTATCTGTCCTGGATGACCTGTGTTTCCAGCTCTTATCTGTACTAGTGTACATCCTCTGGTCTAGCCAGATTTGTAAGGTAGAATTGGGATCATGATAGTTGGGGGGTGGTGGGGGGGTGGGGTGGAAGCATTAAAGAACTAGAGGAAAGTTGCATGTTTCATTGGTGCTATCCTGCACCCTGACTGGGTCGTGTCTTCCCCGTGACCTTTCTGTAAGGGGATGTCCAGTTGCCTACAGATGGGCTTTGGGTCCCCACTCCGCAATCCCCCTCATTCACAATGATTTTTTGTTCTTTGATGCCTGATACCTGATCCTATCAATACTTCATAATCACACAAGCTGGTGTGCTTCTTCCATGTGGGCTTTGTTGTTTCGGAGCTAGATGACCACTTGCTTACCTTCAAGCCTTTAAGACGCAGATGCTATATCTTTTGATAGCCAGGCACCATCAGTTTTCTTCACCACATTTGCTTATACATCGGCTTTGTCTTCAGCAATTGTGTCAGGAAAGTGAGCATCATGGAATGCCAAGTTAATAGAACAAAGTGTTCTTGCATTGAGGGAGTACTTGAATGGAGACCCACTGTCCATCTGCTACCTTAATACTAAACCTATCAATATATGCACATAGATCTATTTCCCCATCATCAGATATAAATATATTTACATATGTACATGCCTGTATTTAGACCTCTATAAATGCCCTTTATCTCCTAGTTCTTTCCTCTATTTCCTTTTACTTTCCTCTTGTCCCACTATCATGCTAGCCTACATTTGGGTTACAGTAATTCCTCTCTGTTACATTGTCCTTGATCAAGCCCTACCAGGTCTCCTACTCCCTCCTCACTATCGATTTTGGATCACTTGTTGTTCCCTTGTACCTGGAGTTGTTAACACCCACTTCCTTTCCCCTGTCTCCCCCTCTCTCATGTTCCCCCAGAACTGTCAGTCGTTGTTTTCTCCTCCAGATTGTTTACCCCGCCTATTTTATCTAGATAGACCTGCAGAGATAATAATATGCACAAAAACAAGACAGAGCAAAACAAAGCAACAAAAGAAAACAAAGCAACAAACAAAACAACGACAAAAAAAGAAAACCTAGAAATAGTTCGAGGTCTGTTTCTTGACCTTTAGGGGTGCTTTCCGGTTGAGTCTGATGGGGTGCCACACCCTGGCCCCAGTCTATTTTTGGTATTCCCTGGGGACTTCATTGCTCTGCTCCCCTTGCTATTCTGTTGCACACCCTTAGTGTTTCCCATCGATGTGGTGGAGTTAGATTGGGTGCAGTTCCTCCACTGTCTCCAGTGTTGTTGCCCGTAGCACTATGGGTCAGTGAAGGGTGTCATGTGTCGTAGTGGGGCTGGCTCTATAGTCCTCTCTGTGCATTGGATGCTCTGAGCAGGAATATCATCCTCAGTGCTTGGTGGGGCAGAATGTACTCAACTCTCTCTTCTTTCCCCTTCTCCAGGATTGTTTTAGCTATTCTGAATCCTTTGCATCTTCCCAGACTAACACTCTGGGCTCTGCTACTGGGCTGGGGTGTGACTGCCCCTCTTGGCAGCTGGCCCAAGTAACCAGATGGATCTAATCAAGTCTCATCAGCTTTCATAGTCACTCTCATACTCAAACTCAGACTGGCCAATGCAAATACACCAAAGTTTTGCTGTTATCATAGAGTTGAGATCCTAATTTTTCCAATAAGGTGTTTATTTCTGTACTAGGAAATGAAATAGACTTTATTATTATTATTGCTATTACTTTTAGGAGGGAGGTCAAGGCTTCCAAAGACTGTTATCACTGAAGTATGAAGAAGGTAGATGGCATTCTCAAAGGGCTGTGCTATGGTCTGCCCCTTGCTTAGGTAGAAGATGTGATGTGTTTGAGGATTTTATCAGAATCAAATGAAATGAAACTGTGTGACGATGACTCAGGCCGTTTCTGGTTGAAAAGCAATGCCTGTGGACTGAAATGGCTCCAAAACCCCAATATAATCTTACCTAAAAAATCAGCAAACCCTATTTTTCATTGTATCTCGAACGTAGGATGATTGGTGATCTCAGTCTCAAAGATGAAATATAGATGCACACGGACAACCAGAGAAATAGCCACTGGAACCTTCTCTAGGGGCTAATGAGTTTCAGTGAAAGATGAACCAACACTGGAGGGTCCCTAGAGTATGATGAGACTACAGGCTTTTTTGACGCTGACCACTGCTGATGTCATCCAGGTTTCTGCTTGCCGTGATTAGACTGAGAATAGCCAAACACCACTCATTGAGACAGATATTGATTTTTGCCAGGAAGTTCTATTATCGGCAGTAATTACAATGGCTTGTTTTTAATTTATTAGATCAGGAAATCTAATGAATTTTCCATGAGTTCTCGCCCATTTTTTTTTGCTGGCATGTAGAACAATCTTACCAAATTATTTCTGAGAAAATGGACCATAAGACAGTATTTAGGTATAACATGCAAAAAGCACCCCTTCCCTGATGGTGTTAATGAATGAAGAACCACCTTCTATTATGTGATTATGGGCAAGCAACTTAAGCAAACTATTTATATAAATAAATGCTATACCTCCTTTTCCACGTTTGTAAAGTGCAAAGGATAATCAGTTCTAAGACTGTTGCAAAGGTTAACCGAGTTAATTCAAACCAAATAATTAAAACATAAGAACAATAGCTAGTGTTTACTAGCTATCTTCATCATCATCATCATTATTATTTTAATCATTTTATTAGGAGCTCATACAACTCTTATCACAATCCATACATACATCAATTGTGTAAAGCACATTTGTACATTCATTGCCCTCATCATTCTCAAAACATTTCCTCTCCA
>NW_022111373.1:80995528-81003230 GCF_000313985.2 Echinops telfairi | reverse complement strand
TCTATAAATGCCCTTTGCCTCCCAGCTCTTTCCTCTATTTCCCTTGATTTTCCTCCTGTCCCACTATCATGCTCAGTCCCCACATCATCATTATTATTAACAACAACATGACAAGACATCTGGGATGTACGTGACAGAGAATAGATGTTAGGTGCTGTTGAGTCAGTTCTGATTCGTAGTGACTCTCTATACAAACAGAACAAACACTGCCCGGTCCTGTGCCATTCTCACACCTGCTATTGTGTTTGAGCCCATGGTTGCAGCCACTGTGTCAATCCATCTCATCAAGGGGTTTCTTTTTTTTTACGGTCCTTCCACTTTACCAAGCATACTGATCTTTTCCAGGCTCAGGATTCTCTGGACCATCCGAAGTACATGACAGGAAGTCTCACCATCCTCACCTCTAAGTGGCATTCTGACTGTATTTCCAAGACAGATTTTTGTGTGTGTTCATTTGGCACTCCCTGGTACTCTCCATGTTCAGCACCAGAATTCAAGCACACTGATTCTTCTTTGGCATTTCTTAATGAATGTCCAACTTAAAAAAGATCATTTTATTGGGGGCGCATACATCTCTTATCACAAACCATCCATCCATCCATCCATCCATCCATCCATCCATCCATCCATCCATTGTGTCAAGCACATTTGTACACTTGTTGCCATCATCATTTTCAAAATAATTTCTTTCTACTTAAACCTTAGGTATCAGCGGATTTCCTCCCTCCCCCATGAACCCTTGATAATTGATATACCGTGTATACTCGAGTATAAGCCGAATTTTTCAGCACATTTTATTGGGGGCTCGTACAATTCTTATCACAATCCGTACACACATCTGTACATTGTGTCAATCACATTTGTACATTTGTTGCCCTCATCATCGAATACATCTTTTTTTTCCCAAGCACATTTGTACATTTGTTGCCATCATCATTCTCCAAAACATTTGCTTTCTACTTGAGTCCTTGGTATCAGCTCCACATTTTCTCCTCCCTCCCCACCCGCCTCCCTCATGAACCCTTTATAATTTATAAATTATTATTTTGTCATGTCTTACATGTCCAACGTCTCCCTTCAACCACTTTTCTGTTGTCCATCCCCCAGGGAGGGGGTTATATGTAGATTCTTGTAATCAGTCCCCCTTTCTACCCCACCTACCCTCCATCCTCCCAGTATCGCCACTCTCACACTGTTCCTGAAGGGCTCATCTGTCCTGGATTCCCTGTGTTTCCAGTTCCTATCCGAACCAGTGTACATCCTCTGATCTAGCCAGATTTGTAAGGTAGAATTGGGATCATGATAGTTTTTTGGGGGAGGGGAAAGCATTAAAGAACTGCAGGAAAGTTGTATGTTTCATTGTTGTTGCACTGCACCCTGATTGGCTCGTCTCCTCCTCATAACCCTCTGTAAGGGGATGTTCAGTTGTCTACAGATGGCTTTGGATCTCCACTCCACACTCCCCCTCATTCACAAATATATGAGTTTTTGTTTTTTGATGTCTGATACCTGATCTCTTCCACATCTCGTGGTCACACAGGCTGGTGTGCTTCTTCCACGTGGCTTTGTTGCTTCTGAGCTAGATGCCCGCTTGTTTACCTTCAAGCCCTTAAGACCCCAGATGCTATATCTTGTGATAGCCAGGAACCATAAGCTTTCTTCACCACATTTGCTTATGCACCCGCTTTGTCTTCAGTGATCCTGTAAGGAAAGTGAGCATCATGGAATGCCAGTTTAATAGAACAAAATGTTCTTGCATTGAGGGAGTACTTGAGTGGAGGCCCAATGTCCATCTTAATACTAAACCTATAAATATATGTACATAGGCTATTTCCCCATCTTCATATATAAATATATTTACATATGTACATGCCTGTATTTAAACCTCTATAAATGCCCTTTGCCTCCCAGTTCTTTTCTTTATTTCCTTTTACTTTCCTCTTGTCCCACTATCATGCTCAGCCTTCATTTGGGTTTCAGTAATTCCTCTTGGTTACATTGCCCTTGATCAAGCCCTACCAGGCGTCTTACACCCTCCTCATCACTGATTTTGGATGACTTTTTGTTCCCTTGTCCCTGGGTTTGTTAACACCACTTTCTTTCCCCTACCTCCCCTTCTCCCATGTTCCCCTGGAACTATCAGTCCCGTTGTTTTCTCCTCCAGCTTTCTTATCCTTCCTACCTTATCCAGATAGACTTGCAGAGATAATAATATGCACAAAAACAAGCCACCGGAAAACAAAGCAACAAAAGAAAAGAAAACAACAACAACAAAAAACCCAATGCCAATAAAAGAAAAGCCTATACATAATTCAAAGTCTGTTGACCTCTAGGAGTGTTTTCAGGTAGAGTCTGATGGGGTGCCATGCCCTGACCCCAAAGCCTATTTTTGGTACTCCCTCGGGACTTCCTTGCTCTGCTCCCCTTGCTGTTCTGTTGCATGCCTTTTGCAGCACATTTTAAATGCTGTTTTTGTGGTAAAATTAGGGGCTTCAGAAGATATTAGGGTCAGCTCATGCCTGAGTATATGCGGTATATATTTTCAACATCTTACACTGACTGATGTCTCCCTTCACCCACTTTTCTGTTGTCCGTCCCTCTGGGAGGAAGTTATATGTAGATCATTGTGATGGGTTCCTCTTTTCTCCCCCCCACCTTCCCCTTCCCCTCCTGGTATCACTACTCTCATTATTGGTCCTGAGGGGTTTATCTGTCTTGAATTCCCATTGTTTCCAGCTCAGTGTCCAACTTTTACATGCACATGAGGTGATTGAAAATGCCATGGCCTGGGTCAGGTACCCCCTAGTCCCCCAAAAGTCCTTGCTTTTCAACAATTTAAAGAGATGCTGTGCAAAAAAAATTTTTTTTTAAAAAGAGATGCTGTGCAGCAAATTTACTCAATGCAATGCATTGTTTGATCTCTTGATGGCTGCTTTCATGAGCATTGATTGTGGACCCAAGCAAGATGAAATCCTTGATGTCAGTCAATCTTTTCTCCATTTATCATGATGTTACCTATGTCCTAGTTGTGAGGGCTTTTGTATTGTCTACACTAAATTGTATCCCTTTTTTCTTTTCAAACAACTGCCTCTTGATCTATGTCCAGGTTCTGAATGAGCACAATGAAGTGTTCTGGAATTCTCATTCTTCTCAAGGCTATCCATAGTTTGTTATGATCCACACCATCTAATGCCTTTGTATAATTAAGAAAACACAAGTAAATGTTTTTCTGGTATTCCCTGCTTTTGGCCAAGATCCGTCTGACATCAGCGATGATATCCCTTATTCCATGTCCTATTCTGAATATGGTTTGACTTTCTGGCAGCTCTTTGTCGATGTATTGCTACAACCATTGTTTAATGATCACTAGCAAAATTTTACTTGCATGTGATATCAAAGATATTGTTCTATAATTTGCACATTCTGACTGCTCATCTTTCATTGGAATGGGTATGAAACCAGATCTCTTCAAGTCGGTTGGCCAGGCAGGTGTCTGCCAAACTTCCAGGCATGGAGCAGTAAGTGCTTCCAGTGTTTCATCATGGTGTTGAAGCATTTCAGTTGGCATCCTGCCAATTCCTGGAGCTTTGTTCTTTGCCAAACTCTTTAATGCACCCCAGACGTCTTTCTTCAGTACCAGATAATAGAAATGGATCCTTTTAAAAACAATTAGCTCAAAGGACTAATGAGCCGCAAAAATCTCAATTTCCACAATTGTTCTCACCAGAAGAACTAGAGCAGCAGTTCTCAACCTGTGTGTTTTGACCCCTTTGGGGGTCGAACGACCCTTTCACAGGGGTTGGCCAATTTATAACAGTAGCAAAATTACAGTTATGAAGTAGCAACAAACATAATTTTATGGCTGGGAGTCACCACAACATGAGGAATTGTATGAAAGGGTTGTGGCATTAGGAAAGTTGAGAACCACTGCAGTAGAGGATGACCCCCCACCCCCTACTGCTACTGACTGCCCTGAGAGGGATCATACTAGAACTTCTGAGAGAGTGGGAGAAAAATATGCACCCAAATTCCAAGTTTTAAGAAAGACAAGTGTGGTAGTTGCATAATCTGCTGTCAATTTGAGACTTCAGAAGGAAGGGGTGGAGTTTAGCCTGTCAATCAGATTGATGACCTCCTTTGGAGGCACTAAGGAGATAAATAGCTCATTGGAGTTGGAACACATGTTCACTCTCTGCGAGACATTACTGACAATGAGTCTGATAGAGCTATGCTGAGGCCCTGGGAGCTGAAGGAGCCACGTGGAGACCCCTGTGAGTGCTAAGATACTTCCACTGCCACTGGATCCCCAAGACTTTCCACCCACTGGCCTGCGATCTTGCATTTGGCATCATTGCATGTGTTTCATGAGTCTGAAGAGTAATTTATAGATTGGTATTGGACATATGGGCTAATATCGGACTTGTAAACTTGATCTGGACTGGGCAGGAATGTTTTCTCAATATTCAATAGCTCTTGTATATAAAGCTCTTTATTATACACATATGAGTATCTATGAGTTAGTTTCTCTAGTCTACCCAAACTAACACAGCAAGGCTTATTGTTAAGATAGGAACTGGTGAAGCTCTGAAGATTATGGCTCCTAGACACTGTTAAAGCCTCTAAACTGAACTCAACTCTTGGCTCAACTTTTAGCCAAACAATAGACAGGCTTAGACAGTGAGCAATAACACCAAGGGGTGTGAACACCTTAGAGCAATCAACCAAATGAGATCAAAAGGGCATCATTTACCCAGGAATAAACCGCACGAGGTAGGAAGGGATAGGAAAGTGGGACCCGTGGGAATGGTAAACACAAGGAGGAAGCAGGAAGAGTGCTGTTGCATTGTGGGGACTGCCATCAATGCTACGATAAAAAATGTGTGCGAATAGCTGAATGGAAAAAAATTTACTCTGAACTTTCACTCAACTCACAATCAAAAGTTAAATAGTTCTACTGAGGCAGTGCAGAAATGAATAGAGAACTTGCTAAGAACCACAGCAGCAAATTGAATTCTATGTGCGTTGAAGATAAAAAGAACAAAATAAAAATTTCTAATGATAAAGCATTGCATTTTTATTGCAGGAAACACAAAATTATGCAGGAAGGAAAAAACAAATACATTTCACAATCCAGAAATAACTATTGTTAACATTCTGATACTTTTTCTTCCAGACTTTTCCCTACATCTGCATCTATAAGTTCATGTATTTTAACATCGCTGGGATTTTATGATCTATACTATTATTTTAATTTATACATAACTAGAAACACACACGCACATATATACTCACCCCTCCTCTGTTCTTCCTTGGTCTTACATGAGAATGCAGTAAAGGGAAGTACACACAGAAGGACTCCATGTATCTGTTAGAAAGACCAGGTGGGAGGGGACCTCAGGCTGATAGAAAGTGTTAGGGAGATCATGGAAAGAAGATAACTCACATGTATAAACCCATGGGCTCTATTTCAAGCTATGCATGTGTGGATCTGAGTCTAAACAGTACATTAAATACTTTTAGAGATCACTGTGGGGTAGACTACTGCCTAGATCCAGGACTCCATAAGCCACACTCATTGTCATCGGGTCGATCGATACCTATTCATAATGACCGTAGAGGACAGGGGAGAATTGCCTCTGTGAGTTTCTGAGACTGCAATGCTCAATGTAGAAAAAGCCCCGTTTTTTCTCCCAAGGAGTGGCTTGTGGTTTTGAACTGCTGACCTTGCAGTTAGCAGCCCACTGCATAACCACTATGCCACTGGGCTCCAGCTCCAAGACTAGTTGGTGCACATGGGAGAGTGAGTCAAACAGTACCGCACAGACTTTGAAAACTGAACTGCCATTGAGATCACCAGTCACCGAACTCACTCCAAACTCCCTGCTATCAATTTGGTTCAGATTTATACCAACCTTATAGGACAGGTAGAATTGCCCTCCTGTGAGTTTTGGACACTGTAACGCTTTATGGAAGTAGAAAGCCTCATTTTCCTCTCGTGAAGTGGCTGATGGTTTTGAACTGCTGACCTTGCAGTTAGCAGTCCAATGTATTACCATTACACCAGCAGGACTCCATCCAGTCACAGATCAAAATTTGTAGCCTGAACCTATCCAGGTCAGTTGCTCATTAAAAAAACCAAAAAACCCCAATGCCAGAGGGAAGATGAACAAGTAAGATGATAAATGTAAGTATAATAAATATATTTGTGAATCTTATTATGTAGTGAAAGTGGTATTTAGATGGAAATATGTAATTGTTGGAAAACAATTCTCAATGAATATATCTCATGTTTCTGCATAGCCCAGGTGCTTGTGAAAATGTAATTCTAGCCAATGTTTGTATGAGGAGACATTTCAAAATTGTAAAATGTAGCAATATCTCTTTCTCTGGAGACACCCAGTGTGATAAAGATCCCTCCTTCCTTCCCTGGAGAGATTTGCTTTAATTCTAGGGTAATCCAGCTCTGAATGTGGGGACAGATTCCAGAAGCTCTGGCTAAATCTGATTTTCCGAACTTCAAAGCTTCTCTCCTGGAATGCATACATAGGTACTGGTAGGTGGGGATAAACTCAAAACCAGACTCCCTGTAGGTGGGGCCAGTGAAGCTTCAGTGGCACCGTCTTTGCTTCTCGCACCTCTGCCTCCTTCCCTCTCATGTTCTTTATTCCGTAGAACCGGTAAATGGCCACTTTTCCCTTTGTCAGCTTGAGTCCAGAAGTTGAAGAATTGAACTGTGACATACCCTGCGAGTTCATCCATCTCTCTCTTCTCCTAAAGTACACTGGAGATTGTTAGATTCAGGGGTGCTAGGGATTGAACAGTGTCCTCCCCAGATATGTGTCAACTTGACTAGGCCACGATTTGGTTTTATTCTCAGCATTATGTAGTTAGTCCCCATTTTATTCTTTGCGTTGTAAGTCCTGACCTCTAGGACAGCAGTGAGGCAGGGCTGGTGATGGTTCACGGTTTTGGCGGAAACGAGGAGGCAGAAGTTCACCTGCATCGATAGGTTGGGTCTCAGGTCAATCTCTTTTGAGTCATAAAGGAGATTAAACAAGGAAGTGACCAGCAGGACCTTGGCTACCATCCAGAGAGAAGAGCACATTCTTTGGTGCTGAGAAACTCCTAGACCCAGGCAGAGAAAGGAAGCAGCCTTTCCCTGGAGTGGATGCCCTGAATCCAGTCTCCTAATCCCCGGGAAAATAACTTTCTGTTCCACTTGTGATATTTCTGCTACAATATAAAAACAAAACCAGACTCTCTTTCATCAAGCTGACTCTGACTCACAGCTGTGCTATGTGAACACCAGCTAACTGAAGACAAGAGGAAATAGTAAATCCTATTAAAGTCTTAAGCAGATATACCTGTTTGAACAATCATTGTAGCAAAGCTTTCCCCCAGAATATCAGGCATTGCAGAGTTACTAACAAACATGGCCTTGTAGTCTCATTCTGCTGCTGTTCTTTTTCTAGACCTACTTTGAACCGTGATGTGACTGCAGGGCAGGATTTGTCATTCCGAGGTCCTCGGTCATATGGCCGTGACTAGAGTGACCACTACCTCACTCTTCCTCCTACAGTCATGATGCAGCGGTTCTCAACCGGTGGGCCACGACCCTGTTGGGGGTGGAACGACCTTTTCACAGGGGTCGCCCAGTCATAACAGTAGCAAAATTACAGTGATGAAGTAGCAACGAAAATAA
>NW_022111373.1:80989733-80995428 GCF_000313985.2 Echinops telfairi | reverse complement strand
CTGGAGTGGATGCCCTGAATCCAGTCTCCTAATCCCCGGGAAAATAACTTTCTGTTCCACTTGTGATATTTCTGCTACAATATAAAAACAAAACCAGACTCTCTTTCATCAAGCTGACTCTGACTCACAGCTGTGCTATGTGAACACCAGCTAACTGAAGACAAGAGGAAGTAGTAAATCCTATTAAAGTCTTAAGCAGATATACCTGTTTGAACAAGCATTGTAGCAAAGCTTTCCCCCAGAATATCAGGCATTGCAGAGTTACGGACAAACATGGCCTTGTAGTCTCATTCTGCTGCTGTTCTTTTTCTAGACCTACTTTGAACCGTGATGTGACCGCAGGGCAGGATTTGTCATTCCGAGGTCCTCGGTCATATGGCCGTGACTAGAGTGACCACAACCTCACTCTTCCTCCTAACAGTCATGATGCTGTAGGGCAGCGGTTCTCAATCAGTGGGCCGGGGTGGAACAACCTTTTCACAGGGGTCGCCCAGTCATAACAGTAGCAAAATTACAGTGATAAAGTAGTAACGAAAATAATGTTATGGTTGGGGGGTCACCACAACATGAAGAAGTGTATGAAAGGGTCCCGGCATGAGGAAGGTTGAGAACCTCTGATATAAGGGATCATAGGGCAGTGATGGATTCCTCGTCCTGATGGCTGCAGATGCTGCTTCAGAGGGAAAGGGAGCAGGGATTCTGAAGGGGAAAGTAGGACATTGTGAGCTACCAGAGCGGGGCCTTGTAACTAGAATGTGGTCTAGTATTGAGTGTTTGGTGCAGGCTCAGAGGTCTTTTGTTGTGATCCAAGCAGGTCTACTTTCACCTAGAGGCATTCAGCGTGGTATGAGTGACTCGAGCCAGGGACACATGGAGGGAGGCAAGGGAAAAGGCTGGCCTACAATTCAGTTTTTCCATGAGCACATCACTCGCATAGGCAAAAGTCCGCTTACGACCACTGGCTCCACTTAATCGACCACAATTCTGTCCAGGCCCTCCTCAACTCAAAGCTGAACTGCGACGAAAACTTCAGCAGTACTCGGAGTAAATCTGACTCTGCTTGGTGAGATCCCAAGGAGGTGACGACGGCTGGTCTTCATGGCATTTCCCAAGTCAATCATTTATTCCTGGTAGAAAGAGAAGCACAGGCATCATTGGATTATGAGCTGTGACGATGCAACCGAGGGGCCTCCGTGTCCCCGAGGGCTTCACAGAGCTGCCGGTTTACAGTGTCTGTATTCCCTGAGCTGCCTGTGGGGAGCTGCTGGTATCTCAGGGGAGAGGGAGGGCGTGTGCTGGCGAGCACGTGCTCTTCTATGTGGCTATGCAATGCTGCCAAGCCCCTCAGTTAGGGGCTCCTCAGCACGCCCCCCCCCCCACCCCCGGACGGCAGCCAGTGTTCTCACACTGCAGAAGAGGAAGATGAGGTAGAGAAAACCAAGTCCCAGAAAACGTGTTCCAGGACATGTTCTGACACGTTGCAGCTGGTACCTGGGAACACTGGTTGGCATGGTCTGTGCCATCACTTGAATTGCTTTTTCCAATTACGAGACTCTGGTCCCAAGAAACTCAGAAAGGAATTGTTATGTCTTTGGTCCTGATGCTGACCAAACACATACCGGTTGCTTTTTGAAGTAGCAAGCATAAATGTTTGTGTGTATAGTTTAGAGACCTATAATAACTATATTTCGGTACAGTATTGCATCTCTTACCCATGTAAGAGTTATGAGATAGACCGATAAAAATAGATATGGCAGAAAAGTTTGATGCCCAGGACCTGGAGGGTGGATAGAATCTGACTATTGAAGGCACTTACTAACATCTAGGATTTGAGGTAGGAGATCCAACATAATTCCTTAGTGATATTCTTATTAGGATCAATACAATGACCATTACTGGCTATTCTCTTGGAAAGAGGTGGCTAAGGATAAAAGGGAGTGAATAGGAGAGGAGCAAGAATGCACATCTTTGTAGAATGTTAGCAGTATAGACATTTGCTCCAAACGGCATTCATCCTTGATCTCAACGGAAAAACAGAGGTTGCTTAGTAGGTGTGCTAGGACCAAAGATAATCCTAGCTTTTTATCTGTCTGGATCATCAGCAGATGCCCTGAATTAGTTTTCTTTCTGGCGGGGTTCATAGAGAAGTGATGCAGAATACGGAGAAGAAGCAGTTATCCCCCTGGCAAAAGTCCTAAGGCTCATTGACCTTTCCTTGGGACCAGCTACAAAGGGGGCTGCTTGCCAGGGGCTGGTCCCCCACGTCCACAGGAAGTTGTCTACAGGCGACATTAATTACACAGGACAGTTTCTTTCATATGAGCATTATCAAAGGATTCTACAAAATTGAAGAAATGTCGAGATGTCTGTGGTCCACCCACTCTTTTTTAAACCCTCTTAGAAAGTACTTTTAAAAACGCCAACACCGAGTTATGGTTCTGTGGGTGAGATATGACGCACAGCATTTTCCACAATCCTAGGTCATTCATCACCGACTAGCTGCAGGCTGTGTGGGCTCAGCGTGGCCCAGGAAACGTGCTTAAAGCTTCCTTGCTTATTCATTGATGGGATCACAGAGTCTGAGGTCTGACAGGTGAAGGGATCAGTGGGGCTCTTGTGGTGGGAGGGAGATGAGAGGAGACTTGTTTTCTCTGTGTTCCAACAAGATGATGATTGTGGCCCGGAGACAGCTCTCATATTTACTCTGCTAAGTGTTTGCATGTTGGCTTGTGATGGAGATAAATGGATTGCTGTATCTGTTCTCTTTTCAGAAAGTGATGAAAAGACTCTTGTAGTGGCAGAGGCATTGTGACACTCCAAAAGGGCAGCTGGTATAATGCCTAAGAGCAATACCAATGTAAATCTTCTCAGCAATGCGAGGCCAACCCCCTGGCATGCGAAGGCAGAGGGAAAGGGACAGGGGACGGGCACAGGGAAGGCACCAACCAGACTGACAACATCAAATCTCCAATGCAAGGGGGCAAGGGGCATGCCTGGTCATGCTGTCAGTCATCCTAAGTAGGAGATCAGGTTTTCAGAGGGAATTGTGGCTCTTGGTTGCAGGCAAGTGTCCAGGGTCCAAAGACGGCGAAGGAAGATGAAAGAAGGGAGTTGGTTAGAACTAGGTAATGGATTCCAGGTCCCCACTCCATTAGGTGGATCAAGAGCTGGGATCCACCCTTAGTGGGATGCACCTCAGAAGTAAGAACACAAGCAAAAGGCCGACCATGCAGTTTGAATGCAGATTCTGGGGGGCAGGTATGGCTGTTTGCAGACACAGGCAGCAGGCAAGTGTTGATGAAGAAGGAGTTTCTTTTAAAAAAAAATCATTTTCTTGGGACCTCTTATGACCCATACATCCATTGTGTCAAGCACATTTGTACTTAAGTTGCCATCATCTTTCCAAAACACCTTCTTTCTAATTGAGCCCTTGGTATCAGCTCCTCATTTTTTCCTCCCTTCCCCACTTTCCTCCCTTCCCCACTCCCCTCCCTCATGAACCATTGATAATTTAGAAATTATTATTATTTTCATATATTACACCGACCACTGTCTCCCTTCACCCACGTTTCAGTTCTTTATCCTCCCTGGGGGAGGGGGAGGGGGCGGTTATGCATTGATCATTGTGATCGGTTCCTCCTTTCTCCCCTCACCTTCACCCTACCCTCATGGTATTGCTACTCCCATTCTTGGTCCTGAGGGGTTTATCTGTTCTGGATTCTCTGTGTTATGAGCTCTTATCTGCACCAGTGTACATGCTGTAGTCTAACCGGATTTGTAAGTTAGAACTGGGGTCATGATAGTGCTGGGAGGGGAGGAAGGGAGGAAGCATTAAAGAACTAGAGAATGTTTGTGTCATCAGTGCTATACTGTGTTTTTCATCGTTGCTATACTGCACCCTGGCTGGCTTGCCCCTTCCTTGTGACCCTTCTGTGTCCAATTGTCTACAGATGGGCTTTGGGTCTCTAATCCACCCCACCCCCCTTCATTCGCATTGATATGATTGTTTTGGGCAAAGGCGTTTCTAATTACTATTCAGATTACAAGCTTTGTTGTGATTAGGTAACATCAAGTCTGTTCAGACTCACAGCGACCCCGTGTGCAACACGGCGAGACCCTGCCTGGTCCTGCACCATCCTCACAATTGTTCTTAGGTCTGAGCCCATTGTTGCAGCCACTGTGTCCGTCCATCTTGTCGCGGGCCTTCCGCTTTTTTATTGTCTTCCTACTTTATCTAGCTGATGTAAGCGTCAGGTCACTTAACTGGACCGTTCAGAGCTAGGGAGCAAGCCCGGCAAGGGAAAGAAAGAAGTCTCCCCTACCATCCACGGCTGCCAATGACTTTCTCGCGAGGGAAGATTCGAAGGGCGTCTCTCGGGTCCTCATGACAGACCCCTCTCTCGATTTACTCTGCACAGCACTGTGCCTCTTCAGGTCTCTTGCCCATCGGCACATTTCTCGTCTTATTTCTGTTTCTCTGATGGCATGTTTACACCTTTTTTAGATTGCTACTCTGTCCTGCTTTAAGTGCAGGGCACCCCAAGGTCCTATTCTAGATGTGTTTCATAGCTCACTCTCCGGTTTTTCCTTGGGTGTACATTTTTTTTGAGGGGGTGGTAATTTCTTATCACACATCCTCATTTCATTTTCTCCCTGGGCAATTCACCTCTATCTCTACATGTGAAGCAAGCTGGCATGTGGTTGACAGACACAGTCATGGAAGCTCATACATTAGCTGCTGCTCAAACCAGCCCTGCCTACCGTGCTTCCTAGGTGAATCTGTGGCCCCACAGTTCTAGGCATGGTCCCCTTCCCTCAGGGCACAAAACATTGCTGTTGTTTCTCTCTCTCTCTCGGCTTTGGGTGGCCCACAGCTGGGCTTTTAGTTCCTTCGAGTGCAGTAGCTAATAACATATATACAGATGTGGTGACATCTCTTGCCTGTACCAGCTGATGTGACTTTGTGTCTCATTATGGATTGAATTGTGTCTCCCCCCAATTTATGTTGAAATCTGAACACCCCCATTTCTGTGACCTTGTTTGGAAATAGGGTCTTTGAAGATGTTATCAGTTAACATAGATCATATCAGAGTAGGATAGGTCCTTCTGTAATCTGAAAGATGTCTTTATGCTGCGCTATTAAACGATATAGCATCTGAGATCTTAAAGGCTTGAAGTTAAACAAGCAGCCATATTTCAGGGAATCAACTAAGCCCACGTGGAAGAAGCACACCAGCCTGTGTGATCATGAGATGTTGACGGGAATAGGTATCAGAAGTTGAAAAACAAGCAATCAAGAGTGGAGACCCAAACCCACCTATAAGATAATAGGACAGTCCCTCACAGAAGGGCTAGGAGAAGGGATGCTAAATCTAGGGAGTGGTATAGCACTGATGAAATACAGAACTATCCTCTAGTTCTTTAATGTTTCCTCCCCTTACTATTATGGTCTTTGTTTTACCTCATTAATCTTAGACCTGCATACGTTCATTTGTATAGTTAAGAGCACTTGATGTATGAACGCCAAGATAGATCACCCTTCAGAAACAGTAACGGGGGTAAGGATTCCCTGAGGATACAGGAAGATGGGAGGGGGGGACTGGCAATGATGACTGTGTAACCCCACTGGAGGGGAATGAATAACAGAATTGTAGGTAAATGGATACATGGGATGATACAGCAAATAATAATATAT
>NW_022111373.1:80983887-80988706 GCF_000313985.2 Echinops telfairi | reverse complement strand
GTACCGCAGTTGCCGCTTGGCGTCTGCATAGTGCAGACAAAGTCTAACAGATGTTTTTAAGCACGTGGTTTTCATGCATGTTTCAAGCACATGGCTCTGGGTAAGCTGGGAAAGTTTAAAAACAGCAATCCCAGGGCCTCGGGACCTCTCTAAGGGAAACCAAACAAACCCACTGCCTTCAAGTGGATTCCGGCAAACTGCTCCTGTGGGCCTTGGAGCCTGCAATTCTTCAGGGGAGTCGAAAGCTGACTCTTTCTCCCACAGAGCATCAGGTGGTTTTGAACTGCTGTCCTTGTAGTTCACAGGCGCGCCTCATAACCTAATGCCACAAGGACTCTTAGTAGCCCCTTTTAGACCAAATGCATTCATACCTCTGAGTAGAGACATCCGTAGCTACGCCTTGCATAGCGGGATTCAGAAGCCACGGCTTTAAACCATTCAGCCAGAGAACTCGCGGAAATGTTCCTTGTGGCTGTTAAGTTGAGGACGAAACTTTGTTGACCATCCAGCCCCAAGGTTTGTCTGGGTTTACTTTTTACCTCTCTCTCCCCATTCCAGATCTATCTAGCATGAAATCTTAGCTTATCTCCTGCTCTTCACCCTAGCCCTGCCTTCTGGACTTGCCAACCATCCTGGAGTGGCCACGTTTTCCTCAAATTGCCTTCAATTTGGACATTTTCTTGCCCTTCCATATTTTGCCCTGGTGGGCTAGTCTGGTCTTGCTCAGCAGTCCCCCCAGCCCAAGAGGATCTGGTAATTTCTTTGCTAGCTTCTCAAGGAATGGCCCACATTACTCCCTGCAGAGTGGATGCACTGTGCCTTAGCTCAAAATGGATGTTGACTAATACTGAGTCCTGCTGGCAAAAGCAGCTGTTATTTTTAATGAACAATTTGCTTTTTTTCTTTGAACAGCGTATTTTGGAAGAGGACAGAAGAGGCAGGTGGCTTTTGCTGGACAAGATAGCTCATTTATCATCTGGCAATTTGCTGTGCTGTGTTCGAGGTGCACAACACAGACAGGGGGTGATTTGCTAGCCCCAGGTCCAGCTTGGACAAGAATTTAATTTAGGTTGTGGCATAAGCATGTGTTTGCTCGCTGAAAACTGATTGTACCCAGAGACCTCCAAACAATCATAAATCTTTGAAAAAATCAACAATAATAAGAATAAGGCAAATAACCTAGTGCAAACGTTGGCAATGGATATAAAGAGAAATCTGCAGCATATGAAATTTAAAAATGACTGAGAAACATAAAAATATGGTTCATGGTCATTAGAAATCAGGAAGCTACCCATTTAGAGACATAAGTACTCTCCAGTCAGATTGATCAAAGTCAATGTGTTGGCAAGGACTTTGGGAAATGGAGGAAGTATACTACTGGCTGGATTGTAAATCTATTGTGCATTCAATAGTTTTTCAGTTTATATTAAAATGGAAATTTAAAAGTCCATTTTTGACTTGGAACTGGGTTTTAAAATTTTTTTGGTAATTCCATTTTTTCTGTAACTTATCAGAGCAAACCAGAACATCTTTTGGAAAAAGAGACAACTGGGAAATTATCTAAAGCACGACTAGAAATAACATCTCATAACTCCTACTCAGATATTCCAGAGGGTTTTGACCAAAAAGGGAAATTAATTGAAACATCTTGATTTACCTATTTTATAGAAAGTCTCTTTTTTTTTCATTTTAGGGGCAAGTTAGAATAGTTATGAATTGGTACTCTGCAGTAAGGATCAGTAAACATTGTCTCTACAGAGCCAGATGGTATATTTTAGCCTAAGTGTGGCATGTCGTTTTTTTTTTGTCACAACTACTGGGTGATAGATGATGTGTAGGAGAAAGAGTGCAGCCGGGCTCCAATAAGACTGTTTTTGGGAACACTGAAAAACGACATGCCACAATATAACATTCTTCTTTCAACATTCCCTCTAAAATCCAAAAAATGCAAAAACCCATTCTTAGCTCAGGGGCTGTACCCAAACAAGCAATGGCCGGGATGGCCATCTGCCAACCCTGTTGTCTTCAACTGAGTTCTCTAACCAGTCTTCACTCACGGCCATTGAGTTGATTCCAATTCATATAGATTCCAAACCCAGCGATGCTTATGAGCCAGGGTAAGCCCAAAGGTATTGCTATAGAAACATAGACATCTTTGTTAAACAAAGATACCAATGTGTGAAGCGATTGCTCCTGAGCATATCTTCTATATAAGTCTATAGATTTTTGAGCTCGGTGTTCCCATCTCTCAGTGGCTATGCGTTGGGCTGCTAACCAAAAGGTCATCAGTTTGAAACCGCCCACCCCTCAATAGGAGAGCAACAGGACTTTCTACTCCTGTAAAGAGTTACTGTCATGGAGACAAGACAGGGGCAGTTCGACCCTCTCCAGCAGGGCTGCTCTGAGCCAAAAGCACTCAAGAGACAGCGACAATTTCTTGAAGACATCTGTGGTCTTTGATTTACACCACATGCAAATGGCAGTTTTGGCATCCTCGAGAGATTCAAATTATATTCATCTAAAGTAGTCTTTGAGTTTGGGGAACAAATACATCTGAAGAAGCAGGGTTAGGGTTGTAGGGTGGGCAGGCTGAGGTTGCCAAACTAAATTCTCATAGGATACCCCTATCACTCTCCAAGAGCGAGGAAGTATATTGTGGTGAGGGGAATCATACTTTCAGGTGCAAATTTCCTGATCTTTTCCTCACCAAAGCAGTTTTCCACTTTCTGAAAATTTCTTCCTTACAAGTCTCACAGTCATTCTGAGCCCTTCAAGAAAATCTATCAAGATGATTCCTTTGCTATCCCCCAAACAGTCAGCCCCAACTTTTAAACTGCCCTTGGAAGCTTTTGGATTGGATTGGATCTTTTTTTGGAGGGCACCCCATTGAGACTAAGACAAGTGTCTTCTTGAGATTATGTTGTCTTAATTAATGTTCTTATTTTACCTCTCTAGGTTCTAATATCCACCGCAATGACTACACAGAACTCACAGACAAAATCCATGATTAAAGTGTTTGTGAAGGGAGTTAACAGCTTGTAATGTTGGTGAGAAGTGTTCAGGTTTGAGATGTTTATCAGGACATGATAGAAAGTTTGGTTAAGTCAACTAATAAATGCCCAAAGTGCACACCACTGTGTTCTAAGCCTCAACTCAAAGGTATTCAGCTTAAGCTCCGTGGGTTAGCAAATCCAGCTTCTTAAATTGAGTGCCAAGAGGCACCCCCTTCAGGAAGCATTCAACTCCACTTTCACGGGTCAGCAAGGCCAACTTACCCAATTAAGTGCCCAGAGGCACCCCACTCTGCAAGCCAGACTCCAGCACAAAAGCACTCAGCTTTACTTGCTCCGTGGGCTGGTGAGTCTGTCACTCTGTTCCATGCTCTGGCTGTGCTGCTCCTCTGTTGGTATACCTGTCTTCTGGATCAAGGAGGTCCACTGCTCAGGGATCTTGGGTCCAGAGGACATACCCCACTCCTGGCTCTTATTGGTAATGAGATCCCCTCCTCTTGATTCTCAGAGAGCTCATTTTATACACAGCAAGCTGTCACTCTAGGGAATTCTGTTTGCAACTGCTTACAGGTGAATCCTATTAATATCTACCCCACTCCCACCTTCTTACCAAACCCACTCAGAGAAAGGTCATTTGGTGGGAGTGACAGACTTTAGCTAGAAGAAAACTCAAACTCTGCCATCGAGTCAATGCTGACTCATAGCAATCCTGCAAGTCACTTAGAGTCCGGTAGAATTGCCCTATGAGTTTCCCTGCAGAAAGAACTTGTCCGCACTCATCCAGTGATTGCAGACATGTTTAGACATACTTTGTTTGGAATCAAGCTATGCATGTACCCCAGTGTACACACCCATATATATTTGTAAATTTCTTTGTAAATTTGTAAATTGTAAATTTCTTGGTTGTAGAGGTTGGCAAGTCCATGGATCTGGCTGGAGGTTTCTCTTGACTCACCTAGATGCAGGGACTGATGAACCCAAGATTGGCAGATCCAATAGCAGGCTGAATTAATCCACAAATCAATTTGCATTATTACTCCGATGGTTAATTACCAGGTCAGTACAAGATGGACAGCTGACAGCAGTCACCTGCTGCAGCCCATCCATAAGTCCTAGACATGCCTCAGATCTGGGAAGTGAACAGCTAGATGGTCCACATTAGGACAGTTGTCAGAATCTTGTGTCCTGACACGTGCTGACATCTAAGGTATTTTGACCACATCACTAGAGTCTAAAGAACAGCTAGGATCACCCAGACAGTGGACCACTTCCAAGACAGTGGACCAGTTGGGAAGTGAAAGCAAGCCAGTTCGACTGAAAGGTGACTTCTCCTCCTCGGGAATAAATCCGTAACTTCATATTGCAGCATTCTCATTTTCAGAGTGAAGGAATGCCGTCAAAAGAGTTATCCACTTGCTCATTGCTCTCGAGTTGATTCCAGCTCATGATAACCCCCTGTTGGTAGAGCAGAACTGCTACATAGGTTTTAGTGTTTTTTAAACACTTAATTTTAAACACCAATTCCACCATTTATTATATTCTCCAAGTTGTACAACCATCCTCATCTCTCCTTGTCTGAGTTTCTGAGTTCCTCCCATTACCATAAGCCTACTGGCCCATAAGATTCTTATCTGGTCTTTAAGTTGGTGCTGTCATTTTGATTCCATATAGAAAATTCTGAAAAGCACATAATTTTCAAGGCAGACATTTCTATTTTACTTTTTAAGCTAAACTAATGTTTGACTTTATGAAGGGTGCAGGGAACACTTTTGGTTTAAGTTTGTTTTTTTTAAAAAACTTAAAAAAAA
>NW_022111373.1:80980788-80983010 GCF_000313985.2 Echinops telfairi | reverse complement strand
AGTTCCTGACTGTCCTTCCTTTGTTGAGTCAGGAAAATAGGGGTCAATAGACATGCCGCAGGTAGCTGTTTGCAAACTTTTCAGACAGTGACTGCAAAACACAACCTCACTGCCATCGAGTAGATATGCCAACTCATAGCGTTCCTATATCGGTATCAACTTGCTGGCAGTGAGCTTGCTTTTGGAGGTACTGTCTGCACAGCTTGCAAACAGCTTACCATGACTGCCGTCCAACACAATGAAGTAGTAGGCAGAACAGAAGCACCAAAGGCTTTATCAGGCCAACTAACTGGGCTGTCCCCAAACCATGACCTTAAACTTCCATGAGGTTTTTTCTTGACCATAAGCAGCCTCGGAAAGCTACTCTTTGTTGCCATTGTGGTAACTATATCTTTTTGCCAGTTCAACTTTTTACAGGTGTGTAAGTTATGGACGGCTGTGATGATAGCTAGCTGTGCAGTGCCCTTTTATTCACGTGATTTTTGTCATCACCATCAGACCCTTCTTTCCCCACCTCTCCTGCTCCTGGTAACCACTAACAAATTGCAGTTTCTAATTATTTGGCTTTTCTTTTTTTAAATGAGTGATGTCATAGAATAATTGTCCTTCTATGATTAACTTATTTCATTCAGCTTAATGTCTTTGAAACCTGCCCCCAGAACTCCCCCCTCCCCCCCAAAAAAACACCCAACCAAACCATTGCCGCTGAGTCAATGCGATCCTCTAGAGCAGAGTAGCACTAATGCTGTGAGGATTTATGGCAAAGAGCCTTGCATGAGCAGGTCTCCTCTTTCTCCTTTAGAGGGGCTGGTAGGCGGTAACTGCAGTTGTGCGACCTCACAAGGGCTCCTAATGTCTTCAAGCTCCATTCGTATTGTAGCATGCATCCAGATGTTGTTTCTTCTACTGGCTGAGTTGTATTCCACTGGATGTATATACCACATTTGGTTAATCCATTTATCTGTGTGGGGAAAAGCTGCTTACTTCTGAGGCATGCGGGGCAGGATCACCAGCTCCCAGGGTCTATGCCCCACGGGAGAAAGTTAATGGCTCAACCACGGGAGCTGATGAAGCAATGGCTGGCCTGTTTCTCTGCCTTAGGTAAACGGACACGTGCCTCCCATTCCCTGGCTAAAGCTGCAGAGGCAGCAGTCTGCAAACGTACTTCATGGTCCCAGCCTCATCCTCCCCTCCTGTCTATGAATAACTTGGCTGATGTGTTCATGCTTCTTTGAAAACCTTCACATTGGGAACTGTCCCTTTGTGTGTACTCCTGGCATGAGACGCAGGCCCCATGACAGGAAGAGTATTCAAACTTTCCCCCAATAAAATCCAGGGTCCTAGAGTGTCTATACTGGAGGGTCCTCCGCAGCTCAACTTTTGGCTTTGCTCATTGTCGATAAGTTTTCTCCTTGTAGATCATACCCTCTTGAACCCGTTCGATTAACGTAAGAGTCGGTCTCTACATTATCTTACACATCTGTTCATGGGAATGTATGTTTGTTTGTTTGTTTTTCTTAGTTTTTGGGGGGGACACTGTGAATAGTGCTGCCACAAACCTGGTGATTTGCTTCTAGAACCAGCCACGTAAAACCCCAAGGAGCACAGGTCTACTCTGACTGTTGCCATGCGTTGCCATGAGTCCGAATAGACTTGGTGGCAACTGATGTTAGTACAATACTGTGGGATGCAAGCCTTAGGGCCTTGCCTGAGGGGTTCAAGTCACTATCTTCTTCAGGAAGATTTCTGGACATGTACTACTCGTTCAGGTGGTGCAATCAAGCAGTGATGAATGGCAGGGCTTCTGGGGATGAGTGTTAGGATTCAGGGTTTATGTGCTGTCACCTGTGCAGCTGGGATCACTTCTACCTTTGCTAGCAATAAGTCACGAACAACATGACGCGGTGTGTTAGTCTGGGTTGACTAGAGAAGCAAATTCATAGACATTCATATGTGTGTAATAGAGAACTCTATATCAAAGAGTAATTGTATATTAAGAAAACATCCGAGCCCAGTCCAGATCAAGTCCATAAATCCTATATTAGCCCATATGTCTGATACTAGTCTATAATTTGCTCTTCAGAATCACACAACACATGCAATGATGCCAAATGCAGGAAGATCACAGGCTGGTAGGTGGAAAGTCTTATGGATGCAGTGGCAGTGGAAGCATCTCAGTACTGGCATGGGTCTCCATGTGGCTTGTCAGCAGGAAGACAAGC
>NW_022111373.1:80954751-80956481 GCF_000313985.2 Echinops telfairi | reverse complement strand
CCCACCTTCCCCTTACTCTCCTGGTATTACTACTCCTATTTCTGTTCATGAGGAATTTTATCCGACCTGTATTCTGTGTGTCCTGACCTCTTATCTGTACCTGTGTACATGCTCTGGCCTAGCCCACAGTGAAAGGCAGGACTGGGGCCATGATAGTGGTGGTGAGGAACCCTCAGGAACCAGAGGAATATTGTGTGTTTCATCAGTGCTGTACTGCGCCCTGGTTGACTCATCCCTTCCTGTGACCCTTCTGTGAGGGGATGTCCCATTGTCTACAGATGGGTTTTGGGTCTCTGCTCTAGCCCCCCTTGTTCTCAACAATATATTTGTTTGTTTGTTCGCTTTGGGTCTTCTGATGCCTGTTACCCCATCCTGTCAACACTTCATGATCGCACAGGCTGGTGTACTTTTCCCATGTGGACTTGTTTCTTCCCTGCTAGATGGCCGCTTGTTTAACTGCAAGCCTTTAAGACCCAGATGCTACATGGTCCCAAATTCTAAGGCCGTTCTTTTTCTCTACTTTCTTCTCTCTAATCTTACTGCATCCACCTGAGAGAAGGCAGCATCTAGCTGTTCTCTTTCTCGGTCTTTCTCACACACTGCAGCAATGCCGATGGCAGTGGGGGTGGGGGTTGTTAGGTGCCCTCAACTTGGTTTGCTTCAAAGCAACTACAGATACAACAGAATGGCACCCTGCCCAGTCCTGTGCTGTCCTCACAATGGTCATGTTTGAACCTATTGTTGTTTTAATCATTTTATTGGGGGCTCGTACAACTCTTATCACAATCCATACATCCATCCATTGTGTCAAGCACATTTGTACATTTGTTGCCTTCATCATTCTCAAAACATTTGCTTTCTGCTTGAGTCCTTGGTGCTGTTCCGAACAGGCACATTGTCCCCAGGGCTCAGCGAGCCAGGATGCGCTCCATTCTTTCCTTTTCTTCTCCTTTCCCCCTCATTGGCTCACATGCGCTGACCAGACCAGTCCCCCTTTATAATAAGGTATCTTGGTAAATGAGTTCACAAACCAGCAAACCAACCAACAAATGAAGGCACCTTGATTTCCACAGGTAAGGCAAACCATTCATATGCTTGGTTGCTAACAGAATGATTGGTGGTTCAAGCTTTCCCAGAGGCCCCTTTGAAGAAATGCCTTACAATCTAGAGCATCCGTTGAAAACTCTACTGAACACTCCTGGTGTTGCAGAGAATTAGAGTTGTCTCATTGGCAAATATTTCTACTGCTTACATGTCAGTCCGTCACACTATGGTGGCTTGTGGGTTACTGTGCAGCAGGAAGCTATGCACCAGTAGTTCACAGACCACAAAGGGTCACTTACACTGGACAGGCTTTAGTGGTGTGCTTCCAGACAAAGACAGCCTAAGAAAAATGGCCTGGAAATTTACTTCTGAGAATTAGCCACTGAAACCTTCTGAATCTCAACAGACTGTTGTTTGTCTTGCTCGCTTTGGGCATGCCACCAGAAGGAGCCAATTGCTGAAGCAGGCCAGCAGTTGTGGTGGAGTAGAGGGCCAGTACGGGTGAGAGAGACCCTTAGTGAGATAGATGACAAACCAACTACAACCACACAACCATGGACTTGCACAGGCTAGAGATCACAAAATGACCAGGTAATTTTCCACTCTTCTGTACATAAGTTGCCATTGGAGTTTTGACAATATGACAGCTATGTATCCATCCACCCATCCACCCATCCACCCATCCA
>NW_022111373.1:80952112-80953747 GCF_000313985.2 Echinops telfairi | reverse complement strand
TCCCAACAGAAACTGGCAAAGGGATTTGGGAAGCAGGGTGAGCAAGGGGAAGCACAGGATTTCAGGTGGAGTCTCAGGGGCAGGAGCTATAACTTGCTCTTCCTCAGAGTTTGTCCAAACTCAGGCCACGGAGCTGGATTTTATTGCCCTATACCAGTGGTTCTCCACCTTCTTAAGGCTGCGACCCTTTCACACAGTTCCTCATGTCGTGGTGACCTCCAACCATAACATAATTTTCGTTGATAATATACTTATGTTATGAATTATAATGTAAATATCATATGCAAGATGTATTTTCATTGTTACAAACTGAACATCATTAAAGCATAGTGATTCATTACAAAATAATATGTGATTATATATTGTGAAATATTTATTTCTAATGACAAATAAATGAACTTTTGTCTTGAAGCATGGTGTTGCATGGGTAACAGTCATCACGCTGGGTACTCGTATGTGGGTGTATCTGTACGTGGGCAGACCGCCTGGAGACGGATAGAGGAACGGTGTCTCAGTTCCTCAGACCATCAGAAATATGTGTTTTCTGATGGTCTTAGGCCACCCCTGTGAAAAGGTCGTTTCACCCCCAAAGGGGTCGCGGCCCCCAGGTTGAGAACCGCTGCCCTATAGTTAGGTCAGTTCCTGGGGTGGTGCAAATAGTTTGTCCTCAATTAAGTAACCCTGAAGTTTGTGGGTTTGAACCTACTCAGCCACACTGTGGGACAAATGCCTGGACATCTTGTTTTCATTACGACGTCAGCACACAGAGCATATCTGCTTTAACATGTGGGGTCCCCGGGGGTCAGGACGGACTTAATGGCAAAGTTTATTTTTTCCACAGTTGGCTTGGAATTCCTCGATGATGCAAATTTCCAACATCCTACTGCTAACCAAGAGGTTGGAGGTTTGAGTTCGTCCAGAGGTGCAGGGGAGAGTGCTCAGTGATGTGTTTCCAAGATGTCCATCAGCAAACACCCTACAGGGCCCAGTGCTACTCCAACGTGCCGAGGGTCACCAAGAATTGGAATCAACTTAACAGCAACTGATTCACAGTTGGGTCATGGGCTAAGGGCCAGTTGTGATGCATGCAAATTCTCATGTATTTCCAGTTCTTTATTGAAGCAAAGTGTCTTCTCCGGATGGATGGTAGACCTTTAAATGGAGTCACAGGTACAGATGGCTAGAAGTGAGACCACACAGAAGCTACAAAAGGCGTGCGCAGAAACGGTAGAAGACATCGGGGAGTCCTGGGGGAGCTCTGGAGGGTATACATCATGTTGTTGCTAGGTGCTGTCCAATCTGTTCCTCCTCAGCAAGCCAGCTTGTCATCTGCAAATCAAAAGTTCTTAACGAGCCTCCCACCAATCATGTTGCCACGTTCTTCTTCATAGTCCTTGTTTAGTCTATGGATTGCATATGTACGGCAAAAGCACACAAACCTATGCACACCTTTTTTGATTTAAACCATACATCATTCCCTTGATGTTCCAAGACTTCCTCTTGGGCTATGCCCAGATTCTGCACGAGCACAATGAAGTGTTCTGGAATTTCAATTCTTTGCAATGTTAGTCATAGTTTGTTATGATCCAAACAGTCAAATGCCTTGTATAGCCAATAAGCCACAGGTAAATATCT
>NW_022111373.1:80948888-80951161 GCF_000313985.2 Echinops telfairi | reverse complement strand
GGTACTAATTTTTTAAAGCCCTGTTGAGAGAGGGATATTGGGCTCAAGTAGGTTAACTCCATATTGTAGTACCTGAATTATTCACTTGTACAGAATCAATCCTTTTTTGGCTGGATACTATTTGCACAAACAATGGGAGTTAATTGTCAGGAACATTCACAATAATAATCACTGAGAATGTCAGTCACAGGTTTGCTAGAATAAGGCATATCTTAAGACAGCATTTAGGGCACTGATGTACTAAGACCATATTTGTCTGCCTACCAGCAATTCAACAACCATAGGACAACTGTCTTCTAGCTTCCTCAGACACCAGATATTTTCTGACTTAATTCCTCAAGTTACAAGTGTGTCTGAGGTAGAGTCTAGTTTCCCCAGCGTGGTTTCCCCATGGGATCTCACTGACCCAGCCTCTGGAGCATGCCACGTGCCTTGAGATCCAGGATTCAGTGTTCCAGTATTCCACGGCGCCTGACCTATGTCCCCAGGATGCATTCAGAAACCCAGGTCAATATGGCCCATTTGGTGCATACCACCACCGACATTCTCCCCCACCCCCGCCTAGGGTCCCCCAAAGCATGTTCAGTCATTCTTCCCCGAAACTGGAGGTCAGTCCTCCCTCTCTTCCTGCCAACAGACATGCGTCTGTGCTCCCCCAGACACGTTTGTTCCCTCTCCCCTCTCCTGACTTGTTTTTCCCCTCAGTGTCCCTCATCCCTCGGATAGGGCTGTCTGCCCATCCGGGGGTGGGATGGGGTGGGAAACCTCATCATAGAGTTCCATGACAGCCACTCAGTAGACAACATCCCCTTCCCCTCCCTCGACCATTGGATCCTAGCCGACATGAGGCACCCTCCGGCCAAGGGGCCACCTTTCTTTGGAAATGGGTTCCCTTCCAGTCACTTGCCTAGGCTTCCCAATTTTTTTGGGCAGTTTTTTGAACATTTCAGTTGGTATTCCATCAATTCCTAGAGCCTTGGTTTTTGATAATGCCGTCAGTGGAGCTTGGATGTCTTCCTTCAATGCCATCAGCTTCTGATCATATGCTGCCTCTTGAAATGGTTGAATGTCTTGACTCTGTGCATTCTTTCCCTCTCCTTTTGATACTTCCTGCATCATTCAGTATTTTGCCCTTAGAATCCTTCAATACTGCAAGGCCAGTCTCCCATTTTTCTCCAGTCTTTCAACTTGAGGTACGCTGAGCATGCTCTTCCCTTTTGGTTTTCTAACCCTGTTTTTGAACATTGTATTGTAATGTTTTACTTTGTCTTCTTGATCTGCCTTTAAAATTTTTCTTTTCCGTTCTTTTACTTCATCATCTCTTCCATTTATCGTTAGCTGATCTAAGTTCAACAGTAAGCTACAGACTGGTATATACTTTGATTTTTTTCTTTCTTTTCTGTATTTTTAATGACATTTTTCTTTTTTCATGATTGATGATGATCTTGATGCCATCCCACAAAAACTCATTGGTCTTTGGACATTATGTCAAGTCTGCTCTTGAGGAATTCTCTAAATTCTGGTGTGATAGACTCATGTCGTATCTGGCTCTTACGTACTTGATTTAATTGTCTCCAGCTTTAATTTGAACAGACATATGAAAACTTTGCACACGCTGTGCACACACACACAGGGACACATTTTTGCATACATTCCAGGGAGAAATTGGGGGTTTCTCATAGCCTTATAGGACACAAGAAAATACCCAAAAATCTTATTTTCAGAATCAAATGAACATGGAAGGCTTTTAAATTTCATTGTCTGCAGAAACGTAGGGAGAAAGGTCTGAGATGTAAGCATTTAAAACACAGCTACGTTGTCGTTTGTGGCTGACAGCAACAGAAAGTGATTTTTAGATCTGTATGGCCACAGGCACCACACTGTCTACACTTCTTTTAAAAACTGCTCCTGCTGACCCAGAAGAAGCAAAGTGGAGAGCTAAGTAGAGGAATTCAGGGTCCAAAATGACCTGTGATTCTAGTGAAAACTGAATTCCAATTTTAATCCGAACCTTGACCCCCGGGCCCTATTGGAGTCTCTGTTGTTGGGGAATTTTAGTCAAAGGGTGGAGCTTGCTCTAGCAGAGTTTTTTCCTTAACATACTTCCTTCCTCTTCTGTTCCTTTCCCTGTACCAGGAAATGTGTCTCTCAGAATACATCCTTTGCCCCCTAGTATTGATAGAATCTAAGCTACCTTTAGATTTTATGGTGAACAATTAAATTGTATACTTCGTTTATGTAATTGCAAACAGTGCTGAGAAAAATAATATTTT
>NW_022111373.1:80946436-80948567 GCF_000313985.2 Echinops telfairi | reverse complement strand
TTGTTCAATATTTTGTCTACTAGCCAACAAAACTACCACTGCTAAGTGGATTCCAACTCATAGCACCCTTATAAGACACAGCAAACTTGAGGCTGTCGATCTTTACGAAAGCAGACTACCTCACCGGTCACCATGGGACAGCTGGCGGATTCAAACCACAGAACTTTTAGGTTAGCAGCCCAACACTAAACCCACTGTGCCACTAGGCTCTTATTGTACACACTGCATTCTTTTAAGGAACATTCTCTACTTTACATCTCTAGGTTCTAATATCCATTGCAATGGCTCCACAGAACTCACGGACAAAGTTCATGATTAAAAGGTTTATTAAAGAAGTTAACAGTTAAAAATAATCTATAACTTATTAAGTGTTTGTGAGGGAGGATGGGGAAAGAAATGGGGAGCTGATATCGGGCCTCAAGTGGGAATAGAATGCTTTGAAAATGATGATGGTGGCTTATGTGCAAATGTGCTTGACACACTGGAGGAATGTATGGATTGTGATGAGTTGTTAGCGTCACCAATAAAAGTATTAAAAAAAGAAGTTAACAGGTTGTAATGCCAGTGAGAAATGCTGGGGGTTGAGTTGTTTATCAGGACATGTCACAAAGTTCTGTCACATCTGCTAATAAATGCCCAAAGCGGCATACCCCTCCACAGGAAGCCTCAATTTTAAGGCAATCAGTTCAAGCTCATGACTCAGCAAACCCAGCTCCCTGAATTAAGTGCCCAGAGGGACCCCACTCTGCAAGCCAGCCCACTGCACAGACTCAGTTTTGCTTGCTCTGTGAATCGGGAAGTCCACCACTCTGTTCCCTGCTCTGGCTCCTGGTTCTGCTGTTCCTCCTCTGATGGTATCTGTCTTCTGGATCCAGGAGAGGTTCATTGCCCAGGGATCTTGAGTCCAGAGACCCACTCCTGGTTCTTTCTGGCAATGAGATCCCTCCTGTTTCTCAGAGCACTCATTTTATACACAGGAGGATGGTATTCCAGGAAATCCTGTTCACAATTACTCACAGGTGAATTCTACCAGTATCTTCCCCATCTTCTTACTATTTGGTGGGAGTTTAGAGGCTGGCTAGAAGAGCCATGTTCAATAATTAACTACTCACAGAATTCTTCAATATTGCAACTCAAGACTTGAACTTTTCATTTCTTTCATTTACTCTGCTTTCTCAAGCTTTGTTTTGAAATTTTCTGTCCAGCATTTTTGTTTCATTATTCCTTCCTTTTGCTTTAGATAATCCATTTAAGAGCACATTTCCAAGTCTATTCTGACATCCACTTTGGTCTTTCTAATGACTCTTTGCGGTTTTGATGTTATTGCATAGCTCATCTGGTCTTAATGTCATCAGTGTTGCATGTATCAAATATATTCATGAGGCAGTCTTTAAATTCAGGTGAGATATACTTTGGCTTAACCTTTGTCTCTTGTGAGCTTGTTTTAATTATCTTCAGCTTCAACCTGAGCTTTCGTATAAGTAATTAATGATCTGTTCCTCAGTTGGCCCCTGGCCTTGATGATATTGAGGGTCTTCATTGTCACTTTCTATAGATATAGTCAACTTGATTCCTGTGTATTCCATCTGATGTGGTTCATCTATATATAATCACTGTTTATCTTGTTGAAAAATGGTACTTGCAGTGAATAAGCCCTTGGTCTTCCAAAATTCTACCATATGATCTTTGGTGTAATTTCGATTACTAAGGTCATATTTTCTTTCTTTTAACTTTAAAAATGTGATTGGGGTGAAAAGTTATATAGCGATATTTTTTCCACTCAACAATTCATACACATTTTGTTTTGTGACATTGATTGCAGTCTCCACACCAATCTCTTTCTGCTTCCTCCCTATGTTTACTATTTCCATTTGTCTTTTCTTCCTACCCCCCTTTACCCTTTTGATCTCATATGGTTGATTGTTCTAAAGAGTATGTATCTTTCTGGGATTATTGTTCACTTTTGGCTGAAAGTTGAGCCACAGGATTGAGTTCAATTCCATGCATAAAGAGTATCTAACATAGTCTCTGGGATTCCACTGATCTATAAGACTAGGAAGTCAGGCCTTAAAATTTTTTTAAAAAATGATTCTGAGTTTTGTCCCACAATTTTCTTCCACTCCATCCAGGA
>NW_022111373.1:80944582-80946214 GCF_000313985.2 Echinops telfairi | reverse complement strand
TAAACTCATGCAATACACAATGATGCTGAATACAGGAAGATCATACACCAGTGGGTGGAAAGTCTTGTGGATCCAGTGGTGGTAGAAGCATCTCAGTGCTGGTGTGAGTCTCCATGTGGCTCCTCCAGCTCCAGGGTTCTGGCTCTATCAGCTTAGCTCCATGTGTCTTGTCAACAGGAATGTCTCACAGGGAGAGTGTGTATCCTGCCTCCAGTGAGCTATTTATCTCCTTAGCATCTCCAAATGAGGTCACCAAGCTGCAACCTGATTGAGAGGCTCCATCCCTTCACTATTACTAGTCTCAAGTTGACAACAGATTATGTAACTACCATATGGACTATGTTATGCCAGTTGACCTCGGTGTCCCTAAGACTGGTTCTGAGCCTCTACTTCCAGTGACTAATTCCTTCAAGGTGCTTGCTTATGGCTAAGAAGTTTTCCTAACTTTGTTCCCAATATACTCTATCATATTCATGTATAATACTGCATCTATAAATACATATGTAGACGTGTCCCCTGTCAACCCTATTATATGTGTGGGTCCCATTGGACCAGGACCTTATTTTTCAGCCTCCTACCATTCTTTTTTGTTTCCTATAACTTTTGAATTCCTATAATCAGTAATGATCAATGACTCTCGATGGTATGTTTGATCAATTTCAGACAGCAGAATTTGGTAACAATCTTTAATTTCTTCATGCTTGGCATTAGTGTGTGACACATAAATTAGAATAATAGTACGCTTACTGGCCTTCCTTGTAGGCTCACGGATATTATCACTGACAGCAGCTTACTTCAGGATGGATCTTAGAGTACTCTTTGTGACGATGGGTGTGATTCCTTTTCTCTTCATGTAGTTACTTCTGGCCTGATAGGCCCCATGACTGTCAGATTCAACACGGCTAATCCTAGTCCATCTCAGCTCACTAATGCCTTGAATATGGATCTTTATACATTCTACCTCACTTTTGACAACTTCCAATTTTCCTAGATTCATACTTTGTACCTTCCACATTCTAGTGATTAATTAGTGTGTGCAGCCATTCCTTTTCATTTTGATTAATGCCACATGAGAAAACGGAGGGTCTGAATGTTTGACTCCATCGGTGTTATTAAGGTCCAGTCAACGCGGAGATGGTAGTTCTTCCCCAGATGTATTTTGACAGTCTATCAACTTGTGCTCATCTCCCAGCATTTTACGCGAGGCTGCTTGCTTCTCCAGAAGTGGACTGCCATGTTCTTCTTAGTTTGGAAGCTCTGCTAAAACCGGCCCACTATGGATGGACCTGCTGATATTTGAAATACTAATGGCATAATGTCCAGCAACACAACATGAAAGCCATAAAAGTGCAACTAAGGGACAGATGAATGATTTTTCTTACAAGAGGTACAAGGAGAATAAGTAGCCCGATATGGAGCTGTCTCACGGATAAAGAAGAGCTGGATGAGGAGGGCATCCGCGTGCATCCTTGAAGTGAGAATCACCTAGGCACTGGGAGAGTGTTGCTAAGATTCATGGAGATCTCTAAGGGACCCTGAGTCCACCGTTGCTGAAGGGGACAAGAACGTTTCCCAAGAGCTGACAGAGAAAAGAAAGCCTTCTCTCTCCTAGAGCGTTTAGCCTCCCAACCT
>NW_022111373.1:80942922-80944482 GCF_000313985.2 Echinops telfairi | reverse complement strand
TGATTAATGCCACATGAGAAAACGGAGGGTCTGAATGTTTGACTCCATCGATGTTATTAAGGTCCAGTCAACACGGAGATGGTAGTTCTTCCCCAGATGTATTTTGACAGTCTATCAACTTGTGCTCATCTCCCAGCATTTTACGCGAGGCTGCTTGCTTCTCCAGAAGTGGACTGCCATGTTCTTCTTAGTTTGGAAGCTCTGCTAAAACCGGCCCACTATGGATGGACCTGCTGATATTTGAAATACTAATGGCATAATGTCCAGCAACACAACATGAAAGCCATAAAAGTGCAACTAAGGGACAGATGAATGATTTTTCTTACAAGAGGTACAAGGAGAATAAGTAGCCCGATATGGAGCTGTCTCACGGATAAAGAAGAGCTGGATGAGGAGGGCATCCGCGTGCATCCTTGAAGTGAGAATCACCTAGGCACTGGGAGAGTGTTGCTAAGATTCATGGAGATCTCTAAGGGACCCTGAGTCCACCGTTGCTGAAGGGGACAAGAACGTTTCCCAAGAGCTGACAGAGAAAAGAAAGCCTTCTCTCTCCTAGAGCGTTTAGCCTCCCAACCTGCGAGATTATAAATTTTAGGCTGTTAAGCCATCGACTTGTGGCATTTCTGTCCCAGCAACCCTGGATAACTGAGACAACAATGCAGTAATCTCCTCTTGGACCACCTCTGCGGGTAATCTTTTGGTGAATAATTCAATTCCTTTACTTGCTCCTGGTCCTCTCAGGCTTTCTTCCTGAGTCCATGCTGTGTCTTTCTTTCTTTCTTTTTTTTCTCTCCATTTCCTTCTTTCTAGGAATTTGTACATTTCATCTAAGTTGTCTAATTATTTGCATACAATCTTATATAGTATTCCTTTTTAATACTCTTCATTTCTGCAAGGTCATTGTTAATGTTCCTGCTCTCATTTTAAAAATGAAATGGATAAAATGAATGAGTGAATTTAAATAAAGAAATAAAGTGAATAATTTGAGTGTTCGCTCTCTTTATATTTCTTCATCAATCTAGATGAAAGAGTGTTGATTTTTTTAAAATTTAAAATTTGGTTTCTTTTATTTTCTCTGGTTTTTTTTGTTTTGTTATCTCAGTACCCGCTCTAATCTCTTTCATTCCTTTCTTTCTTCTTGTCCTTCCATCCCCTACTAGAGTCTTATGATGGAAAGTTTTATTGACTTGCATTCTTTTTACATTTCCTATATAGGCATTTGCTGTTATAAATTTCCTTTCTAAGCACTGCTGATCTGCACCTTCTAAGCTATGCTACATCGTATCCTCATTTTTATTCATCTTAAAGTATTTTATAATTTCCCTTCTGATTTATTTGATCTATTTGTCATTTAAGATTATGTTCTTTGCTCGTAACACAGTGAATCCAGGACAGATAAACCCCTCAGGACCAAGAAGGGGAGTAGCGATACTAGGAGGGTAAGGGAAGAGGAGAGTAAGGGGGAACTGATCACAATGATTGACATATAACCCCCTCCCAGGGGTACAGATAGCAGAAAAGTGGGTGAAGAGAGATAGCGGTCAGTGCAAGACAGGAGGG
>NW_022111373.1:80940893-80942048 GCF_000313985.2 Echinops telfairi | reverse complement strand
ATAATAATTTATAAATTATCAAGGGTTCATGAGGGAGAGGGGAGCAGAAAAAAATGAGGAGCTGATGCCAGGGGCTTAGGTGGACAGCAAATGTTTTGAGGATGAGGGCAATGAATGTACAAATGCACTTTACACAATTGATGTATGTATGGTTTGTGATAAGAGTTGTATGAATCCCTAATAAAACGATTTTAAAAAAAGAAGAAATATGTCTGGACAAATCTTAGCATGATTTCATCACCTGCTCCAGGAAGCTTGCCCAGCTCTACTCTTCCATTCTGATTTCATTTCTACTTATGATTGTTTTATTGCTACTGAATGGTACATGCTCCTCACAAGAAACTTAAGAAATAGAATGAACGGTAGCTCTGCTCTGTCCATTGGGTCTAGCTATGAGTCAGAATTCACTTGATGGCAGTGAATTTGGTTTTGAGTAAAACATGTCATGCTAACAAAGCAGAATTTAAAATATTCTCAAGTGAACATGGAACATTTTCCAAGAAAGCCCATATGTTAGCTCATAAAATTAGCCTCAAAAACTTTAAAAGATAGAAATCTTCTAACAGTGTGTTCTCCAACCACAATGGAATAAAATTGTAAACCAATGGCAAAGAAATATGGGGAATTTGCAAATGTGTGTAATCAAAGAACATAATCTTTAAAATTTTATTTTATTGGGAGCTCCTACAGCTCTCATCACAATCCATACATATATCCATTGTGCCAAGCATATCTGTACATATCTTGCCACCATCTTTTCCCTTGTGGGTATAGTTTGCTGAAAGGCAACCATATCTTCATTAAAGCCATTCTTGGGTGTATAGATTTATCTCCGGCACAAAGAGGAACCATAGGAGAGAATGTCCAAGATCTCTGTCTGAAGTGGCGGGGGCTGCCTCAACCAGATGCACCATAGACTGTGCCCCAGACTCAGAGGAGCAGCACCGAGACTATGGGGCACCTTCCCTCATCTGGTCCGAGACTATGGAACTCTGAGAGTGACAGGTAGGCTAGCTTCCTATCCAATGGAGGCAAAAGACAAGGGACTATGTGGCTGAACACTGAGGACTGTAGAGAGATTTGGCTGCTGTCTGAGGAGACTGCTGGCTGTATCTTTACTGTTCATCAATCCTGACTTGTGTTAACCTAAAAAAA
>NW_022111373.1:80938027-80939350 GCF_000313985.2 Echinops telfairi | reverse complement strand
TTCTAGGAATGGATGGATACTAATTGAAATGTTTGAACAAACTGATGAGCCACTGGAAGAATTCACTTGGCCAGCTGACTGGAAGAGATCCATATTTGTACCCATTACAAAAAAGGTGCCCTATCAGAAGGCTAAAATTATAGAACAATAACATTGATATAACTTGTAAGTCGAATTTTGCTGAAGATCATCCAACAATGGGTGCAATAGTACATTGACAGGGAGCTACCAGAGGTCCAGGTCAGAGTCACAAGAGAACATGGAACAAAGGTTAACGTCGCAGATGTCAGATGGATCTTACAGATCCAGCAGAGACTACTAGACAGATGTTTACTTGGGTTTCGTTGACTGTGCAAAAGTATTCCACTGTGTGGAGCACACCAAACTATGGGCTCTCTTGAGAAGAGTGGTACTTCTAAAGCACGTCATTGTGCTTACGTGGAACAAGAGGCGGTTGTGCAAACAGAACAAGGGAATACCGCCTGGTTTAAAGTCAGGAAAGGGGTGCATTAAGGTTGAATCCTCTCACTATACTTATTCAGCCTGTATGCTGAGCAAATCATCAGAAAAGCTGGATTATATGAAGAAGAATGCAGCATTAGGATGGGAAGAAGACTCGTTAATAACCTTCATGCTTGACACATGGATGTATGTATGGCCTGTGATGAGTTGTACGAGCCCCCAATAAAATGATTAAAAAAAAAAACCCCAAACCTTCGGTATGCGGATGACTCAACGTTGCCTGCTGAAAGTGAGGAGGCCTTGAAGCACTTGCTGCTGAAGATCAAGGATTTTAGCCTTCAGTTTGGGTTTCGACTTAATGTAAAGAGAAACAAAATCTTCCCAATTGGACTAATAGGTAACATCATGATAAATGGAGAAAGATTGAAGTTGTCAAGGATTCATGGAAGCAGCAGTCAAGAGATCAAATGACATGCTGCTTTATGTAAATCTGCATAAGATCTCTTTATTGGTTATTTGTTTCAAATCAATCATTTTATTGGGGGGATGTCTTACAAATCTTATAACAATCCAACATTCGATAGTATTAAGCATACTGGTACATATGTTGCCATTAACATTTCCAAAATAATTTCTTTCTACTTGAGCCCTTGGTATCGGCTTCTCTTTTTTCCCCTCCCTCCCCCAAATTCCACCCTCATGAATCCTTGATCCATTTATATATTATTATTGTTATTTTGTGTCTTACATTGTCCATTGTCTCCCTTCACCCACTTTTCTGCTATTTGTCCTCTTAGGGGTGGAGCTATATATATATATCCAGCCTTGTGATGGGTTCCCTCTTTCTCTCCACACCACCCC
>NW_022111373.1:80916854-80937600 GCF_000313985.2 Echinops telfairi | reverse complement strand
TCAACACCTCATGATCACACAGGCTGGTGTGCTTCTTCCATGTAGGTTTAGTTGTTTCTCTGCTGGATGGCTGCTTGTTTAACTTCAAGCCTTTAAGACCCCAGATGCTACATCTTTTTATAGCCAGGAACCATCCACTTTCTTCACCACATTTGCTTATCCACCCATTTTTGTCTTCAGCGAACTTGTCGGGAAGGTGAGTATCAAATTGTGCCAGGTTATTAGAACAAAATGTTCTGGTGTTGAGGGAGGCCTTGAGTAGAGGCCCAAAGTCTGCCTGCTATCTTAATACTTAACATATACATATATGAACATTGGCTTCTATCCCTTTCATTATAAATTAATATATTTACAAAAATAGCGATACCTCATAAATAACTTTTGCCTCCTACTTCTTTCATCTATTTCCTTTCACCTTTCTCCTGTCCCACTAGCATGCTTACCCTGCATTGGACTCTCAGTAATTCCTCTCAGATACATTGCACTTGATCAAACCCCACCAGGAATTATATACCCTCCTTGGCATCAATTTTTAGATCTCTTGTTGTTTCCTTATCTCTGCGTTTGTTGGCTCCCCACTTCCCATCCCTACCCCCACTTCTCCCATGTCCCCCCGGAACCACCAGTCCTGTTGTTTTCTCCTTGGGATTGTTTGTCCTGGCTATCTTATATAGCTAGACATAGGGTGAAACAAAAATAAAACAAAACATAACACAACATAAACACAACCCAATAGATCGTTCCAGGTCTGTCTACCAACCCTTATGTATGTTTTTCCATCAAGTCTGGTGAGGTGCCAAGCCCTGCCCCCTGTGTCAGAAATCTATTTTTGGGATTCCTCGGGGACTTGGTTTCTTTGCTCCCCTTACTGCCCTGTTGCAGTCCCTACGTGTTTCACCCTGCTGTGCATGGGGCAGACCAGGCACACTTTCCTCACAGTGTCTTCAGTGCTGTCTCCTGTAGCGCTGTGGGTCAGTGAGGGAACAATTTATCTCTTGGTGGGGCTGGCCCTGCAGTCTTCTCTGTGCATTAGCTACTCTGAGCAGGGGTATCATCCCTGGGGCTTGGTGGGCCATGATGAGGTTCTCTTTCTCTCCCCCTCCCTCTTAGTTCACTCTTGTGTGGTCTGGACAGACACTCCTCTCTCCCTGGGCTATATCTTCAGTGCTGTCCTCTGTATTGCCTTCTTCTGGGGAGGGGGTCAACATAGCTTGGCTTGGGCCTGGCACCGTTGTCTTCTTTGTTAGTTTGCTGCTTCATGCCAGTGTATTGCCCTTAAGGCTTGGCACTCTGGGATGGTGTCTGGTTCCTCTCTCCCATTCCTGTGGAGACATAAACAATATCTTCCCATGGGCGTATAAGTGCCCTGTTCACTGTTGCCCCCCACCCCCTTTCCCCTTCTTTTTAGTTGGTTGCTATATGCATCCCTGAGTTGGGTCAGACTCCTGTCAAGGTGCCTGTACCTCGACCCGGGATTTATGCATTAAGCAGGCCATCCTCTATGCCCATTTTACTTTTTGAGTTTACCTCAGTGGGCTCATGTTGTACTTGTCCTTTTGTGCTTGGCTAACTTTGCTCATCCTAATTTCCCCCAACTCTTCCCATGAGACAATGTGCTTCATGCGGTCATCGCTACTTTTTAGGGCTGCATAGTACTCGATTGTTTTTTAATCCATTCACCTGTTGATGGAAACTTAGATTGTTTCGAGGTCTTCAGGATTGTGAACTGTACCACGATGAACATCAGACCTCTTTAGTATATTGAAAAGCAAGGATGTTCTACTGAGGACTAAGGTGTATCTAACCCAAACCATGATATTTCCAATGGCCTCATATGTATGTGAAATTTGGGATTGAATAAGGAAAATCGATGCATTTGAACTGTGATGTTGGAGAAGAATATGGAATGTAGCATGGACCGCTATAAGGACCAACCGATTTGTCTTGCAAGAAGTACAAGCAGAGTGCTCCTTAGAGGCAAGGATGGTGAGACTCTTCATCGCATATCCTTTAGACGTGTTGCCAGGAGAGATCAGTTCCTGGAGAAGGAGGACATCATGCTTGGTACAGTAGAGAGGCAGGAAAGAAGTGAATGGACCTCAACAAGGTGGATTGACACAGTGGCTGCAACAATGGGCTCAGTCATAGAACTAGTTGTGAAGATTGTGCGGGATCGGACAGTGCTTTGTTCTGTTGTGAATAGGGTTCCATGAGTAGGAACTAACTCGATGGCACCTAACAACCATAGCAACAACAACAGCAACAACAACATCTGCCATAAATGACTTGACAATGCTCTCTGATAGCAAGGCTATTCACATCCCTGGACTATGTTTGGTTTTTTAAAAATCATTTTATTAGGGGCTCATACAACTCTTATCACAATCCATGTATACCTAAATTGTGTAAAGCATATTTGTACATTCATTGCCCTCATCATTCTCAAAACATTTGCTTATCGCTTAAGCCCTTGGCATCAGCTCCTTATTTTTTCCCCTCCCTCAAGAACCCTTGATAATTTATAAATTATTTATTTTGTCATATCTCCCTTCACCCACTTCTCTGTTGTCCATCCCCCAGGGAGGAGGTTATATGTAGATCCTTGAAATCGGTTCCCCCTTTCCACCCCACCCTCCCTTCACACTCCTGGTATTGCCACTCTCAGCACTGATCCTGAATGGATCATATGTCCTGGATTACCTGTGTTTCCAGTTCCTATCTGTACCAGTGCACATCCTCTGGTCTAGCTGGATTTGTGAGGTAGAATTGGGATCATGATATTTGGGCGGGGGGGGGGGGGGGGGGAGCGGAAGCATTTAAGAACTAGAAGAAAGTTGTATGTTTCATTGTTGCTACACTGCACCCTGACTGGCTGGTCTCCTCCCCACAGCCCTTCCATAAGGGGATGCCCTGGGCTATGTTTAGAGAGGTTTTACCAGATGATTAAACCATGTGTGTACCCTGAAAATGGATTTTGGGCTTCCACTGCCATCCATATCTTTCTATAAACCAGGTGTTCGCAATTTAAGCTCCATTCCCTCCTTTGGATTTGGGTTTATTATCTGCAATCCTTGGATCACACAGGTTGGTACGCTTCTTCTATGTGGAGTTAGTTGACATCTCTCTTAACTGGCTGCTTGTTTGAAGACAAACATTTAAGACTCCAGATACTATTCTTTCTGATAGCTGGCCCCCATCTAGTCCCTTCACCACATTTTGCTATAGCCCTCATATATTCAGTGATCTCTTCACGAGGGTGAGCAACAAGCAGGACCAGACCATATGAAAAAATTGTTCTTATTTTGGAATTAGGAATTGGAATTGGAATTAAGTGCAAATCCCAATTCATAAAACAGAAGATTTAAAAGAACACAACTTGTCATGACAGATTGAGATATTTTTTACACTCAAAAGTGTAACGGTAATTTCTTAGGATGTTACCTGCTGTCATGTAACCGACTCTGGCTCACGGTGACTCCTAGTGTTACAGAGCAGAATGGCTTCATGGGGTTTTCTTTTCTTTTCATGGGATCTTTATGGAAGCAGAGTGCCTTGCCTTTCTCCTGTAGTCCCTTTGGGTGGGCTTCAATGAACAACCTCTGGATTAACAGACAAGGGTTTGCACTACCTAGGACCTCTTAGTAGCAGTATTATTATCTATTTTATATAATATTATGCATAGTATTCATTTTTTATTAACGGAAAAATTATACACCACACTTAAAATTTAAAAAGGATAATGTATAACTGTAAATAAAACAAGTGCTAGATGCTTAGGAAATAAGGTAAAAAGACACAATACAATTTTTATGCATTTTATCTTTAGTAGGTTTTATGTTGCACAATGCAGCTGGAATTATAGAAGATATCCTATTGTAGACGTTGATTGCAATTTTTGGTAGCATGAATGAATTGAAAGTAGGGGTTGCATAGAAATAAAATATTTTCTGTTTTCTTTGTTTGGATGGAAGCTTCATGTGGCTGTTGTTTACATTGTCCCCACTGAGCGGCAGCACCGGCCCGCTCTATCCCTGGTATTGGCAGCATCAGTGTGGCATCCCTCCTGACTGCCCAAGCCAGAAAGCCTCTGATTGTGCACAGAGCGTGCTGGAAGGAAGGATAGTTATTTAGAGTAAGTCCCTCAAAATACTGTTAATAGAGCATCGTGTAGTCACAGTGATAGTAATGCATGCATTGTGGAAAGTTTCTTTGTTTTCCTCTTTCTTCTAATTTATGTTTCTTTTCCAAATAAACACACTCTCCCATCTGTGTAGGCAACAGTGTCTGCACAAGCAATCGTTTTATCCCTAATCCACTACAGTATGAGCCAAGATATTGTCAAATAAGAAACAAACTCAATATGAGACATGTAGCCACTCAGAGATGCTGTAAACTACCGTGCAGGCCAGCAAGGAGTGCCAGTTTCCTTCTGAAGGCTTGCCATTTGTTGCAACAGAATCACTGCCTGGAGGCATGTGGCATTGAGGGAATTTATTCATTTATATCATGGCTACTGAGCTGCCAGGTGGCATAATTTAATCACATGGTTGTCTGTTGATGTTCAGAGATGCCTACGATGCAGACTACTTCCAACTCTTATGTATACTATGATTGAGTGTACTTAAATACAGTGAAACCTGTGAAAGCTAAAACCTATGTAAGGTGGACAGGTGTCAGAGAAGGAACCCTCACTGGGTGTTTATGAGGCAGGATTTCTAATAGAGAGTGTCAGAGTAGAGGTAAGTGCCCAGTCAAAGGCTAAAACGTGCCAGTTCTGAAAAGACAGGGCGGCAGTCCTGTTGAGCTCTGGCCCTGGCAGGCTTCATGAAACTGTGAAAATGGGCCGAGCAGGAGACTCTTTACTTAGAGATCGGTTTGAGACCTGTTTAGAAGCCCTCTGCCTCAAATATTTCTTAGGATACTTAGCCACGACACTTGAAATCCAAACATTAGCAGCTCTATGGCTCTTTATGGAGAGAAGAGTGCTATGACTGGGCCAAGTTTAGCCACTTCCTGTGTCTCAAATTGAGTTTGTACAGGCCTAAGGCTGTGGCACTGGGCCAGGTGAGTGACAAGGCCCAGGATATATGTGGCCTATCACGGTGGAGGGTCACATTGCTCATTGAGTAGTAGAAAACATGGATGGTGGCCTCTTCAAAAAAGATTTGGACTAGAAGGTAACGTGACATGAATTTTAGGGACAATCAGGAGACTTTATATAAGTTTCCTGCTTGTCATGGATCATAACTTTTTGCACTTTCCAGATGTCCTGGTGTGTGTGTTTTCTCTCTCCTGTCGTAGCTCCTTTGGTAAAGCACCTGAAATGGGCTATCCAATTACTGTACATACTCAAGTATAAGTCGAGGTTTTCAGCACATTTTTAAATGCAGTTTTTGTGTAAAATTTGGTGCCTCGGCCAATATTTGGGTCGGCTTATACTCGAGTATATGTAGTTGGATTTATTTAACATTAGCACCAACCAGAGATAACAGTAGTAGAGGAAGCAGTGGCAAAAAGACCCAGGATGGGAGAGTTTTGAGTGGCAGGCTGGTGTGCAGGAGAACAAGGTCTTGTGTGGACCAAACGGGGAATCCACTTGGCTTCTGAGGAAGAGCACCAGGACACTGGTTGCCTAGAGGGGTCACGGGCACCACACATTTCTCAAATTGCTCTTCAAATACCCAGCACTCCCCTTGATGACAGACCTCTCCCTCTGCCATTTCTTTTTCTCTTGGTTTCCTTATTTCCAGTTGAATTACTTCCTAATTGCCAAGGAGCCCCTATCACCTTGCATTAGGGTTCTTTCCATCTGTACGGAGCCTTGGTAGTGCTGTGGGTTAAGTGTTGGGCCACTCCCTGAAAGGTCGGTGCCTCTACTACGAGGCTGTCTGTTCCCATGAAGCTGTGCAGTGTAGGAAATGCTAAGGAGCAGCTCTCCTCTGTCCATCCTGCAGGGTTGCTATGAGTCAGAAGTAACAGTGGGTTTGGGGTTTTTGACAGCACTTGTGCTTCTCCATTCCAAATCCCACCATTGAGAATTGGAGCTTCTTTGGGAGTCTCTGGGACCATTCCACATTTCCTTTCCTTTTCCTTTTTTTCTCCCCATCTCATATTTTCAAGTCTTCAAAGGCTTTCCATCCTAATTCTCTCATAAGCCACAAGGCCCATCATCTGCTACCTGGCTGCTCTTTGTTTCCAACTACTATGCAGACTTCCACTGCAATCCTGCCACATTGGCCTCTTTCTTACTCCTCAAACATCTCCTACCTCAGGGCCTTCCTTGACTTGGCGATTCCTGCTTCCAGGAATAAGGTTCCCCATAGATCCACATGAGTCATTCCCTCACTTCATTCCATGCCCACTCTGCTATATGATTGGTGAGCTCTCTCCTCACACAGCCACCTTGCCACTAGTCCCTTACCTTGATTTTCTTCCTTTCCTTCAGACTCTGTATCACTGTTGTTAGTTATCCCTGAGTTGATTTTTGCCTCACAGTAATGCACGTGTGGGGCACAGTAGAATTTCTTTTTTTTTTTTTTTTTAAATTTTTTTATTATCTTATTTTTTCCCCATTTTATTTATTTATTTAACATTTTATTAGGGGCTCATACAACTGTTATCCCAATCCATAGAATTTCTACGGCAGGTTCCTTGGCGATCATCTTTGTGGGGGGAGAATGCCAGGTCTTTCGCCTGCAGAGTTGCGGGTGGGTTTCAGCAGGCCACCTTTGGGCTAGCGGTTAAAGGCTGAACTGTTGTAATGGTCAGTTCATCTATGCATTTTTTGCTTTCTTCTTCTTCTTGACTAGAAAATTGATTAAGACAGGGTCTTTTTTTCTCAGTCACCACTGTACCTCTGGAACCACAAACCTGGGCGGTAGTGAGTGCTTAAGCAAAAAAGCTGAACGAATGACGGACTCCCCTCATTTTACAGATGAGGCAGCTGAGTTCAAAGAGTAGCAGGGGGTGGCAGCACCAGCAGGCTTCCTCCCTGCCCATGCCCATGCCCACATGCTGAGCATTTCTACTTCTGAGCCGGCACGTCCTTCCTGTTGCATTGCATCTTCACACGCTGATGGTGTACTGTCTTGCTTTATTTTTGAATTGCCTCCTATATGGCTGATGCGTCCATGACCATATTATAAGCTCCCCAAGGGCAGATTGCTGACCTTTCTTTCATGTGCACAGTGCTAAGAGTGCCAGGAACCCAACAGACTAATACTTATTAAACCCAATGAATATCTATTACACTTCTCTATTAAAAACCCAACCCAACCAACCCCATATTATCTATAGACAATATAAACTTCATATAATATAAACCTTACCTATTGAGGTGTCTTGGGTTGTTTCTGGACTCAAGAATCCTGGAAGCTCTCTATTCTTAAAAATTGATCTCTTTCCTCTGGACATAAGCAGACCTCATCATTTACAAATTTTCAATAAAGCAAAAGACTAAAGACAAGGAAGTATCCCCCTTCCTCAGCTCTTGGCATTGTAGTATTGGGAGCGTCGTTTGCTTTAGTAGGATCTGACAAACTAAGAGCTTCCTCAAGACCATGGAGCAGTTACTGGGTTTGAACGTGGTTGGCTAGTTTTATTGCCGGTTAATAGCATTTGTTTTCATGCTGTGAGCCATCAATTGTTAGCATGGACACGTGAGGGAAAACTGCTGACAGGGTCCCAGCGAAGAGGGTTGGTATTGGGCATGCGCTGATCACGAAGGACTCCGATTCGCGGAACTGAATGCAAATGCACCGTCCTTTCCTCCACAACCATACACATTCTTAGAAAATACAGGCAACCCCGATGACAAAAGCGACCATCTTCTCTTCCCTTAGGAGAGCAAGACCTCAAATGGATTCTTATCCCAAGGTTCTGCTTACCTGGGTGAATTGGGTGAATTTGATATTGCAATTCTATGCAGTGAACTGGGAGCCCAGCTCTTTGAAAGATAGATTCCATGCTGGAGTTCTCTGAGTAAAGTCTAAAAGTCAGTGGGAAGACTGGAGGATGTTAATTTGGGCAAAGGGCATAGTGGTTGGGGGATAGCTACTTGGATTTTCATGTAAGACCGGGTGCACTGGTCAGAGTGGGCCAAGGACTGGCTCACCGAAGATACAGGCATGCTGCTTCTCATGTCTGGATGTCCCTGTTGGGTGAGAAGATCGTAAGGACACAAAGGAAGTGGTGGCAGAGCAGGGAGAGTCTCTATGGTTACAGCAACTGGCTGAGATGGCAACCATCTGCTCTGAGTTCTTCTCCATTTAAATGTTTAAAAAGAGGTGGAAAACACAGAAGTTACTATGAGATTACCATTCTCTCCATCTCCACCTCAACCTCCCCCCACCTTCAATTCTGTCAAGGAGGGAGAGGGTCTCCTTTTATTACTGTCTGTTGTTCAGTTTTAGAGACTGCCAGGAGATGGCACTAGGGCTTGGCTGTTGACTTAATCAGATCCATGCAGCACCAAGGGGTGGAGGCCTCTGTCCGGGTGTTTCTATAAAGCCTCTGATTTCTTAGGAAATCTGAAGAGAATAACTGGCCCTGGCATTCATTGGGCTAAATGCTTTTCTCTCATTGGACCATGCGTTGAGTTACTTACTGGTCCTGGGGGCCTTGTCGTCGCCTCTGTGAGAAGATCACCAGGTTATTTGTACCCATGCGAACACGAGACAGCATGGAGCCTGTTAAAATCTCTAGGCCTGGGGAGAATAGACGTTGAACGGATGAGAGTTGAATGGTCCAATGTGTGTTATTAAAAATAAATACAATGAAAGAAAGGGCCACGTTATTGGGGAAATAATAGATGTTTGGAAATACTCTTTTAAGAAATTAAAAGAAAAGAAAACCTTTTTGTTGCTGCTGGACTGTCATTCTAGAAACCAATATAACTGCTACTAGGCAGTCCACTATTTTCCACCAGGCACTGTTTGTTCTTCTGGGCTGATGGATTCCTACCACTATTAATAAAAATGACCTCCAGCAAATAGCACAACCCCTTGATGTTTCGGTGCCTGCTTCCCATGTCCAGACAGTGTGGCAAATACATCACACTCAGCAGCTCATGTAATCCTCACAGGACTTTGCTTTGACTCACACAGCATGATCCCATTTCTCAGGTCACAAAAGGGAAGCTCTAACTCCTACTAAATGACCTCTCCCTGCATGGGTCTAGAAAGAAGGTTGGGGAGGAACAAAATAGGTTCCTCTCCCTCACAGAATTCACCTATGAGTAATTGCAAACAGGAGCCCTTGCAATATCGTCTTGCTGTGTATCAAATGAGCCCTCTGAGAAGCAGGAGGAACAATCTCAGTGCCAGCTAGAGCCAGGAGTGGAGCGCATCCTCTGGACCAGATATCGCTGCATTGACCCTCCCGGATCTAGAAGACAGCTATATCATCAGAGAAGCAGCAGCAGAACTAACAGCCAGAGCGTGGAGCAGTGGTGAACTTCCCAAGCTATTGCACAAGTAAATCTGAGTGCTTTTGTGCAGGAGGCTGGCTTGTGGAGTGGGATGCCTCTGGGTACTTAATTGGAGAAGTTGAGGTTGCTGACCCACAGAAGTGGAACTGAATACCTTCAGGTTTAAGCTTACAGTAGAGTGGGATGCCCTTTGGGCATTTATTAGCAGACTCGATAGAACTGTGTAACATGTCCTGATAAACAACTCAACCATGAGCATTTCTCATTGGCATTGTAATTTAACTTCCTTAGTAAACCCTTTTATCATGAATGGTGTCTATGAGTTTGCAATGTCTATGTTGGCATTGCAATGGGTATTAGAATCCGGAAAAGTAACATAAAGGACATTAATTAAGACAACCCACCACTCCCTTGCTTTGCAGCATTCAGCACCTGGCCAACTCAGGCTGGACAGAGGGAGCAAGAGTAGACCAGACACCTGTGACCTCAGGTTGAACCCAAGAACAAAGAACACCCAGGCAGCTGACTGGAACCCAAGGAATCAGCTACCTGTGCATGCTCTGCATCCCATAATAAGTGATGCTACCCTACTCAGAAGCATTTACTTTGGACTCCATTTTGAATAACTGTTGTGCACACACCCAATTGTCATAACCTCACTAGCGTGGACACAATTCCTGGAAGTCTTCATCTCCGCCTCCTTTCATGAGTAATTGTCATTCCTGCCTGAATTCCCTTGAAGCTCCCTCCCCTTTCCCTTGTTCACCGCATTGCACTATCTCCCCTTGCGAGACGCTTCTCTCTCTAAGAATAAACCCTTTCACATCTCCCCTGGCAAGGTGTTTCTCTCTGAACACAACCTTTTGTGTGCATGGGGAACTTGGTTCCCTGCTGTGTGAAGGGGAGAACCTTTCTTTGGAAGCTTGCTCCCATAGCCACTTTGAAGGAGCATCCTGACATTATTTCCTTCAAGAGGGATTGTTTGCTCTGAGGGTCTATGGTCCTTCCAACGCCGAAGAGGTGACTGAAAACACTGGCTACAGCTGCCACGCCAGCGATTCTCCACCTTCCTCCTGTCACGACCCTTTAATGCAGTTCCTCATGTTGTGGTGACCCCCCAAGCATAAAATTACTTTTGTTGCTACTTCATAACTGTAATTTTGCTATTTTTATGAATCCGGCGACCCCTGTGAAAGGGTTGTTTCACTCCACAAGGGGTCTCAACCCACAGGTTGAGAACCACTGGGCTAGGTGCACGCTAGTCCTCCAAGTGGCATCTTTGTTTTCTAACACTTTAAATCAGTCTGGTGCAGCAGATCTGCCCAATAAAACATGACATTTTCTTTCTTGACTGCTGCTTCCATGACTTTTGATTCTAGATCCAAGTCAAATGAAATCTGTGACAATGTCAAGTTTTTCTCCATTTATCACGAGGTTCAGTCCTGGGAATGGTTTTCTGTATATTGGGTTATAATCCATATTGAAGGCTGAAATCGTTGATGGCTGAAATCATTGATGCCTCACGTCCTTCTCACTTTAGTAAGCAAGGTTGTCGTATCTGTTTATCAAAGGTTGCTAATGAGACTTCTTCTAATCCTGATGCCCTATTCTTCATATACTCCACTTCCTGGGTCATTTGTTCAACATACAGATTGAATGCACACCTTTCCTGATTTTAAACCAGGCAGTTTCCCTTTATTCTGTTCACATGACTGCCATGTATGAACACATGTCCATGTATGAACACAATGAAGTGTTCTGGAATTTTCATTCTTCTCAATGGGATCCATAGTTTGTTATGGGCAGCCAAAAAACAGACATCTTTCTGGCAATCTCTGTGTTGAGCTAAAATTCATGATACCAGCCATGATATCCTTTGTTTCGCAGCTTCTTCTGAATTAAGATTGAATTTCTGGTAGTTCCCTGTGAATATACTGCTGTCACTGTTTTTGCATTACCTTCAGTAGTTTACTCACATGTGATATTAAAGATCCAACTGAAACCAAACTTAGCACCATTGAGTGGGTGCTGCCTCACAGCAACCCTTCAGGACAGGGTAGACCTGCTCCTCTGAGTTTCCAAGACTGGAACTCTCCTGGAGTAGAAAGCTCATGAGTGAGCACTTCCAGTGTTGCATCTGCTGTGATTTATAAATATTAAAAAAATAAATTAATGTATAATTAAGGCAAAGCTTGTGGTTTTAGAAAAATGAAAATGCTAATGCTGGGGAAAGCCTTCTTTTTGAATTTGAATTGAGAAAGAGAAGATGTGGCTTGCCTTTCTCTGGTCCAGAGTTTCTTCTGTAAATATTTATTCAAATATTTACTGATCATGAGTAAAGAATGGCTAGTAAGCTGCTATTCAAATGCTCCAAAGTATTCAGGAACTCGATATAAAGGAAATTTGTTAAAAGATGGCATTAATAGTGTATGAACTTAATAAATACAGCGATGCTCTAAAACTCCATAGTCTCTTCCCGTTTAATCATGGCCTTTTATGATCCACTTGGGGGATAGACTGTGGGGTAAATCTCACCTGTCTCTAGGATAATTCTGATTAGCAAAGTGGAGTGCCTCAACTTTGTCTCAGTAAGCTTCAATCAACATGTATGGAGCACTACCTCTGTGCAGTGCAGCATGCTAGGTGCATGGGGTGAAGAGAGGCTAATCCTACGCTATCCCTGACAACCTAAGTACCCAAAGTCGCTTAGGATGAATGGAGGGGGCTGGTATGTGGGACACAAAGGGGAACCAAAGGATGTTGAGGTAGAGAGCAGAGTCCGCAGAAACCACCATCCAGAATTGGGATCCATGCAAAACTGGCTCACAGACCCCCAAGCAGGGATGGTTCCAGCAACTTAATAACAGCAACAGCCCTGAAAACATGCCTTTGTCTGGTCCCAAGTTTCTTATGTAAATGTTTGCTTTCAAGGGAGGGTGAGTTTTAGAGAAGCTTTTCTTAGGTTTTCAATAAAGTAGGAGAAAAATAGAAAGAAGCCTCCCCCCACCCCACCCCCCAGCCACAAAGGGAACATCAAAGCTTCCTTATCGATCCAAATAAAATAATTACAGTGACATCATGGGAAGAATCAATGGATTCCCAATGTAGAACTCTAGATCTGATTTATGAAACCTCGCCATTCCTACCACACAGCCTCAGGACACAGTGTCAAATAATAACGTTTCATTAAAAAACATAAAACAGAGGCATCCATGACAGCCCATGACAAAAATCAATGAAATGCTAATTTCTAAAGATTAAACTTGCATGGGGTCTGGAGGGTCCAGAGCAAGGAATTCCACAACAAAGACCTTTTGTAGAAGAGTACATGTGGAAGCTTCCCTCTTCCTGTGGATGAAGTTACAATGAGGTCAGGGCAACTGGAGACCTCAGAGATCCGCTGGCACAAATCCCTCACTAAACCCGGGATGCTGTGAATCGGCAGGTTCATAATTGAATTAGTTATAATAGGATCACTATCACCCGTCTGTCAGTTTGTTGTTCTGTGGTGGCTTGCATGTTGCGATGGTTCTGGAAGCTGTGCCACTAGACTTCAGATACCAGCAGGGTCGGTCACTCACGGCAGACAGGCTTCACCAGAGTTTCTAGCCTCACGCAGTCTATGGGAGAAAGGCCTGGTGATCCCCTTCCTGAAATTAGTCAATGAGAACTCTACAGATCACAGTAGAATAAGGTTTATTATAGAATGGAAGATAAGCCACTCAAGATTGAGAGTGGCTGCAACTTTGAGCACATCAATTATTGTGAGGACGGCACTAAGACTAGGCCAGAACTGATTAAAATTTTCCAATTGGTTGTTCCATCTTTGCTGGTACCTATGTTTCAGTATTTTTTTCTTTATCAGCATGGAATGTTTTTAATGTGGAAATCTAATTCTAAATTCTTTGCATTGAGAGCAATAGGTAACACATTATAATACCGACTTTCCTCCAGTAATACATGATTACTTGTAAATTTAATTCTTGCCATTAAGCAATACCTGATTAAAGAATATGGAAATTATTTATTCACTTTCCATTGATTGTGATGGACTTCATGGGTTTTTAAATGTACATTTACTACTATGATTCTTTTAAAAAAATCATTTTATTGGTGTACCACTATGATTCTAAAATAACTTAAAATAAACCAAGTTGCTGGAAGAAGGTATTTTATCTAAAATATTTTAATGAATGGTATAGCAGTAATTTCAAATTTAAGAATTGACAGTTGAGACCAGTGGTGTGAGTGGCGAAACAGGGAGGGTAGAGGGAGAGTGGGTAGGAAAGAGGGAACTGATTACAAGGAACTATATGTGACCTCCTCCCTGGGGGACGGACAACAGAAAAGTAGGTGAAGGGAGATGTTGGACAGGGCAAGATATTACAAAATAACAATTTATAAACTATCAAGGGCTCATAAGGGAGGGGGGAGTGGAGAGGGAGGGGAAAAATGAGGACCTAATGCCAGGGAGTTAAGTGGAGAGGAAATATTTTGAGAATGATGAGGGCAATGAATGGACAAATGTGCTTTACACAATTGATGTGTGTATGGATTGTGATAAGAGTTGTATGAGCCCCTAATAAAATGATTTTAAAAAAAAAGAAATATGCCTTCTAATGCCTATAAGTGTACATTATGTGCTTCTACAAGTTTTATTTATTTTTTAATAGAGTTAGCATGTTGAGTTTTAAATATGTATAACCCCAACAATTTTCAGTTTGCAGTTTGCTCTGGTCGAACTTTGTGGGTTTTCATCACCCATCAGTTGTTTGTAAGGGTGTTTATTCTAAATGAGTATTGTTTTATGTTTGTATGGGAAAATTGTAGCTAAACGTTTCATTATCCCCCCAGTGTGTAAAAGAAGCACACTTCTATTGCTTTGTCTTGCTTATAGTCATTAAATCATCACTTTTGCATAAAAAAGGACCAGGCCCATGTTTCTTCGGTTTGTTGCGCAGGAGGCCGCAGTGAGTCAGGGCCATTGGCATCTAACTACAAGGGCAAGTCTGAATTCCAAACCCAAGTAGCTCATTTACTGCACCTCAGTCTTTTGAGCGACCCCTTGTAGTCTGCCTCACAGCTCATGGGCCATCGGGCCCTCTCACTTCAGATGGGGGTCCCTGGACACCAGTCTAAGCTGATGGATGGACTCCCCCCAAAACAGTGACACAGGGGCCTTTACGTCGTCTCACAACGTCCATGCCTGACTGCATCTCAAGAAAGGTTTTTAAATGGCAACATGCAGAGTGACATTTCTAAATAGAATTGCTTCTTTGTGCCTTCAGGTCCTCTCCCTACTGTAGTATTAAGTTTTGAGGGAGGTGGGGGGCCAGCCGCCCAACACTACTACTACCCACGGGTTTGGAAATGCACAATTGTACAGTTGAAATATGTAAGTATTGTATTAAAGTCATCGAGAGCATGAGTGATAGGAGAGATATTACATTAATGCAGTCTGACACATTACATGGTAGCATTGCTCACCTCAGCCCAGCTTGGTGGTCCACGTGGAGAGAGGGGGAAGGGAAGGAGGATGGGAAATGAAACAAGGGAGAGAGGAGGGGAGAGGAGAGGGGGAAGTGACCAGTGCATGAGAGAGCTCTATTGCTCACCCAGGTCTATATACCTTTGGGAGGGGGAGGAGGGTGCAAGCCCACTAATTACAGGTAAAGACATACGTCACAGGAAGGGGTTGCACTATAGGTTATACAGCAATGAGAGGGGGTGGTCTAGGGACATACACACAATAGGAAGAGGAGGGATTGGGGTTCCTATGGAGATCCAGGAACAGGTCAAAGTTAAGCTATGTAGGATCTGCCCATCTTGTCACATGTATGCCCCAATCCCTCCTCAGGGGAGATGCCTGCTAGCATCTACCTCCCCGCCATACCCTATCACTTAGGTTTAAGCCGAATCCTTTTAATCCATTTCTTTCTGAGCAGCACTCTTACAGCAAAGAGGTCTCTTATGACCTAGACTACTTGGCTTCTAAACACACTTTCCTTTAATCTATTTGGAACATAATACAATTTTGCCATAAACCAGATTTTCTTTTCATCCAAATGAGATAGGCTGTGTGGGGTTAGTTACATAGGGATTTAACCAATTCCCTGCCATTGGTCTAAAATTTGGTCACAGTTTTCAAAATTTTGATTTTTCAATAAGTGATTTAGCATTGATATCCTTGGCTAGAATGGAAAACGGAGGATGATTAAGGTCTTAATTACATTTGAACAATTTTATTGGTGTGTTTTATTAAGGGGCAACAACAAAGAAAGTACAGTAATGTTTGTTATCAGCTCTGGTGCATCATTTCCAACTCACACATCCTGTGTGTAACAGAGCAAAACACTGTCAAGACTGGTGCCATCCTCACAATGGTTAAGCCCATGATTGGAGCCAGTGTGCCAAGCCATCTTGTTGAGGCTCTTCTTTTGGTTGATGCCCTTATACTTTACGAAGCATAATGCCTTCACCTGAGACGGCTCCTGTCGTTCCACCTGAGAATGTGCCCCAAGTATGTGAGATGAAGTCTTGCCATCTTAGTGTCTAAGGAGCATTCTGGTTGTACTTCTTCCGAGACACATTTGTTTGTTCTTTTGGCAGTTTATTTGAGATCCTGCTCCAGCCTGTAACTCAAAGGCATCATCAGCTCTTCTGTGGTCCTCAGCTTTCCCAGGCACAAGAGACAAATGGAACATCCATGGCTTGAACCAGGCACAACCTTAGTCCTCAAAAATGCCGTCTTAAAAAAAAAACAAAACACTTCTTAGGGTCTTTTTGCAGCAGTTTTGCCCAAATGCAAGATACCACTTGATTTCTTAACTGCTGCTTCCAGGAACTCGAATTGTGAATCTAAATAAAATAAAATCCTTGGCAACTTCAATCTCTTTTCCATTTATCATAATGTTGCAAATTGGTCCAGTTGTGAGGATTTTTGTTCTCTTTATGTTAAAGTGTATTTCCTAGAGAAGTCTTTCATCTTTGGTCTTCATCAACAAATACTTCAACTCCTCTTCTTTCTCTGAAAGCAACATTGTCTCATCTGCCCCAGGTGGATTTCTGACTGTGAGCTTTTTATGGGAGGAGGAAACCTCATCTTTGGAGCTTGGAGTGGCTGATGGTTTTGAACTGCTGACCTTGTGGTTAGTAGCCTAATGAGTAACCACTATACCACCAGGGCACTAAAACATCAAAGGACAGTCACTCACTCCTTCAGTAGCTACATAGTCTGTGCTTTCTGATTATTTGCTCTCTACTGAATTCCAGGATTGTGCAAATGGTAATGTGCTCAGATGCTAACTGAAAGCTTCCAAGTGAGTCTACCCAGAGACTCCTCTGAAGAAAGGCCTGGCATTCGACTGCCACACAGCAAAGCCTTTGAAAACTGTAGGGGGCACAGTCCCACTTTGACCTACATTGGGTCACTCTGAATCGGATAGACTTCATGGCAACTGGGGCAGGCACTGGCTGGTGTGTGTCAGACAGTGTTTGGGGCACTTGAGATAAAGCAGTGAACAAGACAAACTAACCGCTGTCTAGGAGCTTATTCTCCAGCAGGGAAGGCAGGGCTCACTTCCTTCTGAGGCTCCAGAGGGGAATTAGTTTCCCCTTCCTTCATTTACTCACATCTGCAAAGTCCCTTTTAAAATATGTAAGGTGACACCCATAGGTTCTGGGGATTAGGGTATAGACATCTTTGGGGAAACAATTATTCAGCCTACCACAAATGCCCTCTGGTATTTCGAATTCATTTATGTTGTCAAATTGATTAGTCATATAATCGATCTTCTTGCTTTTGTATATTGCTTATTAAAGTCCCTACTCACTCCATTTTGCATAGATATGCACCTAAAATTTATGCTAGTAGTTAATGTGGTTTTATCATATTTAAAATATAAATATGTGATTCATCCAGGATTTATTTTAGCATAAGAATGAGTTAGAGGGGGAAAAATGAGGAGCTGATGCCAGGGGCTTAAGTGGAGAGCAAATGTTTTGAGAATGATGAGGGCAACGAATGTACAAGTGTGCTTGACACAATGGATGGATGTATGGATTGTGATAAGAGTTGTATGAGCCCCCAATAAAATGATTTTTAAAAAAGAATGAGTTAGAGATTCGTTCATATGTTTCATATTTCTAGCATATCTTCCCATAACTGACTGACTAATCCACATTTTCCTTACTCACTAGAACCACCATCTTTCTCACTTACTCAATTCCCCTTTAGTCCATTTCGACCGTGTTTATGACTTGTGTTCTTTTTCCGTCTCTCTTTTTCTATAGCATTCTCACAATATTAAAAAAATCATATGTCATGTGTGGTCGGGCAGGTTTTCATCATCATTATTATTTTTAGCATTTTTGCCTTTAAACCTTCTGAAATGTTATGGACTATGGGACATATACACCCTCACGCAGGCACCTGTGTGTATGCATTACTCACTCACTCCCTCACTCCCTCACTCACTGCTATCCACCCCACTCTGACTCCTAGCAACCTTATGGGACAGGGTAGAACTGCCCCTGTGTGTTTTCAAGAATAGGAAGCCTGGTCTTTCTCCCAGAGCTGCTGGTGGTTTCGAACTGCTGACCTTGCAGTTGGCAGCCCAAAGCTTAGCCCACTATGCCACCAGGTTCCTATGCATGCGTTTAGTATAGATGATAGAAAGATTATTAACAAAAATCAACACTCACATACTCACCACTGACCTTAACAAATACAACTTTACTGGTGCCTTCAGAGCTTGTGGCTTATTGCTCTCTTAGCCTTTTGAGTCACTGCACCTTTCCCACCAAGTGGAGAACCTTATCTTACATTTTCTGCTATGTATTTCTTTACTCTTCTTGGCAGTTCTAACACATCAAATCCCATTTTGTTATATTCCCTCCAACATAGGATTTTTATTGGGGTTACATTGATTTATGACTCATTAGGTAAATAGAAATATTTACATTTGAATTGTCTTATTTAATAACATTGGTCTCTTCATTTATTGAAAATTTGGAGTATTAAAAAAAATCCATGTTTGCCAGGGTGCAGTATAGCAATGACGAAATACATGATTCCTCTAGTTCCTGAATACTTCCTCCCCACCACTACCATGACCCAGTTCTATCTTACAAGTCTGGCTAGTACAAATCTGGCTAGATTGGACACACATTGGTACGGATACGAGCTTTTGACACATGGAATTCAGGACAGATAACCCCCTCAGGAACAGTAGTGGGAGTAGCAAAATCATGAGGGTAGAAGGATGGTCAGGGAGGGGGAAGAGAGAGAAAGGGGAAACCCATCACAAGGTTGGATATATAGCACCCCCTCCCCCAAGGGGATGAGTAACAGCAATGTGAGTAAAGGGAAACAACGGACAATGTGAGATACAAAATAATAATAGCAATATATAATTGATCAAGGATTAATCAAGGGTCGGAAGAGTGGGGAGGGGAGGGGAAAGAGGAGCTTATACCCAGGGCTAAAGTAGAAAATGTTTTGGAAATGATGATGGCAACATATGTACAACTATGCTTGATACAATTGGTGTATGGAATGTTATAAGAGCTGTAAGAGTCCCCAATAAATTTATTAAAAATTTTTAAAAAGCAGCATGCTTGCCTCAATTGACTTTTATCATTTCTGTGAACATCATATACCAAAGATTCTTATGTGAATCCTAAAGGATAATTTTAGCGATTTTAATAAGAAGTTATAATTTTCAGAGGAGGCAAAATTGAGCAGAAAAAAAAATACTCTTGAACTTATTTAACTTTATGGAAAATCCAAAAACCAAACTCACTATGATGGAGTCGCTGCTGACTCAAAGTGACCCCTGACAGTTTCCGAGACTATGTCTGGGAAGCCCAGTCTTTCTCTCCAGGAGCTGCTGCTGGTTTCAAACTGCTGGCCATGTGGATCACAGTCCAATGCACAACCAGCACACTACCAAGGCTCATGAGGACATAACTGTCACAAATCGCGGTGCTGATTCTTTGCTCTGGGGAACATGAGGTTGTAGACACTATTTTATGTTTTTCCTGGTGGTGTTCCAAATGTTCACACAGTTCCTTGGCTTTTTCGTGGCTCTCACTTTGGAATTTTATTTGGAATAAGTTTTCGTCATCACAAGTGGATGAATTTAAAAACCACAAAGTTATGTTCTCACAGTTTAAGAAACTGTATGTTCGAATCTGGGACGCCTGCCGGAGGGGAAGGCTCTCTCTCTCGGTTGCCTCTGCAGGACGATCCTTGTCTTTTCTGAGCTTTTGCTCCTGGAGGATCTGCCTGTGTTTTGGCGTCTCTTCCCTCCTGTCTGCTCTGCTGAGTTGTTTCATTTCTTTTATATCCCCCTGAGAGACCGACTCAAGGAACACCCTGCACGAACCCAACCCACTTCCAAATGGAATCGTATACGTGGAGGTTAGGATTGATAACACCTATTTTGGGGACACAATTTAATGCATAACAGTATGCCAGTCAGTGTTATTGGTCGTGAAGAACAGAAATCAACTCTGGCTTTCATAAGCAGGAGACTAAATGTTAGACAGAATAAGGGTAGGTTACCGAATTTATGGTAATGCCAGTCACTTCAGCTCGAAAAGGAAGCATCCTAATGACAATGCAGCTGCATGCACAATGAAGCCTCCAGGGCACAGGATCCCACTGCTGATGTCACCATCACCAAGCGCCTCCCATAGAATTTGTGAACTCTCAGAGACCAGTCCCTGGAAAAGGACATCATGCTTGGTAAAGTCGAAGGTCCACAAAAAAGAGGAAGACCTTCTAGGTGCTGAATTGACTCAGTGGCTGCAACATAGCAACAATTGTGAGGATGTCGGTGCCAGGACTGAGTAGGGCGTCCTTCTGTTGTATAGAGGGTCGCTTTCTGTGAGTCAGAGCCAACTCTATGACACTTAGCCGCATACAACTGCTATTAGCTACCCATCTCTGATTGGATCTGCATCTTTGTATCACTTCCTCATGGATTGGGGTTGCACTAGGGTCCTCGTTGGGAGCATCTGATTGGCTAAGCTGCAATCTGCTAAGTTTGCTCAGCTTCAAACTAACCTAAACCAACCCAACCAAAACAAAGCTCAAAACAAACCCACTGCTGTGGGTTGTTACTGTGGAATCACAGTAACCTGAAAGGACAGTATACTAGTCTAGGTACTTTAGAGAAACAAATCCACAGCAACTCATGTATAAGAGAGAGTTTTATGTAAAGAAAATGTGCATCACGAAAATATCCCAACCCAATGCTGCCCAAGCCCACAAGTCCAACATTAACCCATTAACCCAACACCAGTCCACAAAGT
>NW_022111373.1:80913458-80916027 GCF_000313985.2 Echinops telfairi | reverse complement strand
TCCGTCCCCCAGGGAGGAGGTTATATGTAGATCCTTGCAATCGGTTCCCCCTTTCTCCCTCCCCTTCCCTCCACCCTCCCGATATGGCCACTCTCACCACTGGTCCTGAGGGGTTCATCTGTCCTGGGTTCATTGTACTTCCAGTTCCTATCTGTTCCAGTGTACATCCTCTGGTCTGGCTGGATATGTAAGGTAGAATTGGGATCATGATACGGGACTGTCTGGATTATTTCTCTTAAAAAATCCAAAACAAAGCCATAAACAACAAATATTCCTCTTCTGAGAGTCAGAGATTCCACAGGTACATCTGCACTGAATACACAATATTGCTTCGGTCATATTTTCATTCAAAATGCATAATCTGCATTTAATCATGTCATACTCAGCTGGAAGGATTCTATCAAGTAACTGGTCTGTCCTTTTTCACAAAAAGTCAAAGTAATGAAAGACGAAGGCTGAGGAATTGTTCGAGGACATTACAGAGCCATGGCAACTGAACGTAATGTATGGTACTGGAAAGAAATCATTACTACAAAAACATTGTGAAGACAATTGGGGAAATTAGAATGTGAATTAAATGAAGTAATAAATAGTACTTCACAGTTACATTTTCTGATTTTAATAATTGTATTGTGATCATATGAGAAAATATCATTGTTCTTTCAAAAATATACCCCAAATGTAGTTTAGGAGTAAAGAAATATGATGTCTGTGACTAACTCTTAGATTAGAAAAATAGTAGGTATAGCTCATAAACATATATAAAATTTGTAAAGAAAATATGGCAAAATGTCACCAATAGATGAATCCGAGTGAAGAATATGCAAGAATTCTTTATTTAAATATCACGCTTTTTCCATATGTATAAACTTATTTTTTAAAATTAAGATAAGAAAGGGCACACTGGTAATTACACTCCTAATTCAGAATCTCAGGGAAATATTGACTCTTCCTTTAATTCATCACACGTTTGCCTCATTAATCTCCAATTCATTATGAAGTAAACCACCAACTGCTGCAACCTAAAAGCATTGATGGAGAAAAAGGAGAAGAAAAGAAACAAAAATTTATCGAAACACAAGTAGCCCCTGACTCACGATGTGTTCAAGTTATGATGAACCACATTTACTACTGTCTGCGTTTTTTATTTGTTTTTTGGTAGAGCTTATCCTTAGTAACACTCAGTTGTCAACATGATTAGGTTCTAAAGACTATTTTGTTATGTGAACATCAGAATTATGAGAATATGGCGACAGATCAATCAGATCACAAAATGGAGGATAACTACATCATTACATAAATGCCAAAGTGAGAACTATGGGCTAGCCAAGTTGACACCTAATCATTGCAGCAATTGTTTTTCTTGCCTTGCACCTTAAAATTTCTTTCTGCATAAAATAGTTGGACAGTAGATTCTTTACTATTGTGATGAATGCAAAATGTCAGATACTGATCACTCAATAACCGAGAGGTAGGTGTACAGACTACGTACAGTGTTGCAGTGTGTCATCTTCATGTGCTCACGTGCATGCACTTCTGTTCAAGTTTGTCCTATTCACACCATTGCTGTATAGATTTAGTTTTCTAAACTAAGCCAGGGGTTTTGTTATTGTTGGTAGGTACCATAGAGTCTGCTGAAACTCATTTCAGCCATATGCACAACAGAACAAAACACTGCATGGTCCTGCACAATCCTCACAATTGTTGTTATATTCGAGCCCATTGCTATAGCCATGGTGTCAATCCATCTCCTTGAGGACCTTCCCCTTCTTGGCTGCCCCTCTGCTTTACTAAACATGATGTCCTTCTCTAGGGACTGGTCACTCCTGACAACGTGTCTAAAGTGTGAAAGACCAAGTCTTGCCATCCTTGAGTTAAGGAACACTCTAGCCTTATTCATTCCAAGACACATCATTTTGTTCTTTTAGCAGTCATGGAACTTCAATATTCTTCTCCAGAACCACAATTCAAGAGCATCCATTTTTCTTCAATTTTCTTTATTAAATGTCCAATTGTCACATGCATGTGAGGCAATTGAAAATACCATGACTTGGGTCAGGCACACCTTAGTCCTCAAAGTAACTTTCTTGCTTTTCAATACTCTAAAGAGGTCTTGTGCAGCAGATTTACCTAAAATAATGCATCTTTTGACCTCTTGACTGCTGCTTCCATTAGCATTGATTATGGATCCAATACAGACAAAATCCTTGACAACCTCAACCTTTTCTCCATTGATCATGATGTTACCTATTGGTGTGTCGTGAGAAGTTTGGTCTTCTTACACTGAGGCATAATTCCTGCTGAATGCCAACAATCCTTGATCTTTATCAGCAAGTGCTTCCAGTCCTCCGTATTTCAGCAAGCTGAGTTGTGTCATCTGCGTATCTCAGGTTGCTAATAAGAGCAAGGGTGTCACTTTGATGGCTAAGTTATGCCTGGCTTGAGTCATGGTATTTTCAATGGCCTAGGTTGCATTTGAAAGTAGGACAGCAAATAAGGAAGACTGAAGAAGAATTGATACATTTGAATTGTGGTGCTGGTGAAGCAATATATCTATCTCTACCTCTAT
>NW_022111373.1:80911114-80913264 GCF_000313985.2 Echinops telfairi | reverse complement strand
TGTGGTCCTGATGGTATAGGGGTATAAGAGTCATGTGATGGTAATATTAGGATGTGTCAAGTTAACTACCTTTGGATTTGCTCTTCTTCCTGTTCTCCAGTGGGTAGCAGCCACTCTCCTGTGTTTTTTGTTTTCTGCTTGCCCAGTGGCATAAAACGTGTAAGATGGCCAGAAATCAGTCTCTGCTGTTGATCTCGTGTTGGGAGGTATTCTTCCCTAAGATGTAGAACATCTTTAGTTCAGCTGATATGTGGGTTTATTATATTAAGAATAATTAATATACTCATTCCCACTTATTCCAGAACTAGATTCTAGTATGGCCTATGATGGTAGGCCTCAAGGCATGTGCTGTGTCATGCAGGAAAGCATACCAACCATGCAATGGACATCCAGCTGGTACCAGCACTAAGAGTCCTACGTACTACATGGTATCATACTATAAGAGCCATTGCTCCTGGATGACAGAATGTGAGTGATGAGAGACTAAAGTATTTCAAGGGCATCATAACATTCCTTTGTTAGAAGCACTGCCGCATAAGACATATACAGTATATAATGCATATAGTAAGCCCACAAGGGATGGTGCTTGCAGCAACATTAAGGATAGGGAGAGAAAATCCAGATCCATAGTAAATATCTGTTTCAGCAAATAGATTCTCTTGTGTCTTCATGATGGATCCTTTTTAGGATAGCCCCAAAGTTGGCTAGTTCACTGAATGCAAGGGTATACTTCAGGTCGGATGTCTGCACAGGAAAACAGAGCAGCAGTGATTGTAGCTGGATCAGGCTGAGAGATGGGAATTCATTGTTACCTACTTTATTCACAAGTCTTTGCATCAACCATTGGGTAGCAGAGGTGGGAGGCTGTCTGACATGACTAATAATTGGCTCCTTAAAGGTTTTCTCCACACTGATGGCCCATTGGCAAACTTTTGCTCACATAGAGTACAAATAATCTGATACTCAGAGCCTAAGTGCGCAACACTTATATGCTTCTTCCCCTAAATCCTTCCTTTTCACCAGTTCTCTTCTTTTGCTCCCAACATTTCCAACTACCCAACACAAGCATGCAGCACATGCTGCGATTTAGGGGAGCTCTTTGTCTGAGGTCATCTCTTCTTCTCGTAAATACAAACATGAGATGCACCACGTCGAGTTCTGCCAGCAAGTGAATTTCCTTTTTGGATGGTATTCAATCCATTTTTTAAGGTGGACTGGGTGGCCATAAAACAATAACTGTCCACCACATTTTAAGCAAGGGGTTGGTAGAAGGCACAAATTGGCCAGCCTTTTTGTTAACACTAGCTGACCCTTAAATGCTATTTCCAGTCTTGCATGAACACATGTTGCTGTAGTTGTTTGGAGGCAGTCATCTTCACTAGGGATGCATTTGCTTTGAGGTTCACTAAAAAAAAAAAAAAAAAGATTTAACTAGTAGCTTAAAAGAGGCCACAGCACCTCCACTCCTGCAAATCATTCTTCAGTTATACTCTCACAGATGCCAAGCAAATTTGTATGAGATTATTCCTTGCAGTACCATTTATAACAGCAAAAGATTGGAAGCAACACAAATGGTAAGCAGTAAGGGACTGGATAATCCCAATATGCCCATGCAACAAAATACTATGCAACTGTAAAAAAGATTGTACACAGCAGGGCGCCCACTAGAAGACATCAAGCTAGTTGCTGTCGTGTCAGTTCCAACTTCTAGTCTCCCCACGTGTTGTAGAGTCGAACTGTGCTCCTTAGAAAGATCATCAGGCCTTTCTTCTGAGGAACTTCTAGGTGAGTTTGAACTGCTAACCTCTGAGTGAGTAGTCAAGTGCTTCACCAGATGCACCACCCAGAGACTCCTTTGTGTCTAAAAATGAAGAAAATGTATATTTTTGGGGCATAGGCATAAAGAAACTCTAGAAGTTCACAAGAAAATAACAACAGCAATTACTTGAAGGGTGAAAAATGGGTAGTTAGAAGACAGGTGGGAGGAGATTTTTCATGGAAAATCTGTAATTTTTCTGTTTATAATATTGAATCCACAAGAATGCATTACCTATATTAAAAACATAATGAATGAACAGGAAAAATGGCGACCCGATAGGACGCACCCGTCCAGAGCTCCTGCTGCCAGACCAGAAAATTGGGAGGTAAGG
>NW_022111373.1:80908853-80910351 GCF_000313985.2 Echinops telfairi | reverse complement strand
TAAATAAGTAAAAGCCTCTGATCTAGAAGTAGGACACCAGCAGCCTAGATAGGACAACAAGCCCAGCTTCCCTTTCAGTGACTCTACACATAGCTGGGGAGGCCCTGCCAGCCCTGGGGCCCTAGACTGTGCCCCCCCACCTGCTGTGGTGCTACATATAGCGCAGGGTGAGCATACCAGTGAAAGCCAGAGCTCAATGGACACCTGGTCACAGGTGCGATCTAGCCTTTGCAAATAATCCCACACAGCATCTGTGGAACCCTACATAAAGCTGGTACAGCACCCCGCTACCTGGAGGAAGAGTTGGAACTCCTCCAGCCTCACGGACAGGTTATCAAGCCTGTTATCACCCTACCTACTACTCTATTTCTTCCCCTCTGCATTCACTAGCATTTCTATCCTTCCCACTGCAGTCAGTCTCAACGACCTCAGTCAGTCTCAACGAGCTGGGGTAATTTTTTCTCTCTTTCTTCTTTTCCCCTCTTTTTCCTCCTCTCTCCCACTCTCTCCTATCATAAACCACTACTGACTTCCAGATCACTATCCTCCATTTAGGGCAAATCAACCCAAATAGCAGGAGGAACTCCAGTCCACCCTCCGTGGGAGTGCTGAAAACCACACAAGGCAGCTGGGACAAACACTTACACCGTACTGCTTTGCTGAGGAAACCTCTGTCGGACCTCTAGGCGAACTCATCAACTAGGGCAACACTGCCCAGCACCACTGGGTCCCTGCATCAAAAGAGCCCACCAACCTGCCATTGTGAGCAGGGTCTAAACCCTTTTGCCCCCACATACAAGTACTCAGGGATCAGCTATCTCTTTATCCTTTATTTCCCCCTTCTCATTCTCCTCCCTCTTTGCCATCACAGACAATCTTAGAGAACACAGTTAGGTTTTGTTTTGGGTGGTTTCTTTTTGCTCTTTTGCCTTCCTTCTCCTTTTTCTCTTTCTCTCCTCTTTTTATCTTTGCTCTCTTCACTTCTCTCACTGCTTGTATGATTCTCTCTTCTCCCTCTCATTCCCTTTACATGCCACTGCTGGTTCCTAGACCCCTACTCTCTGCCTAGGGCAACCCTGTCCTCCCAGGGGGCAGCTGACTCCTAAGACACGGCCGCACACAGGACGAGTCAGTGTTACACACAGCACAGCATAGGGGTCAGCTATTTTTCTATCAATTTGGTCAGTTCTGTCTCCCGCTCCTTCCTTTCTTCTTCTTCTTTTTACTTTATTTGTGTTCTTCTTTCACTTTTCTTCATCCCTCCTCTTATTAAAACACCTCTGTCTATCCTACCACACTTATTCTTTCTTATTGTTTTCTTCCTTTCTTTATTTTCTTATTTATTTATTTATTTTTTACTGTTTGCACTTTAGTTTACTCTGTGCAATCTAGTTGAGTGTGGGTGAGGGGGTGTCAGTTTGCTAGACATTGTTGCTCCAGTCTATGTCTTCCTCTTTCTCCCTTTTTCTTCTCCTTTCACTCTCTTTCCTGTCACAAG
>NW_022111373.1:80889661-80895103 GCF_000313985.2 Echinops telfairi | reverse complement strand
AGACGTCGGACAGTGTAACTTATGACAAAACTATAATAATCTATGAATTATGAAGGGTTCAGGGGGGAGGGGGGAGGGAGGGGGAAAATGAGCAAGTGATATTGAGGGCTAAAGTAGAGGGCAAATGTTTTGAGATTGATGAGGGCAACAGGTGTACATATGTACTTGATTCAATGGATGTATGTATGGACTGTGATAAGAATTGAACGAGCCCTTCATAAAATAATTTTTAAAAATACATAATGAAGTTCTACTCAACAAATGTTTTCATGCTCTCTCAGATCCACATCACTACTCCATGCTGCATAGCTTTTCTGAACCTCATCCAGTCTTTGAGAGATATTATTTTGGAGACAAAAACCATGGTGTAGTTGTTGGTGATGAACATCCAGTTCTAAGTGCCAGCACTTTCATTTACAGCAGTCCACCAAGTACGTGTAAAATACAAGTAAGTTGCTTTCTAGAGCTAGAAAGCTCAGAAGATTCAGGGCAAGATTTCATGCACTCTCATTCCTGCAACCAACAAGTCGACATTGACTCAGCTCCTCTCAGCTGCTCCTCCTTTGCTGGACATGGTTTGATTTGTATTTAAACTGAGCACAGAGGTCATGAGTGAGGAGAATTGCTAGGACAGCCTCTGGCTTGGAGGCAGGGGGTTGCTGAAGATGAGGATCTGGACTGAGTGGACAGAGGGGAGAAGGCAGAGAGCTGAGCTCTCCGATGTGCGTCTTGCCACGCAGTTAGAAAACTCTCTGTCGAGCCTGTGCTCCATCGTCGGAAACGGACTCCCCTTTCAAGAAGGCCGTAGCACATAAAGAATCACCCACAGGCAAAATAGTTGCCAAGTCTTGTGTTTTTCTAGAGGGCATAATTCCAGCTTCAGAGTGACTTATTGGCTGTGTTGTTCTTCTTGCATTGTACCCGTTCAGCCCTGTGGGAGTATTAATCACAATCAAACCCACTGGCATCAAGTTGATTCTGACTCATAGTGACCTTATAGGACAGAGTAGAACTGCCCTTGTGAGTTTCTGAGGCTGTCAATCTTTATGGGAGCAGAAAGCCTCATCTTTCTTTCAAGGAGTAGCCAGTGGTTTTGAACTACTGACTTTGTGGTTAGCAACCCAATTTTACCCCATTTTGCTGTCAGGGTATGTATTAAGATGGGAAAAGCAGAAATTTCCCAGTCTGCTCTTGAAAGAGTAGGGCTGGTAAATAGCATCGTTTGTGAAATGGAAGGCGTGGCCAAGGATGCGGGCAGTTCTTTTTGGTCGACCTGAGAGTAACCAAAGAAACATGGGAATTTGCAGAAGTAAAATGATGGTGCCGCGCCAGCTTCTTGGGTCCTTTGCTAAGAGAATTGTTTATGGGATCACTGGATGATGTTTTCTTACAGGATGATTTGTTGTTGTCATTTGCTGCTAGGGGTTGGCCCCCAATTCATGATGACCTCATGCACAAAAGAACAAAATGCTGCCTGGTCATGTACCACCCACACGATTCCATTGTAAGTTGGATGCTTGTGAGCCATAGCGTTTGTTTATTTGTTGTTTTGCTTGATTTTCAAAGTAGACCATCAGGCCTGTTTTTTAAATCTAAGGCTGTCTGAGTCTGAAAGCTCTGTTGAAATCTGGTCAGCATCACGTAGCATGCAACATGCAAGACTTCACAGACAGATAAGAGCTGGATGCGCATGAGATGCCCCTGCTGGGAATCCAACCTGAGTCTCCTGTGTAGAAGGTGACAGTGTATCATTGAACCCATCGAGGGGGATTAGGTCACAGTCTAGTCACAGTTTGAGACTGTACATTACGGTCTCAAAGCTGATGCCTTATATACAATCAAGAGCAAAAATACTATTTGGAGATGACAGTGCTTCCAGTTAAAATGTACACAAGGGTACCGCATAAGCCTGCTGTTAGTTATTAACCTTTGGTGAAGGATTAACACTTAGGAACCAGCTGAGGAAAAGAAGATGCACAGAACAGGCTTCTATAGTCAGGGGGCTGGAAGATGAGAGGGTGGGAGGGCTGGACAGAGGGTTCTGCCTCGGGGTAGCGGGCTGAGTGGAGAACTTGACAAGGTGAGAGGGGTTCGCTGGAAAGCGGGGGGCGGGGGGGGGAACTCTAAGGCAAAATTCAGTTGCTTTCTAATACTCTCATTTTCAGGGGGTAGGCTGCCTCAGAAGGAACTCTAGTGGCACAGAGGGTTAAGCACTGGTCCGTGACTGCAAGGTTGGTGGTTCCAACCCACCCATCATGTGCCACTGCCATGAAGATTCAAAGTCTCAGAAACCCCAAGGAGCAGTTCTACGTTGTCCCTGAGGGGCTCTATCAGACAGAATCAACTTGAGGGCCAAGGCTCAGGCTACTCTAGCGTCCCTGGGCATGTGCTTGAGTCATAACTAAAAGGTTGATGGTCCACACCTCAAAAGAGAGGTCACAGCTGGGAAAGCACGGGGAGTGGGCTCGACTCTGCCCACTGGGGTCACCGCGAGCTGGGGTGGACTTGATGACAGCTGGCTGGGTTTGGCGTCAGGTGGCTCAGCCTTTACAACAGGACAGTCTGCAGCCAAGGGAGAAGGCAAGCATTTACTGCGTGGGTTCACTTTGGCGTCTCCAGGTTAATATTTCATGGAGATCTCCTACAGCTATGTTGTTTACTTGGCCGGCATGCGTGGCCATGACAGACCTTTGGATAATTAAGAACTGCGGTGTAAGGACAGACTTAATATTCTTGAAGCACCACGCGCTCTCAGAGATGCTCACTTGCTGGAGACACTGGAGGATTCTGTCATGTATTGGCACAACCCAGCTGCTCTTTGACTAAGGCTCACCATCGTAACTCTCACGGAAGAACAGAAAACACAGCCAATTAATTGTGATGACTTGCTAGTACAGTGTTAGCCTTTGTGTGTAAACACCATGTGTTCGTGCTTGGAGAAAGAAGGATCTTTTCCCTTTAACAAAGAATCCTTTCAAAATAGTGGTGACAACGTGACAAGCGATCAGGAGGTGTTGCTGAGAGAGGCAACCCTGGCTTTCATTTTTGAAATCTTTATTTTCACTTTTACATCAAGGTTGGAAAACTGTGCATGACTTTTTGATTAGTATCACCATAGTATTTAAATATGCCGTTCTGTCAGGCATTGTATGCTACACATTAAGCCGCGTTGTGCATTCATCTGGGCAACCATCACCTACACAGAGACCCTGTTTTCAGCGTCTGTGCTGAGTATCAGGCATAGGCTATGCCTCGTGGCACAGTGGTTTCAAGTTGGGCTGCTAACTGCAAGATCAGCAGTTTGAACTCACCCGTCCCTTCTCCTGGAAACAGTTACAGCCTTCGAAAACCACAGGGGCAGTTCTACCCTGGCCTATGGAGTTGCTATGAGTTGTCATTGACTTGTTGGTAGTGAGCTTGGTGCGGCGGAGTATCAGAGATACAGGATGAGCAAGCCCAGACCCAGTCCCATCCCTTGTGCAGCTTACAGTCAGTGGGGAAAATAGATCTTAATCCAGTGATTCTCAACCTGTGGGTCGCGACCCCTTTGGGGGTTGAATGACCCTTACACAGGCAGGGGTCGCCGATTCATAACAGCAGCAAAATGACAGTTATGAAGTAGCAACGAAAATAATTTTATGGTTGGGCGTCACCACAACATGAGAAACTGTATTAAAGGGTCGCGGCATTAGGAAAGTTGAGAACCACTGTCTTAATCAAACAATTACAAAAAGAAGCAAATGGTTTCAAATTATGCTAAGTACTATAAACAGATGGGATTTTCTAGCAGTCTCAGAAACTCACAGGGGCTGTTCTACCCTGTCCTGCAGGGTCCCTATGAATTGGCATGGGCTCAATGGGAAGGAAGGACTATGAACAATGGGTACCCAGTCCCTGAAAGCGCATGAGAAGGGGGAGGAGGTTTGCATTGAGACTGAGAGAATGAATAGAAGTTAACCAGGCCAAAAGATGTTTGGGATGGGAGTTGGGGGAAGCCGGGTGGGTGGAGAACATTCAGACATATTGAGAAATTCAAAGGCCGCTGTTTCAGAGAGCAAGTCTTAGTATATGACTTTACCCATGTTATTGAACTTGTTTGTGTTTAGGATTTTATTTGAAAAATGACCATTTTGGTGTGGCTCCCTGTCATGGTAAATAGTTACTGTCCCATAATTAATGAAAAATTGAGAAGCCCTTTGAGTTCTGAGATGAAAGGTGCTATGATAGCATCCATGCAGCCAAAGGTTAGACCCAAAAGAGAACCCGCTTAGCCACTCAGCACTATCTCCAACTTTAGCCAGGCGAGTAAATAATAAAAGTCCTCTGATTATCTTTTGCTTTGTGATGGAATCACAATTGAATTTTTCTCCAACTCAAAACCCAATTCCCCTAAAGCAGAATTGCATGCTTCTTTGGCCAGTCTCACATCTGGTTAAATGCCACCCTGGTTAAATCCATTTTATTCTAGCAGACAAATGAAGATAATAGTCCAGGAGGTCAAGACAATTCATTCCTATTACTGTGTTTATCTTTGTAGGCTGAGCTTTATCTGAATAGATGCTTCTAGCCACACTCACGAAGCATCCTGGGCTCATTCGATTTTGCCTGGGTTCCATTTAGGAGGAAGTTCAGAAAGATGCTTATGGTAATCTGAGCGGTGGTGCAGGGACACTCCCTACTCTCCCCTCCTGTGGACTGCAGCGGATTTCTTACCTCAGGCTGTGAGCCTAAGGTCTGACTGTGGAGGTGAGTGTGGAGCAGAGGCAGGAGAGTGTGGAGCAGCACATGTCCCAGGGCAGATTTCATTTCAGTTTGAAACGGGTCTGCATCCCATCAAGAAGCAGCCTCTGGACTGGAAAAGGGGCAGAATTTGGTAGTCAGAGCCTCACCTTGCTGCTTGTGGGCGGGGCCCACACCACGATAGGGGATGTCACTCTCATTCTCATTCCTGCCTTGGCAACTGTCACTCAGTACAGCCAGAGCCCTTAGCTGGAAATTATTCATTCCCCTGCTGAGTTGCATTACTTCTATGTGGTGAAGGTAGCACAGAGGCCGAGGTTTGAATCCTTGAGGAGAAAGATGTAGCAGTCTGCTTCCATCATGATTATAGCTTAGGAAACCTCTCTATTCTGTTCTACTTTGTCCTAGAGCAGCGGTTCTCAACCTGTGGGTCATGACTGTCCTAGAGGGTCACTCTGAATTGAATTAATTTGACAGCAACAGTTATGGGTGAGAGGAAGCTCTGAGCCTGGTTCTCCCAGCACCCTAGAAGGAGGTGACCGATCTATCACCAAGAAGGACGTGCTTGGCTCTGCCAACAGATTGGGTAACAGCAATATCAATCTTTGGCATTTCAGCCTCCCAGTCAATTAGCTCTAGAAGCTGTTCGTCCAGTAAACCAAAGGACAGAACCTCAAGTATATGGTGTGTGTGTGTGTGTGT
>NW_022111373.1:80879692-80889521 GCF_000313985.2 Echinops telfairi | reverse complement strand
CAACATTTCAGTTGACTGTAAAGATCTGTGGACTACAAAAATAAAATTTTTCAACCTATACATATTGGGAAATGAGAAGTCATCCTTCTATTGGTTGATGTGGCTCAGACTAATATTTGAGTGCTTAAAGCATTAGACTAAATGTATGTGAAATCAGACTCAGCGATCACATTGATATTTGCCATACATCACAGGTACCGATTACGTATTTGTGGGTATCTTTCTGTGACTTATGTAACTGGAAGAACTAATTTCTGCCTTGTTTTTAGAAAAACCCAGGTAAGAATATTTACAGGAAGAAATCTTCCCTTCCACCTACCCATTGAGCAATGGTTAGAGTGAGAGTGCTGGGGTCAGAGAGATGTGAGTTCAAATCTCAGCTTCTTCTTATCTGGCTATATGAATTTAGATGGGTCACTCATCTTCCCTAAGTATCAAATTCTTTTCCTATAGAATGGAGATAATAGCACTAATAATTTGGCATGAAATAAATACTCAATAAAGTTTATGTTTTGTTCTTATGTTATGTTCACACTAGTCAACATCTGTTAAATACCTTTCCATGTGTTATGCATTGTGGAAATACCAAGAGGTATAATTGTAGTTGGATAAAATACAGAAACATGAAAAAAAGAATATAAGTGCAGACTATTAATATAAAAAAGTAGGCAAAGTGTAGTTCAAACTGAATGAATAGAACAGATGGACATGATTATGAGTTCAAAGTTCACTGAATCCTCAAGTGGTCAGAGGAAGGTTCGTGAAGGAAGTGGGCATTGGACTGAAAACGGGCTGGGGCTTTAAAGTAAGGATCTTCCTTTTTCCACATCCCCAGACCTGTGGATTCTCTGGTCACATTGGAAGATGTCCTTCCTGGGCTCTTTTATTATAAACCCAGCTGTAGTTCTTCCTCCAGGAAAACACTGTGCACCCCCCAGCCTTCCTTTAGTTGCAGTTGCTGTGCTGAGGAAGAATGAATTCTCTCTCCTGTGTGTTTTATTTCTCCAGCCCACACTTCACAGATTTTCTAATATGAACTCATATGTTGAAGACTAAGGTGCAGAGAAGACCAGAAAGGTGTTTGCTTGTTTTTATTGACTATGCAAAGGCATTTAACTGTGTGGATCATAACAAACTATGGATCATCTTGAGAAGAACAGGAATTCCAGATACTTCATTGTGCTTCTGTGGAACTTGAGGCAGTTGTGGGAACAAACGAAGGGATACTGCATGGTTTAAATTCAGGAAGGGTGTGCCTCAGGAGTGTGTCCTTTCACTGTATTTGTTCAATCTGTATGCCCAGAAAATCATCCGAGAAGCTGGATTCAAGGAAGAAGAATGTGGCATCAGGATTGGAAGAAGGTTTTTTAACAACCTCACATATGCAGATGACACAACCCTGTTTGCTGAAAGTGAGGAGGACTTAAGCACTTGCTGATGAAGATTAAGGATTGTAGCCTTTTGCATGAATTATGACTCAATGTACAGAAGACCAAAATCCTCACAACTAGACCAATAGGTAACATTATGATAAATGGAGAAAAAATTGGGAAAAAAAGTTGTTAAGGATTTTATCTTACTTAGAGCCACAATCAATGCTCATGGGAGCAACAGTCAAGAGATCAAATTATGCATTGCATGGGGCACATCTGATGCACAAGACCTCTTTAGAATATTGAAGAGCAAGGATATTACTTTGGGGACTAAGGTGCACCTGTCCTAAGCTGTGGTATTCTCCATTGTGTGATATGCATGTGAAAGTCGGACATTAATAAGGAAGACTAAAGAAGAGTCGATGCATTTGAGTTGTGGTGCTGGAGAAGAAGTTTGAAAGTACCATGGACTGCTAAGAGGACAAACCCATGTTTTGGAACAAGTAAGGCCAGCATGCGCCTTAGAGGCAAAGATGACAAGACGTCGTCTTACATATTTTTGGATATATTGTCAAGAGAGACCAGTTCCTGAAGAAGGACATCATGGTTGGCAAAGTGGAGGGGCACTGGGAGAGGAGGAAGGCCCTCAGTGAGCCGGATTGCCACAGTGGTTGCAGCAATGAGCTCAGGGACAGGGGCAATTATGAAGATGGCACGGGACTGGGGAGTGTGTTGTTCTGTTGTACATAAGGTCGCTGTGGATCGGAACCTATTTGATGGCACCTAACAAAACGGTGCACCTCACCCAAGCCATGATGTTTTCAGGCAACTCATCTGCATGCAAACGCTAGACACACAAAAAAAGGATGACCAAAGCATGGATGCGTTTACATTATGGGGCTGCTGGAGGACATTGACTGTACTTGGGATCACCAGCAGAATGAACACACCTGCCTGGCAAGAAGTACAGTCCGAATAGTCTTTTCAAACAAGGGTGGTGTGGTAGTTACATAATCTGTTGTCAATTTGAGAGTTAAGAGTGAAGGAGTGGAGTTTAGCCTGTCAATACGGTTGTGACTTGATGACCTCATTTGGAGGCATTAAGGAGATAAATAGCTCACTGGAGGCGGGACACATGCTCACTCCCTGTGAGACATTACGGAGAATGAGCCTGATGGAGCTACGCTGATGCAGCCAGAACTCAGACATCTGGAGGAGCCACATGGAGACCCACACCAGTGTTGAGATGCTTCTACCACCACTGGATCCACAAGACTTTCCACCCACTGCCCTGTGATCTTTCTGCATTCGGCATCATTGCATGTTTTCTGTGAGTCTGAAGAGGAATTTATACATTGTTATCAGACAGATGGGCTAATATTGGACCTATGGACTTGATCTGGACGGGGCTGGGCTGTTTTCTCAATATTCAATTGCTCTTGAATACAAAGCTCTTTCTTATGCACATATGAGACTCCCTAGATTTGTTTCTCTAGTCTGCCTCACTGACACAGATGGTAAGACTCGTCTTCCATGCTTTGGGCGTGCTATCAAAAGGGAGCAGTGCCTGGAGAAGGACATCGTACTTGGTAAAACAGATGGGCAGTGGGGGGAAAAGCCTCTTAATAAGATGCATTGACCCAGAGACTGCAAAAACGGACACGGGCATAGCAATGATTGTGAGGATGGGTCAGGACCGGGCAGTGTTTCCTTCCGCTGTACACGGGACCACTGGACTGACTTGAGGGCAACTCACAACCAGAAGCTCTGAGGGGATGTCAGAATAGTGCTAAAATATAAGAGAAACTTTTATGAAACATCATTTCAAAATAGGAAGTTATTGTTTCTTGACTTGTCCTCCGTCTAGCTCTGTGCACTTATCTTTTTTTAAATTGCGAATTGGGTGAAGGTTTATGGAGAAAATCTGGTTTTCACCCAACAATTCAGACGTATTTTGTTTGCAATGCCCACAATGTAACACCACTCGTCCCTCTTTGTCCTGCACTTCCCGTAGCCTTCCTCCTTCTTTCCCAACCCTTTCTACCTTCTGGATTTTGTCCTCGGGCAGATGTTGTCCTTTGGATCTTGGATGGTAGATTGTTCTAAGGAGTGTATTTCCCACCTCACAGAGGTCTGTACGCTTCTGAAGGAGGTGTTCCAGCTCTGGATATCTTCCCAGAACAATTCCATGCTCTTCAATTTACTGAAGCCTGGTGCTGTAGTGGGTTACGCTTTTGGCTGCTCACCTGAAGGTCAACACTTTGAACCTATCAGCTGCTTCATGAGGACTTTTGCCCCAACACAGATTTACAGAAACTCACAGGGGCAATTCTACTCTATCCTATTGGGTTAATACGAGTCAAATATCAATTCAATAGCACTTTCTTTTTTCTGTTTTGTTTGCTGTTGTTATTCTTCAGTTTACACCATGTCAAAACCAGCCCTGGTGGCTTAGTGGTTATGTGTTTGGCTGCTAACCACACTGCTGAGGTTTGAAACCATCAGCAGCTCTTCAGGGGAAAGATGGGCCTTTCTACTCCTGTAAAGAGCTTCAGTCTCAGGAACTCACAGGGGCCGTTCTACCCTGTCCTATAGGGACACTGTGAAGTGGGATCGACTCGATAGCAGGGAGTTGTTTTTTTAAAAGGGGACTCAAATTGTGCTCCTTTGATATATGCTTTGAATTTTGGAAATGGAAACAGAGCCCTAAAGGAGCAAGATGAGGGATGTTCGGTGGATGGAGTAAGGTTTCCCACGGATATTCTTCCACGATGGCCCTTGCTACCCCGGAGAATTAACAGGTACGATGGGAAAGAATTCCTGGGTGCAATCTTCCTGGTCTTTTTCTTACCAATGAAGTTTTTCATTTTCTTAAAACTTCTTCCAAAAGAACACATTTTCCTTGAGAAAATCTATTAAGATGACCCCTCAGTCATTCCCTCCAACAGTGGCCACAACGTTTTGAGTTGACGTGTCAGCCTTGGCTGTAAGGGGCGCAGCAGATCCTTTTGGAATCCATGGTTTTGATCAGACATTTTCTTGAAAGCACCCAAGTGAGACAAAGACAAGTGTTTTACTGATACAGCTTGTCTGATAGAGCCATCCACTGATCACCTCAATGTGTTTAAATATTTTGGTTTGCAATACACTTGTGCATGTAAGACATGAAATCACAATAGCTTTTTCACTTGTCTTCATCAATTCTGGACACAGAGATGGAACAAACCTGGGACTGAGCTCACATGCTTCATTTGGACACCCAACAGAAGAGCCTTGCACCGCTGAAGGAACTGGTGCTCCAAGTCTCCAAGAGCTCAGCCTGTCAGGAGGGAGGCTGTACTGAGGGCAATGGGGACGTAAATATCAGATGCCTTAGTAGTAGCTGTGAGTACAGTAAGCCTGTCAAATTTTGAGCACAAAGGACTAATACTCAAAGAATTAAATTCACAATAATCACCAGTTTCATTTGAATTATGATTCTGGTGAAGAACGTTTAATTAAAGTACCAAAGCAAAAAACCAAACTCACTGCTATCAAGTCAGTTCTAACTCATGCCAACCCTATCGAGTTGTAGTTATGCATTGGGCTGCTAACCTCTAGATCAGCAGTTTGGAACCACCAGCTGCTCCTCGGGATAACCATGAGACTTTCTACTCCTGTAAAGAGTTATAGTCTCGGAAACCCATAGGGCCAGTTCAACCTACCCATAAGATTGCCATGAGTCCTTTCCAGTACCATGGACTGCCCAAAAACAAACAGATTTTTCTGGATGAAGTACAGCCAGAAGGCTCTTTAGAGGTGAGGATAGTGATGCTTTCATACTTTGGACAGGGCAGGAGAGAGCAGTCCCTAGAGAAGAACATCATGCATGTTGATATAAATGGGCGTGAAAAAGAGGAAGGCCTTCGACAAGGTGATTGACATATGGCTGCAACAATGGACTCAAACATAAGAACTAAAAGGCTTGCAGATAAACAAGCGGCCATCTAGCTCAGAAGCATCAAAGCTCACATGAAAGAAACACACCAGCCTGTGTGACCGTGAGGTGTAGAAGGGACCAGGTATCAGACATCAACGAACAAAAAATCATATCAATGGGTGCCTACCTTCCCAATATGATCACTGAAGACAAATGTGTGCATAAGCAAATGTGGTGAAGAAAGCTGATGGTACCCCGCTATGGAAAGATATAGTGACTGGGGTCTTAAAGGCTTGAAGATGAAGAAGCGGCCATCTAGCTCAGAAATAACAAAGCCCACATGGAAGAAGCACACCAGCCTGTGTGACCAAGAGGTGTTAAAGGGATCAGGTATTAGGCATCAAAGAACAAAAAATCATATCATTGTAAATGAGGGTGAGTGCAGAGTGGACACTCAAAGCCCATCTGTAGGCAACTGGACCCCCCCTTACTGAAGAGTTGTGGGGAGGAGATGAGCCGGTCAGGGTGCAGGATAGTAACAATGAAACATATTACTTTTCTCTAGTCCTTAAATGCCGCCCCCCCAACTATTATGATCCCAATTCTACCTTACAAATCTGGCTAGACCAGAAGATGTACACTAGTACAGATAGGAACTGGAAACACAGGGAATCCAGGACAGATGACTCCTTCAGGATCAATGGTGAGAGTGGCGATACCAGGAGGGTGGAAGAAAGGTGGGGTAGAAAGGGGGAAATAGTTACAAGAATCTACATATAACCTCCTCCCTGGGGGATGGACAACAGAAAAGTGGGTGAAGGGAGACGTCGGACAGTCAGTGTAACATATGACAAAATAATAATAACTTATGAATTATGAAGGCTTCATGAGGGACAGGCAAGTGGGGAGGGAGGGGGAAAGCGAGGAGCTGATATTAAGGGCTCAAGTAGAAAGCAAATGTTTTGAGAATGATGATGGCAACAAATGTACAAATGTGCTTGACACAATGGATGTATGTATGGATTGTGATGAGTTGTACAGGCCGCCAATGATTAAAAACAAACAAACATAAGATACAGGCTGACGATGGAGCAGGACCGGGCAGTGTCCTCTCTCTCCTTGTACTCATCCACAGGAAGCACTAGTTCCTCTTCTCCCCACGTGGGCTTCCCATAACTTTTTCTCGTGGAGCCAGCCATCCTCATAGTCCTGGGATTCTGGCCTGGGAGCCGGGTTTGCTGGCAATATTCATGCTACTAGGGGGTGCCTTGGTGGCATAATGGTTACATGTTGGGCTGCTAACTACAGGGTCAGCAGTTCGAAACCACCAGTGGCTTAGCTGGAGGCTGACAAGGCTTTCTACTCCCTCAGAAACCATGGGATCAGTTCTATCCTGTCCTATAAGGTTGCTTCAAGTTGCAATTGCCTTGATGGCAGTGAGTTTGGCTTTTAGGTGTGCTAAATTTTTGTCTCTTTCTAGATTTAGATTAAAAACAAGGGATATAGAAGTAGGAATTCCATCTCATCCTCTAGGCGAGAGTATGTTCTCCATTCTGCTCTTACTGAGTTTTGTGCTGGGGTGTTAGAGCTTGCTTGGTCAGAGTTAGCTGGGCATTCATCTCCATCTGTTTAGTGGTTCTTGTGTGGGTGAGTCACCTGCCAGTTCCCAGGAAGACAGAATGGTGAGGAACACCCAGAATTCCAGCTCCAGGCAGCCCTGTAAGAGTGGTTCTTTGACAAAATCAATGTAGGGTCTGATAACCAAAAATTTTTCTTTTCATTTGTTAGTTTTCACTGTTTGGCAACTGGCAGAGAATGAGTTATGTGTTCATCAAATCTATTTTATGTATTACGTCCATTCTCCTATGTTCCTTCTTCTGGGCACATGGGCAACTAACTATACTTTCAAATACTCTTAAAATTTGAGGGGAGGATGTCTTGGGATGTCCTGTGCAATAGGAAAGTCTGTTATTTATGAACCACGCCTAGTCATTTGTGCTAACAAGGTGAATCATGGGGAATTCCCAGACCGTTAATGTTCATGAGATGACTTCAGATGGGGGCTGGACAAGCCATGCGATTACAGAGTTGGCATTTTGGATCATGTGATATTGGCCAAATCACTGGGCAAGGGAGAAAGACTGGAGATTGAGTTAAACAATGTGTCCAGTGGTTCAATCAATCCATGTCTATGTAATGGAACCAAATATGAAACTCTGGACACTGAGGTTCAGTTGAGCTTCCTTGTTGTAGTTGCTAGGTACTGTTGAATCAGTTCTGACTCATAAACATCCATCCTATGTATAACAGAATGAAACACTGCTTGATTTTGTGCCATCGTCCCGGCCATCGTTAAGTTAGCACTCATTGCCACAGTGACTGTCAATCTAGATTGTTGAATGTCTGCTACTTTTTGGTTGGTCCTCTGCTTTACCAAGCATGATGCCTTTCTCTAGTTGGCAATAGTCTGTGTATTGTCAAACTTGGATGTGCCAAGAAGGTGGCACATTCTGAATCCTTAAGGAGAGGTCAATAGATCCACCCCGACATTGTCTACACACAACACTTATGTGTACTTAATGCATACACAATCTTTGCCTGGTTCTGATTTGTATCCCTTTTCTAGAATAAAACTATAATCCTAAACATAGCACGTTGGTAAATGCTGTGAGCTGTCCTAGCAGATAATTGAACCTGATGGGATAATGGGATTATCTGACTTGGGAGCCAGCTGATAGGAAATGAGGATGGGCAGGGCATTCCCCCACCCATAAAGCTTCTGACTACGTCAGAAAAAAGTGCAGTCTTACGGAGGTCTGCGTCCTCGGACTGTGGCATTCACCCCAACTCAGTGTAGTTGGTATCAGAAGTCATTCCTGTCCCATTGCTCTTGAAAAATAAATCGTTCTTCAGCTCTGCCACTGCCTTCCTCTATAATGGAAACTTGGGGAAGTGTTTCTTAAGTATTTATAATCACAGAAAATGGAACTAGAAGGCCTTTGTAGTTTTATCCATCTAGAACTACTTTGCAGCAGTCAACTTTCATTCATCAAGCTTCTTGCCTTCTGCCGTTTCGGAGGATTTAGCTGGAGCAAGCAGTGTGAGGTAGATGGGAGGACAGGAAGGTTTAGCAGGGGCTGGAAACTGCTGGAAGCCTGATGTAGAAGTGTCAGCCTCTCCGGTGTGAGGGAGGCATCTCCTCTGAAAAGAGATCCTAGAGTTGGCAGATTGGCAGCCCTCTCCCATCTTCATTCCCGATGTTGCAGTCAGATGTGATTCTAAAATGCAGACTTAGTAACTTTACTAACCAACCTAAAATCTTTCAGTGATTCCCAATTGTCCTCAGGATCAAACCCACACTCTTTAATATAGCTTGGCCACCATCATACCTACAATACTTTGCGCAATGTGACATACAGCCACACATGAGCAAGATATAAACGATTAAGCTGACTGCAGTCTACAGCACGTGGCTTTCCTTGTCGGCCTGGAGATTAGCTGATGACTATTGCGTGAATTCCCTGAGCTCCAGGTGCTCTGAGCCTCGATTCATGACCTAGTCAAATGGCAATTTGTAGGCGGCCCTAGATGGAAGCCTAGAGACTGTGACTCCACTCGGGACTGGATAGTCAGGTGAAGATCCTGCCAGGTCATCAGAGACGAGTCTCAACATATAGGCAGGAGGTGTAAACATTCATTGCGTCTTAGTTTTCTAGTGCTGCCATCACAGAAATGCCACATGGGAGGGGCTGAAGAGACAAAGGTGTCTTGTCTCATGATTTTCCATGCTAGGTTTCCAAGTTCAGGTCATTTGTAGGGCCATGCTGTCTTTCTCCGTGGACTCTAAGGAAAAAGTATTGTCTCTTTCATCTTCTATGTTGTTGCTAGGTGCTTTAGAGTCAGTTCTGACCCATAGTAACCCTATGTACAACAGAGCCAACTACTGCCCAGTCCTGTGCCACCTTCACCAAGGTTCTCACGATGGAACCCACAGAGGCAGCCGCTGTGTCAGTCCAAGCATGACGCCCTTTCCGAGGGACTGGTCTCTCCTGGTAATGTGTCCAAAGTACACGAGACAAAGCCTTGCTATCTTTGTCTCTAAAGAGCATTCTGGCTGTCCATCTTCCGAGACAGCTTTGTCTGTCATTTTGGCAGTCCACTGTACTGTGCTTCTCCAGCACCATCATTCAAATGCATCGCTTCTTCGTCGGTCTTCCTTTCTCAACATCTAACTTTCACATGCGTATGAGATGATTGAAAACACCACGGCTTGGGTTAGGCACCTCTTACACCTCCACGCTTCAAAGCGGTCTTGTGCAGCATATTTATTCAACCCATCTTTTGAGCTCTTGATTGATGCTTCCGTGAGCATTGATTGTGGATCTAAGCAAGCTAAAATACTTGACCACTTCATCTGAGATTTTCTATTCCCTTAAAGACTGACAGTCTGTATGATATGTTAATTACAGTGAACCCTCGCCACTTCGCGCTTCGACTTCCGCGGCTTCACTCTATCGCGGTTTTTGCGTAACAGCGC
>NW_022111373.1:80874088-80878893 GCF_000313985.2 Echinops telfairi | reverse complement strand
AGACAGAGAGAGAGATCATCTGCAGACCTAGCTGTTTCTCGGCATTCCTTAATGGAGAGCTGGATCCTCACGTGGTCTCTTTCCCCAGCGTATACACCTTGTCATGTCTGTTTCCCCCTTTGTTAAGCCATCACTCATGCCTAGTAGGTTGAGGACCTACCCTACTCTGGTCTGACCCAATCGACCTAACCAAAAGAAATCCCTATTTCCAAATAGAGTCACTTAAGAGTATAAAAGTTAGTACTTCAGCATATCTTTTTTGGTAGACACCATTCCAATCATAGTAAATGGGGATTTATGTGTACGCATATTGAGCCTTCCTTTGTCCATCAAATGTTATTAACCCAGGCTCTGTCCTGCCCCCGGAGGTAATCACAAGAAGAGGTATGTGGATTCGAGGGAAATAAACATCTCAAATGTTGACAGATGTCACTGGGTTCTTGCCTGTGATGTTCTCCTCCAGATTTACTTCTGAAAAATAGCATTAACAATTTTTTGGGGGGGGATTTAGGATTTTAAAATCGGTTTGAGTTTCTTGTATATTAAATACTGTCTTTGAGACTTACATTGTGGGACAAAGCTTTTCTCTTAGAAATATGTGCGTGCTCAGCTTTGTCCTTTCAGCTGGTAAAATCCCTTTTGAGTCTGTTTTCCCATCTAGGAGTGGGAATTACGTCTGATTTGGCGTGGAGCGGAGTGACACGTGAAAATCCTCTGCATGTGGGAAGAGAAAAGGCCCCTTCCTGCGAGCTGGTGGCTAGCAGCCACCTCTAAAGGCCCATTTAAGGACAGGTTACTCAACACATCCTGCTCCTTTCAGCTTAGCTGTCAGCTTGTCTGGAGGTGACTTTCTTAAGAGGTTGCTCGCATCTGGGGCCTGTGCTGTGGTTCTTAGAAGTTGCCTCCTACCTCTCAGCTCGTCCCAGGAAGTGGGACACTTGGCTTTTTCTTCTAATCCCAGCCTGCAGGGTCTGCCCTGCAGCTCCAGCATCTCTGGGTGTCTAGGAAAGCACTTCCCTCTGCTTACTCTCCTCCCTATCTACTCTACTGTTGTTTGTAAAAGGCCCCAAACTTCCTTTTCAAGGGTAATTGGCAGCGACTTTTAGGCCTCTCATTTACTCAGGATCGAAGAAATCCGTGTGATGTAAGAAACATTCCTTCCATCCTGGAAGAGAGAGGTGAGGAGGACAAGGCCACAGAGAGGTAAAATGTCAGATCCCGGCAGCTCAGCAGGTAAGCGGTAGTAGACTTGGGCCTGGACCACAGGGCTATTCCAATTCTATTTTAATGCCAATCATTTACTGATTTGTTTCTGCCCAAAGTCACTTGAGTGTTGCAATTTTGGTACAGGTCCTACAGCCTATGAATCGTTCCTCTGCGAGGTTGAGACCGTTAGTCCCCATGTAAATCAGTGAACGGGTGGACTCTGGTAGTCGTCATAGACGTCTGACACGCATGCTCACATCAGATACTGCGTCGTTGCTTCTGCTGTTCTCTCCCACCCTCGCCCCTCCCCCAATTAAATAAAGAATTTCCTAGTCCAAGTTCCAGTGTAACGGAACCTTTTCCCACACAGTCCACGTCATGTCCACTGGCCTGCATGCATCACATTCTTCCCAGGGTTAGGGCCCAATCCAGAAGGTCATTGTTGTTTCTAATTTCAAGGAGATGGCGCGATCTCTCGTTTCCTGGCGTACAGGAACAAGGTTTTACTTGACTTTGGACTTCTCTGTTCATAATAGAACAGTCCTAGACAAATGGTGGGTACTCAAAGAGTCGATGTGCCTTCTTAATCCAAGGAGTCATTTTCATGTTGGAAGCAGCTGGGAGATCAACGGGCCAGTTGGAAAATGTGCTGCAAGCTCCAAGAGCCATATGGCCCCCGGGCTGTGCTCACGAGTCATCTTGACGCCCACGTGCCCCACATGCTCCATTTGCATCCCTATGCCCCATTGGTGATGGTATTACACTGTAACAAAGCTCTGATTTTAATTTTCATGGGAGCTTGACTAAGCAGAGTTCAAGATGAACTTGGTTCATCATTGAATGAGATTCTTGTGTAAGAACCAACCGAGTAAGAATCTTGGGCTGGGGCTCAAGGTGACCTCCCTCTGTCATCTTTATTTTATGTCTTTATTCTCTAGGTACTATGAATGAGTGTGAAAGTTAAATAGATACTCTCTTATGGGATGTTTATTCCTGAGGACCAAGATAAAGTCATGCCGTGGTTTCAAAGCTTCTTCCTAGATAATACCAGGTGGGAGATTTAGGGAGATTACCTATATAGGTGGCCCAGATAGTTTGTATTGAAAATGGGCCGTGTGTCCTATTTGCTAACCAGGCTCATTTAGATGGTCTCATGATTCTTTGCGTCCTAGCACCTTTTGGATACATCACACTAAATGTGTGTTTGAATCATTAAAGCATTATCATCAGTCCCACCGTAAGTGTTCAGAGTCACACTGGAAAGCTTTGGAAGTGCTAAATTGGAACTCAGTCTGCCGAAGGAGCTCTGTAGATTTTTCAAAGTGTTTTCCTTTTGGTTTTTTCCTTCTTGGTTGGGTTTATTTTTTTTTTGTTTTTTTTTTTTTTTTTTAGGATGGAAAGTTCACTAAGATCACCTCTCTCCTACAGCTCTGGGTGACTGCTAATGTGGATCCGTGTGGATGGGTAGCTTATTCGCCTCCTAGGGTTTGCCGACTCCAAAGGTCAGGGCAGACTAGGGGCTCTCGTCAGACTATGGTGTGAATGGCAGCTGGCCAGGAGAGAAAAATATGACAAGACGGAGAACAAAGCAAGGTTATTATTACAAGAGGTGTCTCCCAGATAATAATGGACGTTAACCAATGAAAAATCACTCAAATCATGATCCAGACCCAAAGGAAAATAGTGCCTACACTTCCAGAATTTATTGCAGTACTGTGATTGTTTGGCCATTAAAATGTCACTTGCACAATGAAATACTTAGGAATACTGACTGCTGAATGAGATTGTTTTGCAATTCTTCTGAAAATATTCTAAGCATTATTGACTGACCTGTGTAGGGGTCTGGAGCAAGAATGATGATTTAAGGCCTCTTTGAAACATACCCCCTTCATTTCTCCTTTTGTCTCTCTTACACACCCCCACCACCCCAAGCTCATGAATAATGTTCTTTTAGGAGTCATTTGAAGAAATGCCTTAAGGGGGATGTGAATTTCCAGGGTCGTCAAGGAGGCAGCTTGTTCTTGCTGGCAGTACATCTGTCCAGTGGTGCCACATAGAAAGATGGTCTTCTTCCAGTCAAAAAGTCTCCGGGAACATTCGGAGCCCACCTTCCATTTTGTCGTGTCACTATCTCTTGAGATAGAATGCTGCTGCTGTTCAGTTCAAAAGCTCCTGTGATCAGAGGTGTCCACCATGCAATTTCATCCACTGGTCATTAAAATGCATATGGTGGCACAGAAAGGGGAGACAGAGAACATGTGGAAATGCACTGCGATTCCCCAAAGGAATCCTGATGTTTAACACATGCCAGAATGATGTAGGAAAGCATCCAAGACTGTCACCTGACCACCTGGGGACACAGGACTTCTCTACTCTTTTCTCCCTTAGGCAGAGACCCGGATTTGTGCCCATCAGAAAAGAGTGTAGTTGCTGTCCCCTGCAAGTGTTTATCCACTAAGTAGCCAGAGTGCTTTCTTCCATCATTTTCCCAGCCCATTACATATATATATGTTTTTTTCCCCCCTCATACAGGAGAGCAATCCCAGACAACAATCGGGAGATAGGCGTTATTAGTTGGAACAGTGGGAAGCATTTCGGTCTCTATTTTGACCCATGTAGGATCTCTAGTGGTGTCATGGATTATTCCTCTACTCACAAAGTTAGCAGTTCACACACACCAACCACTCTGCAGGAGAAAGAGGAGGCTTTTTGCTCTTATAAATGTCTACAACCTTCATAATATAAAAGGACGGTTCTACTGCCCTAGAGGATCACTGTAAGTCAGAACTTATTCGATGACCATGGATTTGGTTTCTTTTTGAGTCCTTGCACCTTCTTTTGAAGGAGCCCTGATCATGCAATGGTAGGTGTTCACTGAAAGGTGGGCTAACCAAAAGGCTCATGGTTCAAACCATCCCAGGGGCTCTGTGGGAGAAAGACGAGCCATGTGTCTCTATGACAGTCTAGGGAACGCTCTGGGGCAACTCGACTCCGTCAAATGGGCGCAGTATGAGAACACACGGGCAGCACCAAACAACAGCTGTCTGTCCTTTTAGTTTGGGTTCCCCAGAAGCAGACATTGAGACAACAGGCCAACCAAGTAAGGAATCAAACTTGAAAGTGATCACAGTAAAGGGTGGCAGAGGTTCATGTGAGACAGGGGAGGGAGGGTAGCAAATAAAGGCTCATTATCAAGCAAGCCAGCATTGGAGTTCACTGTAGTGTAAGCCTGCTGAGGGAACTCTGGCTGGCAGTATAAAAACAATCCTCAGGGTTTTACTTGGGTAGGCTGAATAATGCATCCGCTCGCCCCCCCAATATATCTACACCCTAATCTCTGGGATTTGTGAAAACTACGTTATATGGCAAAACCAAACCAAACAGAAAGCTTTACAGATGTCACTAAATTAAGGATTTTGAGATGGTAGGATTACATGGGATTAGTCCTTTGAGCCCTAAAGACAACATGGCCACAGAGGAGGAGAGGCACTATGGCAACAGAGGCAAAGACTGTGGCGTTAACAACCCCTTGGTTTCAGATTTCTGATCTCCAGAACCATGAAAGAATAGGCTTCTGTTGCTTTAAGTCCCCATACTTG
>NW_022111373.1:80871082-80873715 GCF_000313985.2 Echinops telfairi | reverse complement strand
TTGGGCAGTGTAAGATATGACAAAATAATAATTTATAAATTATCAAGGGTTCATGAGGGAGAGGAGAGCGGGGAGGGAGGAGAAAAATGAGGAGCTGATACCAAGGGCTCAAGTACAAAGAAAATGTTTTCAGAATGATGATGGCAACAAATGTACAATGTGCTTGACACAATAGATGTCTGTATGGATTGTGATAAGCGTTGTATGAGCCCCCCGTAAAATTATTTTTTTTAGTGTGCTGGAAAGGTCAGCTTATACACCAGTATATATGGTAAGTGGAGGCTGCTCTTTGGGGGATGGTGTCATTTCCCTGGCACACCTGTCTTGCTGTGCAAAGAAGTAGAGTTGGTCTGCAGGTCAGAAAAAAACTCTCAGGTGACTACATCTTGATGCTGGCCCATTGGTGGGTGTGCTCTGAAAAGTAAGGGTGAGTGGATATGGGCAAGGTACCAACCGCCTCTGCTGCAGTCCAGCCCTGTTCTACTCAGAGTTCTCAGTGGCCTAGGTTAAGCTGCCTCTGTCTTGTCACTCCTTCAAGAGCACAAGCAAAGTAAAATGCATTCATTCCTTTTATTCTATTCTGTTTTATTAGGAAGATTCATGGGCCAAACACTCACTCTCTGCTTCAGCCTTTTGTCCCAAAGCCACATTTCATGTTTGTGTCCCCACTGCAGACACCCTTTTCTTCGGCCAGTACTTCTTTGGATTTAGGCTCCTTGGCTGTAGCCTAATCACAGCCTCTTTCTCTGAGTGGTCTGAGCCCCATACCTTCGGATCCCTCTGTATGTCCTGGTGAGTCTAATCACACCCAGCTGAAAAGGGGCAGTACTGGGTGCATAGCCACTTGACGTTCTGTGATCAGGTGCTCAGTTACTCCATGAGCCCAGTGGCGTACAGGGGCTGCTTCCTGGGAGGTGGAGAACTCTTTGCCACAGGTAGCAGGACCTTGCTCCAGATCTCTCGGATCCGCATTGGGCTTTCCCTCTAAGGCTTGTCTGGGAGCCCAAGGATTCTACTGCCATGACATCTTATGGGGAACAGAGCCTGAGCACTGAGGCCATTTGTACCACAGCCTGAGACCACTGCAGAGCTCCTTCCTGTCTGCCCCCACTCAAAACTGGTGGCCTACCCCAAGAAATGAATTAGAGCTGTGTGGCAGTTACATAATCTACTGTCAACTTGTGAAGGGGTGGAGTCTAGCCTGTCCATCAGGTTACAGCTTGATGACCTCATCTGGAGGCATGATGCAGATAAATAGCTCACTAAAGGAAGACACACTCTCTCTGCTTTGTATTCCTGATGACAAGCCACATGGAGCTACACTGATGGAGTCAGAGCCTGGAGCTGGAGAAGCCAGGTAGAGACCCACCCCAGTGCTGAGATGCTTCCACCACCACTGGATCCACAAGACTTTCCATCCACTGGCACTTGGCATTGTTGCATGGCTGTGTGAGTCTAAAAAGGGATTTATGATCTAGTATCGACATATGGTGGGATATTGGATTTATGGACTTGATCTGGGCTTGGATGTTTTCTTAATATACAATTACTCTTTGATATAAAGTTTTTTCTTACACACATAGGAGGCTCCCTGGATTTGTTTCTCTGGTCTACCTGGACAAACACAAGCAGTATTCTCATTTGGGTGAATGCCCCCTCCAAAGGTGAACAGGCCTCTCAAGCCCTGAGTCACTTTTTCGTGGATGCTCAACGTGCACGACCTAGCTCTTCCTTTGAAGGAGAGACTTGGCATGTGCTAAAAACCTTTAATAGTTTGTGTATTAGTCTAGGTACTTTGGAGAAACAAATCCACAGCGACTCATGTATAAGACAGAGTTTTATGTAAAGGAAACGTGCATCACGAAATCATCCCAACCCAATGCTGCCCAAGCCCACAAGTCCAACATTAACCCATTAACCCAACACCAGTCCACAAAGTCCTCCACCTCACAAAACAGAGGCAATGATGCCGACTGCAGGAGGAAAGCTGAGTCCGTGAACGTGTAAGCATCTCAGCACTGGCAAGGGTCTCCACACGGCTGCTCCAGCACCCAGGGCTGCATCGGGATAGATCCATGCGACTTCTCCTTGGGGATGTCTTGTAGGAAATCCATCTTGCAAGCTGAAGCAGGGAACTGCTAAGGCAGCTGCACCCGATGCAACCATCACAAAACAAGAGACCCGAGAACTAGAAAGGCGAGGCTTCACCACCCATTTATCCCTCCGCCTTTCAACCAGCACCACATGTGATTATCGGCCAGGCTGGCACAATTAACTAACTCAGTTTGCAAGGCTTATCTCCCATCTTCGATCCACAGTGCTTGCCTCCTGAGTACTTGCCACTTCCTGCTCCCCAGCTCCGACGGAATGATTAATCAATACAGTGAAATACAGTTACTTCACTCTGTCGAATATCCAGATGATCAAGAGCCTGCTCAACTTCACTGTGGTATAGAGCAGGAAGGTTACATAGCCCTGAGGCCAAGGCAGTGAATGTATATTTCTGTCTGTTCCAAGTGACAGCAAACTGCTTTTGATCCTTCTTTCTAGTTGAGGTTGAAAAGAACACATTTCCCAGGGCAATAGCCTGCTCATACCAACTGTCAAAGGCTGTGTCAATCTGTTCTAGTCAA
>NW_022111373.1:80866868-80870603 GCF_000313985.2 Echinops telfairi | reverse complement strand
GGGGCAACCACTGAGGGAACAAAGCAGAAATGGGAAGTTATTGCTATTTAGAAGGAAGGCCACTCAGGCCCTTGAACAGGGGAACTAGTCAGCGTGGGCGGATGACTCTGAGCTAAAGGTGGAGTTCTATTGGGGTGGTGACGCAATCCTCTGAGAAGGAGACATTCGCCAGTGGGTGCTCATGTTTCTGAGGTTGGTTCTAAATATGTTAGAAAATTGTTCACTGGATTCAACTGATGTGACAGTAGGAAACTGCCAATACCAGGATAGGAAATGTGACAGAGATGATCCTTATGACAAGGTGAAACAAATAGGAAGTGTTAATATCCTTATTCCTCTAGCAGTCCCTTTTGGTAGGGTGAATTTAGAGCCAACTAGCAAAGCAGGGATAAGGAGTCCTGGTACCACTGTTGGGTAAGCATTAGACAGCCAACCACTAAGTTGATGGTTCAAACCCACCAGCTGCTCTGAGGGAGAAAGATGGGGCTCTCTGCTCCCCTAAAGAATTACAGCCTCAGAAACTCTGTACTGGGTTGTGGTGAGTGAGAATTGACTTGATGAAAGTGGTGTGGGAGCAAAGTTGAAATGTGGTTTGCAGAGCCCCAGCCCCAATATCACAAAGTAGAATATATAAGTGCAGGTTTATAGCTGAGACAACAGGTTATATAGACAATCAGAACTTTAGACTTTGTCCTTTTGAGGTGCACTTCATGAGCCATACCAGAAGAATTCCATTTGGAAATCCCAGTTTATCAAACCAGACTAGTCCCTTGGATTTAAGGTGGAAGTGCCCTAGTGTGAGAAGAAGCAGATGACTACCATCCCAAGGTTATGGATTTGGAAGTCATTGGACTTTGGTTCACATCTCTTGCTTTGAGGGTGCCAATCCTTGGAAACCTAAGATTACCATAGAGTTGTTATTTTCATACTCTCTTTGCTTTATTAGGACATGTCTTAGTTCAGCAGACATAGTTCTGCCCTAGTAAATGAGTGTTACTGAACATTTTGCCCTAACCCCAATCCTCATTGCTTGCATAAATAGAATCCAGTAATTTAACTTTTAATCTGTACAAATCAACAATCCATGTATTTTAGTATAAAAAGCTTTCCTTCGCATGTATATTTTCCTGTTCTGAACTGTATTTTAAATTCTATACCATTGACTATGATAGCACACTATCAACAGAATTACCATATTCCCAAGGGGGGTGATGATTTATAGTATTTCCCAATATAATGATCTCTCTTAAATGGAAAAGGATATATGTAAACTATAGATATATCAATGGATTTTGAGCTTGCACTTAATTGAAGGTATTAATCTAAGAACAATTAGTCTTTATGATGTAGCCTTGCTGTATATTTGCCCTCATGAAGACATCTTCAGTGGATGATATGGGTGCTATAGCAAAGAGTGGTGAAGATATTAAATCGTGCCCAACTATCAGACATAAAAGTCTGAGATCTTAAATTTATGTCTTAAAACAAGCAGCCATCTAAGTGAGGTGTCAGCTAAGTCCACACAGAAGAAGCACACCAGCCTGTGTTATCCAAGGATTATAAGTAATAAAATCCAAGATTGGGGGAAAGAACTGTATTAGAGCTTAAATTCTGAGCACTCAGTATGCAGAAGGTTATGGATGACAGTGAAAGCCCAACATCTCTTTGCAGGATCTCCATGTGGATTAAGCCTTTAGAGAATCTCCTTTGACCTTGACTAGAATGTGAATAGCCTTTGTATCCAACAGAGTGCATTGGGGAGTAGATTAATGCCCATGTACTTAGGTTAAAAGTTAACACCCTCTAATTTGCTCTCCCTTTTAAATTTGTTCTAGTTTTTAATATTTTCTGCTTTCTTTTGGATTGAGTGTTTTCTGTGTTTTATTTTGTAATTGTTGTTGGTTTTTTTATTTTGGTTTTGTTTTCATTTTGGTATCCTTTTCTTTATATGAAATCCAGGATAGGTAAATCTATAAAGACAGTGACTTGATTAATAGTTTCTCGGGTAATGGCAGGAGAGGCTGGGGGAAATGAGGAGGTAATAGTAATAATGAGTACAAGAATAAAGAAAATGTTCTAAAACTGATTTTAGTGATGATTGCACAACGCTTTTTAATATGTTTAAATGACTGGATTTTATGGTATGTCAATAAAACTTTTAGAATCTGGATAGACTAGAGCAAGTATGCTAGTACAGATAAGAGCTCAAAACACAGGGAGTGCAGGGCAGATAATCCCCTCAGGATCAATAATGAGAGTAGTGATACCAGGAGGGGAAGGGGAAGTTGGGAGAGAAAGGGGGAATCAATCACAATGATCTACATATAACCCCCTCCCTGGGAGATGGATAACAAAAAAGTGGGTGAAGGGAGACAGTGGTCGGTGTAAGACATGAAAAACAAACAAACAAGGGTTCATGAGGGAGGGAGGTGGGGCAGGGGGAAAATGAACTGATACCAAGGGCTCAAAGAAACTGTTTTGAAAATGATGATGGCAGCATATGTACAAATGTGCTTGATTATGCATGGATTGTGATAAAGCTGTAAGAGCCCCCAACAAAATGATTAAAGAACAATAATAAAACTGTAAGAAAAAAAGGAAGACAATAGCTTAGCCTTTGTGATATCATGTGGATATTCTCCTTTCAGATAAATGACCACATGTCGTTTGGGGGAAAAACTGAGAAAATAGCTACTGCAAACAATTGCATTGTGTATGGCATTGTAGAGCTTCCCCTGTGAATTCTGGAGTGACTAGATCCGACAACTGCTTAAGATATGAAAGCCAAGTGGACGAGGATGTCATTCTATTGGGGTAGCTGCATCAGCTTTCTGCTCATCCACTTAAAAAACTTTTTTATGGTGGTAAAATATTTATAGAAAAAAATCCAGATTAATCATCCATAGGTTTACAATGCAATGCCATTCATTACTTCATCATGTTCTCCCCAAAAGTTTTCAATCATCTTAAACAGAAATGAAGAAGGAATCAGTTGCCCATGTCAGAGGAAGTAGCTGCTGAAAACCTATGCATAGCATGGAAACATGATCAGCTACTGATGGCCTAATAATGGAAGTAGAACATTGTCGCGACAGTGCTGACAGATGGGACCCTCAGGTTGGGAGGTCTTGAAGTGAGCCGGAGGAGGAAGTGCATTCTCAAAGCAGAGTCGACCATGGTGAACATTGCAAGAGTGGAAGCTTCAGGATCTTTATTTGCTGATGGAGTTCAATTCAAGGTGAGAAGAAAGAGTTGTAAAACTTACTAAATAATCAGAACTTGGAATGTACCAAGAATGAATCTAGGAAAATTGGAATTAATAAAAAATGAAATGGAGTGAATAAAGACCAATATCCTAGGTGTTAGTGAGCTGAAATGGGTGGGTTTGGGTAATTCTGAATCTGAAAATTATATGGCTTATTATCCGGGAAGGACATAATCAAGAGGAAGGGCATTGCATTCATTGTCAAAAAGGACATTTCAACATCTGTCTTAAACAATGCTGTCTGTGATAGGAGTATATCTATCTACATTCAAGGAACTCCAATCAATTCAACTATTATTCAATTTACGCATCAACCACAAATGCTAGTGATGAAGACATTGAAGAATTCTACCAGCATCTTCAATCTGAAATTGATCAAACATGGAATCAAGATGCATGGATAATTATTGGTGACTGGAACGCAAAAGTTGGAAACAAAAGAGGAAGCAAGAGTAGTTGGAAAATATGGA
>NW_022111373.1:80851397-80865258 GCF_000313985.2 Echinops telfairi | reverse complement strand
AATGAGGACCTAATGTCGGGGGTTTAAGTGGAGAGAAAATGTTTTGAGAATGATGTACAAATGCGCTTTACACAATTGATGTGTGTGTGGATCGCAATAACAGTTGTATGAGGCCCTAATAAAATGTTTTTTAAAAAATGAAGCTGGAGATCACATGATAGAAATTTGCAGGTTTGATGACTTGTTCATAGCAAATATATTTTTTCAACAACAGAAAAGGCAAATATACACATGGACTGCTTTAGATGGATTACATAGAAATAAAATTGTCTAAAATTTCCACAGTCTACATCTGTGGAAAGACACAACGGAGAAGCTCAAAACCAGAAGCTAAAACCAGGCCAGGGGCTGATTGTGGAAGAGACCATTAATTGCTCATGTGTAAGTTCAGATTGAGGATGAAGAAAATTAAAATATGTCTACAAGAGCCAAACCATGATCTTGAGTCTATCCCACCTGGATTTTGAGGTCATCTCAGGAACAGATTTGCTGCATTGAATGACAGAAGCCCTGATGAGCTGTGGGGGGACATCAAGAACATTATTTAGGAAGACATCAAAAGGACATTAAAAAGACAGGAAAGAAAGAAAAGATCCAAGTGGATGTTAGAAGAGACTTTGAAAACTTTCTCTTAAACATTAAGTAGCTTAGGCAAATGGAAGAGGTCAAAGAGCTGAACAGAAAATTTCAAAGGGCAGCTCTAGATGATGAAGTAAAATATTATAATGAAATGTGCACGACAAATTAGAAAACCAAAAAGGAAGAACATGTTCAGCATATCTTTAAAAAAAAATTATTTTATTTGGGGGGCTGTTACAAATCTTAAAGCAATCGATCATTCAATTGTATTAAGCACACTTGTACATATGTTGCCCTCAACATTTTCTTTCTACTTGAGCCCTTGGTATCAGTTCCTCTTTTTTTCCCTCCCTCCCACTCTCCCACCCTCATAAATCCTTGATAAATTATATATTATTGTTTTTATTTCGTGTCTTACATTGTCCATTGTCTCCCTTCACCCACATTTCTGTTGTTCTTCCTTCTTGGGGGTGGACTATACATCCAACCTTGTGAGGGATTCCCCTTTTCTCCCCTTTCTCCCTCCCCACTCGCCTCCACTATCCCCCTACCCTCATGATATCGATACTCCCAATACTGTTCCTGAGGGTTTTATCTGTCCTGAATTCCATGTGTCGGAAGCTCTCATCTATACATTGTGTGTACTCCGGTCTAGCCAGATTTGTAAGGTAGAACTGAGTCATGGTAGCGGGGGTGGGGTCGGGCAGGAAGCACTCAGGAACTAGAGGAATGATGTGTGCTTCATCGGTGCTATACTGCACCCTGGTTGAATTGTCCCTTTCTTGTAACCTTTCTGTTGTGGGATGTACAATTGTCTACAGATGGGCTTTGGGTTTCCACTCCAACCTCCCTCTGTCACATCGATATAATTTTTGCTTTGGATCTTTTGATACCTGATACCTGAACCTGTCGACACCTCATGATCACACAATCTGGTGTGCTTCTTCCTTGTGAGTTGATTTGCTTCCTTGCTAGATGCCTGATTGTTTAACTTCAAGCCTTTAAGATGCAAGTTGCTACATCTTTTGATAGCTGGGCACCATCTGCTTTCTTCACCATATTTGCTTATGGACCCATTTTGTCTTCAGGAAGGTATCAAAGAGAGTCAGGTTATTAGAACAAAGTGTTTTTGTGTTTAGGGAAGCCTTGCGTAGGGGTCTACACCCATTTGCTATCTTAATACTTATCAGATAAATGTATGTACACTGGCGTCTATCCCTTTCATTATAAATGAATATAGTTACATATGTACATACCTATAGCTATATCTCTATAAATAACTTTTGCCTCCTATTTCTTTTCTCTATTTCCTTTCACCTTTCTCCTATCCCACGATCATGCTCACCCTCTATTTGGCTCTCGATAATTCCTCTTGGCTGCATTGCACTTGATTAAACCCCACCAGGCATTATACGCCCTCCTTGCCATCAATTTTAGATCTCTTGTTGCTCCCTTATCCCTGAGTTGGTTGGCTCCCAGCTCCTTCTCCCCACCCATCCTCCTCTCCCATGTCCCCTGGGACTGCCAGTACCGTTGTTGTTTTCTCCTCAGGATAGTTTGTCCTGCCTATCTTATATAGATAGACATAGGGCAAAAGGAAAAAACCCCAAACCTGATAGATAGTTCCAGATCTGTCCACTGACCCTTATGAGTGTTTTCCAAGTGGGTCTGATGTGGTGCCAAGCCCTGTCCCCGGGTCAGAAGTCTACTCTCAGGATTCCTTGGGGACTTTGTTACTTTGCTCCCCTTGGTGCCCTGTTGCACTCCCTTGGTGTTTGACCCCATTGTGTGTGGGGCAGACCAGGTGCACTTTCTGCAGTGTCTCCAGTGCATTCAGCATATCTTAAACTGAAAGAACTCAAGAAAAAAATTCAAGGTTTTAGTTGCAATATTGAAAGGAGGCATCAAAAGAAAATGGAAAGCACACACAGCGTCTCTGTACCAAAAAGAACACTATTTCATGAGCAATCTCCTGAAATTCAGCAACCAATGGTGCTGAAGGAAGTTCAAGTTGCACTGAAAGTATTAGCTGAAAACATGGCTCCACGAATTGATGGAATACCAATGGAAATGTTTCAACACGCTGATGAAGCACTTGCTTGTCTATGCGAGGAAATTTAAAAACAGCTATACGATCAACTCACTGGAAGAGATCCATATTTGTACCCATTACAATGACCCCTATTTGACCCAACATAATGTTCAAATTATAGAACAATATCATTTATATCACATGCAAGTGAGACTTTAGTTACTCTCATCCAACAATGATTGGAGCAATATTTTGGCCGGTCATGGGGAATTTCTACGTGTTACAATTAACTGCCAAACTACTAAGAATACTGGCCCAGCCAAGTTGACATAAAACCTTAACTATCATACCCATGTTAATTGCAGTATTATTCACAATAGCAAAAAAGAGGGACACACCCTAAGTATCTCTTAATGGGTGAATGGTTAGAAATGTGGTACATACATACAACGGAATTGAGTGAAGTAAGTTAATCATAAAAGGGCAAATACTGTATGATGTCACTTTTATATAAAAACATAAGTAATAGGTGTATACACAGAAAGTCCCATTCTTTTACTTTTACAACTGATGGGAGGGTGAGGGGGGAGCATCACTTACTAGAGAAAGGAAATTCACCATAAGAGACCCATCAACACAATTGGACCAAGGTAAATGAAGGCACTGAGTGGTACACAATAATAAAGGACAACTCTAACGAATGCTACACCATATACAATCCTGCAACAGCAGTAACTAAAACAAGCATTTTTAACTGGCTATATAAGTAGATATGTGTGCTACATTGGAAGGGCATATGGGAGATTAGTCATGTACATATATACACATACATATACACATATTTATGCATAGTTATAGGCATTTTGTGCTCATATATTTGTATGTGTTGTACACACACTCGTATGTATGATAGGGATTTAAAGAGTTCATGGAAAATTCCATTATCTTTTAGTTCCTCTTGTATAGTAGAGCAGATAGGGGTCCGAGTATGGAAACCTCTTGGGGGATTGAGTTACTGGGCTTAAAGATAGAGGGCCACAGTCTTGAGGCATTCTGGGTCAATTGACATAACATAGTTTATAATGATGATGTTCTACATCCAACATTGGTGACTAGAGATTGAGATCTTCAAAGCTTATCAGTGGCCTTCTGAGATACAACTATTGTCTCTTCCTGTCTGGAGCAAAAGAGATGGGAGGAAACTAAAGACTCAGGGATGCTCTTTGTCCATGAGACTCAGGGCTCACATGTACCACAGCCTCCTGCAGCCTGAAACAGAACCCAGAAACAGATGGTGCCCAGGTACCAGCAATGATAGCTCTCACCAGGCACACAATAGGAGGTCCTAGTTAGAATAACGGAAAAACTTAGAATAGCCTAAAATTCATTTAAAAATTAGACTCACTGGATTTATAGACTGGAGGAATGCCTGAGACTATTTTCCAATCTCATCTGCCCCCCTCTTAACAGTTTCCTTGCCATATAATTCACATATCTTACAGTTTAAAAGTTCACTCATATTAAGAGACTGGTATAATCATTACTACAATCAATTTCAGGATATTTTCTTCTTTCTTGTTCTCATTGTTATTAGCTCCACATTTCTCCCTGCCATACAACCAAGAACCCATTAACCATTTACCATCTCTATGTAATTACTGACCCTGGATTTCATATACAGGATAACATACAAAAATTAAAATATACAAACTAACACACAAACAAAACCCAACAACAATAACAATGTTAAACAGAGGAAAAATCTCAACTGAAAAGAGAGCAGAAAATATTAAAAACTAGAACAAATTTAAAATGGGTCAGAAGGGAAATCAAATGACAAGATGTTAAATTTTAACCTAACTGCATCTTCAATGATCCACTTTTCAACGCACTCTGCCTGTTAACAAGGCAATTCACATTTCTGGTCCATGGTCTGAGGGGAATCACCGCAGACTAAATCCACTTAAAACACCTTTTTAATCTGGAACTGAAGTTACTCTCTGAAGTCACCTTTCAGTCAAATAATAGATTGGCCGATTGGAAAATGGTAAAGCACAGTGTAAATGGGGAGCATGCTGACAAGTTGTGCAGATAGAAAATCATGTCATGGACCAGCTTGTTTATAAAATGATGAGTGGTAAATGAATTTGACATTTAAATTTGCACCCAAAACACTAAAATGTTTTTTAAAAATGGATTAACAGTCACCACCAGTTGTGAAAAGATAATTTTAGTCAATTCTACTTGTAGATGAATAGACAAAAAAAGAAGAAAGAAGAAAAGTTTTAAAAGTTTATAAATAAATATGACATATATGTTTAAAAATTAATATGAAACAAATGTTGTATTATTGACTAGCAAGGAAAAGGTAGAGTATTTAATGAATGGCTTTAACAACTGGTTAATTATCTGGGAAACAATTGCTAGTTTTCTTACCTCACAGTTTACTTCAAATTCAATTCTTAACTTATTCACACAATGAAGCATAGAAAAATGAATCCCTAGGAAAAAATAAAATTAGATAAATGTAATTTGGGGATTGGAAAGGAGAAGCACGATGTAAGATAGAAAGCAAAGGGCAAGACCAAAAGATTTAAATAGATAAAAATTGGAAACATTTGATGTCATAAAGGATCATGAACAAAATAAAAAGCTGGCAACATATTACAAGGTAAATGATGGATAAAAGCACTAACTGCTTTTTAAGGAAGGTTTCCTAGAAATCTATGGAAAAGATATAAACATCTCAATAGAAAAATGACAAAGAAACAAGAGACCAATGAGGCCAACAAACAAGGCACAAAGGACATTAATGGCTCGTGTACACACAAAACAATGTGTTTAAGAATAAGCTTTAAAAGACCTGAAATGAAATACCATTCCCACTTTATCTTTTGGTACCAACTTTACAAATGATTATTAAGATTTTTAATATCCAGTGACGGGGAGCGCTGGAGGAACAGCTCGTAGTTGCCCGTAGTTGGAGGAGACCCAATTTAATACACGGTGCTAACGGCTGTGAAAACGTGCCCTGTGGAAGTCATCCTAAAGAAATTAGCAGAGCTATGGCTGACTGAAATGTAGTTCCAATCCCGCAGCCCCTCTGTGGCAGGAAGACTGGCAACCTGACACACGATGACAGCCCAGGAAGTCCTGAGGGGCACTTCTACTCTGTCACACGCAGTCACTGTGAGTCAAAATCAACCGGATGGCATCGAACCACATCAGGGCCAAATATATGTCTAGTGAAGTGAGTTGCCTTATGTGTGGCTTTTTGCCTCGGTTCTTTAGGAAAACAACTTGAAAAAAATTTCCTCCTCAATCTCAAAGAGCCCTACTTTTCTACCCTGGAGCATTTGTTGCTATTATCCAGGTGTACACAACTACATGGTTTGATACTTTTTGTCTAGTCTGATTCTGCCATCTGCCCTACTGTTGGTCCATTTTATGCACCTTGCAGTGATTGCTCAATTTCCTATGAACATTTAGACATGACCCAATGAAGGACTTGGTCAGTTGTGGTCCTGCTGAAAGGGCCAAGACTTGAAACTGAAGAAAAGGAAATGAACAAACAAGCAAAACAACAACAACAAAACACCCGCTGCCGTCCAGTCAAAATCACAGCGACCTGGTAAGACAGAACAGGACTCTTCTGCAGAGTTTTCGAGTATATATTGAAGGGAGAAGATAGCCTTAAGGGAGCCTTATCTTTCTCCTGCAAAGCAGCCTGCTGGTTTTGATCTGCCAGCCTTGTAGTTAACAGCCCAACACGCAACCCACTGCCTTACCAGGGCTCCTTGATGCTGCTGAGAGTCTGCATATATAATCATAAGTCAAAAGTATTGTTACAAATTCACCTAAACCTTTACTAAACAGCAACAACAAAAAAGGAAATGTAAAGCTATTATTGCTGACATAGTCTCAATTTAGGTTTATACACTTAAAAAGTTTTATTGATATATAATTTGTACGTCATACAATTTAATAGCTCGTTCATGTTAAGAAGAGCTGTACAATAAGTTTTAGAGCACCGTCTTTCTCGCACTCATTGCTAGCTCTCCATTTCCGCTCAGTCTCCCCTGCTTATTAGTCCAGTTACTGTCTCTACCGATTTACCTATCTTGGATTTCATATACAAAAATAATCATACAAAACACAGACAAGTGACCAACAAAACCAACAATGACAAAACAAAACAGAGTAAAACCTCAATAGAAAAGAAAGTAGAAAATATTAGACGCTGGAACCACTTTACAACGGGTCAAAAGAGAAATCAAATGATAAGGTGCTTCCCTGGGGGCATAGTTGGAGTATTTTATTAATACTCTCTTTGAGTCTCTGGAAAACACTGGAAGTTGGCTGCAGTATTTCATCAGACTGGCTGGTGGGTCTCATAGTGAGCAATATAGTCACGGTCCATAATGCCACGTAAAGTGGAGAGAAGACACACTGCGATCCTAGAAACCTTATTAGGAAAGAAGAGGAACGTGATTAAAACACAAACCAGTCACTACCATTATTGAAGTGGAAAAAGATAAATCCGTGACAACAGAATCTAAATCGCTCTCTCATAACACAAAGGAGAGCAGTGTGTAGTGACGACTGACAACTTTATTTTACTTGGTGGAGTAAACGCGGATGACTAATATTGTTTTAATCTATGCATCCAGTGAGACCAAGAATATTGATATGTAAAAGCACTTAAACACACACTGTGATGGCCCTGGGCTGTCAAGAGCTATTTTGAATTAGAAAGAGCTAGAAATAGCCACCTCAGAAGAGATCTGCCCCACAGTTCAGCTCTATAAATAATCCTGAGTGAGCCAGGCTTCTTGCTGGGGTTGGTCCAACGCCTACCCTCCTCCCTGGGGGTCAGGACCCAGGAGCAAAGAGGAGGAAATGGAATCTGGGCATTTGTCATGCTTCTTCCCTGGTTATTACAGCTTCACTGGAAAAGATTATTTTGTTGTCCCTAAGAAATTCATCTTCTCTTTCCCTCACTAACAAAGCAAAATAAAAACAACAAGCTAAAACAAACAAACACCCAAACACAAAAATAAATGAAATACATAATTCCCAGTCATTTTCTGGCATTAGTTACTAAGCCTGGGAGGGGGAGGGGGGTATACAAAGTGTCTCTGGATGCACAAATGGCTAAGCTCTTGCTAGTAACCATCACACTTGGCAACCTGAGTCCACCCAGAGGTACCTTGGGAGAATGGCCTTGTGATTTACATCTGAGAGATCACAGCCATTCTAAACCCCGTGGAGCACAGTTCTACTCTGAAACGTATGGGGTCTCCATGAGTCAAGCACCACTAGTTGGAGGTGTTTTTGTTTTACATTTTTGAGGAATAGGATGGGGTGGAGTGGAAGGAGTATTCAGCTACTTATTGGTAACCTTGAATTCACATTTTCTGAATCTGCTACGTCTCATGCAGGTTTGTACCCTGGAGCAGCGCAGGCAATCCTCTCATTGCAAGTTAAAGGAAAGCAAGGGGAATTTCACTAGAAGGAGAGGAGACCGTCAGGAACACAGCCTGCCTTGATGGCAACCTTGTTTAAAATCAAAATCCATAGAGAAATAATCCCTATTACTTTGGAATTTAAACGTTGGGGAATCATGTACAGCCATTTTACATTAGCTCAAGTTTTCAGGATAACCATGGGAAACGATTGTCAACCATGGAAAAGCAAACAGAACAATAAGGTTCTTTAAGTCTTAGGCAAATCTCAGGATGTCTTTCTGTTGACTAACTAGCAGGGCCAGAGTTGGTAATTGCTCACAGTCAGGCAAAGAGAAGGCTCTTAGAGTTATCTGGCCTTTCCAGGTGATATTTGCATCTAACCTGTTTGCCTCTGAGCTAGTATCAAGTTCTAAAAACTCCCCTGAGATTGCATTAAATAACAGGCTAAATGCATTAAGTCCTTGAAGGATGATGTGGGTCAAATTATGCTGCGAGGAACTGTAATAATCCCACCATATTCTTTAAAATGTTACTTCCTGCTGTCATTATTTATCCCTTCTAATCCTCTGTGACTAGAGTGAGGGAAATAGAGGTCACATAATTGCAATGCTTCTGAGGGCACAGGGTTGAGTTGAGTTCTCCATCCACTAGCCAGTGATCTCTCAATCATTGAGAGCTGCTTACTTCCCCTACTCTTCCCACCCGAGCCTTCCACTCTATGGGACATGCTTTTCGAAGAGTGTTTTGTAAAACTGTCACATTCCTCAGGACTGCTGTTGTTCTCAACATTTCCCCCTCAGGTTGACCTATCTACATCACATATTGGTGTTGCATACTCTGTGAGGTCTAGGCAGTGGATCTCACCATGCCACAGCTCTGGTTCTACCAGATTCAGAGGGGGACTTGGAAAAAGGGATCTCATCACTGATGACAGATGGCTTGTGGCTCAAAGCAAGAAAGATGTTTACTTTGTGTTTTATTCACTATGCCAAGGCATTGGACTATGTGAATCATAACACACTCGGGATAATTTTGAGAAGAATGGGAATTCATTGTCCTCATTTGGAACCTGTACGTGGATCAAGAGGCAGTTGTACAAACAGAATAAGGTAAGACTGCATGGCTTAAAATCTGGAAAGTAGTGCACCAGGGTTGTATCTTCTCAGCATACTTATTCCATCTGTATGCTGAGAAAATCATCAGAGAAACTAGATTATTTGAAGAAGAATGTGGCATCAGGATTGGAGGAAGGCTTATTAACAACCGGAGATATGCAGATGACACAATATTTTGCTTCCTGAAAATGAGAAGGATTAGAGGCACTTGCTGATGAAGACTGCAAAGATTGCAGCCTGCAATATGGTTTGTGACTCAATGCAAAGAAGCCCCAAATCCTCACTGCCCTCCAAGAGGTAATATCATGATAAATAGAGAAAAGGTTGAAGTTGTCAAAGATTTTGACTTGGATTCATGATCAATGCTCACGGAAGCAGAAGTCAAGAGACCAAAAGATGTGTTGCTTTATTAGGTATATGTGCTGCACAAAGCCTCTTTAGAGTATTGAAAAACCAGGATGTTACTTTGGGGGCTAAAGCGCACCTGACCCAAGCCATGGTGTTTTCAATTGCCTCATTTGAACATGAAAGGAAGAATAGATACATTTGAGTGGTGGTGCTGAAGAAGAATATTGAAAATTCCATGGACTGATAAAAGGATAAATTGATCTGGCTTGGGAGAAATACAGCCAGAGTTCTTCTTGGGGAGACTTCGTCTTGCATACTTTGGACATGTTGTTGGGAAAGACCAGTCCCTGGAAAAGGACATCATATTTGGTAAAGTGGAGGCTCAATGAAAAAGAGGCAGGCTCTCAATGAGATGGACTGGCGCAGTGCCTGCAACAACAGGCTCAGGCATGAGAACAATTGTGAGGACGGTGCAGGACTGGGCATTGTTTCCTTCTTTTGTGCAGAGGGTTGCTATGGGTTGGGATGTACTTGATAGCACCTAACAGTAACAGAGGTAAAGTTCTGCGGATAGTACTACTCTCTAGAACAGGATTTCTGTCAACTTTAACGAGCCCACAACCCCAAAGCACCCTATCATCTTATGTTTGGGTGTTAGAAATGAAAATGTCCTTGGGCCTGTGAAATCTAACATGTGTGGAATTGGTAATAGCACAATATATGACTGGCGCAAATGATACAGAATTATCAGGAAATCAGAAACATAGAGTTAGCGACTCCTCCAGATGTCTCTCTAGAAATAGGTAATTAAGCAAACAATTTAAAGCAATTAAAAAATCCGAGTCTTAAAGGTAATGCTTCCCCTTTTAAATGTTTCTAACTTGAACATAAAAAAATTAAGAATAACTCACATATTATGTGTCTGCCCCTTGTCTAGCAGACTTACACTCTGCTAAAATTAAAAACAGAGTTTAACAGAAAGAATAAAAACATTTTATAGAATGGGAAATAGCCACAGACATTCATGCAAGATGTTGCAGTGCTCCAAATTATGGAAGAATGATGTGGATTTTAGGAGGGTAGCAAACAAAAGGTTCGTGCTGGAAGGCATGTAGGAGAGAGGAAGGAAACATGACAAAATTCACAAAAGGCTTTTTAGACTATATAAGCTTAAATGTTTTTTTAACATGAAGAAATGTATTTGCTGTATCTTCAGGTTGTTGCATCCTGAGAGATATTTGACAAGAGTATTCTGCCAGGGCTAATTTTCTATTATAACTGCCTTCTATCTCCGTATTCTCTATCTTAAACACAAATTTACAAAGAGGTAGTAGGATAGGAACACAGTGGAAAATCCAGTGAGTGAAACTTGTATTTTGGAGCCAGGATATAACATTTACCTATCTTGTTACCGAGTGGTGAGAGTTACAGGCTCCACCTTAACATTTTTATTTCTAATCCTGTTTCCTAACTTGGTAGAAACAAAATATTATTTCAGACCAAGCTGAGTAAACATTCTAAACAAGCATTTTAACAAACAATTCTTTGTCCAAGCCAGAAATCTGAAGTCTTGGAAGGCTGAATTATCTTTTCAGTAGGTTGCTAACTGCAAGCTCAGCCGTTCGAAACCATCAGCTGCACCTCAGGAGAAAGATGAGGCTTTGTACTCCTATAAAGAGTTGTAACTTGGAAACAACTCCTTGGCAGTGATTTTTGTTTTGTCTTTTCATAAAAATGAGAAGTGTCTATAGCAGGCTGTGTTGTTGTTGTTCGGTGCCATTGCGTCGGTTCTGACCCACAGCGATTGTAGGCACAACAGAAACACTGCCCGGTCCTGTGCCATCCTCACAATTGTTCCTGTGCCTGAGCCCATTGTTGCAGCCGCTGTGTCTGTCCATCTCCGTGTTGGATCAGATCAGAATTCAGTTTGATCCAACAGAGTTTTAATGTAAACCTAAAGTTACCCATTTTTGTCGTGCTAACACCTTATTTTAAAACGTATTTAATGCACTTCAAAACTAGATTTGTTACTGCTTTTGATACAGTGGATTTTACTCATTCTTGGAAGACTTATCAGAAACAAATGGTCTTTCTGAGATTCCTTAAGTCTTCACAGCTTGAGGGTGATGTTCAGATTTCCCACTTTGATCAGTCTGGGCCAGGAATCACAGATTATGAGGCCTAGATATTAAAATGTTTATTCATAAGTCATCAGGTTCTGAGGCATTTTATGAATCTCAGAAGAAGGTTAACTGGAATGGCGGTGGGATAAACGCTTTACTAAGTCTTCCATTTAGATTTTGACAGCTACAACACACATGACGCAATCTGAATATGAAAGGCCCATCCAAATTACTGACAGAAAAAATAATCTTTTTCATTTAGTTAAAATAACACACACCCATACATACACACAAACATATGTAGTACTCTTCAATCATGTGAAAAAATAGGAAGCATTGCTTCTGTTTTTCCTAAAGGCACAATTAAAGAGAGGGAACTTGCTTTGTTATGGAAGCCATTCAAATTAAACTTAAGAAAAATTAATCATAGGAAGCGTTGGGAAGCATTCAGAATATATGAGAGAGTTTGTAAGACCCAGTTGATAAAAGGGATACACATCTTGAGACATGCGATATATTTACTCAACTACATTGGGAGAAAAGAAAGATGGCATGGATTTGATTTACATGAAAAGAACAGGATTTACGTGAAAAGAACAATCACAGTGATAAGACCATAACCATTCTCCTGGGCATGAATTGTCTGGTACAGTAGCGAGGCTCATGGTTAAGATTCCCAAGACCAAACCTAACCCAATGCTGGAGCGTTGCCTCCTACTCTTGAAAGCCTCATCTGTGGCGACTCAAATGGCTCCAGAGGGGCTTCAAAGTTGTGCCCTAGAAGAAGCAGATCTATAGGTCTATTTTCAGAGTGGCCTCTGGATGAATTCAGATACTAATCATTTAGCCAGCTGTTGAACACTTAACCAATTGTGCCACACGGGGATTTAATAAAGAGAATGAATGAATTAGCTAACATCTTAAGATTCCTCTGAGTACTACCATTCCACACTTCCGTGACAATTCCTTGTTGATGATGCACATTCAGGGAAAGGTAAAGTCAGGTTGTCTCCTAGATTCTCCGAAAGGAGACTGAGGTAAGAGACACTGCACACAGCTCCCTAATTATATTAGATCATTTGACATTTTACTACGAGCAATACATTACTAAATGAGGAAGGCCGGCCACTGTCATAATTATTCATGAGAAAACCTACCATATTGATGATGATGCATTTTGACGAGGGGAAAGAAACCACTTCTGGGCAGAACCTGCACATGTGCATCACGGATTGCTTATTGCCTCCGCGGGGTTTTACTGGGCTGGGGTCAGAGAGGAGACGTGAACCTGGATCGATGTCATACAAAGATGAGCCCCGTGGCCCCATATCTGGAGTGTGCCTTTGGGTAAAAACACATCATGTCATGAGCTTATTGCTGGCTGGTCATTTCTGGTCAGCCTTCCAGAGGCAGGTCAAAATTAAAAAAAAAAATCAATCATGTTCTTAGCCTTGCAAGATTTAGTAGGGAACTTCGGCAACTAAATTGGAACCCCACCTCTGATAGTCTGCTGACATGAATTTGTATGTAATTTGAGAAAGGAGTAAGAGTTTCTGCCCATACACTACCTCTGTCCCTGACTATATACGTGACTTAGGAGGTAGTCATGCAAGTTTCTTGGTTGCTCCTGTAAGGAAGAAGTTGGTAGTATTCTGCAATACTTGGTAACTAGATATGCTTTCAGAAGAAAGTACAATACATGTAACAGTCAGCAGGCACCAGAACCCACAGCTGGAAAAGAACCCACAAGTCAGTAGGTTGAGTCTCAGGCCTCTAAGCAAGTCTGTTTTCAGAGCATGCCAGATATATAACTCACAGTTCTATTTCTTGGTCCCCTTTGCTGACAAAATAAAAATTAATTCTTGCTCCAGGCTTCTTAAGACTAGGATTGTGGTTATTTCATATCTGCACTTTCTGATTTCTGAAACTTACCCCGTTGGAGAAGCACCGCCCAAGAAAACCCAGACCAAACAATACAGTTGGGTTTCTTAAAGACTAGCATCTAAACACTCACAATACTCATACATTTGTAGTGTTATGTTTTTCTTCTGCTTCCACTTACATCTCATAGCTACACCAACCTTGTCTCTTCCCTCGGCTAACCTTCCCTTCTCTAGACCTTTCCTGTTTAAGTCTAGGAAACGTGTTTGAGATGAAGGTGACCCTAAGGTAAAGAATGCACTGGGACGGCCTGGG
>NW_022111373.1:80849648-80851281 GCF_000313985.2 Echinops telfairi | reverse complement strand
AGACTGGCAAACAGACGCAGGCTCTTCTCCTCCTGCCCAAACCACTTTGGTTCAAGAACACAATGAACTTGGTAACTAGATATGCTCTTAGGAGAAAGTCCTTTTATTTTAGAAATAGATTTTCCAAATGCTTTGTTGTCAGCATATCTGTACACCAGCTGGATCAATGAAAAATAATTTGTGTGCCATTTTGTGCCAGAGATAGATAGCCCCTTCAGCAATTATCAAGGGTAAGAAGGTCACCGATTTTCCATATCTGGTGAAACCAGGATTCTGTGCTAAGTGTCCTTTTCCAATTTGGGAGGAAGTTTCTTAATCTACATTTCCATGTTGATACAGTCGTACTTGTCTTCTAAGGGTAGGAAATGCATCCTACTTCCTTATTTACCAAGCTTCTCAATCCCGACCTCGGCCTCTAAACCCACTCCTATCAGTAAGAGTGGTTCACTAGGGAAGTAGACTGCATATTAAGTGGGTGTGTGTTGGATGATATTTCTTGGTAATTAATATTCACTCTTATTACCATTTAAATGGTCTCTTGTATTGCAGTGGCTGGAACCTGGGAGCTATATTGTTCATATTGCTGTGGTGTCGGAGGTCTGGGTTAGGTTCTGGAACAAGCAGCACTCACGCAATGAAGGAAGAAGAAAAGCAGAGACTGTTATCACTGCCATGCGAGCAACAGGCAATCATGTAGACTCTGGTAGCTGGCAGAAGTGAGGTTTGTCTTCCTGGAAAAATGTCTCTTTCGGTGTTACAGACAACTGAGATGCTCAGTGGTAGCTTTCTGAGATCCTGGACATGTAAGGGTTTCCATTGGCCTCTTGTTGGTGTCCTGGACCCGCCAGATTGATCCCTGTCTCTGAGAGTGTCTTTCATGGGGCCCTGGAGAGCTTCTCAATCCCCTCTTCCACCCTAGCTTCTGCTCGCTGGGATACCAGTTACCTGCAACAACCTCCACTCCAGGAGCGGGTAGGGTAGGGCAACTGTGGTTCTTCCGGGTTCCCTCCCTGACACGGGAGACGGGGATGGGAATGGGAGCTTCTCTAAAGGTCAGCACAGTTCTTTAAAGGCAAACACAGCCTCTCCAGGCCGTCCATTTGACTCTGCTGAAATCATGAGCTGTCCCGGTGGTGTTCTTCCCATAGAGTATGGACAGAGAACAGAACAGAGCCCCTAGCTGCTTTTTAAAAAAGAATGTTTTATTGACATCTAATTCATATACCATACAATTGTATTATAATAAATCATTTTATTGGGGGCTCTTACAACTCTTACAATAATCCACACATCGATTGTATCAAGCATACTTGTACATATGTTGCCATGATCACTTTCAAAATATTTTCTTTCTACTTGAGTCTTTGGTATCAGCAACTCTTTTTCTCCTCCCTCCCACCCTCATGAACCCTTGATAAACTATAAATTATTATTATTGTCATATCTTACACCCTCCACTGTCTCCCTTCTCTCATGTTTCTATTGTTCGCCCTCCTCGGGGTGGAGGGCAGTTACATGTCAATCATTATAATCAGTTCCCCCTTTCTCCCTCTTCACCTTCCCTCTACCCTCCTGATATTGCTATTTCCAGTACTGTTCCTTAAGGGTTAATCTGTCCTGGAGTCTGTGTGTT
>NW_022111373.1:80841897-80847872 GCF_000313985.2 Echinops telfairi | reverse complement strand
ATTGGGTCTGATGAAATGCCAAGCCCTACCCCCTGTATCAGAAGTCTATTTTCAGGATTCCTTGGGGACTTCACTGCTTTGTTTCCCTTGCTGCTCTGTTGCACTCCCTTCTTGTTTTGCCCAGGTTGGTGTGGGGTGGGGTGGGGGTGGGGTGGCACGGGTGGTGTCAGACCGGGCACAATTCCTACACTGTGTCTCCCATGCTGTCCCCTATAGCACTGTCATATACTATACAAGTCAATGGTTTAATAATATTAAAGAGTTGTTCAACCATCACCACAATCCATTTTAGAATATTTCCTTATTTCCTGTACTCATTATTATTAGCTCCCCATTTTCCCCTAACCTCCCCTGCCATAACTCTAAGAAACCATTAATCTAGTCACTGTCTCTGTATATCTGGACTTCATACACAGAAAAACATACCAAATAAAAAACCCTATCAATGACAACAAAGCAAAACTGAAAAACTCAAACAGGAATCAGAAAGCATTAAAAACTAGAATAAATTACAAATGGATCAAAAGGGAGGACAAATGATGAGATGTTAAATTTTAACCTATGCATATCAGCATTAATCCATTTTCCAATGTATTCTGTCTGATAGCAAGACAATTCATATCCCTGGTTAATGATCAGTGGGGATCCTCCAAAGGCTTAAACCTAATGAGGACCTTGCAAATGGATTTTAGGATTTTGCCGTCATAGATAGACTTCCAAAATCGAGGGGTTCAAAATTAAGTTGTATATCATTCCTTCCTCCAGATGTGGATTTTATTATTTATAATCCTTGGATTACACAGGCTGGTGTAATTCTTCCATGTGCAACTTAGTTGATGCCTCACTTAGTTGGCTGTTTAAAGACAAGTCTTTAAGAGCCTAGACACTATGCTTTCAGATAGCTGGGCATTCTTGTTTCTTCATTACTCTTTGTTATAGCACCCATATCTTCAGTAATCTTTTCATGAGGGCATACTCGAGTGAAGCCAAGCCATAAGAACTAATTCTTCTTAGATTAGGCCTATGATTAAGTGTGAGCTCAAAATCTATTCATATGTCTATGGTTTATATATGTCTCTGGTTCACTTTAGAGACATCTTTATAATTTTATTGGGAAAATTATAAATCATTTACATATGGCATATGGTAATCCTATAGATAATCTCATTCATTTAGCCAAAGGTATGGAATTTAAAATATCATTGAGAAAGGAAAAATACATATATAGGGCAGCTTTTTGGACTAAAATACATGGTTTGTTGACTTATACAGACTGAAAATTTAAGTGACTGGATACTATTCAAACAATGAGATTTTTTTTCAATAATGCTCTTTACTAAGGCAGAACGAAGACTGCCGGACTAAGACATCACAAAAAAAGCAAAGAAAGTATGAAGATCACAAATATACATGGTAGTACTGAGTTGCAATTTATTAAGTACTTTCCAAGGAAGATATTTCAACCCAAGTCCAATGACTTCCAAATCCGTAACCTTGGGATAGTAGTCGTTCGCGTCTTCTCTCACCAGGGCATTTCATCCTAAAGTCCAGGGGAGCAGTTCAGTTCCTTTAATCTGCTACAGGTGTCCTTAAGGTAAAGTCCACTTGACTTAGTGGGGTTTCCAAATTGGACCCTTCTGGTGTCGCTTATGAATGACGTTGTGCACCTTGAAAGAACAGGGTCTGAAGTCTCCGTTGTCTATCGCAGATGACCTGGGTCACCAAGGGCTGTATAGAAATGAGATCAAAAGTGTCCAATTAGGAGCATCATACCCGTTATTCTTCCATTGTGGGTCTGTAGGAGTAATGTTAAGCATTTTTCCTAATGACAGGCTGTCCCATCCAGTTTATCCACCAATAGAACTGATATCATTTTCTCTGAGGCAGACATGTCCCCCGACTCCTCTGACCTTGAATTTCCATTAAGGGTCACTAAGTAATCTTGTTGGAGTGACTGTTGATTTGGGGTGACCGTAAAACAATGTTATATAACAGGAACTGATTGGCCTTTTCCTCTCCCTTCAACATAAGAAACTGACACTAGCCGAGGTGAGGCCTTTGTTGTGTAGTAGTTTTTAAGATGTTCAAATATGAGGGTGATATGTGGTTCATAAACATTGGGCAAGTACATCACTTCATTGTTTCGGGAACTAGACTAGGCAATTATTAGGTATGAAAACAGATGCCTGCCTTTGATTTGGTTTTATTGTTAGGGTAGTGGTCTCATGTTTATTTTCCCTCTCTGCTTTTGACTATACCTTTAACCCCGCAAAGACCTCTCCTTTGCTCTGGGACAAAGTCAGAATGGGGAAGCTTGATTGGTGTCTGATTCTTCTCTTCCCATCTTGTCCTTGCTTCCTAAAGGTGGTGGCGGAAAGACCTCTCTTCTACCTTTATTCTCTTTTTCTCCGGAGCTGCATTCACTTGCTACCTTTCCCTGGGGTCATCGTGGCAGAGAGGATGCAGAGAGAGAAATGACACAGAGAGGCGTCCAGCTGCTCTTCTCTCTGGTCCACAGGCTAGCATGTAGCGTGTGGTCAAATAAAGATCCCGTTTCAGAAGGCTGGGGATGACGCTTACAGCTTTTCTTCTGTTAGCTGTAGATGCTGCAATGTTTTCCTCCCTCACTCTCCTTTTCCTCCTCCATGATTCTTTCCTTCTTGGTTTTTAGGGTATCAAGAACATCCTGATGCACAGAGATAAACGGTTGAAAGGAAGCAGATTTTTATAGCAGCTCACTCCACAGTCACAAGATTCTCCTTAATAAACGGAGATGGCAGGAAAAGGTCTTCCCCATGGTCTGTAAGAAAATAAGCGAATCGAGCCTTGCAAGTTTCCCTGGATGCACACAGGGCCCTCATAGAGGGAGGGCTGGGGCAGGAACCAGGCCCAGAAGCAGACTGGGGAGCCATGCACAGTGTTGAGGAGGAGCACAGAAGAGACGTTAAGAGAGGTGTGTAGACCTCTGCCTGGTCCGGAGGCAGAGCACAACAGGGATGATGCCGTTAAGACCAGGGCACTCTGTGAACATCAGGCTCTGCCTGTATAGGGGTAACGTAGATTTAGGACCAAATGATTTTCAACTTTTTTTTTTTTAGAAGCAGGACCCTAAAGTGAGGCTGCCGAATGGGAATGGAACCAGCAACCTCCAGGCTTCTCGGCCCTAGAGTTATCTTCCCACAGTCCTAGCTCCTCAGAACACAATTTGACAATTAAAGCAATGAAATCCACTGCCTCTCACTTCCTATACCTTGAACTTGTTTCTATAAATAAAACGAGACTGTTACCATGGCAACCTGACTGTCTGTTTAAGTGGTCCCTTATAGACCAAATTAGCTGGGATCGATGGTGCTTCCTGAATGCAGAATTACTTTCCTTTTATAACAAAAATTTGAACAAATTATAGCCTAACCCCCTTGGGAAAACAAGGTCTGAGTCAATGCAATTAAATTGTCGTCTGCATCTCCTCTGAACCGCCCATCCCAGGATGTTCCTTAGTGTGATGCGGTCGCCCCGCCTGTGCTCTGCAGGCCACTGCGATAGTCACTCCTCCCTCTGCGGTCTCTTCCCTGGCACGCTCTTCCTGCTGCTCTGCATGTGTCATTAGAAAGGACACTTCTGTCGGTAGCATTCCTGCTTCCCGAGGCACGGCTGTCCTGTGTTGAGATGTTGTCTTCAGAGATGGACAGATTTTCAATGACAATCCCTTGCAGAAGCAGGCCTCTGAGCAGATGCAGGTCTGCCCCTCTCCCCAGGGAGGAGCTTGTGAAGAGGCATTCGTTCGCCCCCAAGCTAGGGACAGTCTGCCACTGTCCTCCAGGGTTCAAGAGGAAGGAATTCCTTCTCCAAATCAAACCTGGAGGAGAATCGCAAAGAGGATGATGAGCCCCAACTTGTCTTTTAATTGACCGTGACAGCACCTGGAATTCTTTTACTTTTACTTAAAATGCAGAAACTCCTGGGAAGGGCAGCTGTTTAAGCTAGTGACAGACTAGGCCGGTGTTTTGCTGGGCAACATGAAGAGATAATCAGGGAGGGACTTCGGAGCCTCACTAGTGCAGTGGTTTAGTGCTCAGCTACTCACTGAAAGGGGAGAGGTTTGAAATCACCCGTGGCCCTGACATCTGCTCCCATGCAGACCACAACCTTGGAAACCCTCCGGGGCAGCTCTGCTCTGTCCGCCAGGGGCTATAGGAGTCAGGCACACCACAGCAGGGTTCACGAGCCCCCGAGAGGGACACATGGCTAATGAGCTGGCTTGCTTGGAGTCCAGTCCTCCTTTGACACACAGGGGGTCACCATGAATCCGAATTGACTGATGGTAGCTGGATTTTCAGATGAGTAGTGAATCCATCATGGACTCCCAGAAGAACAAGCAAGTCAGTTCCTGAAGGGGAAGAAAAACCCAAACAAAACTAGAATGTGCCTTATAAGCTAGGATGGCAAACTGTCACCCTATTTACTTTGGACATATTGTTATGAAAGACCAATCCTGAGAAAGAGGCATGATGGTAGGTAGAGGTCAGCAAAAAGTGGGGACATTCTCAATAAGTGGGCTTGCCACACAGTCACACAAAAGCAAAAGCAAGCGACCACAAAAACAAACCCACGTAGCTCACAGATCAGGCAGATGATACAGGAGCAGCCTAGTCTTATTCTGTTATGCGGAAGGTTGCTTTGACTCCTGGAGCCTACATGATGGCAGCAAGGATGGGTTGCTTAGTCATCATGGCTTTGGAGCACCTCTGCCTTCTTTCTGCATCTGAGCCAAATTCTGCTGTGAAAGGGAAGCGTGCTGACTGGGGACTGTCAGCGCTTTCACTTACTCATGTCCTCACTGCAGGCTTTGCCCAACTCCCACGCACCCCTTCCAGGCACCAGAAGTCTGCACTCCCAGGACTGCACTAAGGCTATTTGTGAGTGGGGCTGCAAGGAACAGTGGCAGACGTGTATATTCTGCATATGCCTTCTGCTCATGAGAACACCCCACTGTCCCATTGGATTTATTTATAAAACATAGTTCAGGAAGAAAATTATTAATACTTTTGGATCCTTTCTAAACACAGGGCTTTATAGGGCTGTACAGATTACATACCGGGGAAGCTTCTTCTGACAGCTCTTAAATTACAATGATAATGATAAAATGAACTATAACAACAAATAGCATGGTTTTCTGACATGTTTCTGAGCACCCAATGCTATTGCATACATTATCTTTTTGAATTTTTGTCACACCCTTATGTGGTTCATGTTATTCACCCCATGTGAATGAGCAAACCAAGGCTTGAGAAAATGAAGCAATTTGTCTCAAAGGAGAGAGTAAGAAGATCCAGCTCCAATTTGAACTTGGGAAGTCTTCAAACCACAGAACCGACCCATTGCTAAAACAAAGAGTAACCTTAACGCAGATTTCTTCAGGTGTTAGTGTTTGTATGTATATGCGTGCTTTGAGCTTCTTGGATCTGTGGATTTCTATCACCTTGGGAAAAATATTGGTGTTGTTGTGAGGTGCTATCTAGTCAGCTCTGACTCATGGTGACCTTCTGTACAACGAAACAAAATACCACTCAGAGCCCGGGGAGCAAAGCAACCAAGTCCCTGAGGAATACTGAAAATTCTGACTTGGGGGACAGGGCTTGGCACCTTATCAGACTTGATCAGAAAACAGACATAAGGGTCAGCAGACAGACCTGGAGCTGTCTATTGTTTTTTTAATTCTTGTTTTGTTTTTGTTTGATTGCTTGTTTTTCGTTTTCTTTCACCCTATGTCTATCTATATAAGATAGGGAGGACGAACAATCCTGAGAAGAAAACAATGGGACCAGAGGTTCCCGGGGTCGGGGGACACGGGAGAGGAGGGGGTAATGAGGGGGAGTGGGAAGCCAGCAAACTCAGAGATAAGCGAACAAGAAGAGATGTAGAATTGAGGGAAAGGAGGGTGTATAATGTCTGGTGGGGTTTAATCAAGTGCAATG
>NW_022111373.1:80838956-80840614 GCF_000313985.2 Echinops telfairi | reverse complement strand
CCCCAGGGAAACGTCTCTTGATAACATGTCTAAAGTATGTGAGATGAATTGTTCATTTCTCTATCAAATTTGATAAAATTTCCAGGGAAAAGTCTCTTGATAATATGAAATGAATTGTTCATAACTTAATCAAATTTTATCCAAATTTTTCTCTCTTCTCCTCTGGGGACCTCACTGACTGATACATTAGCTTGCTTCATTTTGTTCCACAGCTTAGAGATTCTCTGTCCATTTTGTATGTTTCTACTACTTTGTCTTCAAGTTCACTTATCTTTTCTTCTGCAATGTCCAATGTTGATCCCATCAAGTGTTTTTCATTTCCTACTCTGTAGTTCTGTTTTTAAAAGTTTAATTTTGATTTTTTAAATATCTTGTATGCTTAATTTCTTGTCTCTTCTCTTAAATACATAGGATATAGTTGTAACTGTTTTTAATATCCTTGTTTACTACATCTGTCATCTTTGTCTGGTACAGGTCTGTTTCTATTGATTGATATCTTTATTATTGTGGGTTCCATTTTACTGTTTCTTTGTGTATCAGGCAATTTTTATTGAACATCAGACATTGTATGTTGGGTAATAGATTTATTTCATTATTATTGCTTTTTGTATTTCTCTAAAGAGTTTTGACCTTGCTCTAACCTGTGGTTATTTGGAAAAAGTTTGATCCTTTCAGGTCTTACTTTTATGTTTTGCTAGGTAGTATGACAAAAATGTTTAGCCAGGGGCTAATTTTGTTCCACTACTGAGGAAAGAATATTTTTTAAAAAGTTTCATTAGCACGTAATCCACATATCATGCAACTAAATAGTTCAATCATATCAAGAAGGATTGCACAATCATTACCACAATCAATTTTAGAATATTTTCTTCTTTTTTCAATAGTTTATTGGCATATGATTCATATATCATATGATTCGATAGTTAAACCACATCTAGAAGAGTTGTACAGTTATCACAATTAGTTTTAGAACATTTTCTTCATTATAATATTTAGAACTTTGACTTCATTCTCATCATTATCAACTCCTCATTACTCCCCCTCCTCCCCTGCCATACCTTCAAGGAGCCATTAATCCAGTTACTGTCTCTATAGATTTGCCTATCCTGGATTTCATATACAGAAAAACATTAAAAATCCAACAAACAAAAATTAACAAGAAGAACAAAGTAAATTAGATAGAAACCTCAATCTAAAAGAAAGCAGAAAATATTTACAACTAGAAAACATTAAAATAGATCTTAAAGGAGATCAAATGATAGGGTGCTAAATCTTAACCTAACTGCATCTGCAACAATCCACTTTTCTATGCATTCTGCATGATAGCGAAGCTGGTCCCTGGTCCTTGGTCAGAAGGGATTCACCAGGGGCTTAACCCATGTGCATTTCCCCCTCACTTTTTCTTTTAAATGGAAACAGCTTGAAAATGGGTCAAAGAGGTGGAAAATAGTTTTTGAGTAGCCTACCTGGTACTATGTGAATTATGAACTTTTCACTTTGGTTTTGTTTGGAACAGGAATTGTTCCCAGGCCTGTGTGAGCTGTGTGAACTAGGATTTTCCACTGTCCCCTCAAGAGTACGTTCATAACTTTGTCCACAAGGACCTAAATTTCTAACGGAATTATTTTTTTACATGAGACACTGATGGAAGAGTCTGT
>NW_022111373.1:80835938-80837017 GCF_000313985.2 Echinops telfairi | reverse complement strand
GCAAATCAAGACCCATGTTCAAAGAGTCCAGCCATTCCCTTCCATCTGCATGCTGTCTTATGAGCTTATTGAATGCTAAATCTTGGTTTCTCTTATGTAGGATTGTAATATAAGGACGAAATGGATATGTTAAGGTCGGCCAAACCTAAATTCCAAAGCAGAGCTGAGGGGGGAAAAGATGTGGACAAAGGAGGGCATAAAGGAGCTGGATAAAGGATGTAACAAAGGAGCGAGCAGTCAATATGTTGTTGTGTGCACTGGTTCATTATTATCTTCTTTGTAGGAGCTGAATGAACCTTAGATACGATATTGGGGAGCCATGAAATCATGCTGGTTAGGACTTAAGATTGTGGATTCTGGATCTTTTTCTCTCTGAATTTGAATCCTGGATTTGCTACAAACTGGCCCTATGGCCTGGAGACTTGGTGGTGTAGTGGTTTTATGCTGAAAGGTCAGCAGTTTGAAACCTCCAGCCCCTCTGTAGGAGAAAGATGAGGCTTTCAATTTCTCTTAACAGTTACAGTCTTGGAAACCCACCAGGGTAGTTCTACCGGTCCTGTAGGATCATTATGCATCAGAATTGACTCAATGGGAGTGAGTTTGGTTTCTTTTAACCCTCTGGTCTCAGGCAGGTCATTCTACTTTCAGTGCTCCAGTGTCCTCAACTGTAACTTGTGGATAATAATAGTATCGACCTCATAGGGGAGCTGTGAGGATTAAATGACTTTGTACATGTAAAGTGCTTAGAAAAGTGCTTAGCAAGGCTAATGGCTGAAATACATGTTAGATTCTATTATGCCGTTATTGTTTTTCATGGAGCAAGGACTCAAATGTTAAAAGTCTCTTACTGAAGAATTATATGTGTCATGGGGTTTGCAAGCAAGCAAGAAAGAAATTAATACCAGCACAGCTTGTGTTTCAGCAGAATAATATTATTCAACAGATGGCATTGGAGAAAGAAAGATGATCAGATTAGGGACATGCTCTTCCACATGCTAGAACAGATTCCTCTTTCAGTGTCTCATGTATAAAAAAATTACATTAGAAATGTAGGACACCGAGGGCAAAGTTATGAAAAT
>NW_022111373.1:80797648-80834172 GCF_000313985.2 Echinops telfairi | reverse complement strand
AACCATCAGTCCTGTTGTTTTCTTCTTCGCATTGTTTATCTAGCCTATCTTATCTAGATAGACCTGCAGAGATAATAATATGCACATAAAATCTCAGCAGAGCCAAATAAAGTGACACATATAAACAAGGTGACGACGGGCAGCAACAACAACAAACAAAAAAAGCCAATGACATACAAAATCTAAAAGAAGAAAAAAAGGAAATGAAAGAAAGAAAGAAAGAAAAAAAGAAAGAAAAGCCTGTTAATAGTTCAAGGCCTCTTTGTTGACCTTTAGGAAGATTTTCTGGTCAAGTCTGATGGGGTGCCACACCCTATTCTCAAAGTCTATTTTTGGTATCCCCTTGGGACTTCCTTGTTCTGCTCCCCTTGCTCTTCTGTTGCACGCCTTTAGTGTTTTGCCTCGGTGTGGTGGGGTCAGCTCAGTCACACATCCCACATTGTGTCTCCAGTGTTGTCCCATGTAGGACTATGAGTCAGTGCAGGATGTCACATCTCATAGTGGGGCCAGCCATATGCTCCTCTCTGTGCATTGGCTGCTCTGAGTGGGGCTATTGTCCTCTGAGCTTGGTGGGCCCTGGTGTGCTCCACTCCCTTCCTCCCGCTTCATTTGCTTCCACTTCCATCTGGGTATGGTAGGTCGGTTCCTTCCCCCCACCAGAAGGTCTATTTTCATTTTCTGTGGCACACCTTTCCGTGGTGGCAGTTAGGCTGATTCTGACCAGGCATATAGTCCAGTCATTTTATGGATTCCTCTGCACATTAAGTTGTCCTCCTGGTTTGGCGTGTCATGGTGGGGTCTGTATGCACATTCCAGTTCTCTGGGGACACAACCAATACTCTCCTCCTGGGTGGATAAGTGCCCTGTTCCCCCATGTCATCATCTCAGTTTCTACCCACCCCGATTCTCCCTCTTCTTTCCCCTTTTCACCTTCTTTATGTTGGACTCACATGTACCTCCCTGGGTGTGGTCTACCCCCCCATCCCCCACCCCCACCCCCGACTACCTATGCTTCCACCCCTTTATTGCCAGATAAGTGTCTATTCTTCTATTCCTGCCGTGCTGATTGTACTTACCTCACGAGACTCATGTTATACTTGTCCTTTTGAGATTGGCTTACCTTGCTTAACATGATTCCTTCCAACTCTTCCCACGAAACTACGTGTTTCATGTGGTCGTCCGTGTTTTTCAGTACTGCTCAGCACTCCATTGTGTATATGTGCCAGAGTTTACTAATCCACTCATCTATCGATAGGAACTTAGGCTGTTTCCAAGTCTTTGCGATTGTGAATTGTGCCGCAATAAACATTGGAGCACAGATGACTGGTTGTGTTTTATTTATTACCTCCTCTGGGTATATGCCTAGTAGAGGGATTACTGGGTCATAAGGTAGATCAATTTTCATTTTCATTAAGTATCTCCAGATTGCTTTCCACAGTGTCTGTACAAATCTACATGACCACCAGCAGTGGAGGAGGGTTCCTACTTCACCACAGCCCCTCCAACACTTGTTGCTCTCTGATTTACTGATTTGGGCTAGCCTCAGGGGTGTTAGGTGGTATCTCATGGTTGTTTTAATTTGCATTTCTCTTATGGCTAATGACCTGGAACACACAAAATGGAATGCATAAAGATTGATACCCTAGGCACTGGTGGCCATTTTGAATCTGACAATCATATGAATTACTATGTCGAGAGTGACAAATTCAAGAGGAATGGAATAACATTTGAGATAAAAACAATAATAACAACAACAAAACACTTGAAAAATCTATTTTGAAGTGCAATGCTGTTTGTGATAGGATAATATCTATATACCTACAAGAAAGACCAGTTAATGCAATTGTTATTCAAATATATGTATCAACCACTACAGCCAGTGATGAAGAAACTCAAGACTTCTACAAATTTCTTCATCTTGAAATTTATCAAACATGCAATCAAGATACTACACTGATAATTGCTGGCGACTGGAAAGAAAAATTTGGAAACAAAGGAAAGATCAGCAGTTGGAAAATATGGCTTTAGTGACACAACTGAAGCTGGAGTTGCATGATAGAGTTTTATAAGACCAATGAATTTGTCATTGAAAATATCTTTCAACAGCATATACACTTGGACCACTTCAAAAGGAATCAATACAAACTAACTATATCTGTAGGAAGAGATGACCTATAAACAAAACTCATTGCCATTCAGTCAATTTTGATCCATAGTGACCCTATAGGGCGGAGTAGAGGCTGTAAATCAATGAAATCAGAAAGCCTCGTCTGTCTCCCTTTAAGTAGTTGGTGGATTTGAACTGTTGACCTTGTGATAGCAACCTAACGTATAATCCACTACATCATCGGGGCTTCTAGGTATATATTGCTAGTCACAATAAGGTCAGGGGTTGACTGTGGAATAGATCATCAATTGCTTATATGCAAGTTCAAGTTGACTGTGGAACAGGCCATCAGTTGCTCATATGCAAGACCATCAATTGTTCATAAGCAGAAGAAAATTAAAACACAATCACAAAAACCAAATGCAATGACAAGCATACCCCATCTAAATTTAGAGACAATCTCAAGAACAGATTTGAGACATTGAAATCTTATAATGGAAGACTAAAGGAGTCATCGGATGACATAAAAACATCCTATATAAGGAAAGCAATAGGTCATTACAAAACACAGAAAGGAATAAAAGAACAAAGTAGGTATTAGAAAAGACTCCGAAACTTGCTCTTGAAAGTTGAGTAGCAAAAGTGAATGGAGGAAATGATGAAGTAAAAAAGTTAATCAGAACATTTAAAAAGATAGCCTGAGACGACCTGGAGTTCTGAGAAATATGGGATGAGTTTTAGAAAAGCAAAAGGTGAGAGCATCCTCAACATTTCTCAAGCTAAAAGAATTAAAGAAAAATCAAGACTCAGGCTGAAATATTGAAGGGTTCTATGGACAAAATATTGAAAGATTCAGGAAAGAAGATGGGGGGAATACACAGAGTGACCGAATCAAAAAGAATTGGTGAATAACATTCAACCATTTCAAGATGTAGCATATGATCAAGAACAATGGTATTGTAGGAAGACGTCCAAGCTGCACTGAAGACATGGAAAAACAAGGCTCTGGGAATTGACAGAATACCTTCTGAAATGTTTAAAAACTCGATGCAGTACTGGACGTACTTACTACTTTATACCAAAGAATTTTCAAGACAAGCTGCTTGCAAAACTAACTAGAAGAGATACGTATTTGTGCCCATTCCAAAGAAAGCTGACCCATCAGAATGTGGAAATTATTGAACAATATCATGAATATCACCTACAAGTAAAATTTTGCTAAAGATAATTAAAAAATGTTTGTAGCAGTACATTGAGAAAGTTCAAGTAGATTCAGAATACAATGAGGGATATCATTGCTGATGTCAGATGATTCTTGGCTGTAAGCAGAGGATAGCAGAGATATGTTTACTTGTATTTTATTGAGGAGATGGGTAATAACAAGCTGTGGATAACATTGAGAAGAGTGGGAACCTGAGAACACTTGCGTGTGCTATTTTAAATCTGTACATAGACAAGGAGACCGTGATTTGAACAGAATAAGGGAATACTTCATGGTTTAAAATCAGAAAAGGTGTGTATCAGGGTTCTGTCTTTTCGTTCTACTTAGTCAATCTGTTTGTTGGGTAAAGAATTTGAGAAGCTGAACTTTATGAAGAAGAATGTGGTGTTAGGATTGGAAGCATCATTGATAACTTTTGCTAGAACCTTGCCTGCTGAAATCAGCACTTGCTGATGAAGATCAAGGCTGGCAGGCTGCCTTCAGTATTTATTCAGCATGTATAAAAATATCCTCAGAACTGGACCAGTAGACAACATCATGACCTATTGAGATGATAAATGTGATCAAGGATTTCATTTTACGTGGATCTAAAAGCAATGCCCAGAGAAGCGGAAGTCAAGATATCAAATGACGTATTAGATGGGGATCTGCTGCCAAAACCACATTAAAGAGCAAAACGTCATTTTGTGGACAAAGGTGCACCACATACTTTTGTGTTAGTCTGAGTGGACTCGAGAAACAAATTCATAGACACTCATATGTGTATAAGAAAGAGCTTTATATCCAAGAGCAATTGAATATTGAGAAAACATCCCAGCCCAGTCCAGATCAAGTCCATAGTCTGATTATTAGCCCATATGATCGATACTAGTCCATAAATTCCTCTTCAGACTCACGCAACCCATGCAATGACACCAAATGCAGGAAGATCATAGGTCAGTGGGTTTGGAAAGTCTTGTGTGTCCAGTGGCAGTGGAAGCATCTCAACCCTGGTGTGGGTCTCCATGTTGCTCCTCCTCTGAGTGTCTCACCAGCAAGAAAGGGAAGGCTGAGAGAGAGTGTGTTCCACCTCCAGGGAGGAAGAAAGGAGTTCCCAGAATCCTCAGGAGCAGGCCATGCCCACACAGAATCATCATTGGCTATGACCTGATTGACAGGTTAGCCTCCACCCCTTTGCTCAAGTTGACAGATTATGTAACTGCCACAACTTTGGGCATGTTATGAGGAGAAGACATCATACTTGATAAAGTGGAGGAGCAGAGAAAGAGAGGAAGATCCTCATCGAGATGAATTTTCACGGTGGCTGCAGCAATCTGCTCAAGCACAGTTATGAGGATGAGACAAGACTGGACAATGTTTCCTTTTATTTGGTACCTGGAGTTGTGATGAGTTGTAGTAACTTGAGGGCACCTCATAACATTGATCAAGGTTCTTGATGATGTCTAACAATCCCCCCCCCACCGCCACCCACCGTGATGGATTATTTTTGCTCATCCTTTGTCTGCATCAATAACACCCTGGCTACTTGAAAGTCAGAGGTGCCTGGGGAGTTGCATGGTTCTGCTTATACATGGAAAGACTTTCTACAAACCAATGGCTTTTGGGTGACTTGTTTAATTTTGTCCTCTTTCATTTCCCATGTATGAAAAATAAGAATTAATGGCCCCATCTCTAAACATGAGTTTGAGAGGGGAAAGGAGAGGTCAAGAGGATGGGTTGGGTTTTCTCTTGATTTGTAACTTGCAAAAGAGGCAAGAGAGGAGAGAAGAGAGAGAGAAAGAAAGAGGGAGGGAGGGCAGAGACAGAGTGAATGAGGCAGTAGGGGGAGAGATCTAAGTATTTCTGAGAGACTGATCACCCTGGGCTGCTACTTACTGTGCTGCAGTAAGAGTCTCTCGTGTCATAGACAGCTGTCTTTACAGAGAGAGCGCTGTCTACACTCTTGCTCCAGAGATGAGGCAGGCTGGCCTGAGGCTCTGCTCCACCCAGAATCCCCACCCAGGCTTTGGTGTGGCACTGGCTGAGTGTTCTGCTCCTTTGATTCTGCGGGAGTGGAGTTAAAAATGGAGCTCAGCCGTGACTCTTTGCCCGTTGAGCTTCCCAGGTGACACTTGGCAGCCAGCTTGATCATTTGCATTTTCACAGCCAAAGGACTGTTCACAAGATGTTCTCTGCAGATACTTAAGTTGCTAGATTCCAAAGTATCCCCAGGGCACTCCTGGCCCCTCCTCTTCCATATGGCTGCAACAGCCAACTTATTAATCAGGAAGTGGGCATTGCTGGGGGATGCATGCCAATGAGAGTTAGAGTAATTACAGTATTGGGTTCAGTTCTTCCCATCCCTCCCTCCCTCTCTCCCTCTTTCCTTTCTTTTTCATCTCTTATTTTTTTCTTCCTTCTGTCAAGCTTTTAAAAGATACAAGTTCCCCACGGAGATGCTCCTTGGCCAGAAGCAGCACAGACCCTGGACCAGGGCTTGCCGTCTCTCTGCCAGGTATGCAAGCAGGTATCCGAAAGGACAAGCCTGTCGTGTTACAGTGATGCACTTGTCAGGGATGCTTATAGTTCAGTTTTCTGTTGCTGCTACAATAAAATGACCACGCACTCAGCGGCCTAAATCAATACCCATTTATTATCTCACAGCCTCCACAAGTAAAAAGCTGGGTTAGAGAGGCATTCAGCTGGATCTTCTACTTTGAGTTTTTCAGGTGTTGGGAGACTGTGATCTGTTCTCGGAGCTTTGGAAATGAACCCATTTCCAGACTCGCTCAGGTTGTTGGCTGGTGTCAGCTCCCTGTGGTCAGTCCAAGGTCCCCATCAGACAGGATTGTTATTTGCTCTTCAAAGGTGCCCAGTATCTGCTCATGGTTCCAGGGGTTACCCTCTAGCAATGGTCCCTCTCATGCTTTGAATCCCTCTGACTTTTTAATTTCTGCTGCATTTCTCTGAATTTCAGGTGGAGAAAAGTCTGTTTTTAAGAGATTTTATGTGATTAGATCCACATGGATAATCTATGATAATATCCCCATTTTAAGGTCACTGGTTAGTAACCTTAATTCTATCAGCAAGCTCCCCTTTGCCAATATATGTAACATATTCATAGGCTCCACAGATTAAGGTGTGAAAATCTTTTGGGGACATTATTTGGCCTAAAATATTAAAAAAGTAATCCTATGATTGTTTTGACCACCCATGCTTATGAGACCCTTGCAAACACTGCCAGGGCATCTGCTTATTGGTTTCACCAGCCACTGGTCAGGGCTTCATAGAAAAAGTAAATAAACCTAAGAAAGATGCCGGGATGGAGTAAAAGGTAGAACATCCTCAGAAGGGAAGCAAAGTTCTCTTCTGAAGCTCAGACCTTCAGAACTAGACAGGATCAAGGAGAGAAACTATATCCACCTAGGAGGACACAAAGGTAACGCAACTTGGCCAAAGTCTGTCTATACCACAGCTGGGTTTCAGGCACTTCAAGCATTTTCTCACTTTGGCTTTCAGATCAAAGAATCCTGAAAACAGACTTTACAAAACTTGACCTAGTTTTATCAGAAGCTAGATATGTCACTTAGATCTTTTGATATTTTTAAAAATAACACTTGTTTGTTGCAGGTTGTTTGTATGTTGCTGTAATGCAAGCAGTCAAAAATGAAATGGATGGCATACAGATTGACAGCCTAGGCATTGGTTTGATGAAAAGAATTGGTATTGGCCATTATGAATCTGACAATCATAGGGTTTATTGCATCATAAATGAAAAATTAAAAAGTAATGCTTTAAAAAGTTGCTACATTCATTGTCAAAGAGAATGTTTCAAGATATGCCTTGAAATACATTGCTATCCATGATAGAATAATCTATACATTTATATAGAAGACCAGTTAATACAACTATTGTTCAAATTCATGCACCAACCACTAAAGCCATTGATGAAGAATTTGAAGAATTCCATCAATTTCTTTAGTCTGAAATTACTCAAACATACAATCAAGGTGCCCTGATAATTATGATGATTGGAATGTAAAAGTTGGAAAGAGGGAAAATCAGTAACTGGAAAATATGGCCCTGGCGGTAAAAACAAAGCCAGAGGCATAGCATGACAGCATTTTGTAAGACTATTAAGATAGTCAGAAATTGGCAAAGGGAGAAAAGGTGGTAAATGGAAGGAAATGGGAAGGAATCTTAAACACAAAAGAGATGGAGACCAGTTTCCACACATACCTCTTCAGGATAAAGGAAGGTGAAGGGCAGAATAAAATATATATCCTTATCAATGGGAAAGATCAGAGATATTAAGGATAATGAAATGGCTTAGGGAGGAAAGTCAAGATCTTCACACAACCCCCACAATGATTGAATAGACTCTTGAGTTTTGGGTCTGAGACAAGAACACAGAATGACATCTGGGGTACTGGGGTGCCAGGATATGCACTCCTAAAAGGAGGACGGACACTACAGAGGACCAGCTAAAGCAGAAGAGCCACCAACAAGCCGGCCTTTTGTGGGAAGTCCACCATTAGCAGAAAAGAAGGTCCACTTTATGGTCTGCCAGGCCTTTTAGATTAGCTAAGAGCCCTTTGGACTTCTTTGCCAAAGTATCCCCCTTCAATATTCACTCTTTCTGTTCAAACTCTTTCTCTAACTCTTGCTTGAAGTTTGCCCCTTGCCTGAAATTTTTATTGTGAGTGAGACAAGAACCAAGGATTGGAGAGGCTTGAAATCCTGAGCCTCCACCCAGTAACAAGACCAACCAATTTTTCACTTAATATAACTTTTTCAACAACATAGAAGGTGATTTTTCACATGAACCTTGCCAGATGGGAATACACAGGAATCAAATGGACTATATTGGTGGAAAAATATCATGGAAAAGCCCAATATCATCAATCAAAATAAGGCCAGGGGTTAGTAACCTTAATTCTATCATCAAATAGAATATGGAATAGACCACCAATTGCTCAAGTTCAGGTTGAAGCTGAACAAAGAGAACAGGTCCAGGAAAGCCAAAGTAGGAAGTTGAGTGCATCCCACCTGAATTTATGTTGTTGTTTGGTGCCATCAAGTAGTTCTGCGTCCTATACTACCTCAAAGACAAATGTGCCACATTGAACAACAGCCGCATTATAGGCTGACACCAAGAACATCATTGCAGGGGCAATGAATTACTTCATGTAGCTCTTCTAAAAGGTCTCTAATTCCCACAAAAGGCACTTTTCCAACAGAGGTCTGGTAAAAAGATGAGGGCAGATACTGATGAGATTCATGTCTGAGGAATTGTGAGCAGGATTCCCTGGAATGCTATCTTGTTTCATCTAAAATGAGCCCTCTGAGAAGCAGGAGGAGGAATCTCATTATCAGCAAGATCCAGGAGTGGAGTGTGTCCTCTGGGCCCGAAATCTCTGCAGTGAACTTCCTGGACCCCGAAGCTATAACATCAGGGAGAGCATTAGGAGAAGCAGGAGTCGGAGCATGAAACAGAGGGATGGACTTCCCAAACCATGGAGCAAGTAAACGGAGTGTTTCCGTGCAGAAGTCGGCTTGTGGAGTAGGGTACCTCGGGGAACTTAATTGGGGAGGTTGGGCTTGCTGGGTCACTGTGAGTCAAATCGACTTGATGGCATCTTACAAGACTACCACCACCAGTACCACCAGCACCAGCCAAACCATGAACACTTTACCTGCAAAAGCTGAGTGCTGTCTGGTTGAAGCTTATTGGAGTGGAGTGCCTCTGGGTACTTAATTCAGGAAGCTAGGTTTGCTGACTCATGAAACTTGAGCTGAATGCTTCGGGTTGATGTGAGTCTACATAATGTAGAAATTATTGAATAATATCATTAAGATTGCATGCAAATAAGATTTTGCTGAAGATAGTTTTTAAATAGTTGCATTAATACATCAATGAGAAAGTGCCAGAAATTTAAGTTGGATTTAGAAGAAGACATGGAATGAATGACATCATTGCTGAGGTCAGAGCAATCGTAGCTGAGAGCACAGAACACCAGAAAGATTTTAGTTGTGTTTTATCAACTTTGCAAAGGCATTTGAATGTGGAAATTATAATAGTGGATGCCAATGTGAAGAATGGACATTTCAAAACACTTAATTGTGCTTTGTGGAGCCTAGACCAAGAGATAGTAATTTTTATAGAATAAGAAGATATTGCAGATTTTAAAATCAGAAAAGATGAGTGTCTTTTAAGTGTACCTATTCAACTTGTGTGCTATTAGTAGTCTTAGAGACTGGGTTATATGAAGGAGAATGGGAGACCAGGGCTGGAGGAAAACTCATTGATACAGAGGACATGACCTTTCTGAAAGTGAAGAGAATTTGAATCACTTACTGATGAGGATCAGAGAACACAGTCTTTAGTGTGGACTACTCCTCAATCTAAAGAAAACAAAACTCCTTACATCGTGCTAAACAGACAAAAGATTAAAGTTGCCAAGCATTTGGCTCTATTGACTCCACAATCAACACCCCCAGAAACCAAGAAATCAAAGTACATGCGGCACGAAAGCTCTTCGAAGACTTGAGGAACATGGGTGTCACTTTGAGGACTAAGGTGTGCCTGAAACCAGACATGATGTTTTAATCACCTCATCTGCATGTGAAAGTTAGACAATGGACCAGAAGCTGGAGTAGAATGGGTGCATTTATGAATTATGGTGTTCCTGAAGAATACTGAAGGTGTCATGGACGGCCAGAGACTAAACCAATCTATCTTGTACAGCCAGAATACTCCTTCGAGTGTGCATGGTGAGGGCTTGTTTCACATACTTTGGACTTATTACTGGGAGGAAAGGCTCCCTGTTAAAGAATATTTTCTTGGTCAGTGAAAATGAGGAAGACCCTCAATAAGAAGGATTACCACAGTTGCTTCCACAATAACAAGTGTGAACCTGGCACAGAACTGGGAGATTTTTGTTCTGGTGAAAAGGGGGTCACGGTGAGTCAAAATCGACATGACAGCACCTGACAGCACCAGTCCCAGCAGCACCAGCACCAGCCCCAGCACGAACACTTAACCTGCAAACGCAGGTGGCTCGCCTCGAGCACTGGGCGCATCTTTCCTGACTCTGCTGTTGTTAGGTGCTGTCCGCTTGGTTCTCACTTGGAGTGGCCACATACACAACAGAACCCAATATTACCTCGTTGTGTGCCCTGCACACAACGACCTGCTTTTATGTTTGAGCCCATCGTTGCAGCCACTATGCCAATCCATTCGGTAGAGGGCCTTCCTTATTTTTGCTGCTCCCTTACCTGACCAAGCATGATGTCCTTCTCCAGGCACTGGTCTCTCCTGACAACATGTCCAAAGTACATGAGATGAAGTCTCTCCATCCTTGCCTCTAAGGAGCATTCTGGCTGTACGTCTTTCAAGACAGACTTGTTTGTTCTTTTGACAGTCCATGGTACTTTTGATATTACTCACCAGCACCACAATTCAAATGCATTGACTCTTCGTGGGACTTCTTTGTCCTACTTCAATGTTCAACTTGCACACGCATATGAAGCGATTGAAAATACCAGGTTACACTGGGTCAGAAGTAACAATGTTACTTCTCAAAGTAACACTGTTGCTTATCAACACTCTACAGAAGTCCTATGCATCAGATTTCCCCAGTGCAATGTGTTTGATTTCTCAACTGTTACTTCCATGGGTATTGATTGTGGTTCAAGCAAAAGTAAACCCTTGACAACTTCAGTCTTTTCTCTGCTTATCATAATGTTACCTCTTGGTCCAGTTGTGAGGATTTGGGTTTGCTGTGCATTGAGTCGTAATCCACACTGAATCTTGACGCTAGAAAATGCAAAATAAAATGAACACTTCTGGTTGGAGTATATTTTAGGCTGGGCTCTCTAGAGAAGAAAAATCAATGAAAATTATATGTCTATACCAAATCAAACCACACTAATTTCCATCGAGTCAATTCTGACTCATAGCAACCCTATACGACAGGGTAGAACTGCCCCTTTGGGTTTCCGACACTGTAACTTTATGAGAGTAGAAAGTCTCAACTTTTCTCCCATAGAGCTGCTGGTGATCTTAAGCTGCTGACCAACATGTAACCCACTATACCATCAAGGCTAAATACCCACTATGCCACCAGGGTTCCGCTCTATTTATATACACCAAAACAAACAAACAAAATCTCACTGCTATTGAGTTGATACAGGGAGGTTTATTTCAAGGAAATGGCTTACACAATTGTAGAGTCATGCAAGTGCCAAGTTCCTGGGTCAGATGCTAGACTGGAAACTTCTCCTGATTCCTGTAGCTGCAAGGGCAGATGATCCTAAATAGGCAGGTCAGAGGACAGGCTTCTGGTTGCAGAGATGAATGAATCCAGTCAGCTGGAAAACTGGCAGGCTTTGTCTACTCCCAGATTCAGCAGGCAATACCGTAGGTTGTTGACTCAAGTCCAAAGAATCAGAGGTCAGATGATGAGTCAAATACACCATCAAGGCCCAATAAAAAGCAAGAAAGCTATTCCACAGCATCCACTTATATTGGAAGTAGGGTATATACCTGGGGAGGTCTCATCATGTGGGAGGTGGGGTGGGCAGATAACTAGGTCTTAACTGCCAATTGACTGAGAATCTAGGCACAGCCAAGTTGATACCAAATCTTAACTATCACAGCGCATTTCTGCAGCCTTAGTATAATTGACTGTGGTTGAAACATAACCTCATTTCAACTTGATAAATAAAATGTAGGGGTGGAGTCTAGCCTGCTAATCGGGTCACAAGGTCACACCTACCAGGAGGATCCTGGGAATGTCCTCTGGTCCTCCCTGAAGGTGGGAGGTACTCTTGCTCTGCTTCACATTCCTGTTGACAAGTCACATGGCGCCAAGCTGATGACAGCCAGAGCCCTGGGCATGCATCCACCACCATTGGATCCATCAGGCTTTCCATCCACCAGCCTGTGATTTTCCTGCATTTGGCATCGTAGAGAGTGGCTACATGAGTCTAAAGAGGAATTTATGGACTAGTATCAGACCTATGGGCTCATATTGGACTTATGGATTTGATCAGGACTGGGTTGGAATGTTTTCTCAATGTACAATTACTCTTTGATATAAAGCTCTCTCTTACACACTTATGAATGCCAATGAATTTGTTTCTCCAGTCAATGTGGTCTAACACATTGACCATGCTGACCAGTAAAACACGCTTCATTTTATTCTTGCTGCTTCTTGCTTAGATATCTTCATCTCTCCTCAGCATCTTCATGAAGTTTAAGGTTCAATGAAAGACTGGATCCCAAGAGCTGAGCTTTCTGGGAGAGGAAACGTGAGCAGGAATTCCTCCCCTCTGATTACTCCTCTCAGAGGAGAGTTGGGTGTCCTATGGCACTGGTCCTCCACTGGAAGCAGCAAGCAGGTTCCAAGGGAAACTGGTTCACTCTTGAGGAACGTCAGCCCTTGCCTCCCCTGCTCTCTGGGATCCTCTTCATTCTAGTCTAGAGCTATCTGTTCTGAGGGTTTGTATATCACAGAGCCAAGTGCTCTCCAAACTAAGAATATCTCCACCCCCTTCCCTGTGCTATGTGCCTGGGAGGTGAGGAAACTGACTCATTCCATCTCTGATTCTTTGAAAAAGGCAAAATACATGGGGAAAATTACTGGACGAATGATGGGGAGGGGAAAAAAACCAATAATTTTAGCACATGACGGGCTGAGTTAGCCACTGAGAATGGAAGTTTCATTAAAAAAATAATAATAAAGAGCTCTTTGCCTTGAAGACCATAAAACCCCCAAACCAAACTCCCTGTCATTGAGTGGAGCCCTGGTTGTTTTGTCCTACTCTGTCTTAGAGGGTCAGTTCTACTCTGTCCTAAAGAGTCACCATGAGTGTTCTTGAGTGTTTTAGACACATTTAACAGTTGGGAGTTCTCAAATGGCAAGTGAGGAACAGAAAGAGTGTACGCCTCTGAGGCAGGCAAAGGTCCAGGGACACCTTATCCATCAAAATACAGACTGGGGTTGGTGTTCTCAGAAATCAAAATTCATTAAAAAAATCATTCATTTAAGTTTAAACAGTTTAATTAGCACATAATCCACATATCATACAATCCAATAGTTCAATCATATCAAGATGTGTTGTACAATCATCGCCACAATCAATATCAGAACATTTCTTCTTTCCTGTACTGATGGGTATTGTCTTCCCATGTTCCCCTCCCTCCCCTGCAATGCCTCCAAGGAACCACTAATCCAGTTTCTGTCTCTGTAGATTTACCTCTCCTGGACTTTGTGTACAGAAAAGCACATACAAACCAACAGAAAACCAAAACTGACAACAGTAAAACCTCAATGCAAAAGAAAGCAGAAAATGTTAAAAACTAGAACAAATTTAAAATGGGTCAAAAAGGAGATTAAATAAGGTATAAAAAAAATCATTTTATTAGGAGCTCATATAATCCCTACCACAATCCATACATACATCAATTGTGTAAAGCACATTTGTATATTCATTGCCCTCATCATTCTCAAAATATTTTCTCTCCACTTAAGCCCCTGGCATCAGCTCCTCATTTTTACCCCCTCCCTGCCCGCTCCCCCCTCCCTCATGAACCCTTGATAATTTATAAATTATTATTTTGTCATATCTTACACTGTCTGACGTCTTCCTTCGCCCACTTTTCTGTTGTCTGTCCCCCAGGGAGGAGATTATATGTAGACCCTTGTAATCGGTTCCCCCTTTCCACCCCACCCTCCTGGTATCGCCACTCTCACCACTGGTCACCCTGAATTCCCAGTGTTTCCAGCTCCTATCTGTACCAGTGTACATCCTCTGGTCTAGCTGGATTTGTAAGGCAGAATTGTAATCATGATAGTGGGGGTGGGGTGGGGGGGAAGGGCACCGGGGAGGAGCATTGAGGAAAGTTGTATGTTTCATCATTGCTTCACTGCATTCTGACTGGCTCATCTCCTCCCTGCGACCCTTCTGTAAGGGGATGTCCAGTTGCCTACAGATGGGCTTTGTGCCTCCACTCCACACTCCCCCTCATTCACAATGATATGATTTTTTTTTGTTCTGATGATGCCTGATGCCTGATACCTGTTCCCTTCGACACCTCATGATCACACAGGCTGGTGTGCTTCTTCCATGTGAGCTTTGTTGCTTCTGAGCTAGATGGCCGCTTGTTTACCTTCAAGCCTTTAATAAGGTGTTGATTTTTAACATAACTACATCTTCCATAATCTACTTTCCAGTGCGCTCTACACAATAGCAAGTCTATTCACATCCCTGGTCTATGGTCAGAGGGGATTCACCAGAAGCATAATCCCTCTGTATTTCCCCTAATTTTTGGTTTTTCAACAGAAGCAATTTTTAAATGGGTCAAAAGAGAGATCAAATAATATATTACATTTTAATCTAACTATATCTACCATAATTGACTTTGCAATGTTCTGTGTCTAATAGGCTATTCATATCCCTTGACTATGGTCAAAGGACATTCACTGAAGGATTAATATATGTGTGCCCTGCAAATGGATTTTGGGCTTCCACTGTTGTCCATAGCCTTCTACATGCCAGGTGATCACAATTTAAGATCTGATACAATTCCCACCTTCGGATTTGGATTATATTATTTACAATCCTTGGATCACACAGACTTGGGTGCTTAGTTGGTGCCAAAAACTCCTTTGGATTGTCAGAACGGGTCTCTCCTAATGAAACTGAAATGGTGGGCTGGCAGTTGAGCTCCTCTTCTTCCTAAATCGGAAGGTGCACTAGACATTTGGGCTGCAGTTGAACAGCATCCGGCTGTACAGAAGAGCACCCCAGAGTCTTCCTTGAGAGCACCCCAGCTTCCTATTCTTCTTCTCCTGGAAGGCAACCTGTTTGTTCCCTGGAGCTCATTCCATGGTCTTCTGGTTGTTCGCTAACTATTGGTTTGGAGGTTTCTTCTGGCGGATCTGCTCCTTTTGGAAGGATCCTGGTCACCACTTGGTGTTTTCTCTTGCCGGATAGCTGGAAGCACAGGACTAACAAGGTCCTGGGAGGTATCCAAAAGCAGCCAGTTTTTATCACTGCTGGCTCATGGTCTATGAGTCAAGTGCTTCAAGTTGGCCAATGTTCCTGTAGAGAAACTACTAGTTGTATATCTAATAGTCATCCATTCTTCCTATTATTTGATGTTGGAATCAGACTTCAACTTTAGACACTGAAAGTCATTTTCAGGTAAAATATTTGATAGAACCAACTGTGTGCACCTCGGCTTTTCCCCTTATTTCCCATGATTGTAGATTATTTAACCTCTCTGGGCCTCACCTCTAAGTTACCTCACCTATAAATTAAAAGTCATACTACTTCTCAAACAGGTATTTTTAAATAAAATGAATAATATAGTGACATGTTTATGACAGTAGTTGACATATAGTAAATGTTCTATATGTGCTAGTGATTACTGCTATTATTGGTATGTTGCCGTTCCTTCTTCAGCCTGGGTACGGACATGCTACATGTTACTGGCCAGCTGAGCCTGAGATAATTTCTAGTGGGGATTTTCTGAGAAAAGCACAGGAGAATATTAACATTTTTTTTGTTTGTGGTCAGACCTGGCTGTGATGCTGGAAACGCCTCTGCAATTACTGGCTGAAATTTCAGGCCCAGGACAGTCTGACTTTTAATGCCTTATTAATTCAGAACGTAAATTGCCCTTATTATTTAAGCCTTTTGCTACTTCTAATCAAAACCACCCTAAACGATGGACCCAGTAATGCACTCAGTGCCCTTGGAACAGTTAGCAATATTTTTAAGCCACGGGTGGAATACATGTATGAAGTTTTGGATAGTTGTAAGGATGGTTCTTTGATTCAAATTTTTAAAAATTGAACAGTAATATATTCTCTTTAGTAAAAAGACCTGAGAATATGAAATGGGTCTGAAAGATGATCTCAATTCTGTCACTCGTGGTCTCGGTTTCTTGGCTTTCCACAGCCAACTTCATCTCACATGCATGGGAAAGTTGGACATTGAGTCAGAAAGAATTTTTTCATTTGAATTTTGGTGCTGGCAAAGAATATTAAAAAGTACCACAAGCTGCGAAAGGAACAGACAGATTTGTTTTGAAGAAGCACAGGCAGAATCGTCCTGAGTCTCATGTACGTTGGACATGTTGTCAGCAGAGACCAGTGGCTGGAGAAGGGCATCGTGCTTGGTAAAACACTTGGGCAGTGACAAAGAGGAAGCCCTTGGACAAGATTGGTCAACACAGGGACTACTTCAACGGGCGAAAGTATATAAACAACGGTGAGGATGGCACCTTCTGCTGTGGATAGGGCTGCTGTACGTCAGACCCAACTCGATGGCACGTAATAGCAACAGCAGCAACAGCGAACCACTGTCTTTAGTATTTTATTTCTCTGTCAGAGAATTGGAAAATGCATATAAGTAGTAATGCAAAAGATAATGCTTTCTTCCTTTGTAATATAACTATCGTGCAATACACATCATTCTATACTTCGCTTTTTCCATTTAACAATATATTTTAAATGTTTTCCATATACATTTATAAAGAACTTTCTTAATACTGTTTATATTCTTGTTGTTGCTAGGTGCTTGCAAGTTAGTTCCAACTCATAGCAGCCCTCTGTTCAAGAGAAGAAAACACTGCCCAGTCCTGCACCATTCTCACCATCATTGCTATGTGTGAGCCCATTGTTGAGCCACTATGCCAATCCATGCACTGAGAGTGTTCCTCTTCCCCCTCCCTCTCCCAAGCAGGATGTCTGTTTCTAGGGACTATCTCTCCTGAAGACATAGCCAAAGTACATGAGATCTTCATGTATTTCAATCCATCTTTGCTTGAAAGGAGCATTCTAGTTGTACTTTCTCCAACACAGATTTATTTATTCTTCTGGTAGGCCATGACATATTCAATCTTCTTCGCCAAAACAATACTTCAAAGGCATCACTTCCCCACTCTTCTTTGTTCATTGTCCAACTTTCCCATGTTTACAAGAGGATTCGACATACCCTGGCTAGATGCACCTCAGTCCTTTGGTTTTTAACATTTTTGTAGCAGATTTGTCCACTGTAATGTGCGGTGTGACTTCTGACGGCTGTTTTCATTGATGTGCATTGTGGATCCAAGTAAAAAGAAGTCCCGACAGCATCAAGCTTTTCTCCCTGAATGATGGGGTCGCCTATAGGTTCAGTTGTGAGGATTTTTGTTTTCTTTATGTTGATGTGAGATTCACACCAAAGGCTTTCTTTTGCATCAATAAGTGCTTCAAGTCCTCACGGCTTCCAGCAAACCAGGATGCATCATGCGTGTGTTGCAGGTGGAGATGAGCACTCCAGTCCCGACACCCATTCTTCTTCCTTTAGTCGAGCTCCTCAGATTATTTGCTCAGCATTTGTTGTTGTTCGGTGGTGCTGTGAAGTTGAGTCTGCCTCACGGTGACCCTGTGGCGAATAGAAGGAAACACTGCCCTGTCTGGTGCCAGCCTCACAATCAATCCAAGCTGGAGTCCACTATTACAGTGCCCATGCCCACTCACCAGCTAAGACGGTTTAGCCAAAGAGGGACAGGTGGTTGACCTCCAATGTGGAGAAGAAAGAAAAGAAGGAGACGAAATCCTTGTTTTGGGCATTTACACAGATGGGGGGCCCTAGGGTCTGAGGCTAGCAGGGAGGGGGATGCTGAGAGCATATCTCGTGGATGGCCTTCCTCTATTTCTTGCTGATCATCTACTTTACCAAGTGCGACGTCCTTCAGGCTTGGTCTCTTCTGATAACCTGTCCGAAGTGTGAGGTGGAGTCTCACCGTCCCTCGTTCCAATGGGCATACAGGTTGTGCTTCCTTCCACGTAGCTTACAGATTGAGTGAACAATCCTGCTGCACACTGCTTCTGATTTTAAACCACACAGAATTCTCTTGTTCTGTTTCCAACGATTACCTCTTGATCAATGCACATAAGCACGTTTCAGAGTTCTGGAATCCCCGTTCTTTGCAATCTATAATTTGTTATGATATACACATAGCCAATATGATGAAGAATTCACACATAATTCATATGATCCATAACACAATTCATCCATAATTATGTCATGATCACAATTCATGATGATTCCTTCCTGTGCTCAATAGAACATAGGTAAGCCTATTTCTGGATTTCTCTGCTTGCTGCCAAGATTCTTTTTATAGATACAAAATATTCTGTTGAGTTTATTTAACCAATTCCCTATTAACTAGTATCCAGGTTCTCTCCAATCTTTCAATTCTGACGGCAACACTGTAAAAAATAACTTACATATGTGCCACTATGCCCAGATGCAAATATATCTGCAGAGTAATTTCCCCAAGCGTAATTGCTGAATTTAAGACCACATACATTTGTAATTTTGATAGCTATTGCTACATTGCCCTCCATCTGGGTTGTGCAAATTTATACTCCCACCAGCAAGGTGTATGAGCGTTTGTTGCCAAGATTGGGATTTTTGCCAATCTTATGGTGAAAATGGGGCTTTCGGTAGTGTTTAATTGGTGTATTTGTTATTATGGATAAGATTGAGCATCTCTAAAGATACTTTAGGGAAAATTTGGGGGAAAATTGTATTTTCTTTGCTTTATTTATAATATTTGCCATTTTTTTCCTAATAGGTTCTTGGTCTCTTCTCATCATATTTATATATTAAAATAGCTGTGTATCTGTGATGACTCATACATCCTAAAGATGTTTTTCTGAGCTTTGTTCTTGATTCCTGGGAAGGAACCTCTACGCTCTGGAAATTTCTCAGTGCATGGGGGTTCTTGGTCTTTTATGGTGGCACTTGCCCTCGCCCCCCCCCAATCAATTCTGAAGAATCCCCACAGACCCGGGCGGGGCGACAGGGCCCGCACCACAGTTTCCGCTTGGTTGCCACTGCGATGCAGCAGCTGTGTGGTTCTGCAGCCACCGGGAGCTGAGCCACGGCTGCTGTGAAGTGGCAAAGTCCATGCTGACCGCCTCCTGCCACCCTCTCGCCCCACGGGCACAGTCAAGGTTGCTGTGATCTATCGTTTCTGCCCTGGTTTGCACATTTAGCCATGGCAGAGTGACTACCAAACAGGTTTGAGAAAAGATTCCTATTCATTTCAAATACGGACTTGGAGCGACTTTAACAGAGCCCACATTGGTAGCAGTGACCATTTTTTACTTGCCTTGGTTTCTAATATTAAAGGGATCAGCTCTTGCCTACAAATGATTAGTAGGACTGTTGGTGGCTTGCTGTCAGTGAGGATCTCAAAGGGTGGTGGTGGTGATGGCTCCTAGAATTCCTGGATTCATAGACTTTGAGCTGCAGGGACCTCAGAGGTCATTTGGCATGCCCCCCACACCCCCTTTTAAGGGAGAACACTGGGACCTAGAGAATATGTAACTTACAGGGTCTAGACTTGCGGATGTGGTACCTATCCCCATATATGCTGATAGAGTGCATTCATTATACTGCATTAAGAATTCAGACTGTGATGTATTTTTATCCAATTACTGAGATTTAACTTTTCCACTCAGAAAAGGCAACTAAAAGATATAAAAGTAACTTTATAAGATTTTTATCATTTTCTAACCTTCCTTTCTGCATTAATAGTAGGATATGAGACCTTCATCTCTTAGGTGTCTCTAACAATCCACTTTTGAGTTGTCAACCAAGGAGAGTGGTTCACCTTAAACTCTTTGTGGGATGCGATGCTATGTTGTTAGCAGCCTGTGCAGAGGCCCCTCAGTCAGCTCATTCAGGAGTTCTTCCCCAGTGGATCCACCGGCTCCCTCATGATTTCAGGCAATGCTTTACAGTTGTAATGGCTTTTTAAAAAGCAAAGCAAATGAACCCATGTAGCGATCATCACATAGATATCAAAACATGGATCATAGTCTTTTGGTTACATCCAAAATTAAATCGCCAGCTATCTTTTATTAAAAAAAAAAAACCCAAAATTTTAATAAGCATGTAAAACCTATTTCATTTACATATTCCTCTGGCCTTTCAAATGGTGTGTAGATAAGAGTGATGAAATTGGTTTTTCCTCCTTTTAAAGAAGACAACAGGGGTTGTCTCTCAGGTATAAAAATTTAAAGATTATTTCAGGGCAATAGTTTCAAGGGTTGGTGCATCCAGACTCCATGACTACAGAAAGTCTAGATTGCAGAAGAATTTAAAATTTTGTTTTACATTTTCCCTTTTTGATAAGGCTTATTTAATATCAGAATAGTTTTGATGCAAGAGAGTAAAATGAAATTGAGTCATTCTAAGCAAAAACATGGTATGCTTTTTTATAAAATATTTTAAAGTTTTTATTAAAAATAGATCTTATATGTTTGTTGTTATATGTATTCATAGGAAATTTATCTTTTTGCTTTTGTTATTCTTGCTATTGTGAATGGGGATCTTTTCTTCCATTATAATCTTCTAACATTATACAATCTTCTTCCATTATAATCATCTATATTAGTTTTCATCCAATAACATTATGATTTTAAAAATCATATCTAATAATCTTTAAATGTATTCTCTTCAGTTTTCCAAATTCACAACAATATTATTCACCTCCCTATTTTTATGCCTTTAAATTATTCTTTTATTCCGCATTTTGTCGGCTATGGTTTCTGTAAAAATTTACAAAAGCAGAAGGCAAATGACACAGTCAAGCCATAGTGGAAGATTTTAACACAGCTTCTTCAGTACTTAAGAGAACATGCACACACACACACCATCTGTAAGCAACATGATTGACAAAATTGACTTAATTGACATATATAGATTGTGGCACCTGACAACTCCAGAAAGCACATTCTTTTCAAGTGCCTACAGAACATTTACCAAGCATCCATTTATATGCTGGGCAATAAATCAAGTCTCAGTAGACTTTAAAGGACTGAAATAATATGTCCCTGACCACAGTGGAACTTAGCTAGAAATCAGTAACACAAAGGAAACTAGAATATCCCTAGATGTTTGAAAATTAATTAATACATTTAAAAAATACAGGCACACTCCCACAATATTGCATGTTTGGTTCAAAATCACCTCAACCAAGAGAATACAACAATAAGGGGAGTCATATAAAATTTGGGGTTTCCAACTCCATACAAAAATTATGTTTATATTATATTGTAGTTTATTAGGTGTGCAATAACGTTAAGAAAAAATTGGAAATATTGTGAGACTGCTTAAAATGCGACAAAGACACAAAGCGAGCACAGGCTGTTGGAAACATGCCACGAATAGACTGGCTCCATGCAGAGTGACCATAAACCTTCCATTTGTAGCAAAACAACAGCAACGAGAACACACCCACAATATTTGTGGAGAATGATAAATCAAGATATGCCTGTAACCCTTGTGTAAAGTAAAAAATTACAATGGAAGTAAAGTATTCTACTCTAAATGTTAACTAAAATATGATACAACACAACATTTGATCCAGTTATTGTCATGCTTAGAAGGAAAGTTAAAACATTAACACAAGTATGTGTTGCCTAACGTCTAAGATATGCTCTGTAAAGTAGAATGTTTTGTGATGTGAACTTTGTGTGGACACCGTATTAAAACCCTATGGGAGGCTGCTTCAGGTTGCTCATTGTGATAGGTAGATTTATTGTGCCAACCTGGCCAATAGGAACATGTGGGATTAATAATGTTGCAGTTTGATTGGAGGACAAAGAGATAAATGGCTTGGCAAGCCCCACCCCTCTCTCTTTTGCTCTCTGGTGATCGAACCAGTGTGGTTGCTTTAGCTAGTTCTCTGCCTCAACTTGTGAGTTGAGGGACAGCCAACCCGTGAATTGTGTCATTGGAGCTTCAGGTTCCTTTGAGACCTGCTTCGCCATGCTGCTGGTGTCTACCTTGCTGGACATTGAGGCTGTCGGATCCTGTTGTCTTCCATTGCTTGAGTTTGATATCCCATCTGGGTCTGCTTTGCTAAGCTCCAGAGCTGCTGACTGTTGATGACCTACCCAGCTGTTTGCTGCCTGTGGCCAGATTGCCTGAATTGCCCTACTGAAGACTAAGCTGTCCGGTTCCTTGACCTTGGACCCAGTAACCCTCATGAGTTGAAAGAATTCCAGTGTATTAACTGTTCCATGGAAGTGAGTTGAATTGAGCCCTCTGTACTGCTGTGTGGAATAATTAGCTGTTATATTCCTTTGTGCTGTATCTATCTATCTATCTATCTATCTATCTATCTATCTATCTATCTATCTATCTATCTATCTATTATCTATCTATCTATCATCTATCATCTATCTATCTATAGTCATTTGTGTCCTGGGTTTGTTTCTCTAGAGAACCATATCTAACACACCCATGTTGTTGCTGCTGCCACTACTGCTGCTGGAGCTGATGGTGGAAGTTGGAGAAATGGATGGAGGCAGCGGCAGGAGCCTGTGAGAGAGGCTCAGAGTGGAGTGGGCTCTGCCCTTCCTTCCAATTGCTCCACCTGCCTGCCTGCAAGGCAAAGCCCAAGAGTCAGTGCCCAGAGCCATATTCTCTGCCTCTCTGTTTGCACCCTACCATTGGTCCAGGGCTGAAAACATCTGGGTTTAGGGAAAATGATAAACCACGTGAGAGCCACTTTCCCTTTAAGAGAAGGCCATAAGGACCATGGCTATCTATGCATGTACATGTAGTCAGGTGCTGTTCAAATTGTATGCCTGTTTATAGTTTGCTAAGAAGAAAAGCTGAAAAAGCCATGAGCTAAGTATTCATCTCAACACGTAGGAAAATAATAGCAAATTAAATCCAAGGAACAGAGAAAGGATACTACCTAAAACAGAGCAAAAATGAATTATAAGCTTGGAAAACAAAGAATCACCGAGACAAAAGTTTCTTTACAAAGACTGATAAAATTGGTAAATGCTTGGCAAGATGAATCACAAGAAGAAGGCATGAGGTAAGAATACCAAGGATGGAACGGCGGGTCCAGCTGCAAATCAGACAGACTGAATAAGAGAGCAAGACGACATACTAACACCTTTATGCCAATAAATTTGAGATCAGCAAAGAGATAAAGAAATTGGAATAGTCCTATACTTGTAAAAGAAAACGTGCTCGACCAAGATAAATCTAAGCCTTGATGGTTCATCAGCAGAGTTCTGAAGTATTTACAATTGAAAACCAAACTGGATTTACATAAATTATTGCAAAGACTGAAAAGAAGGAAAACTTTACAAGTCATTTTATGAAGTCAGTATAATTTTAACGCTTAAACCTGACGAGTTTTTTGGTGTAAACACACACTGACACGCACTAAATCTGTCTCTCTCATGAACAGAAATGCAGCACTTCTACACAACATGCTGTTGTCAGGTGCTGTCACTGGATTCATAGCATCCTATGGAGAAGACGTTGTGCGAACAGAACAAGGGAATGGTTTAAAACGAGAAAAGGTATGCATTAGAATTGAATACTCTTACCATACTTATTTAAATTTTATGCTGAAAAAATAATCACCGAAGTTGGATTATATAAAGAAGAATGTAGTATTAGGATTGGAGGAAGGTTTAGTAACAACCTTCGATATGCAGGTGACACAACATTGCTTCCTAAAACTGAGGAGGGCTTGAAGCACTTGCTGATGAAGATCAAGGATTGCAACCTGCATATGGATCACAAGTTCGTGTAAAGAAAACACGAATCCTCACAACTGGACCAAGGGGTAACATGATAAATGAAGAGAAGATTAAAGTGGTCAGGATTCCATCTTGTTTGGATTCACAATTGATGCCTATGGAAGCAGCAGTCAAATGATGCATTGCATTTGGTAAATCTGCAGCCTAAGACCTCGTTAGAGTGTTGAAAAATGAGGATGTTACCTTGGGGACTAAGGTGCCCCCGACCCAAACCATGATATTTTAAATTGTCTCATATACCTGTGAAAGCTGGACGTTGAATAAGGAAAATGGAAGAAAAATCGGCGCATTTGAACTGTGGTGTTGGCAAAGAATATCAGAAGCACCACTTGTCTTGGAAGAAGTATAACCACAATGATCCATAGAGGCAAGGATGGAGAGACTTATAATTTGGACATGCTGTCAGGAGAATCCAGTCCCTGGAGAAGAATATCATGTTTGGTAAAGTGTAGGCTCAGCAATAAAGAGGAAGACCCTTCACAGGATGCAGGGACACTGCCCCAACGATGGTTTCTAACTTAACAATTGTGAGAATGGAACAAGACCAGGTCTGAAGGACACAAGGTTTCTATGTTGATCAGAACTTACTTGACGCCTCCCAACAACAACAACAACAACCTGTACAACAGAACAAAACATGCCCAGTCCTGTGGCATCTTCACATTGTTGCTATGTGGAGCCCATTGTGGCAACCACTGTGTCAGTCCATCTGTTTGAGAGCACTCCCTTTTTTTTTGAATTGTGGTGCTGGAGATGAATACGGAAAGTACCATGCACTGCTGAAAGGACAAACCAATCTGTATTGGAAGAAGTACGGGCAACATGCTTCTTAGAGGCAAGGATGGCGAGCTTTCATTCATTTTACACACTTTGGACATATTACCAGGAGAGACCAATCCCCGGAGAAGTGGAGGGGCGTCAGAAAAGAGGAAGGTCTTCAAGGAGATGGACTGACACCGAGGCTGCCTCAATGAGCTCAGGCACAGGAACAATTGTGAGGATGGCGCAGGACTGGACAGTTTCATTCTGTTGTGCGTGGACTCAACTATGGGTTGAGTCTACTTGATGGTATCGAACAACAAAAACAACAACAAGAATTTAAATTTGATCTTGATCTTACAGGTATTTTAAGTGTGCATTGTAACATGGTGGGATGAGGTATTGGTGGTTTGTTAGCTTGTTTATAAGTTTAAAGATTATGTATATGAGCTTCTATTTATACTTTAGTCCCATAATGTCAGAACAGAGCCAATTTGGCTCATAGTAGGCACTCAACAGATATTATAGCAGATTTAGGCATGACTACTTTATATATCTTTAATTAACTCTGTGACAATTGTCATATATACTCACAGTTCAACCTGTTCTATAGGGTTGCTGTGAGTCAGCATTAAATTGACAGCAGTAAGAGAGTTTTAAAAAGAACACATACCCAAGAATTGTATGATGACAATCATATATGCATTTGGATAAAAATTGAAATGGAACACAAAGAAATAAAATACTTTGATTGGTTGGTGTTGTGAGGTACTATGATAATCAGGCTCTGTGTTAAATTGGGTGGGCCAAGATTCTCAGTGATTTGTCAGTAATCCCCCATGAGCTGACCTAACAGGATGTGATCAACTCCATAATGGGATCTTTCGTGAGCAGCCAGGAAGTTAGTTGTAAGATTAGGATGAACTGCAATCCTTTACACGGGTCACAGTCCTAATGCAACTGGAAGGATGTCTGGGGTGCGCCCTGCTTCTTATATGGAGAGTGTGTTTTCTTCTTGCTGGTCTGGATCCTGCTGATTCTTTGAACTTGAGCCAACAGCTCATTATTTTGTTGCCAACCAGAGAAGCCATCAGCAGCCTGCCATCTTCAATGATGAGTTTGACCAGCTAACCTTGATTATCTGTCTCTGCATCCATCAGCCTGTGGTCTTCCCACTTTATCTTCCTGCTCCCTGCTTCGCTTTCCTGCTTTATCAACCTCTGAAGCTATGCAAATCAGGAGAAGCCTCCAGTTGAACATTGGACTCACAAACTTGAACCAAACTGTACTTACTCTCTTCTGCAAATTGTTTGAGTCATTTTCTTGATATAAATTTCTCTCTCTTTGTACATATATGTTTACATATGTACATACACATATCAATCACTGGTTTTGCTTCTCTAGAGGATCCAGTTTAATAGCAGTACCCTCATCAGTTCCAGCTCACAGTGACCCAATCACAGTATAATTAAACACTGTCTGGCCTTCACCATCATCCCTGTATTTATCCCTATATTGAACCCAGTGCTGCAGCCACCATGTCAATCCATATTGTTGGGGCTCTTCCTCATTCTACTGACCTTCTACGTTACCATGCAAGATGTCCTTCTCCAGAGAATGGCCTTTGATATTCATCAGTAAGTGAGTCAAGTCCTCTCGACTTCCAGCAAGTTAAGTTGTGCCGTCTGCGTATTGCAGGTTTCTTCCCCTTAACGTTGTTTTAATATTTTTGTTTGTGTACTAATAACAGTAGAAACAATCCAAAGCACTTTCCCCAATAAATAAAAGAATGATCTTCACCTTTTAACTAAAACAAAAGGGAAGAAATGAAGACTATCACTAAAATAGTGTTTTATATAAAATTACATCGAGAACTTTCTTCATTCATTTGAAAGTTTAAAAAGAGAATTTGTTCAAATTTGGATATGACATTTGCTTATTTTCACACGTCGGTAAGAGAAAAATAATATTCCATTTATAAATATACGACTGAATTTAGATCAATTTTCGGAATTCATAGTTTTGACAGCCGTACATGTGAGAAGTTGACATTTGCTGCTGAAAATATTTTTTCAAGTTTATTTAACATATGGCCTCCAGCTATTGGGGAAATTTTTTGTTGTTGTTATAACAAAAGGTGGCTGTGAGCTGATGGATGGAGGTTTTAATCATCATCTTGTCTAAACCTGGCCACTAACCACACCAGAGTGCATTTGGTTTGTTTCTTTGTGAAAGAATATACTTACATCCAAGAATGTCAACATCTTTATTTATTTCAACTAAACTAATATTTATTGAGCTTTTCTATGGGCAGAGGACTGACTATATACCAGAGTCAATATCCAGGGAGTTGCCAGCAAAGCAAATATTTGCCTGCAATTAGAAACTCATTTTCTTAGAGAAGTAATATTTTACACAGCATTCAGTTCCCAGAATAGTCCATAAAAGGACATTTAATTCCGTTTGAAGCTCAGATATATACTGCTGCAAAAACTATCCTGATTCCTTCCTTGTGGCCGTAGCAGAAAGCCTTTGTTGGAGGTGGACCAGGAGACTAGGGAAGAAGAAGAAAAAGAGAGAGGAGCAAGGGGAGGGAAAGATGAAGGAAGAGGAATAGGATAGGGTAAAAGAAAGGGCCAAAGAGAAATCCATGGAAAAAGAGCAGAGCCAGGAAGAAAGGGCAGAAAAAGATATCTTCCACGATTGCTCCTGCACTCTATGAAAACACCGGCAACTTCTCTTCTGTATTTCTGCACCTCTTCCATTTGCTGATGCCCTGGGTGGTACAGTTAATGTACCCTGCTACGGAAAGGTTGCAGGTTCAAGTGCCCTCAGAGACACCGCCAAAGAAAGGACTAGAGATCCCAAACCTCGCCCTGTGGAGCACACGCATCCTCCGACACACCTTGGGTGTCCAAGAGTTGGAAAGGACAACTGGCTTTTCAATTCCTGAAGGCCCTTTCCCAGGTCTCCAGAGTCCCAAGTTTCCCACGGAGTCACCCTCTTCAGCTCTGCCCCTCCCCAGGAAGGATTCTGTGCCTTCACTTTACCAACTTCCTTTTGTTTCTAGTGAAAGAACTTGATCTCCCTGCTGATATCAGCTGGCCATCAAGAGGAAAAGCAAATCATCTATCTAATCAAATAAATGATCGTTAAGATAAAAATCTCATATCTTTAAATTTTGGAATTTTTAAAAGAAAAGCAGAGGAATCTGTGATTGGTAGGGCTATGATTCATACCCACCGCCTACTACATTTTACAATACTGTGGTGGCTTACCTGTTGCCAATGAAAATTAGCCAATGAAAACCTTGAGGATTGTATCAGAATAGTGTTCAATACGGTGCTGGTTGTTGAACCTCTGGGTTGGAGGGCACTGCACGATAGCGACCATACTGGACTCAAACATCCCAATGGTGATGAAGATGGCACGGATCAGGCCACGTTATGTCCTGGTATTCAAAACCCGTCCTGTGTTAGAACTGACTCCAAGGCAATTAACGTCAGAGACAAACGAATAACCTAAGAGGGAGTGAGACAGTCTAATCTTGGGTCAGAGAAAAAGCCCGAGGATCAGACAATCTCATGTGGGATGCTGCTTGGACTGTGTCAGTTCCTGCAACCTGTTGTCATGCTACATAGATTGTTTTTAAAAATTTTATTTTGGAGCCTAAGACTCTAAAATCTGTGCAGCTGAAGTGGGCACCTGCATTGATTCATCTTGGTAATTTGGCTGTTGAGTTGACATGCCCTTGTGATTGGTTGAAAGCTTTCAACGATGACCCTGTTTCCATTCCCATCACCCTCCTTCCTCCTGTCTCCTGCTCTCCTTTGTCTGTGCCTTCTCTGCAGTCTCTTCTGCTCAGAGTTTAGCGAATGTGCATCCATCTGCCTTGCATGCTGCAGAGAAATCTTGAAACCGTACATCTTCCGCTAGGTCTTTCTTGGATTTTCTGTAGAGAGAGGAGATCACAAATCTGAGGGCTGAAAGAGAAGTCCTGGGTTTTTAACAGGCTACTCCATATGGCAGCGTAGTTTCAGCTCTGAGTTCTAACCACAAGGTTGGCTGTTCAAATTCATCAAATACTCTGAGAGGCTTTCTGCTCACGTAAATATTTATAGCTTGAGAAAACCCACAGAGCAGTTTTAGTGTGCCCTATGGGATTGCTATGAGTTGAAATCAACTCTATAGCAGTGGATGCTTGGGGTTTTAATATACTTGAAGCGTACAGTTAGCCATGGCCCATGGCACCATACTCTAGACTGGTGAGGTGCTGCCTGGTTAGAGGGTGCTTTTCCATTGGAACCACATAACCCTGGGGACACTGCAGGGGCTACTGTGAATTGAGCCAGAGAAGTAGTCTGGGCGATGTCACTGAGCAGGGAGCATTTGATGAAAATGACAAGAACGCACTTCCCTCTCTTGTCAGAAGGCTAATGGAGAGACACACCAGGCTGGGCTAGGTCTTCCAAGCAGAGAAGGGCTTGGAAGTGGACACCGGTGCATAGGATTTTAGGACCAGCAACATCTGCAACATCTATTCAACTGTTGCTATTTTCCCACGTAGGAAATAGGGGGAGATGCGAGATGAGCTAAGTCACAGGCCAGTGGTGGGGTTTAAAGAGTCTCTAAGGTGATGTAAGGCATCAGGTCTCTAAAACATCTGAGCAAAAGTCCTGCTGACGAGGGTAAGTTTGAAACCAGAAAAGAACACCGTCAGCAGTGTGGCTGGCACACACAAAGGACAGTGATAGATTGCACAGCCCCCCTCTCACATTTCCGGGCTAATGGAAGTGACAGCAGTGTGGATAAATGAAAGCCACAGCGTGCCCATTAGCTTCGACTTCCTTCCACCAAAGACTTTCCTATGGAACTTGCAGAATGTGCATTTTCCCCCCTTGTCCTTGCCTTCCCAGTCGGCTGAGAGAGGCTGATAGGAAAAAGAAAGCGAGTCCCTGGAGAGAGAGGAAGAGACAAGGTGGGAGACCCCACACTCGAGACCCAGGGTCCCCAGCAGTGCCATTCCGGTTTAATTTCTAGATGGGGCGCAGGTGAGGCTCAAGTGTTGCTAGGTTCTCCTGGGGTAGTGGATATCAGCCCTCCCCGATCACCTATTCTTCAGCACATGAATCACACAGCAACCCTAACAAACCAAGCTCTTCCCCTCCTGCCTCCAACGCGTGCCTTGTGAAGGCCAACTTTGGCTTTCCCTGCTGAGCAGAGGGACCCTATCGGTGATGGGAAGTTCACACAGCTGCTTTTTCTTCGTCTCTTCCAGCTCTCTCTTGGGGACATTATCTAGAACAGCGGCTTCCGTCTCTCCCTCCTTGCTGACTCCCTGGCAGCAACCCAGCAACCAGCACCACCCCCAAGTCATTCACTCTGAACTTGCCTGAACAAATTCATAATCCTCTCCATCATGGGTGAGCTTGGGACTCAACCAGTGCTCAACTCTCTCCTTTCGTGAGCGCTCCCCTGGTTTTAGGAAGGCAGCCTTAGTCACACTCATCCTGTGCCCCGCAACATGGAGAGGCAGGGAGGGAAGAAAGGTGGGAAAAATAAAAGAGAGAAAAAGAAGAGGCGTGCATGATGGTGGGGGGTGGGGTGGGGAGGTGGATGACTGGGCTAGTCTCACCATTTTGCTGCGATGGGCTATGCAACTATGCATAGCATATTTTCTTTTAAATGCATTCTACTCCACAAGTAAAAGGAGAAAAACAAATAAATTTTCAAACAAAGAAAAAGAAAGAGAGAGAGAAAGAGAAGGGTCCCAGTTTTAATGCCCCCCCACAAAGTCCTTGCCCATCAGGTAGGTCTGAACCACTGGTCTGCGTGGTTAGGAAAGGAGGAAACGTAAAATGGAAACGGACTTCAATGTTTTGTTCGACACACGCTGGTTGCAAACACACAGCGTAACTGCTTGTCTCCGACCACAGGACACTAGCTGCTGTTCAGTGGATTTCACCTGCTCTGTGGGTTTTCGAGGCCGTGTACCTTCGGAAGCAGAGCCCCAGGCCTTCCTGCCTCAGTGCCTCGGGGTGGGTTCAAACCACCAACGTTTGGGCTAGTTGTCCATTGCTGAGCCATTTATACCACCTCGACATCTTTCTCTGGCAGAGGGGTCTGTGCCCACCCGGAGGTCGCTCTTTCTTCGAGGCAAGTCCCAAAGCAGGCAAAGCATAATTCATTTATGAACATGAAAGATTCATGAGGACCGCTGCGGCTGCCCGCAGAGAGGAGGCAGGTTCTGATCCTACTTTAATTTAATTAATCTGTGTTGATTTCATCAGCCCAGAGATATGTATCCTCAGGCAGGAATGTGCTGTCTGCCTCTGAACTGGGGCTTGGTCCGTGGGAGGCAGAGGGCTGCGACCTACCTGGCATTTTAAAAATGTTTGGGGCCCCGAGAGACAGGGTGGCAGCCTGGGCTCAGGGCGGGCACTGAAGACTGCGCTGTGCCTGTGTGCGGAGCTCCTATGACGGGCAGGCCCGGAACCTGGTTCTGCAGTCGCAGTGTCAGAGAGGCCAGCTCTGCCAGTCGACTGTGTTCTCCGATGCCACGGAAGGAAAGCACGGGAGAAACAAGCTATTGCGCTGGCTCAAAGCACGCCCCACAAATCCCATGTGGCTGCTGGTTAGACGAATGGGCAGGAGACTTGCTGCAGTGGCTCTTCTTGCTGTGATGGAACAATCGACTTGGCTCATATGTAGACTGTGTGCCAATAAAACGGTTTAAAACAGGTTTTCAATAGAAAACAACAATAAAAAGGCGGTTGTCATGTGAGTGACCCTCAGAGGTCGAGAAGCCCTAGTGGCATTGGGCTTCTAAATGCAAGGTCAGCAGTTTGAATCCTCCAGCTACTCCTCGGGAGAAAGATGAGTCTTTCTATTCCCACGAAGAGTGCCAGTCTCCCACACCCGCAGGGATAGTGTTACTCAGCTTAACAGCATCTCTTTGAGTCTCTTGCATGAGTTTTGAGTTTGCTCTCAGAGGTATTTACATTTTAAAGAGGGATGTGGGGTGGGCAGAGGGAAAAGATTTAAAACCCACTCAGAGGGAATCATTATTTCTGGGGAGTACAAACACGCTTGTTTGCTAACTAAAAGGTGGGGTGCTTGAGTGGCCCTGCGGCACTTTGAAAGAAAGGACTAGTGATCTACTCCTCCTCCCTCTTCTCTCCCCGCCAAAACTAGCCATTGCAAACCCTACAGAGCACAGTTCTCTCTGACACCTGTGTTGGAATCAACTGGCCGGCAACCAAGGGCAGATCTGAGGGGAACAGCTTCAGTAGAGGGGTCAGCACCAGGATGATAGTATTGTTGTTCTTGGGTACATATGACAGAGTAGAACTGCTTTTGAGGGCATGTTAGGCTGTAACCATCACAGGAGCAGACAGCCAGGCCTTCTACCAGTGGAGTCCCTAGGTGAGTCAAAGCTCCAACCTTTCGATAACAGGGGAGCACCTCACAGTTGCACCTCAGGGGCTCTTCAGACTCATGGGAGTGGCTGCATGCCTACCTAAGAGGGTCATGTACTGCTGGGGTGGGGGGGTGTTATTGCCAGTTTATCCGTTTTTAGAGTGAGAGTAAGAGGGAAGGTGTCACTTCTGGTGTTGGGGGTGAGGCCTATGACCCATAACTGGGAAGAAGACAGCAGTGTGTAGGATCTGGCAGGGGCAGCAGGAGAGGTCCTGGAGAGGCAGGGATGACAGAATGGATAGAAGTGATGCAATTTGAGGACCACTTTGAGGAGCACAGCTTGTGAATGGTTGTAGTCTCTGGTGTATGTGTGTGTGTGTGTGTGTGTGGCGGGTGAGTGGAGGGGTGGAGAAAGAGGTATAATGAAGAAGTGTTGTGATCCTAGGGATCTCAGGCAGGACAGACTATGCTAATGGGAGGGAGAAAATGGATGTTTTTGATCCTGCAAAGCAAACTTTGGTGATCTTTAAAGAGATGAGAGGAGAGAAAAGAGAATTTTCAAATATATAAAGAGGAACACCCCCACCCCCCCACAACACTCTATTCACAGAAAATGACTCTATTCACAGAAAACTCAGTTTTGGAAAGTCAACAGGATTTGAATTATTTAGCCATGCCTTCTCTGACTGCTCTGATCCTTCTTTTTGGTCTTGTTTTTCATCCTCATTTTTCTGTTCTTTTCTAATTTTCTCCTTAAAGGAGGTCTCTATTCATGCAGTTGAGCAAACAGAAACAGCCTATTTATGCTGCTGATTTCAGTTATTTTCTTTTGGTTATTTTCAATAGGCTTATGTGCCTCTAAATGTAACAACCACAAAGTAACATGTTCCAAAACAATCACATCATCTTCCTTTGGGCCGTGACTTAGACAAACTGTGGTCAGGTCTTCTGTGGTCTGTGGACTGGCTGGGGGAAGAGAAAGGATTGGACCAGAACAAGAACCCCAGAGACATTTTCAGTCAACTTCTAGGGTCTAGGATGATTATGTTGGTCTGGGTAGATAGAGACACAAATTCATAGACACTCATATGTGTATAGGAAAGAGCTTTATGTAAAGAGTAATTGTACATTAAGAAAACATCCCAGCCCAGTCCAGATAAAGTCCATAAGCCCAATATTAGCCCATATGTCTAATAATAGTCCATAAATTCATCTTTAGACTCACACAGCCATGCAATAATGCCAAATGCAGGCAGATCACAGGCCAGTGAGTGGAAAGTCTTGTGGATCCAGTGAAAGTGGAAGCATCTCAGCGCTGGTGTGGGTCCCCAGGTGGCTCCTTCAGCTCCCAGGCTCTAGTGTAGCTCCATGTGTCTTGTCCACAGGAATGTCTCACAGGGAGTGAGAGTCTTTGTCCAGCCTCCAGTGAGCTATTTATCTCCTTAGCGCCTCCAAGTGAAGTCATCAAACTGCAACCTGATTGATAGACTAAATTCCACCCCTTCACTCTTAAGTCTCAAATTGACTACAGATTATGTAACTACCACAATGAACAATTCAGGTAAGAATCCTGGAAGAGAGGTGACCTAGATCTTGTCTCATCACCGTATGTCAATCTTAAATGTTAATGGTGATACACATCTCAACAATGTTAAGCAATGTTGGTGCTTTAGATATAGGTCAGAAACACTTTCCCTGAATGAATCAAGCTAGAGCTCCCATTGTCAATTGATGCCAGGCGACCATTAGAGCAGTCAGCCTCCAAGATGGCACCCAATAATCTTTGCCTGCTGGTATTGCTGCCTTTGTATAGTTTCCTCTTCCTTCCAGAACTGTGATGCTGGCAAAGAATGGCACACCCTGGTCTGTCAGAAGAACAAACAAATTAGTCTTAGAAGACATTCAATCAGAATGCTACTGGGAAGCGAGGATGGTGAGACTTTGGCTCCCTAACTTTGGACAAGTCATTAGGAAAGACCAATTGATAGAAAAGGCCATCTTGTTTGGTAGAGTGTCAATATCAACAGAAATAGATTGTTTTTCCTTAGTTTGTAACACTGGGAAGACTGTGTGTGTGCGCACGCCAGATGTACTATTTATTGATTTGTAATACAATGTACATAAATGCATTCACTATTATACCCCCTCCCACATGAACTCCTCCTACATTCAGGATGAACTGTGGTACTAGAGGATTCATGTAGGATTCATCTGTGGGCTAGGAAGATGAGTCATTTTCCTTCTTCCTTCCTGTCATACATTGATAAGAAAACCAACCAATTAAAAAACCCCTATGGTATTAATGGAAAGGAGTAGCAGGAAGCACATGCTGAGATCTGCTTTTATTTTTATAAAACAACATGCTCACATGTCTTACATATCAGCTCTATAATTCTCTTCAAAACACTGTGAAACAGGTATGGTTAGCCTTGCTTTACAGACGAAGAAACTGAAGGTCAGATTTCCCATGGGGATTGGTTATGACCAGCACTTTAGCACAAACTCATTTAATACCCTTTTCTCTAGATTTGTGCTGTCCAATGTGGTAGCCGCTAGTCACATATGGCCATTAAGCACTTGAACTATGGTGAGTCCAGATTGATCTATGCTGCACCTGTCAGAGAAAACACAAGTGGATTTCAATGAGTTTATTATTGAAAAAAGAAAGTGCAGGATTTCATTAATACTTTTTGCATTGATTCCATGTTGAAATGTTCATGTTTTGAATATGTTAACCATATTACTAAAATCAACCTTACAATTTCTTGTATCTCTCTATATGTAATATGGCGACAAGTTTTACATTACATACATGCCTTGCGTTTGTGACTTGCATTATTTCTACTGGACAGCGCTGCTCTAAATCAAGGTTGATGTGCTTTTCAGTCTCCCCAAAGGAGCCCTCAAATCACCTCGAGGCCTAAGGGACATGAGAGGAGAGTTGACCAGATGGCACAGTTGGTAAACCTCTATTGTTCATGTTTTGATATTTCATCATGAAAGGGAAGAAACGGAGCACCATGGTGGAGACCCAGAGAGGGACCAGATGCTGTCTGAGGTCCCAAGGGACTTTCCTTGATGCGTGATATTAGTTCCCAAGACTTTCTAAACTGATTTGGGTTTATAAAGAATGGAGGAAAGGTTTAGGCCCTCACCCAGAAAACTTCACTTTCCACATGACAGTCAGGAGATTACACAGGCAGAGCTGGGGAGCTTCCAGTACTGAGAACCCTCTTACAATAGGGTCAGAAAAGTGAAAAGAGAGGCCTAGGAACTAAGGGGAAAAGCAAAAGTCTGAGCAGAGGAGAGTCGGCCAACCATTGAAAGTCAGTGATTCATTGATGTAGCGAACGACTGTTTCTGTATTATCTGTCTTTCTGTATTATCTGTCTTTCTGTATTATCTGCTCTTTCCAGTAACACATTCTTAGAACAATGTTTGCTTTGTCCTTATGTGCCAAGGACTGCTAGTCTTTCTGTGTGGTTCTCTTCATCCCTCTTCTTTAAAAATGACAACAACAATAATATACCCTTCACACTGTTAAGTTAAAGTCTACATTTCCCAGTCTTCCTTGCTTCTAAATATGGTCATGGGACTAAGTGCTAGTTCTGAAGATACATTCATAATCTAGGATGAACGTTGTCCTTTCTGCGGAATTTGTTTTCTAGAGGTGATAGCTATATATAATACATGAGTATGAAATTTTGAATTCCATTAGGTAGGTTGTGGTTTGGCTGCTCTAACAAAGGCCCACGTAAAGTGTAAAAGATGAATTTCATGTATTTCTCATATAAAGTCTGGGAATAATCAGACTAGGACTGGAATAACAACTTCATGGTGTCAGGGATCCAGGTTCCTTCTATCTTGCCTCCATGAGACTGCAGTCTTCTGCAAGGTTGAAGATGTGTCACCACCTCCTCTAGTTTACAGCCTGACAAGTGGGAAGGGGAAGGAGGAAGTAGAAGGTACTCCTTTCCCTTTTAAATGTAGAACCTGGAAGCTCCATATATCACTTAGTTCACATCCCATTGACGAGGGCTGAGTCATATAACCATACCTAGACACAAGGAAGATGGGGAAATGTAGACTTCATACTTAAGTGTGAAGTTGTTGTTGTTTTTTTCATTAAGAAGGAAGTTGGAAAGACAACTAACAGCTCCTGCCACACTGATACGAAGAATGTGTTACTGGAAAGAACAGGCTCTGACAATACTTGGAGGAATGCCACTGGACTTAACGAATTTAAAGATAGAGAGGAGGTGAGCATGGTCGGGATTCATGGCCTACACAGCAGCATCTTTGGACACAAAATCCTCTCTAGGAGAACATATAATCATAGAAGATAATATCAGAGCATAGGGGGGTGAGATAGTTAAGGTTTATTGTGCCA
>NW_022111373.1:80796097-80797115 GCF_000313985.2 Echinops telfairi | reverse complement strand
ATGTTTCTCTAATCTACTCAGACTAACACAGGGTAACATACATTTTCTAAGAAGCTGAGTCTAGACTCAGGATCGATCCTGCAAAACAAAACATGGAGAGGAGATGGAAAAGAGTTGGGCAGAGGGGATTTGGTTAAGACAGTTAACTTAGGGTGGTAATACAAGGAGGTACCCCCCAAAAACCTGGATTTGTGCTGGGTGGAGTGGAACTTTTATAGTACACATTTTACCCACTAGGCAAGCATTGAGCAACTCTATCAGAGTTAGTGCACTCAGTGGCATGGCCTGAGAAGGTGCTCTGTAGTCACAGGAATTTTTTTCATAAAAGCGGTTTCACTCGAACCTTGTTTTTTGGTGATGGCTGATTTAAGAGAACAGCATGCAGCTGTGAAATTTTGTTTCCTGCTCAGGAATAATGCTGCAGAAACTGTTGAAGTGTGATGCTGAACACATTACACAGATAGTGCTTTGGAAAAACTCTGTGGTTTTCTTGTTTCAAAAAATGAGAAATATCAATTGATGACAAACCTCGTTCTGGATGTCTGTCAACTTCCCAAATGGATGAAAATGTCAACTCATAGTGAATTTTAAGTTTGTTCCACCAGGTCAGACTGTTAATTAAGCTTTCTACTTAGAGGTTCTGAAAAGATTGCATAACAGTGTGTGACAAAAATGACCTGATTTGTGACAGACAGGGGACTGGTTTTGCTACCACAACAATGCATCTGCTCATGCAGCCATCTCAGTGTGCTAGTGTTGGCAAAAAATAGCATGTCTCTCTTGTCCCAAGCACCTTACTCACCTGATCTCACTCTGTGCAACTTCTTTTTGTTTCCATGAATGAAGAAGGACATCTATTTGACACACAGAAGAAGTGAAGAAAAAAAAATGAGGGAGGCGCTGTCAGCCATCCAAACAGACGAGTTTGCAAAATGTTTCCAAGAATGGAATTGCAGATTTGACAAATGTATTTGGTGTAATTGAGAGGGCTTTGAAGACGATAAAGTTGTTTTGTAAA
>NW_022111373.1:80790522-80794088 GCF_000313985.2 Echinops telfairi | reverse complement strand
ATTTTCGTTGCAACTTCATAACTGTAATTTTGCTACTGTTATGAATCGGGTGACCTCTGTGAAAGGGTCGTTCAACCCCCAGAGGGGTCATGACCCACAGGTTGAGAATTGCTGCTCTAGATTCTCCTAACAGCAGAAGAGACAAAAGGAGAAGCTGAGGCAATTTATCTTCTCACCGATGCCGGATAACACCACCACCATCACCACCACCAGATTATTACTAATAAAAATAAAATGGAAAAAAATTGAGAAATAGAAATTGTGTATTTTTCTCCCTTTGAGAAAGGATGCCTATTCAATAAATATACGTGTGTACACGTGTTATATACATACATATGTATATTTTTTAAAACAAAGGAAATTACACATTCACTATCGTTTCATCACCCAGATATAATTAATGCAAATATGAGTGTGGCTCCTCCATTGCCCGTGTTTTGTGGTGGTAACCTGCCTGATCTGAGTGTGTCCTGTCTCCTCTTTGTTCCCAGGCTTCCATAAAGGGCCAGAGCATCTTTTCCTGGAAGAATGGAGCTGGGTGAATGGCGAAATTGGTCAGAGACCCACTTCGGCACATTAACGAGAAGCCAGAGACTCGTTAGCACCGTTTTTCTCCCTTGCGGAGTGCTGCAGAGGAAGAATCAGAGACCATCATCTCAGGCAACAGGACTCCCCAGAGCTTCCCAGCTCGGATGTGCTTAATGAGTGCTGCCGCCTGGGGGAGGGGAGGCTCTGGGGTCCCTGGTGGCCTCATCTTTCTGCAACTCCTTTGAGAGCAAGGCATTCTGGGTATGAGGGAGGATTTATTGTCTCCTATCCTTGGGCTCAGCCTAAAGACGATGAAGGCGAAATGAACCTGCTGGGCCCAGTGCGAAGAACAGAGGCCCCGCCCCGCGGGACAGAGACACCTTTCACACAGGCTTGGGCTCTGCACTGGAGAAGATCTAGTGAACACGTTCTCAGGCCCTCAGGCTGCAGAAGGAGAACCGGAGGAACAGGGAGAAGATTCGGCCTTGTGAAAATCCATAGTCAGCACTTACTGAGAAGATCCACTCTTTCCTAATCCATAGCTTTTTCCTCTGCGTTGATCTGATTCATCAGTCTATACAACCTCCCTGCAAACCCCCTCTTTTAGTCAGGGATTTTCTGATTTGAACTAATATTGGCTGCCTTGCCATATCTCAAAGGCATGTTATTAATATAATATATAAAAGAAAATGGAGAGTCAGAAGACTGCTTTGAGTTATAAGCAAGTGGGGTCTTAGAAAAGTCTCTTTATCTTTTCTTAACATGAAGAGAATAATAATAATAATGCTTAATATAAATTGTTGGTGGGTGCTATCAATTTGGGTCTCATTCACCATGACCCTATGTACAACAGAAGGAAACACTGCACCTGGTCCTTCACCACCCTCACAATTGTTGTTATGTTTGAGCCCACTTTTGCAGCCACTGTGTCAATCATCTTGATGAGGGTCTTCCTCTTTTTCATTGTTCTACTTGACCAAGCGTGATGCCCTTTTCCAGGGACCAGTCTCTCCGGATCCATGTCCAAAATACTTCAGATGAAGTCTCACCACCGTCGCTTCTAAGGATCATTTTGGTTGTATTTCTTTCAAGACAGATTTGTTTGTTCTTTTGGCAGTCCTTGGTTCTTTTAATGTTCTTTGTCCATACCCTAATTCAAAGGCATCGAGTCTTCTTTGATCATCATGAATCAATGTGCAACTTTAACCTGCATCTCAGACAACTGAAAATACCATGCCCTAAATCAGGCGCACCTTATTCCATGGAGTGACATCCTTGCTCTTCAAAACTTTAAAGATGTATAGGCAACTGATCTTTGACAAGGGCCCCCAAAAACATCAAGGGGAGGCATATGCCCTCTTTAACAAGTGGTGTGGGAAACAATGGATATCCACATGTAGAAAAACGAAACAAGATGTTTTCCTCACCCCATGCACAAGAACAAACTCAAGGTGGATCACTGACCTAGAAGTGAAACCTCAAATCATCAGGACCATCAATGATGGAATTATGACAAACCAAAGAACCTTGGTCCAGCGATACATAGGCTAACTGCAATAGGGAAGGGTAAACACACAGTGAACCTGAAATTGACAAGTGGCACTTATTAAGGATAAAACACCTGTGTGCATCGAAAGACCTCACCAAGAGGGTAACAGGAAAACCCACAGACTCAGAGAGGATTTTTAGCAATGGGCATATACCCAGAAAAGGTAAGAAATAGACCATAACCAGTCATTTTCACTCCAATGCTTATTGCGGAGCAATTCACAATCACAAAGAGGTGGAAACAACTTAAATTTCCATTGATAGAAAAGTGGATTAGAAAACTCTGGCACATACACACAATGGAATACCACACATCACTAAAAAGCACTGAAGATCACATGAAGCCCGTCATTTTATGGGAAGAGTTGGAAGAAATTATGATAAGCAAAATCAGCCAATCACAAAAAGACATGTACAACATGAGTCCGCTGAGGTAAGTATAAGCACAGCAGGTATAGAAGAGAAGCTGCTTATCTCGTAATTTATGGGTTGAGGTACAGGGAGTCAGGTGGAGGTCAGACCAAACCCAAGGAGGTACATGTTAATCCAACACAAAGAAGGGAAAGGGGTGAATGGGGAGAGAGAAAAGGGGGGGAGATGATGTCATAGGGGGAGCAGGCCACTAACCCACCTAGGGGGGGAGTATTGGTTATGTCTCTACAGAATTGGGAGTGTGCATACAGACTCCACTATGGCACACCAAACCTTGAGGGCAATGTAACCACGTGGAGAAATGCATGAAGAGATGGCTACATGGCTGGTCCCAATCAGAACCAAACTGACCCCCTCCCTAGAAGTATGTGCAAAAGAGAACAACACTAAACCTACAGGCTGGGGAGAGGGGCTGGCATAGCACATCCACACAAAGCAAACCAAGAGGGAACAAGAGAAAGGGACAGTCTAGACCCCATATCTGCAAACCAAGCTTGGAGAACGATGTCCCTGCTTGGGTGTTTAGGCACAGAGAGGACTATAGGGCTGACAACAGTTCAAGACATGTTATCCCCTTACAGGAGCATACTGCGTCAGAGGACAATACTGGGAACACACAGTGGAGAGTTAGTCCGGTCTGAACCCCCTGCAGCGGGGTGAACCAAGAAGGGAACATAACAGATCAGCAACAGGAGCAAAGCCAAGCTAAGCCACAAAGTCCCCAAAGAGCCGCCTGAATAGACTTCAGGCTCAGAGGGAGGGGCAGCTCCTGGAATTCCCCAAGTACTGGTGGGGAGATAGTCATAAAGGTCAGCGAACAGACCTGGAATTACACATGTTTTCATTGTGGTTGTTGATTTTTGTCTTTTTCTTTTCATTTTATTTGGTCCATGTTTTTGTTGGTTTGCCTACTGATATAAGATAGGCATGGGAAGCAAGCTCAAAGAGAAAGCAACAGGATGGGACCAATGGTCCCAGAGAGACTTGTGCAGGGAAGGAGGCGGGGAATGGAGCGGCAAGCAAGCAACACCACAGACAGGGGAACAACTAGAGAATTA
>NW_022111373.1:80778515-80789318 GCF_000313985.2 Echinops telfairi | reverse complement strand
AGCAACATATGTACAAATATGCTTGATACAACTGATGTATGGATTGTTATAAGAGTTGTAAGAGCCCCCAATAAAATAATCTTTTAATAAAATAAAATTAAAAACTTTAAAGAGGTCTTGTGATGCAGCTCCAAGCAATACAATGTGAAATTTTATCCCTTGACTCCCCTGGTACCTGTGACTGTGACCTTACTGGGAAATAATATCTTTGCAGATGTAATTGGTTAACATCAAATTGTACTGGGGTGGGGTGGGATCTGATCCAATAGGGCTAGTGTCCTTGTTTCAAAGCCAATCAAAACATAAGAGACACAGGAGGTAGGTAGATGCAGAAGGAAGACAAAAAACAAAAAGTAAAAACCAATTCAATTTTAACTCATACTCGCCTTATGGGTCAGAGAAAATCTCTCCTGTGGGTTTCTGAGGTTGCAACTATTTTTCTTAAAATCATTTAACAGCTCTTATAGCATCCCGTACATCAATTGTATCAAGCATTTGTACACATGAGGTCGTAACACTTTGTGGTAGCAGAGAGCTTCATCTTTCTCAAGAGAAAGAAGACAGCCAAGTGAAATTGTAGGCAGGGATTGGAGTTGTGCTGTCAAAACACAGAAAATCATCTGGGACTATCAGAAGCTGGAAGAGAGAGGGGAAGTTCATCCATTTGCTCCTTTGGAGAGAGCATGGCTCTGTCCCCATCCAGCGTTCTAGTCTGTGGAACTATGAGAGAATATATTTCTTTTATTTTAAACTCCCTGTTATGGTATTTTGTTATTGCCGTCCCAGGAAATGAATACAATTATTTAGATCAACTTGCTCATCTTATAGAAGAAGACATTGCAATTTAGAGCAGGAGAGCGATTTGATTTAAGTTGCCAAGCTGAGACCAGACATGGTCTGCTAGTGGACATGCATGTTGAGCCCATTTCATATCTGGGGTGGAGCTGGCAGGGCTTCACCCAGAATGGTGCTCAGAGAACATGAACATCTGCATCCAGACCCATCCACACATCCTTGCATGTGGTGGATCTACAGACCATCCAGGCCTTGGCATGGCTTTCCTCTGGTTTGTGCCCCATGAATGAATAAGCCAGCCTCCCTGAGATAAGATGCATGCAGGCTGCATCTGCTCTGTTCCCTTGTATTATATACCTGTCATCAATATATGATCGTTAATCGGTGTCGATAAAGCAAATATCTGTTTTAATAGGTATTCCCCTTTGTGCTCCTTGCATAGCTGGAGGCAAGCAGAAGAAATGATGCCTCTATACTGTGGCCGCTCCTCTGAATGTGGCATCTTCTTGTTCTAAGTCTGCTGCTTGCAACTCCGGCTGTGCCTTTGGCACCCCTTCCAAGCCAATGCCACTCCCAATTTGGTTCCCCTCACTGGAGTGATTACCACCTGCCTCATCTTGACCGTTGGGAGTCTTTCAAAGAGCAAACTGTCAAAACGGGAGGCAATCTTAACGATGACATTGTCCAGGGTTTTTCTTGATTCTCATTTTTCTAGGCGAAACCATGCTACGAAATGAAATCTTTTGTGGGATTCTACAGGTGGACCTGACTGGGAGGAGGCAAGCTCTGCAGGGCTAGAGGCACACACTCACTCAGCTCTTGTTCAGTCCCCCTGCTTCCTCAGCTAATCAGCCCATTCTACAGACAAGCCAAGTGTGTACCAAAGGTGCAGCCACTTGGAGATTTGCTCCTAAGTCGCTTTAAAAAAACAATACTTGTAATTTTCATTTGATAAAATTCTGCTGTTTGGGGGTACTAGAGATATGAATAAATTCTTTCTTTACTTATGGAGTTAGCCTTTTAATGAATTTTTCATATATTTGTCAAACATACAGTCTTACCCGTTGCTTAAAGAATTCATGATCTGAATCTACTACCTTCAAAGAAAAGAAGCCTCTGGTGCTTATGAAAATCAGAGAGTGTATATAATTAAAATTAAATTCCATTTCAAGCAATAGGTACTCAAAATAATTGTGGTGGAAGTGAGTTCCTTCTTCATGTTAAGGTTTGGAAATAGATACCCTGGGATCTACTCCGTAGGGTTCTCTGCCATCCCAAAGGAATGATCCTGGACCTCTTTTGTCCCAAGACGATAACTGCAACTCTAGCCATGATACCTCGCAGACAACAGAGTAGATGAAACAGCAAAGCAGACAGGGGGCCAAGGACCCCAAACAGCCCAATTTCAATAGACACCACCAAACATTACCAAAAGAAACTTCTATTTCTAGTCCATTGACTGAGATTACTAATCTGCTATAATTACCTATGCAGAAAGGCGGGAAATAGTCTTTACTGAAAGCAGCCAGGTGCCCATCTAAGAATCAGGTGTTCTATTGTAATAGACCACCACTCAGCTGTCAGTTTGTCACACACCCTTGCATGTTGCTGTGGTGCTGGAAGCAATACCAATAATATTGCAAATACCATGTGGTCATCTATAGTGAAAAGAGTTCAGTGGAAGTTCCAGACCACGACTGATGGAGAAGAAAGACCTGGAGATTAGCTGGAAGCAAAAAGGCCAGCGCAAACCTTAAGGAGAGCAGCGTGGAACATTGCCTGGTCGAGTGCCGGATGATGAGCCCTTCAGGTTGGGAGGCATTCAAAATACAACGAGGAAATAGAACTCATGTTAAGGATATGGAGAGAGCAATGCTTTGGGGACATTCATCTGTGATAACTGGAATGGGGAACGAACAAAGTACGAACCAAGGAAAATGAAGTTGTGTAAAATGATATGGAACACGTAAAGATTGATATCCTTGGCATTAGCGAGCTGCAATAGACTGAGATTAGCCCTTTTGAATCAGGTAATTATATGTCTGCTATATCAGGAATGACAAAATGAAGAGAAATGATGTTAATCCATCTTCAAAAGGACATGTCAAGATTTATCCTGAAACCCAGCACTTAAGCTATAGGATAATATCTATGTATCTACTAGGAAGAAAAGTTAATGTGACTATTGTTCAAATATGCTTACCAATCACCATGGACAAAGATGAAGAAATGGAAGGTTTCATCAGATTGAAATATGCCATTAAGGCAACTAGTGGTTGCAATGAAAAAGTTGGAAACAAAGAAGCAGGATACGCATCTGGAAAATATAGTTGTCGTGATAGAAATGATGCTGGAGATCTCATGATAGAATTTTGCAAGACCAATGACTTTCATTGCAATTAACTTTGCTCAACAACAGAAACCAACAGTGACTACCTACAAGGACTTCACAGGGCAGAACACCCAGGAATCATATTGACTATCTGCAAAACGAGATGATGGAGCATCTCAATTTCACTCGTTAGAATAAGACCTGGGCACCCATTAATTGCTAATATTCATGTGGAAGCTAAGGAAAATTCAAACAAGAACATCAGACTCAAAGTACTACCTTGAGTATATCCACTTAATTTGCAGACTATTTTAAGAGTATATTTAAAGCATTGAACCCTAATGACAAGCTGTGGGATGACATCAAGAACATCATACATGAAGAAAGCAAAAGGTCATTAAAAGGACAGAAAACACGAACAAAATGAATGTCAGAGGAGACTCTGAAATGTTCTTGAACATAAACTAACTAAAAGAAAAAGAAAAAAAAAACACAGGGAGGAGCATCCTGCCATAGGGGGAAAATACTTACCAATATACCATTCAAGGGGAGAAGATGGCTGGTATTATGTCCCTCACTGGACACTTCCTAACTGCACACTTTTGACCTAGTTTCTATTTAGCCCTTGGTAACCCAGGTCATGTGCTACAGATTACTGGGACTTTAGACTCTCTCCTTTTGAAGCTCATAACATCTTTCATAGGCCACACCAGGAGGACTTGATGTGGAAACCCCACTAAGGCTTCTAAGGCTGTAAATCTTTCTGCAAGCAGGTAGCCTCCTCTTTCTGTGGAGGAGTGGTACGAGGGCTAAGGTGGGTCTAACCCAAGCTATGGTTGTTTCAATCCCCTCTTATTCCTGTGAACATTGGACAATGAATAAGGATGCCTTTGCATTATGGTGTTGGTGAAGAATGTTGGCAGCACCATGAACTGCCTGAAAAGAAAGAAGTACATCTGAACTCTCCTTAAAAGAGAGGATGGTGAGACTTTGTCTCATAGATTTTGGATGCATTGTCAGGAGAGATCAGTTGCTGGAGAAGGACATCGTGCTTGGTAAACGGGTCAGTGAAAAAGAGGAAGGTCCACATTGCGATGGATTGAGCGGTGGCCACAACGATGGGATCAAGCATAAGCACAATGGTGAGAAACGGCCCAGGACCAAGCAGTGCTTCGTTCTACTGTACAGAGTCTCCATGGAGTGGAGCTAACAGCAATAACAAAAGTTACCGAGTATGTAGGAGTGTGTACAGCAGTGGTTCTCCACCTTCCTACTGCCGTGACCCTTCAATACAGTTCCTCATGTTGTGCTGAACCCCCAACCATAAAATTATTTTCATTGCAACTTCATAACTGTAATTTTGCTACTGTTATGAATCGTAATGCAAATATCTGATATGCAGGATGTATTTTCATTGTTACCAATTGAGCATAATTAACGTATAGTGATTAATCACAAAACAGTAAGTAATTATATATTGTGGAATATTTATTTCTAATTAAAAATAAATGAAATTTTGTCTTGAAGCATGGTGTAGCATGGGTAACAGTCTTACTATAACAGTAAGCTACATTGCTGCATTTTACGACAGTGTGCGTAAAAAGCCAAAGTCAGCGAGAACGTTGAGATAGTTCCTTTTTTTACCAGATCAGGATATCTGCATGTGGGCGGGCCCGCCTGGAGATGGATAGAGGAGCGGTGTCTCGGTTTCTAAGAACATCGGAAATAAGTGTTTTCTGATGGTCTTGGGCGACCCCTGTGAAAGGTTAGTTCGACCCCCAAAGGGGTCGCGACGCACAGGTTGAGAACCGCTGGTGTAGAGGGTATCGTTATGATCCGTGTAGGCAGACTGTGGCCAAATAAAGTGTAAGAGGTTCAAAAGTTTGAAAATCTATAGCGAATTTTCACAACATTTTGTGACTGCAAGGTAAACATACATCATCCAGTAAGCAAGGCTGTCTTGGCAAATTGTTTATTAATTAAATTAAAAATCATGTTGCTTAATATAAATAAACATCTGATAAAAAGGCCCTATTGAAAGGGCACTAGAGCTGGTCGAGGACAATATTGTTGTTAGCTGTGCAGTCAGTTCTGACTCCTAGTAATCCTATGTACAAAGGAACTGAACACTGCTCAGCCTGCGCCACCCTGATCATTGCTTTGTATGGACCCTGCTTGCTGCACCGTGTCAATCCCGATTGAGGCAGAGAAATAAAGCAGGAGCACTTATGGGGACATCTAATTCTGAGTGGTCAAGGCATGCCAAGACTCAAAGCTGTGGTTTTTGTTGCACAAAATCATGACAAAACTCCTATTACCAAAAAAAAAAATTCTTGGGAAACAAAGGTGTATCAAACACGACGGCTTTACTTCTGGACTTATGTAGGCAGCTGTGGACAGTTAGGATTGCTTTAAATAATGGATTGCCACTATTGAATTATATTATCAATAATGTCATGGTTTCTCTTAAAATTTAAGATGAGGTCACAAAGTGCTTGGGCCTTAGCTCGGTGTATAACGTACAAGGTATGGACAGCTTCCTAGCTGTAAGTGTATATCTGCACCTAAGATATGAATGCATTTAAGAAACTGAATCGGTGCAGCTTTCTTTTGAGAAATTTCAGTTTCACAGCCAGCAGTTTACATGGGAAGTCTCAGCTTGAACACATAGCCCCTGTCTCGGTCGCTTTGGAAGTAGCTTCTCTGTTGGACAGGCAATTACAATCCGCAGGAGAAGCCTGTCTACCATTAGTCTTCAGTTTTAAAGGTTGACAGGTGGAGAGAGAGGTGGGGGTGGAGGTGATTAGTAAAGGGCTTTGTCTTTCTCAAGCAAGAACGAAAGAGATTTAAGTGTTACAGATTCCATGTATATTTAAGCCTTTCCCCCTGTACATTCCAGCTTTGGACCCCAAATAAGAATATTTTTTATAATTAGTGAGAGTTTGTGTGTATACATATCTATATATATAGTAAATATAAAATATATATCTACATATATAGTAAACATAAAAATCTATATATAGAGTGATATGTATATTTACTATATGTATAGTAAATATAAATCTATATATATAGTAAACATAAAAATATATCAACAAAAATATACGCAAACATATAAATATATATATATATAAACAAACTCGCTGCCATTGAGTCAATGCTGACTCATAGTGACCCTTCTGTGGGCTTCCAAGACTGTAACTATTTATGGGAGTAGAAAGCCCAGTCTTTCTCCTGATAGATATATACATACACACACATGTATACGTATACATACACACACACATATATCATCCCTTGAAGTTTTAGCCTGCTACAGGAAAAATAGCTTTGAAATTTATACAGTGATTTTTTTTCTCCTGTTACCTTTGTTCTTCTTAGGGAATATTTGATTGGACTCTGTTGATCCTGAATCATTGCACCATAAAGAAGTCCTGGTAATAGTGCTCATCCGTAGTTGTGTCTGAAAATTAGATAGTGATTCAGCCAAACAAATGTGTGTTTTAGGAGTGGCTTATTCTCTGTGAAGCCGTGGTATAGCCTGGAGGCTTGTGCATTCAGATCAAGAGGCCTGAGCTAAGACCTGCCAGCATTTTCATCTAATTGACTTAGGCATGGGGATTCCTGATTCCCTCCTCCTTTAATCATCACCTTATATTCAAGGCTAAAAGGCCATAATTATTTGAAGTAGCTGAAATTTGAGTGAACCGGATAATTATCTCAGCAAGATGGCCTTAAAGTTTATTGACACAAATGCCAGTTTCATTAAAGGTTTGGTGCAAAAGGCATGTCCTTGAGACAGCTGGTTGACCGAGGTGAATTGACAATGAACGGCGCCAAAGACGTAGGAATCACCAGGGACCGTGAAGTAATTACCATCATTTCCATAATACAGTTAGCAGAGGCTTATGGGAAGCTGGAAAAACCTTTCTAGTTATCATAAATGGCTTTGCCCAAGTCAAGCTGTCATCATTTCTCAATGTGAACCCCACAGTGCTGTTAGTCAGGCATACAGTTAGTAAAAAAGTGTTTGATGAATCAAAACTGTACTCTTCTCTAGATTGTGTGTAGCTGAAACACACTATTACAACTGTAAAACATGCACAAATAGAGTTTAAAAATTTGGTAGAAAATATAAAATCCTTTCCCTTTTTACTATTTTTATGTGCACCATTAAATAATTTTAATCACATTCAATAGGATTTGCAGTCATAACCACTATTTCCAATTTTTGCCATCACTCTTAACAGAAACCCAGTACCCTTTGAGTAATAACTCTATACTCTTCTCTGTCCCCTGGTAACCAGTAATAAACTTTAGTACCTGTGCAATTATAGATACTTTATGTAAGTGGGGTTATATAACTCTTCCTTTGTGTCTAACTTATTTCACATAGCATAATGTTTTCAAGGTACATTCATGTTGTAGCATGCATCATAACATGATGTATCTTGATTATTGAATATCATTGTATTGTATGTGTGTAGTGTAGAAATTGTGTTACCACCTTGGGTAGTATGGACATCTCAACTATATTAAGTCTTCCAATTGATGAACATAGGCTGTCTTCTCAATTTCACAAGTCTTCTTTCTTTTTTTTCCCTTTCTTTCTTTTTTAATCGTTTTATTAGGGGCAAATGCAGCTCTTATCACAATCCATACATACATCCATTGTGTAAAGCACATTTGTACATTCATTGGCCTCATCATTCTCAAAACATTTGCTCTCCACTTAAGCCCCTGGCATCAGCTCCTCATATTTTCCCCCCGCTCCCCCCTCCCTCATGAACCCTTGATAATTTGTAAATTATTATTTTGTCATATCTTGCCCTGTCCGACGTCTCCCTTCACCCACTTTCTCTCGTCCGTCCCCAAGGGAGGAGGTCACATGTCAATCCTTGTCATCGGTTCCCTCTTTCCAACCCACTCTCCCTCTACCCTTCCAGTATCGCCACTCACACCACTGGTCCTGCAGGTATCATCCGCCCTGGATTCCCTGTGTTTCCAGTTCCTATCTATACCAGTGTACACCCTCTGGTCTAGCCAGACTTGCAAGGTAGATTTAGGATCATGATAGTGGGGGGCGGAGGAAGCATTTAGGAACTAGAAGAGAGTTGTATTTTTCATCGTGACTACATTGCACCCTGACTGGCTCGGCTCCTCCCCGAGACCCCTCTGCAAGGGGATCTCCAGTGGCCTACTAATGGGCTTTGGGTCTCCACTCCGCACTCCCCCCATCTTTCACTATGGTAAGATTTTTTGTTCTGATGATGCCTGATCCCTGATCCCTTCGACAACTTGTGATCGCACAGGCTGGTGTGCTTCTTCCATGTGGGCTTTGTTGCTTCCGAGCTAGATGGCTGCTTGTTAACCTTCAAGCCTTTAAGACTCCAGACACTATACCTTTTGATAGCCGGGCACCATCAGCTTTCTTTGCCACATTTGCTTATGCCCCATTCGTCTTCAGCGATTGTATCATGGAGGTGAACACACAATGATATGATTTTTTGTTCTTTGACGCCTGATAACTGATCCCTTGAGCACCTCGTGATCACATAGGCTGATGTGTTCTTCCATGTGTGCTTTGTTGTTTCTGAGCTAGATGGCTGCTTGTTTACCTTCAGATTGAAGGTAAGACCCCAGATGCTATATCTTTTGATAGCCAGGCACCATCAGCTTTCTCCACCACATTTGCTTTTTCACCAACTTTGTCTTCAGCGGTTGTGTCGGGAAGGTGAGCATCATAGAATGCCAATTTAATAGAAGAAAGTATTCTTGCATTGAGGGAGTACTTGAGTGGAGGCCCAATGTCCTTCTGCTACCTTAATACTAAACCTATAAATATAGGCACAAATCTTCTTTAATTTCTGTTAGTAATTTTTAAAATCATTTTCAGTGTCCAAATCTTTCACCTTCAAGGTTAAATTAATTTGGGGTATTTTATTCTTTTAAATGCTTATAAATGAAATCATGTTCTTAATTTCTTTTTCAGATTGCTCACTGCTACTATAGAGAAATCTGACTGGTTTTTGTGTACTGACGTTATCACTATGCTAGCAGTTGTTTCTTGTGAATTCTTTGGGGGTTTCCCCCAAAAGGAAAATATCACTTGCAAATACAAATATATTCACGTCTTCCTTCTGGATCTGAATACCTTTTATTTCTTTATTTTTCTGCCTAATTGTTCTGACCAGGAGTTCTAGTGGTGTGATTGGACATTCCTGTCCTTTTCTTTATCTTCTGTGGAAAACTTTTAGTTTTTCTCCATTGAATATGATGTTAATTGTAGGCTTTTCATAAATGCCCTTTATCATATTGAGGAATTTGTCTTTTATCCATGTTTTTAATTGCAAAATGTGTTATTGTTGTTGTTGTTGTTAGACACTGTCACACTGGTTCCAAGTCATAGTGACCCCATGAACAGTAGAACAAAACACTACCTGGTCCTTCACCACTCACAAGTTTTTGTTATGTTTGAGCCCATTGTTACAGCCACACTACCAATCCATGTCATCGGAGCTCTTCCTCTTTTTCATTGACCCTCTCCTTTACCAAATGTAATGTCTTTTTCCAGGGACTGATCCCTCCTGAACATGCCTTTCTGATGATCATTCTGGCTGTCCTTTCTCCAAGGCAGAGTTGTTTGTGTAAGCTGTCGCTGTCGTGACAGCGTCCAACAACAGCAATATGCTTGGATAACTAAATGTGAATACAGCCACTATCCTGGACTTGACCTCCTCTTTTGGAGGAATAGAGTGGAGAGGCAATAACAATCCAACTGAGATGACCTATAATCCTTGCACATACAATTGTGAATATATAATTGGAAGAACACCCTTCTGGGTAAAAAATGTGCTAAAAATCATGACAACAAAGGGAGTAGCTCCTGTTAATGGCGCACTTAACAGGAGGCCAACACTATGCTGAGCACATGAGGAAGTAGAGGCCTGGAGATGTTAAGTGTCTTCCACAAGCGGCAAATGCCAATGTGCATGTGTCCAACCATGATGCTTTACTGCCTCTGATAGATGGCACTGTGGTTAAGGCACAGAGCAATTTGGCTCTGTGGGGAGTGTGGTGTGCTGCTGCCTTAATGTCAGGGTTCTTTTGTCCAAGGAAGGGATTAAGAAGGATAAAAACTCTCACAGCAAGGTAAAAATTTTAAATTGCTTTCCTTGTTATGTAGGCCAATTTTAACAACAATCAATAAATCAGTGTCTAACTCCTAGCATAGTTTAGCAGTTGGCGGTAGGGGGGTTGGGGGATTGGGTTATCATTTGCAATCCACTGACCAGCTAGGTGTCTGGACTTCTACAGTAGAAGGTCAGAAAAATATAATATGATAGAAAAGAGCAGGAATTCAATTGTACACATGCAAGCTCAGTCTATGTTCTTTGTCACCTGATCTGCTGATCTCCAGCTAAGGCTGGATTTTCTTCCCTAAGCCAAATTACTGTGTCCTTGTGGTTTGGGGACCTCAAGGTCCCCAACCATTAATGTAATAACCATATATCTCTGGGTAGAGTCTTGTTCAGTGTTCCCTCTAGGCAAGGGTGAATCAGGAACACATCTGTCAGCCAGAACAAGTAAGCCATCAGCTATGTGAAGTAGTTTAAAAAAACACATACACGTAACTTAACAATTTGATGCTTCTATATAAGGCACCCAGCCATGTA
>NW_022111373.1:80775315-80777125 GCF_000313985.2 Echinops telfairi | reverse complement strand
TCTATGTTTTACCTAGTCTTTTTTTTTTCGCTTCTTGTTAGTGTTTTGAATGATTCTCAGTATATGAAATCCAAGATAGGTAGATTATAGAGTCAGTAACTGTATTGGTAAAGGACAAGGCAGGGAAACATGGGGATCTAGCAACAATGAGTACAAAAAGTCAGTGTTCTGAAATTTTATTGTGGGGATGACTGCACAAATCTTCTCAACATGATTGAATGATTAAGTTGTATGATATGTGAAATATATGCTAATAAAACTATTATAGTTTCTAAAAAACAGTGTCACAATGTATGGGCAGCTTAGGATGCCTGGCTTTGTCAGTGCATTGACCGGAAAAAAAATATTGATGTTTGGGGAAGGAAGGAAGGAATATGCATACCCAGGAAATTCAAAGTGTCAATAAGAAAGCAGGTGATTTTTAGGAGAGAATCTGAGACTAGCAGGAGTGACTGAAGAGGGACTTATGGACTAGTATCAGACTATGGACTAGTATCAGACTTATGGACTTGAGTTGGACTGAGCTGGGATGCTTTATTGAGGCACGATTACTTCTTGATATAAAGCTCTCTCTTACACATATCTGAGTGCCACTGCATTTGTTTTTCTAGTCAAGCTGGCTGAACACATTCACTTTATCTACTTCATCCTTTAATAGAATAATCGTAGGTCTGTTTATGTTTTTGAAGTTTCCATGAGCTCTGATATCTAAATTATCTGTAAGTATGATTCCGTGTAGTGCCTTGAAAATAAACAATGGTTTGTCTTTTTCTTGCTGTTTTTGTGTGTCTTGTAGTTAGTTAACTATCATACATTATATATAAAACAGTAGGGATTGTATTATGTTAAATCTGGTGAACAGATTCCCCAATAGCTAGCAATTATGTCTGCTTCCTGGTAGTGACATTTTGTAAAACCCTCACTTTGAGAGGATGAAAAATAAGGCAAAAGTGATTAATATCATTTTTATAATTATGTTACATAAAATGACAACTTCTCTCTTTCTTGAAGACCCTATTTTCTTTCTTCACTTGCATGCTTTGGTAAACAAGAACCACACATGGGAGATTTACTTTTGTTTAGGGATTAAAGTTAGCCTGCAGCCAAACCCAGAAAGAAAATGAGGTCCTTAGTCAAACAGTCCTCAAGGAATTGAATCGTACCAAGCACCCCTTGAAGCTGGGAGTGGATCCTTTCCCATCAAGCCTTTGGATATGACCTCAGTTCTGGTGAAGACATTGATTGCAATCTAGTGAGAGACCCTGTAACAGAGAACCCAAATAATCCATGCTTATAGTCCCAATCCAACCTTTAAAAAAATTTTTTAAAGAGGCATATGTAAGGTTTAAATTGTGGAAATAAAATGGAATTATAACCATAAACTAATTTAAAAAAAAGGCCTAAGGAGGAAACGGGAAACAAATAGCAGGTGGAATGAATATAAAATAACTAAAAATGTGGCAAATTTAAATCTAACTGAAAAAATACAATTTATCAACATGTTTTGGATGAGACTAAAGTAGAGGAGAGAATGAAGTTCCTAGTACTAAGTGATTATATTAAAAAAAGAGAAATTATACAAAGTCAGTAATTAAATTCTGACCTTAAAGAATTAGAAATTAATAATACTTTTTAAAAATTTAAATAAAATATATAAATTAAATTAAAAAATAAAAAAATTTAAATTTAATTTAAAAAATAAATAAAAATAAATTTTAAAAAAGTATGGGGAAGGAATAATGAGAATAATTGAAGTGAACATAGTTGAAAGCAGAAAGAAATAGCAAACAAAAACAAAAAAACAAACAAA
>NW_022111373.1:80773069-80774791 GCF_000313985.2 Echinops telfairi | reverse complement strand
GTTCCACAGTTTGAGCAAATCTTAACCTGACTGCTCTCCTGACTCACAAACTGCAACTTCACAAAAAGCCTAAGCTAGAATGGCTCAGTTATGTTACCCTTAGATTGTTGACCCACAGGAACAGGGAGATATTAATGTGGTTGTTTTAAGCTGCTAAATTTGGGCAGTATTTTATATTGTAATTAAGAACGGATATAAATGACTTCACTAGTGAATTCTCCCAAATACTTAAGTAAATAATACTAATTCTAACCAAGTCCTTTCAGAAAATGGAAGAGAAAGGAACACTTCTAAATTAATTTTAGGAGGCCAGCATTAACTTGATCCCCAAATAACAGACAGATACTATAATGAAAGAAAACTCTGGACCACAAAAACAGATACAAAATTGATAATATACTAGAAAATTCTCTGTCAGTTTGTTGTACAGTGGTGGCTTGTGTGCTGCTGTGATGCTGGAAGCTATGTCACTGGTGTTTTCAAATACCAGCAGGGTCACCCAAAGTGGACAGGTTTCAGCAGAGCTCCAGACTAAGAAGAAGGAATAGGCTGTCCACTACAGAGGAAGTAGTCGTTGAAAACTTTATGGTTCGCATCAAAACATTGTCAGATACTGAAAACCTCACAAATACTGTCAGATAGAGTGCCAGAAGATGAGCCCTTTGGGTTGGAAGACATTCAGAGTGTGACTATGGAAGAGCTGTGTTCTCAAGGTAGAGCTAACCATAATGACATTGACCGAGGCAAGACTGCAGGAGTAAAGCTTTGGGACCATCGCTTGCTGATAAAGCATGAATCAAAATGCAAAGAAGAAGCTGAGAACACCTACTAATGATGAAATGTATGAAATATGAACCTAGTAAAATTGAAAATCCTCAAAAATGTAATGGAATGCCTAAAGATCAATGGCCTAGGTATTATTGGTGAGCTGAAATGGACTGATGGCAATTTTGAATTTGGTTTACTATGCTGGGAATGGGCAGATTCAAGAAGAATAGCATCACATTCATCATTGAAAAAGACATATCAAGATCTATCTTAAAGTACAACGCTATCTGTAATAGGATACTATCTAACCATACATAAGGAAAGTCAGCTAAAACAACTATCATTTGAATTTTTGCACCAACCACTAAAGCTAATGATGAATAAATTAAATAATTTTACCAGTTTTTTTTCAATCTGAAGTAGATTAAACATGCAATCAAGATGCATTGGTAATTATTGGCAATTGGAGTGCAAAAGTTGGAAACAACGAAGACAGATCAGTAGTGGGAAAATATTCAATCTTGGGGATAGGAAAAAAAAAAACACCTTGGAGATCACATGATAGCATTTTGAAAGACCAACGATTTCTTCATCGAAGATACCTATTTTCAACAGCGCAAAAGGCAACTATATACATGGACTTCTCCAGATGGAATAAACAGAAATCAAATTGACTACCTGTGTGGGAGGAGATGATGGAGAAGCTCAATGTCAGCAGCTAAAAAGAGGCCAGTGACAAACTGACCATCAATTGCTCTTATGTAAGTTCAGGTTGAAGGTGAAGAAAATTAAAACAAGTCTATGAGGGCCAAAATATGACCATGAGTATATTCCACCTGAAATTCGAAAACATCTCAAGCACAGATTTGATACACTGAACACCAATGACAGAAGACCTGATGAGCTGTGGGAGGACATTAAGAACACCAGACATGAAAAAAGTAAGAGATCATA
>NW_022111373.1:80771359-80772969 GCF_000313985.2 Echinops telfairi | reverse complement strand
ATGACCATGAGTATATTCCACCTGAAATTCGAAAACATCTCAAGCACAGATTTGATACACTGAACACCAATGACAGAAGACCTGATGAGCTGTGGGAGGACATTAAGAACACCAGACATGAAAAAAGTAAGAGATCATAAAAAGACATGAAGACTCTGAAACCTACTCTGAGTCACAGAGTAGCTAAGGTAAATGGAAGAAGTGATGAAGTCAAAGAGCTGAACAGAACATAAAGGGCAGCTCGAGAAGACAAAGTAAAACATTAGAATGAAAGGTGCAGAGACCTAGAGTTAGAAAACCAAAAAGGAAGAACGTGCTCAGCAAATCTGAAACTGAAAGAACTGAAGAAAAAAATTCAATACTCAAATTTCAATATTGAAAGATTCTATGGGTAGAATATTGAATGGTGCAGAAAATATCAAGAGAAGATGGAAAGAATATACAGAGTCAACGTACAAAAAAGAACTAGTTGGCAATCCACCATATAGGAAGTAGCCTATGAGCAAGAACCCAGGGTAGTGAGGGAGTAAATCCAAGCTGCACTGCAGGCATTAGCTAAAAGCAAGACTCTAGGAACTGATAGAATGCCCATAGAAATGTTTCAACGAACAGCTAAAGAATTGGAAGTATTCACTAGTCTCTGCAAAGAAATTTGGAAGATAGGTACCTGGCCAATTGATTGGAAGAGATCCATATTTGTACGAATTCCAAGAAAAGGTGACCCAATAGAACGTGTTAATTATAGAACAATATAATAAATATCACACACAAGCAAAATTTTGCTTAAAATCATTCAACCACTGTTGCAATAGTACATTGACAGGGAGTTGCTGGAGATTCAGGCTAGATTCAGAAGAAGAGTGGAACAAGGGATACCAATGCTGATGTCAGATGGAACTTGGCTGAAAGCAGAGAATGCTAGAAAGATGTTTACTTGTGTTTTATTGCATGCTAAGGCAATAAACTGTGCGGATCCTAACAAATTATGGATAGCCTTGAGAAGAATGGGTGTTCCAGAGGCTGTTTTGTGAACAGAACTAGGGAAAATACTATGTGGTTTAAATCAAAAACTGTGTGCAACAGAATATTATCTCACCTTACTTATTCAATCTGTATGCCTATCAAATAATGAGAGAAGTTGGATGATACGGAGGAAAATGTGGCATCAGGATTGGAGGAATGCTTATTAACAACCTTCAATATGTAATTGACAGTACTTTGCTTGCTGAAGGTGAGGAAGAATTGAAGCACTTGTTTATGAAAATTAAGGATTTCAGCCTTCAGTATGCATTACAACTCAGTACAAAGAATACCCAAATCCATACAACTAGACCAATAATAGGTAACATCATGATAAATGAAGAAAAGTTGATGTCAAGAATTTCATCTTGCTTGGGTCTATGATCAATGCTCATGGAAGCAGCAGTGATGAGATCAAATGACACATTACATTGGATAAATCTGCTGCACAAGCCCTCTTTAGAGTGTTGAAAATCAAGGATGTTACCTTGAGGACTAAGATGCACCTAACCCAAGCCCTGGTATTTTCAATCTCCTCATACACATGTGAAAGTTGGACATTGAATAAGGAAGTCCCAAGAAGAATTTAT
>NW_022111373.1:80768884-80771259 GCF_000313985.2 Echinops telfairi | reverse complement strand
ACCCAAATCCATACAACTAGACCAATAATAGGTAACATCATGATAAATGAAGAAAAGTTGATGTCAAGAATTTCATCTTGCTTGGGTCTATGATCAATGCTCATGGAAGCAGCAGTGATGAGATCAAATGACACATTACATTGGATAAATCTGCTGCACAAGCCCTCTTTAGAGTGTTGAAAATCAAGGATGTTACCTTGAGGACTAAGATGCACCTAACCCAAGCCCTGGTATTTTCAATCTCCTCATACACATGTGAAAGTTGGACATTGAATAAGGAAGTCCCAAGAAGAATTTATGCATTTGAATTATGGTGTTGGAGAAGAATACTGAAAGTACCACAGACTGCCAAAAAGCAAACAAATCTGTCTTGGACGATGTACAGAGAGAAGGTTTCATAGAAACATAGAAGGATAGTGAGACTTCATCTCAGATACTTAGGACATGTTATCAGGAGAGACTTCAAGAAGGACATCATGTTTGCACAAGTAGATGGGCAGTGTAAAAGAGGACACCCCTTGATGAGATGGATTGCTAGCGTGGCTGCAGCAATGGGCCTCAGCATAAAAACAATTGTGAGGATATCACAAGACTGGCATTGTTTCCATTGATTGTACGTGGGGTAGCACTGGACCAAACCCACCTGGATGGCATCTAACAATAACAGTAAATTAAATTAGAACCTAAACCAATGGAACCTACTGCTGTCCAGCTGATTCTGAGTTGTAGTGACTATGGGACGTTATAGGGCTGCTCTGCAGCATTCCCAAGGTGGCCATTCTACAGATGACCACATTTGCCCTGCAGAGCTGCTGGTGGGTTGGAGCAGCTGACTTCTAGTTAGCAGCCAAGTGCTTTAACCACTGGGCCACTAGGTCTCCCTTTAAGTGAATTCAGCAATATGTAAAAAGACAAAAAAAACCATATCCTGACTAAATATAATGGGGATACAAAATGCAAAAAGAAAGATCTTGATCGAATACGGTTTACCCTGGGAATGCAAGATTTAAAAAATTTAAATAAACTAGAATTCCCTTTATCAAGAGATTAAAGAGGAAATCATGATTATTTTACTGGATACAAAACATTTGACAAAATTCAATATCCATTCATGTTAAAAAAACAACAACAGCCTTTCAACAAATAAAATACACTCTTTTCAACTCGGTAGGAATATCTATGAAAATGATAGCTAAGGTCCTTGGGTGGTGCAAACAACTTGTCTTCCAAAAGATTCGAGGCTTGAATTCAGCCAGCAGCACTGTAGAAGAAAGGCCTGACTATCTACTTTTGTAAGACGGGAGCTATTGCAAACCCTATGCGGTTCTACTCTGAAACATAACTACATGTAGTTCTTCCCTGAAACAATTGACTCATTGACAATGGGTTAGCAGCAACTTACTGCTGAAAGATTGAGTGACTTCCTTCGTGATTAAGAATGAGACACGACGTCCCTCGCTGACCCATGGCCCTATGGGGGACAACACTGGAGACTCAGTGTCTGGATTGGCCCGGTCTCACCCCACCACACCGAGGCAAAACACTAAGGGCGTGCAGCAGAGCAGTGGGGGGAGCAGAGCATGGAGCTCCAGAGGGAGTGTAAAGGATAGACTTTGGGGCCAGAGCATGGCACCCTATCAGACTCGACTGGAGAACACTCCTAGTGGTCAAAAAACAGACCTGGTTCTATTTACAGGTTTTTCTTTTTAAAAAATAATTAATTAGACCTATCAGCAGAAACTATGAAGAAGAGGAGAGAGTGGAGTAAAATATTCCAAAAATTGAAGGAAAACAACGCAAACCCAAGAATACTCTACCCAGCCAAATTATAGATCAAGATAGATGGAGAGGTAAGAATCTTCCCAGACAAGGAAAAACTCAAAGAATACGTTAGAAGAAACCCAGCCCTACAAAATATCCTTGCCGACCCAGTATGGGTGGAAGAACAACACTCATCGAGCATAAATAAGAGATCGCCACACAGAACAACCTCACCCAGAGGACAACAAAGAGAAAACAGACCCCAAGATAGCATTGGCTCAAGGATGGAAAGAAGCCAAGAATGATACACACACACAAATGCACAACACACTAATGAGAAAGGAAAGTAGGAAAACACCCAACACAAAAGGTATAAGATGACATTGCAGAGTCCGCAAATGGAGATAATAACCCTGAATATCAACGGTCTGAACTCTGGCATTAAAAGACTGAGACTAGCAGACTGGCTTAGGAAACACAACCCATCAATCTGCTGCCTACAGGAGCCACATTTCAAGGCTACAGACAAGCATAGACTGAGAATCAAAGGTTGGAGAAAGGCATACCAAGCAAACAACAGTTCAAAAAAAGCAGGGGTTGCAATCCTAATCTCG
>NW_022111373.1:80755964-80757250 GCF_000313985.2 Echinops telfairi | reverse complement strand
GGGAGGAGGAAAAATGAGGAGCTGATACCAAGGGCTCAAGCTGAAAGCTTAAGTGGAGAGCAAATGTTTTTAGAATGATGAGGCCAATGAATGTACAAATGTGCTTTACACAACTGATGTATGTATGGATTGTGATAGAGTTTATGAGCCCTCCCCAATAAAATGATTAAAACAACAACAACGAAACTGATCTGCTTTGTAAATCCAACTGGTCATAATTAAATTCTTTTTTAAATTAGGAAAACAACAACAACCACAAAAAAGGATGTCCACTATTGCCATTCTTGCTTCATATTATACTGGAAGTCTTAGGTACTATAATGGCAATTAAAATAAGAGGGATACAAAGATGCATAGTGGAAAGTAAATAATGAAACATTTTTATATGGGATAAAAATATCTATCATTGCATATTTAGAAAAACACTCAAAATCTATAAAAATGTATCTTATACATTAATTTATCAAGGTCAAGTATAAAACATCAATGAAAAGTAAAGTAAAATGCATTTCTATTCACTATCAATAAACATTTGGAAATAGTATTTTAAAATACAGATTCATTTATAATAATGTTTAAGTCATGAAACATTAGGGGTATATCTTACAAAATGTCAATGGGATTTCTATTGTAAAAGTATTCAACATTGGTGAGGACTATCAAAGAAGATCTAAGTAAATGGAAAGCTATTTCCTGTATGTGGAATAAAGGACACAATGTTAAATTGCTGCTTCTGCCCAAATTTATCGATAGATTCAATGGAATCTTAATAAAATTTTCAATAGGCATTTCTGAAGAAATGGGGAACCTGATTCTAAAACTAATGTAGAAAGGCAAAGGAGCTAGAATAGGCAAAATAATATTGAAAAAAAATGTACAAAGTTGGATCATTGATACTAACCGATTTCTAGATTTACTATAGCTATTATAGTTGAGACAGAATAGTTTTGCTGAAAAGATAGATCAAAAGAACCAAACAGAGTCCTGAAACGGTGTGTGTGTGTGTGTGTGTGTGCTATTTATTTCAGGACTCTATTTGGTCTCTCCATCCTTGCCTCTAAGGAGAATTTTGGCTGTGCTTCTTCTAAGGTAGATTTCTTTGTTCTTTTGGCAGTTCATGGTACTTTCAACATTTTTCGCCAGCATCAAAATTGAAATGCATGGCTTCTTCCTCAGTATTCCTTATTCCATGTCCTACTTTCACTTACATATGAGGTGATTGAAAATACCTTGGTTTGAATCAGGTGAGTCTTTGTATGTACACACATACGTATGTATGTATGTAT
>NW_022111373.1:80753442-80754586 GCF_000313985.2 Echinops telfairi | reverse complement strand
TGGTCAGCACAGTAAGAAAAAAGAAAGCTTTCAAGATTGTCATTAATGCAGGTATAGTTTTCCACATGGAAAGTAAACTAAAAGCAATCAACTAAACAATTATAATTAATGAAGTTCAGCAAGTTTGTCAACTATAAAATCCATATACAAAAGTTATTTTTATTTCTTTTCACCAGGATTTTAGTGTTTCTAAAAGATACAATTTATAACATCAAAAAAGTATGTTACTTATGAATATCTTTTAAAAGTTTGTTGACATATAATTCACGTATTACACAATTCAATAGTTTAATCATATTCAAAAGAGTTTTGCAAAAATCACCACAATTTTAGAACACTTTCTTTTTCTTGTACTTGTTGTTAGTTTCTAATTTCTCTCCAACCTCCTCTGTCACGCCCTTAGGAGACTATTAATCTAGTTACTATCTCTATAGGTTTACTTATCCTGGATTTCATATATAGAAAAACATACGAAACAAAACCCAACAACCATGACAAAACAAAGAAAAATGCAATAAAAAAGAAAGTAGAAAATAGTAAAAACCAGAATAAATTTTAAATGGGTCAAATGCAACTCAAATGATAAGGCATTATAGTTTAACTTAACTAAATCTCAATAATCCACTTTCCAATGTACTCTGGCTGATATTCACATCCTTGGTCTTCGTCAGAGGCGATTCCATGGGAGATCATGCAAATGGAATTTGGATTTCATTGTTATCCATAGTCTTCTGGAAACTGGATGCTCAGAATTTTAGTTCTAATGTACTTCCTCCTTCTAGATTTCGAGATTTATTATTTATAAACCTTGGATCACACAGGCTGATATGCTTCTTTAGCGTGGACTTGGCTGACGCCTCACTTAATGGAGCTTTTAACACCCGAGAGACTAATTCTTTCTGGTAGCCAGGCACCATCTGATTTCTTCACCGCACATTGCTATAGCACATACATCTTCAGTGATCTCTTCAAGAGGGCAAATATTCCCACGCCAGCTATGTGGACAACAGCCCCTCCCCCCAGAAGAAGCTACTCGAGAGGACTACAATGAAGCTGCAGTTAGGGGAGAGGGGCATGTCTGATCAGAGCAAATGGGAGCATTTAGGGGGAGGAAGAGAGAGTGGAGCACATCCTGACCCACCAG
>NW_022111373.1:80734658-80750989 GCF_000313985.2 Echinops telfairi | reverse complement strand
AAAAAAAAGAGGGCAAATATTAATAAGGCCATATATACTTATGAATATCTTTAATAAAGATCTTCATGTAGAAAATTTAGTATAGAGAAAGGAAAATAAATGCATTATATAACCAACATGGGAGAAAGATGGGGCCTTCTACCCCTGTAGAGAGTTATAGTCTCAGAAACTCACAGGGCAGGTCTACTCTGACTATCGGGCTTCTGTGAGTTGGCCTCAAGTCAATGGCAGTGAGTTTGGTTTGGTTTGGAGTAACCAGTGTAATGCCCTGTTACATTACTTGTAAGCACAAATTAATGTATCTATTGCTAGAGCTACAGTGGGGCAATGTGAAAGGTTGAATTGGAACATGGACACTCATCAAAACAATATGAACAAGGTATAAATCAGTGTAGAGAAAATAACTTTGGACATGCATCCAGTATCCGGGGCAGTCAGTTCTTCATAACCAACAGAAACATCCAGCCTCACATTCCTTTGGGTATCCATAGCTCAGGACCCAAGGGTGAGTACAGATTTGGAAATTAAAAAAAAAAAGTTCAGCCCATTTTTTTTCTTTAGTATTTGATTTATTATGAAACATTCAAAGTATCAGGAAATGATTTCATAGAATAATATAATGATCACTGCTGCACATACCACCCCTGCTTTATTTATTTGTTCACGAAATTCCAGTGACATTTTTACTTCTATTTCTTTTCATAAGTAAAGGGCTATACAAATTCTGTGGGCAAAAGTGGTAATTTTGTCATGGTAGGTAATTAAGACAATGAGGTAAGTTTGTTTTTCTGAACCTCATTTCTTTCCATGGTTATAATGGGAGGCAAGGATTCCATTAACAGCTGTAGATACAGCCTGATGCATGTAAACACACACCTGATTAAAGAGGCAGCACGTGTAGGATCAGAGCAGGAGTGATGAGTGAAGATTCATCCCAAACCACCTCACAAGGTAAGCCAGATGTTTAGTAATCCCAAGGGTATACCTGAGCCTAGTGCCCACAGGTACAGAACTTTGTAACTGCAGATAGTAGAGAACAGAAGTTACTATCCTACTAAATTGGAATTTCTGGTAATGTATCTGGTCTGAGTGACCAACTAGGGTAAATCAAGGTCAAATCAGAAAGGTGACAGGAGTGTTTACAAGGTATAACATGTATGCTGTACGTTTTAGGGCTCAGACAGTATTAGGAAAGAATGCTGCTAAAGCCAGGGGTCTTCCTGTTCTAGACTCAAGTCAGGAACAACAGACCTATAGGAAAAGTGATGCTTCTGGAAGGATCTCAATCTTTCAGGAAGACTGGCTGCAGTAAAGGCAAAGCTGATTGACTAGGCACAGCTTCTTACTGCTAAAATAAAGGTTCTGCATTTTAGACACTCTTGTCCTATGGTTTAGCTGAATTGTGTCTCACTCAGTTAAAAATCTCACTTATATATATATAAAAGAGTCATAAGAATATTTAAATAGGTTTCACAGATCCCAGAAATGGTGCTTGGTAAGAACTAAATATGTAACAGAAAGGCCCAGGCTGGGCTTCAAGGGCAGAATCCAAGGAGTTCGAGGGATTCTAAAGTTGGCCAAAGGCTTTCCTGCTTTTCTATTTCAAGTGCCTTCACTTGAGGATTTTCAAAATCTGAATATCATTCCTTCCGTTTCCTGGTATTGAAAATAGAAGAACCTTGGCTTTACTTTGGAGCAGATTGTAATTTATATTTTGGTCATTCCATGATGTTGTGTGGATTATACAGAGTTGTTTAAAAGCATTTCCTTCTAAGTCAGACAGCCTGTGTTCAAAATCACTCTCAGTCACTAATTGTTTGTTAAACTTTGGGCAGGTGACTTAACCTCTCACATCTCAGTTTCCTGATATGCAAAACTAGGGTTCAAATGAGGATTACATAAGATAAAGTGTGTGCTTAACACAGGTGCTGGAACACAATAAGTTACATAAACGGTAGCTCTTATATTATTATTATTGTAACCCCACCATCTCCCGACTTTCTGTAATTGGTCTATAAATGAAGCACTAATATCCCAGACACAAACCTTTCAAGTCCACTTGGAAGAAGTACATCAGCCTGGGTGATCAAAACCAAGATAAAATCTGTTTCTTCATCTTCAGCAGCATGCAGTCTCTCTTGTAGTTAGGTGACGTCCTCTGACTAAGTTCTAGCCAATGGGAAATTAATAGAAATGGCATCTGTCACTCGCAGGCCTGTGTGTTAGTCTGGGTTGACTAGTGAAACCAATTCCTGGGCACTCATATGCATGTTAGAAAGAGGTTTATATATAAGAGCAATTATTGAGAAAACATCCCAGACCAATCCAGATCAAGTCCATAAGTCCAATATTAGTCCATATGTCCAATACCAATGCATAAAGTCCTCTTCAGACTCACAAAATACATGCAATAATGCCGAATGCAGGAGGGTCACAGACCAGTGGCTTGGAAGTCTTGTGGATCCAGTGGGGTTGTAAGCATCTCAGCACTGACAGGGGTTTCTATGTGGCTTCTCCAGCTCCAGAGCTCTGGTTGCATCAGGGTAAGTCCATCTGGCGTCTCCAGCTACCAGGGCACAGTGCCATGTGTCTTGTCAGTCAGCAGAGCATCTTTCAGGGAGTGAACAGAGAGAGAAAGTGTCTCCTGCCTCCAAGAAGGAAATACAGGAATTCCCAGAATTCTCAGGAGAAGGCCATGCCCACACAGAGGCCTCATTGGCTATGACCCAATTGACAGACTAGACTCCACCCCTTCACCTTACTCCTCTCAAGTCCCATATTGACACCAGATTATGTAACTACCACAGTCTGGCTCATAGAAGTTTCCCACTAGCAATCCTCCATGCTCTTTTATTGACATGAAGATGATTTTGATGCGCTTAGAAACCATAATGAATACGGGAGAGCCTGTCGTCCTGCATCTTCAAATGGCAGTTGGGAGGTGAGGGCAGCACCTCCACTGAGGAGGGACATCCAGCTTAGATTGAGATAAAAAAATAGATTGTGTTTGAACCATTCTGGGTTTTGTGATTTGTTATAGTAGCTAGTTTCAGATGCCTAGGGACTTTGCGCTCACCTCTTTCCTCAACTCACACTATGTTCTTTCTCCTCATTTCTTGAATTAAATTAATTAAAATATGAAAGTTCTTGAAGAGCCAATTAACAAAACTAACATAGGTGTTATGAAACATTTATGCTTTTTTATTTCTAAAACCCAGGGAAGAAAGAAGATGCTCAGCATATCTCAAGCTGAAAAGAAGAATTAGAAGAAGAAAATCTTAGCATCAAGTTGAAATATTGAAGGATTCTATGGGTAAGCTATTCAATGATGCAGGATGCATAAAAAACATGGAATACACAGACACTGTACTAAAATAATCAGTCAATGTCTAACCATTTCCAAAGGTATCATATATGTGGTCAAGAACTGATAGTAGTAAAGAAAGAAGCCCACGGTATAGGAAAGCATTGGAAAAATAAGGTACCAAGAGTTGATGGAATACTAATTGAGGTGCTTCAATAAGCTGATACAGTACAGGAAGCACCCACTCATCTGTGTCAAGAAATCAGGAAGACAGCTACTTGGTCATGTGCAGATCCATCTTTTTGCCCATTCCCAAAACAGATGATACAGTAGAATATGGAAATGATTGAACAATATCACTCATCTCACATGAAAGAAAATTTCGTTGAAAATTATTTAAAATGAGGTAAGCAGCACATAAACGGAGCTGCCGGAAATGGAAGCTGATCCTGAAGAGGACTTGAAATGCAGGACATTATTGATGGTGTCAGCTGGATCTCAGTTTAAAGCAGAAAACACCACAAAAATATTTACTTATGTTTTACTGAATACACATTCAAAGGCATTTTACAGCGTGGATCACAACAAATTATGAGGAGCAAGGAGAAGATTGGGCATTTCAGAATACTTAATTGTATTCAAGCAGAACCTGTACCTATACCAAAAGGCATAGGCATTCTAACAAAATAAGGTTTTAAATCAACAAAGGTGTACATCAGGGCTATATGCTTTCACTACACCTATTCAATCTTTATGCTGAACAAATAATCTTTGAAGCTGAAGAAGATGTGAAGAAGGTGGGAGGCAGGCTTTCTAACAATTTGGAACATGGAGATGACACACCTGGCTTGCTTAGAGCCAGGACGACTTGGAGCGCTTGCTGACGAAAATCAGAGACGGCAGCCTTGAGTGTGGATTTCAAGTCAATGCGAAGAAAGCCAAAATGCTCACCACCGGACCAATAGACAACATCGTGAGAAACAAAGACAAGATTGACGTTGGCAAGCACTTCCTTTTCCTTTCATCCACAATCTATGCTCATGGAAGCAGCAACCAAGACTTCAAAATGATGTGTTTCACTGGGAAAATCTGCTGCTTAAGATCTTTTGAAAGTGTTGGGTGTGGGAATGAAAATTAAAAAAAAAAAGAAAGTGTTGGAGAGCAAAGATTTGGCTTTGAGAACTGTTGTGAATCTGCCCCAAGCCATGATATTTTCAACATGCATGTGAAAGCCTGTATGACACGTGAAAGATGCAGACCACAGAAGCACTGATGTGTTAGAATTACGGCTTTGGGGAGGAACATTGAAAATATCATAGACTACCAGAAAACCAAACAAATCTATCTTGGAAGACAGCCTAAATGCTTCTTAGAAAGGAAGATAGTGAGCAGTCATCTCATATACTTTGGACATACTGTTAGTCCCTGGAAAAGGACTCCTGATTCATAAAATAGATGGAAGACCCTCAGTGAGATAGATTGGTACAGTGGCTGCAACAGAGAGCTGAACCATTGTACCAACCATGAGGGTGGTGCCAGTCTGGACAGTGTTTTGTTCTGTTGTGCATCTGCTCCCTGTGAGAGGATGACACTGAAAAACAGTAACAGGACTGAGGGATCTGTAGTGTTACGTCTCATGAACTCCCAGTAGATGTGGGAGTTCTCCTGGATTTCAGTGTCATTAGCATCCTACTTAACTTAAAAAGGAAGGCTCACCGAGCTATGCACCGTCACTTGCCCACACCCAAAGAGTTCAACAGTTTGGGCCTCCATGAAAATGCAGAATCTCAAAATAAAAACCAGTCTGACAAAAAAAAAAGAAAATGCAGAAAGACGTAGTGGGAATGACAGAAATCATAAATGGGAATTAGGTTCAATGTGGTATAGAATATAATTGCAAGTTCTATAATGAATATGCCACGTGTTTGGATATTAGTCTCTAGTTTCTGCTTACTATAAACCAGGTGGTCATCCTTAATAAATAAGGGTAAGGAAAGAGCTTCTTATCAAAAGCAATCTTTAGCTTCTGCTGATTCCCTGTTGCCGTTGTTCTCAGGTCCCTTGGGCCAGAATGCTGCTTTCTTTGCGCTTGCTCTATGCACTGAATCATATTGATGAATGCCCCCAGACAGCTCTGCTTTTCTGCAGTATGGCTGGCAAAATGTGGGCTGTGTCCTTTCCTTGTTAATGAAAATGGCTGACTGTTAATGAGAATGACTCACTTATTAGAGACCTCTGGCTGCCCTCTCACTGGCAAGACAGCATTTGTAAGTCTCCACTTTGGAAGAGAAGTCTGCCAAAAATCTCTGCTCTTGTTCAGCACCTTGACACAAACTTCGTGTCTGTGCCTCCCCTTTACCGTTCCTCCAACAACAAAAGGCACCCGTGATAGACTCGGAGCCTCGGGGTTTGTTTGTTTTTTTCCACAGAGAAGCTTGGACAGTAAACTGTATTCTCAGGTTCTACTCCAAAGGTTCACCACCTGAGAAGTTGTTAAATGGGTATAGACGTGACTCAAACCCCAATTCTTGATTGGGTCCCCTATAGGCAAAAGAAGGTGGTCCTGGGTGGTGCACATGGTTAATGACTCACCTAACTTGTGGGTTGGAGCAAATACAGTGATGTCAGAAAGAAAAGCTTGGATGATCTGCATTTGTAAATGCTATAGAACGTTGTGTGAAGGCATTTTTCTCTGTAATGCATGGGTCGCCATGCATCAGAATCGATTCAATAACACGGGGTAAAAGCAGGAAAGCCTTCCCACGATGGGTTGGAGAAAAGGTCTGACAATCTTTATGCACATGCCAAGAGAGGTCGAAGGGGTTGCTAAGGCCTGGAGGTAGTGATCTTTCCATTTATATGATTTAGATGCAATGTAGCGCTAAATGTAGATATACATTCACTTGATACATAGAGCCTCCATTGTCAAAGGTCCAACAGGATAGTTAAATGGAAAAACAAACAGGATCATAATGAAATATATCATTTTCCAGGATACACCACTACAATTCATACCGAAGATACAAGGATTAAAATATTATTCCCAAGAAAGAAATCCTAATGAAGAAAAATTCCAAAATCCCAAAGCCTTTCTATTTCCAAAGCATCTTCTCATGAAGAGAATTCTAGGCTATATTGCAGAACAGAGAGGTTTCTAATGTTTAGGTCCATAACAGGAAAAGCCACCCTGGTATTATGGCTAGCAGCAATAGACTGGAACAGGCAATGAATAATTAATTGAAGTCAAACGTTAAATTAGAATTCCACTTAAGACTGTTACAATCCTTCTTGTCCTGGAGCTTTGGGCTGTTTTCAGCAGCTTTTTATTGGATATGAAATTTTCCCTAAGAGATTTCTGTGGAATGAGAAAATGGTTAATATCTGGGCCTACTTTCTCCTCAGGGAAAGAGGGAAAGGAATATGAATCAATAATAAGTAATATGCAGTAGGTACTTTACAAATACATTATTTATTCATTTGATTTTCCCAAATATCAGGGTTAGCATTAGGAGTCCCATTTTGCTTATACTGTATAGTTAAGCAACTTGAATAAAGTCACTCCGCGACCAAGTGTGTGGCCCAGTACTCCAGTGCAGATCCACGTCAAGTTCGAGAGCTCATGTGCTCCGTTGCTCATGTTTTCCCTGACCTAGCACAGGGCACCAGTGTGCCAAGCCTTTCTCTTACTAAACCTGGAAGTAGGTAAATGACATTTAGGAAGGCAAATCATGCAAGAGTGTCTACTCAACGATCAGTAAAAATTCTAGTTCTACAACTAGACCTAGAATTTTCTCCCTTAATACTTCAGTGAGGGTTTTGATTTTTACCAATATTCAACCCCCTTCTGATCCAGGCTAGAAGGTTCCTTTAAATTTAGGGAAGGGGGAATTCCAAACTACAGTGATACAGCAGTACCAGAGAAATGGTTAGCCTTTGATTTTCTAATTCATTTTAGCTGTTAAAACTTCCTATGCCCTCTTTTCTTCAACCTCTAGTGAAATGGTTGTCAAACACGGTATATAATAAAAGCACTGGGTAGACTTGTTTAAAAAGGGAAGAGTTTGACTTTTATTCTAGGAGTTCCAGAGGTACAGAGTGAGGCCCAAGAATTTGCATTTCTCCAAACAACCCAGGTGATCAGACACATTTGGGCTTATAAGTGCCCACATTTTCCTTATTACCCTCTGCGGTAGTTACGCAATTTTATGCCAACTTGATAAAAGAATGAAGGGGTGGAGGCTAGCCTGTTAATCAGGTCACAGTCTGATTGATCCCTCCTGTGGGCATGACCTTCTTAGGAGGATTCTGGGAACTTCTTCCTCCCTGGAGGTGGGACATTCTCTCTTCATCTTCCTGCTTACAAGCCACATGAAGCTATGCTGCTGGCAGCCGCTGGAGATGCTTCCACTGACCCTGGATCCACAAGACTTTTCACCCGCTGACTGTGATCTTCCTGCATTTGGCATCATTGCATATATTGCATGAGTCTGAAGAGGAATTTATAGGCTAGTATCAGATATGTGAGCTAATATTGGACTTACGGACTTCATCTGCCCTGGGTTGAGATGTTTTCTTAATATACAATTGCTCTTTGATATAAAGCTGTCTCTCTTTTTTTTACTAAAAGATCATTTTATTGGGGGTTCTTACAATTCTTATTACAATCCACACATCAATTGTATTGGGCATATTTGTACATATGTTGCCATCATTCTTTTCTAGACATTTACTTTCTATTGAGCCCTTGGTATCAGCTCCTCTTTTTTCCCACCCTGCCGCCACCCTTGTGACCCCTTGATAGATTATAAATTATTATCATTTTCATATCTCACACAGACCTCTGTCTCCCTCCCCCCATGGTTTATGTTGTTTGCCCCTTGGAGGTAGGGGGAGGTTGCAGTTATGTGTCTATCATTGTGATCAGTACTCCCGTCCTACACTCCTCTACCTCCCTTCCCCCTACCCTTCTGGAATAGCTATTCCCATTCCTGTTCCTGGATTCCATGTGATGATGTGATGTGAGTTCTTATCTCTTATCTAACCTGTGTACATGATCTGGTGTAGTCCACAGTGAGAGGCAGCATTGGGGTCATGATAGAGGGTGGTGAGAAAGCCTCAAGGAACCAGAGGAATATTGTGTATTTCATTGGTGCTTTACTGCACACTGGTTGACTCATTTCTTCCTTGTGACTCCTCTGTGAGGGGATGTCCCATTGTCTACAGATGGGCTTTGAGTCTCTGATCAGACACCCCTCATTCTCAACAATATGTTTTTGTTTGTTTGTTATGGGTCTTCTGATGCCTGTTACCCACACGACACCTCATGATTGCATCAGCTGGGTGTGCTTCTTTCATGTGGGCTTGTTGCTGCTCTGCTAGATGGCTGCCTGTTTAACTTCAAGCCTTTAAGACCTCAGACACTATATCTTTTAATAGCCAGGCACCATCCACTTTCTTCACCACATTTGCTTATGTGCCCATTTTGTCTTCAGCAATTGTGCCAGGAGGGTGAGAATCACAGAATACCAGTTTGTTAGAACAAAGTGTTTTTGTATTGAGGGAGGGTATGAGCAGAGGCCCGAAGTCCATCCACTACCTCAGTGTATTGCCATATAAATATATGTACATAGGCCAATACATCTATTTTTATGGATTAATGTATTTACATATGTACACATCTATGTAAAGCTCTCTCTTACTTATGAGTGTCTCTGGACTTGTTTCTCTAGTCAACGTGGACCAACACATCATGGTCCCTTGGGAGTGGGGACGAGAGAAACAAATCATGAAGATGGAGGGTGGATGCTTATTTGACCTCCCCCGTATGGTAATTTTTCTTTGGCTAGCTGGAGCTCAGATAAATCCACTCTGTTTCCTCAATTGTTTGCTGGAAAGGACATGGGAAGTGAAGGATTTGGTTCCTAGAAGTTGTTTTTGGTAATTTTTGTTTAAAATGGCAAAAATGAATGTGATAAATGTAAATTTTGAGCTAAGAGGGCAAAATTGCCACTTGAACTTCTTTTCTGAGATTATGGTGCTTAGTCAAAATGGCTTACAGAAGGCCCTGCCCTGGCTTGATGCAAACAGAGGCCTAATCGCATATTTCATATCAATGTGATAGTTAAGATAACAATAAGATGAGATAGATAAGGATTTAACTTCACTGCTTTTTTTTCAATCATTTTATTGGGGTATTATCAAAATCCATACATACATCCTTTGTGTCAAGCACATTTGTATATTTGTTGCTATCATCATTCTCAAAACATTTGCTTTCTACTTGAGCCCTTGATATCAGCTCCTCATTTTCCCCCTCCCTCCCCATTCCCCCCTCTCTCATCAACCCTTCATAATTCATAAATTATTATTATTTTGTCTTATCTTACACTGTCCAACGTCTCCCTTCACCCACTTTTCTGCTGTCCATCTATCAGGGAGGAGGTTATATGTAGATCCTTGTAATCGGTTCCCCCTTTCTACCCCACCTTCCCTCCACCCTCCAGGTATCACCACTCTCACCACTGGTCCTGAAGGGGTCATCTGACCTGGATTCCCTGTGTTTCCACTTCCTATCTGTACCAATGTACATCCTCTGATCTAGTCGGATTTGTAAGGTAGAATTGGGACCATGATAGTGGGGGGAGGAAGTATTTAAGAACTAGAGGAAAGTTGTATGTTTCATTGTTGCTACCCTGAACTCTGACTGGCTCCTGTCTTCCCTACAACTTTTCTTTAAGGAGGTGTCCCATTGCCTACAGATGGGCTTTGGGTCTCCACTCTGCACTCACCCTCATTTACAATGATATGATTTTTTGTTCTTTGATGCCTGATACCTGATCCGTTCAACACCTCGTGGTCACACAGGCTGGTGTGCTTCTTCCATGTGGGCTTTGTTGCTTCTGAGCTAGATGGCCGCTTGTTCATCTTTAAGCCTTTAAGACCCCAGATGCTATATCTTTTGATAGCCGTGCACCATCAGCTTTCTTCACCACATTTGCTTATGCACACATTTGTCTTCAGTGATTGTGTCGGGAAGGTGTGCATCATGGAATGCCAGTTTAATAGAACAAAGTGTTCTTGCATTGAGTAAGTACGTGAGTGTAGGTCCAATGTCCATTTCTTTTTTGTTGTAACCGTTGTGTTCTCTTTTGTTGCTTTGTCTTGCTATGCCTTGTTTTTTGGCGCATATTATTATCTCTTCAGATCTATCTAGATAAGATAGGCTGGATGAACAGTCTGGAGGAGAAAACAACTGGACTGATGGTTCCAGGGGGACATATGAGAGGGGGACGGGGGGGAAAGGAGGTGGTGTTGACCAACCAAGGGGCAAGAGAGCAAAAAGTGATCCAAAATTAGTGACAAGGAGGGTGTGAGAGGCCTGGTAGGGATTCAGCAAAGGCAATGTAACCAAGAGAAATTATTGAAACCCAGCTGAAGACTGAGCATGATAGTGGGACAAGAGGAAAGTAAAAGGAAATAGAGAAAAGAGCTAGGAGGCAAAGGGTATTTATAGAGGTCTAAATACAGGCATGTGCATATGTATATATATTTATATAGGACGGTGGGGAAATCTAGGTGCATATATTTATAACTTCACTGTTTTATGAATTCAGTTTGGGATCTGGCTTATTAGGTTTATACTGGTTTCTTCTGACTATTGTTATACACTGATTGATAGAAATGATGATTAGGAAGTAAAAATAGGAAGTTGTAAGCCTACTTCCCTTCAGCCATCAATTTGAATCTTTAAATGGGTTATGACAAGTCTGCGAAGAAGGCTCTGAAAAGATAAGTCTTGTCCAGTGCTTAGGAGTACTCAGGACATTTGCATTTGAACAGACTTGCCTAGGGGGCTGTTGACAGACAAAGGAGACAAAAAAAGAACTCTTTTTATTTTCAAATTTTGAAATAGTGATTTTGAAGCTGGAAAAATCTGGAGCCATACAGGCACTCTCCTCTCTAGGACTGAACATTAGTCGGAGCAAGTGGGCATCTTTAAATACTTGCTAGGTGACCACCTGGACCCACTTGTTTAGTGGAAGTGGGAGAAATGCAGCAATAAAGAGACAGGCTGAGTCTGGCCACTGACACCCATGAACCTCATTCACAGGGAGTAGAGGAGAAGAGGAGAGCAGGTTTACTGGTCTGACATTGATGACCTAGTCCAAGGGGGCTAAGGTTGTTGAGAATTTGTGATGGAGCCCATGGTATAAAGGTGAGGTGACCAATGGGCACTCTGGTTAGGCTAAGTGAGGCAGCGGCCCACGTTGAGTTGACCATAACCCGATCAGATGAAGATAAGATTTTTGAACCTGTGAGCTGGTGCATATCGCTGCTGACTTTATGGATGGCCTGTTCTGATTTGACTTTGCTTATGAATGTGGACTCACAAGATTCCAACTGGAATAAAGATTCTTCACATCAAAGAACATGGTTGTCTTCTCAGAGCACTGGGTTGATGTAAGTGGGCATATAGATATTGGATACCCAAAATTGGGTGGACAAAGGCATGAAGTGGCTGACTTACAAACTTTTATAGGTAGGGGGGGATATATTCATAGAATTATAGGATTAAGGTGTGGGTGTTCCTCAGAGCACTGGGTTGATATAAGTGGGCAGTATAGATATTGGATACCCCAAATGGGGTAGATAAAGGTATGAAGTGGCTGACTTACAAACTTTTATAGGTAGGGGGGGATATATTCATAGAATTATAGGATTAAGGTGTGGGTGTTCACTTAACTGCAATTGTTAGGCATAGAAAATTGTTGTTTTGTTCATTTATAGCAGCAGTTCTCAACCTATGGATCGTGACCTCTTTGGGGGTTGAATAACCCTTTCACAGGGGTCACCCGATTCATAACACTAGCAAAATTACAGTTATGAAGTAGCAACAAAAATAATTTTATGGTTGGGGGTCAGCAAAATTGAGGAAGTATATTAAAGTGTTGCGGCACTAGGAAGGTTGAGAACCACTGACTTATAGAATATTATGTTTCAATGAGGCTGAAACATTTTGAATTGTATGCATTTTAGTTTATCCTGTTAGGTACAGATATTATTTTATTATTGTTTTGTTTGAAAATTATGTATGGCTAAAGAGTTGTGTAAAGGTGCCAAGTGGACAAGGGGTGGTCTGTGGCAGTTACACAATTTTATGCCAACTTGATAAAAGAATGAAGGGGTGGAGTCTAGCCTGTCAATCAGGTCATAGCCTGATGATCCTTCCTTGTGTGCATGGCCTTCTCCTGAGGAATCTGGGCATTTCTTCTTCCTCCCTGGAGGTGGACCATACTCTCTCTCTGCTTCGTCTTCCTGTTGACCAGCCACATGGAGCCACTCTGATGACAGGCAGAGCCTGGGAGATGCTCCTATTGCCACTAAATCCACAAGACTTTCACCCACTGGTCTGTGACTTTCCTGCACTCAGTATCATTGCATGTGTTTCATGAGTCTGAAGAGGAATCTATAGACTAGTATGGGATATATGAGCTAATATCGGACTTATAGACTTGATCAGGACTGAGCTGGGATGTTTTCATAATATATCATTGCTCTTTGATATAAAGCTCTCTCTAACTTATGAGTGTCTCTGGATTTGTTTCTCTAGTCAACCATGACAACCACACCTTCATTTCGTTTTTTAAAGAATCATTTACCTGTTTGGAAGCTCGTTATACATTGCACTTGTTGGTTCTTTGTACCACTGTTGCTACTGTATGCTCCGGGCTTACAAAAGTTCAGGCCTAAAGCCAGAAAAGGCCATGTATTGTATCTAGCCGGAGGCTCTATGAGGGAAAAAGTCTCCGATAGGAAGCTAGAGGAAGCTCTTAAATAAAATATTGATGCTATACAATTATTCTGTTATTTTAAAAACAGAAGGCATCTAGTCAGAGACAAACACTAGAGCGACACAAGCCTGAAGGAATCATACCAGAACGGTGAAATTCCAGGGCAAGCTGAGGCTGGTGAAAATGCTAAGGGCAAAACCACGGGCTTTTAAGAAGCTTGCCCAGAGTTCACGAACAAAGAAGAAACAACAGCCAGGAGCAGATGATGTAATATCAGCAGATGACAGGGCCAGCAGAGCTGCACATTTCCTGTTTTCCTTCCCTAGGCCTCAGGAAGAAGCATCTCCAGCCTGAAAGTAAGCATGGCTTAGAGAGAAGTGCACCCCAAGAGGGAGGGAGGGGTGCGAAAAAGATCTACCTGCCCTGGGAGATGGTAACACTCAAGATCAGATGAATTACATTGCAAGGCACTAAAATTTTGTAATGAAATAACAAAGCTGTTGTTGGTCATCTTGAAAATCTCACAGAGAAAGAGTTTCTCCAGGACTGAAGTCACGCCCATCTCCTGGTTTCCCCCTGAAGTTTATTTATAGAAACTGTGGGTGTGAGTCAATCCCTTACAGCATCCTACAATGGATGACAAATCAGAGACTGTGTCTGAATGTAGAAAAGAAAGTAATAATCTCTAGGAGCCCACAGAGGCCTTGCAGAAATGTGTCATGCCCAAATCTCTCTCTTTTTTATGTTTTATATGCTCTTAGGTAGATTCTGGGAACTGAGCATCTCCCTCATAAGTGCTTTAATAAAGAGCATCCTACCCATTTGAGAGAGGCCTGTTAGAAACTCAACCACGTAGACTGACTACTGCCACCAATGAATGGCTTCTCTTGTGTCCTGTCCCTCCTTTACACCTTCTTAGACTTGAAGAACTTCTATGTATTCCATGCAACACATTGCCACAGCAACAGTGCTCTACAGGTCCTGGATCTAAGACTTTTGTCCTTTCTCTGGTTTGCAGAGAGCTTTCAGGTTTGAGTCTCTCAAACTTCCATTTCCCTCTCTGATGACGTATTTTCAAATGGCACTCCCCTTGACTTTCTGGTCTGCATGCTGGATGCTCAGCTTGGTTCCTGTTCCAGGCACACCCCTGCCCTCTCCTCCACTATCAGACCAACAAGTCTTTCGGCAAAGTTCCTCAGGCTATCTCTGTGGCAAAGATTTAAAACTTGAGGGTTATGCCAAAGATGGACAGGGAAAAAGAAAGACCGAAAAAGAACCTGGAGTTGGCAAATCCTCTCGGACATATCATGGACCACTAGACGAATGAACAGTTCAGCCTTAGAAGAAAGGCAACTAGAGGGTTTCTTCGAAGCGAGGCTGGTGATCCCTCAGCCTGCTGGCTTTGGAGGCTTCATCAGAAAAGCGCGTGATATTGGCATCGTAGAGGGCTACTGAACATGAGGGCAGCCCTCAGTGAGATGAATTGGCACAATCGGCACAGTAATGGACTCAAACCTACCACTGGTCATGAAGAAGGTTCAGGAACAGGCAACATTCTATTTTGTTTGACATAGGTGGCCACGGTTCAGAACAGACTCCGAGGCAGCTAACAACAACATCATCAACAACCACAGCAATGCTTACATACTCATACCCCAAACTGCTGTTTTATGAGTGCTGTCATTATCAGTAGTGTTATTACCAAGTTAGATGAAAATATATAAGGCAGACTTTTCAAATATGCAGATTTTGCAAAGCTTGCATAAGAACAAAAATACTGGAAGACAAAACATTCAAAAATGCAGATACACTAAAAGGTGAGATCATAGCTGAGAAGGTAACATTGAGCAGAAATAAATGTAAAGTCCAGGCCTTAGCTTAAAATATTGACTGCACATACAGCACATTGATGAGTATTGATAGCCTTAATAGGAATTAATGTGAAAATGACCTTAAAGCTTTTGCTAATAAGCTTGTTATAAGCTCAGTCAGTGTGAGTCATTAATGTGACATAGGTACCAGGATGTTGATATAATTGTCAGATGTGTTAATAAAACTATAGACTCAGTATTAAGAGACATAAACCCACAGGTTAAAGATATCGGGAAAACTCTCAAATGATAATACAAACTTGAAATAATTGAGTAAGGACAGTTATGCCATAGATTAGCTGAAGCTTTCAAAAAATACGCTATCAGTATTACAGGGACTGCTGTTATCAAGTTCCATAGGAAATTTTTAAAAACAAATAATGTGTTGGCATATATATATATATATTCCAACTGGCTAAAGGGAAACGCATAGATAGGGGAGATGACTAGGGAAGTCTGTAAATCATATCACACGATCGATAGCCAATGGGACCAGAGTAGTTAATTTGTGGGAAGCAAGTGTTGGAAGCATAGAAACTTGCATTAAATGTGTTCATGGGCTCTCATGCAGAGCGAGACTGAATTTTGTTCTCACAAGGATAGATGTGGGGTCCAAGAGTAGAAGTTGTCACAGAGGCTCTGAAGAAACACTTCTGATCTTAGATCATGTTCCATCGTCCTTGATATCAACCACCACTTCTCCCCTTAGGATATTCCCTCATGTCCCAAGGTTCTGGGGTTCCCTGAAATGTCTCACAGAACTCAAGAACCATTATGGAAATGATTCATGTGATTGTGGCAGCTGGTAAGTCCCAAATCCAAAGTTCAGATGGCCATGACCTTGCCTGGTGTTCTCCCCCATGAAGCGATCACTAAGAACATTTATGCCACAGCAAAGCATGGTGAAAAGGTGGTGCCAAAGATGATGCCCAGGCATCAGGAAAAATAGTCCATGGTGTTGAAAAGCTTGTCTCAAAACAAGCAGCCATCTAATTGAGGAGTCAGCTAAATCCATCCGAAGAAGTAGACTATGTGCCCCAAGAATTATAAACAACAAGATCCAAACTCAAAAGAGTGACTTGTACCAGTGCCTAAATTCTAAACTAAATCTTGGTTTGGAGAATGCTATGGATGATAGTTGTTGTTGTTGTTGTTGTGAAGTCCACTGAGTCCATTATGATCCATAAGCAACTCTATGCACAGCAGGAAACACTGCCTGGTCCTGTGCCATCCTCACAATTGTGCCTCTGCTTGAGCCCATTGCTGTACTATCAATCCCTCGCACTGAGGGCCCTCCTCTTTTTCACTACCCTTCCACTTTACTAGGCATGATGTCCTTCTCTTCACATGATAGAAGTATGTGAG
>NW_022111373.1:80731702-80734406 GCF_000313985.2 Echinops telfairi | reverse complement strand
GTCACCCCCCTGTTTTTCAATATTCTAAAGAGGTCTTATACAACAGCATTACCCAATGCAACGGGTCCTTTGATCCCTTGACTTCTGCTTTCGTGAGCATTAGTTGTAGATCCAAGCAAGATAAAATCCTTGACAACTTCAACCTTTTCTCCATTTATCTGGATCAAGTTGTGAGGATTTCTGGTCTTCTTTGCATTGAGTTACAATCCATACCGGAGACTTTAATCTTTGATTCATCAGTAAGTGCATCCACTCTTTCTCACTTTTAGCAAGTCATCTGCATATCACAGCTTGTTAATAAACCTTCCTCCAAACCCGATTCATATTCTTCTTCAGCTAAGCCAGCTTCTCGGCTTACTTGCTCAGCATAGATATTGAACAAGTATGGTGAGAGGATCCAACCCTGACTCACAACTTTCCTGATTTTAAATCATGTAGTCCTCCCTTGTTTTGTCTGCACAACTGCCTCCTTATCTGTGTATAAATTGCTTATGAGCACAATGAGGTGTTCTGTAATTTCCATTTTTTCCTCAAGGTTATCCATAGTTTGTTATGATCCAACACAGTTGAATGCTTTGAAATAATCAATAAAACATCAGTATTCTGGTATTCTATGTTTTCAGCCAAGATGCATCTGACATCAGCAATGATATCCCTTGTTCCACGTCCCCTCATGAATCCAGCCTGAACCTCTGGCAGCTCCATCAATGTACTGCTGCAACAGATGCTGGATGTTCATTAATAATGACTTTTTTCTGTAGCTTGAGCATTCTGTTGGATCACACTTCGTGGGAAAGGGTACATATATGGATCTCTTCCAATCAATTGCCCAACTAGCTATCTTCCAAATTTCCTGGCATAAATGAGTAAGTACTTCTAGTGTTTCATCAGCTTTTTGAAATATCTCCATTGGTATTCCATCATTTCCTAGACTCTAGGACCTAGAGCCTTGTTTTTGGCTGATGCTTTCCATGCAGCCAGGACCTCTTCCTTCAGCACTGTTGGTTCTTGCTGATATGCTGCCTCCTGAAATGGCTGGATGTCAATGAATTCTTTTGGTACAGTGACTCTGTGTATTTTTTTCAACTTCTTTGGATGCTTACTGAATCATTCAATATTTTGCCCATAGAATCTTTCAGTATTGAAACTCAAGGCTTGAGTTTTTTTCTTGAGTTCTTTCAGGTTAAGATATGCTGAGCATGTTATTTTTTTTGGTCTTTCCACAATTCATTATATTTGACATTGTCTTTTTTTAAACTGGTCTTTGAAATTTTCTGTTCAGCTCTTTGATATCATCTTTTATTCCATGTTCCTTAGCTACACTATGGGTCAGAGCAAGTTTCAGAGTCTCTTCTGACATCCATTTTTATTTTTCCTATCTTTTATATATTTAGACTTTTATGTTTCCTATCTTTTATGTGTTTAGACTGACCTTTGGCTTTTTCCATAAATTATTTTTGATGCCCTGCCATAACTCATCTGATCTTCTGTCTTTAGTGTTCAATGCATCAAATATATCCTTGAAATTCAGGTGGGATGGACTCAAGATCATATTTTGGATCTCATGGACTTGTTTTAATTTTCTTCAGCTTAAATTTGAACTTCCATGTTAGCCATTGATGATCTGGTTTACAGAGAGCCACTGGCCTGGTTTTAGCGCTGGTATTGAGCTTTGTCATGTTCTTGTCCCATAGATGTAATCAATATGATTTTCGTGTATTCCATCTGGAGAAATCCAGGTATATAGTTGCATTTTGTGTTGTTGAATGATGGTATTTGTTAAGACCAAATCATTGGTCTTGCACAATTTTTTCATGGGATTTCCAATTTTATTTTATAACCATATTTTCCAACTACTGTTCTTTCCTCTTTATTTCCAACGTTGCATTCCAATTGATAATAATTATCAATGCCTCCAGATTGCATGTTTGATCAATTTCTGACTGAAAATGTTAGGAGAATACTCAGTTTCCTCATCGTGACTAGCTTTGGTGGTTACACAGTGACAGGAACAATGATGAGGATGGCCCAGGCCTTTGCAGTGCTTCATTCTGTCATTCACAGGGTCACTATGGGTTGGAGCCAACTCAATGGCCCCTAACAGCAACCAATCATGAGGTGTCCATAGGATCAGGTATTAGGCATCATAGACCCAGAACAAAAAATCATGTCAATGTGAATGAGGGGGAGTGTGGAGTGGAGACCTGTAGACAATTGGTCACCCCTTACAGAAGGGTCACATGGAAGAGACGAGCCAGTCAGGGTGCAGTAAAGCACCAATGAAACATGCAACTTTCCTCTAGTTCTTTAACGCTCCTCTCCCCACTCTCATGACCCTAATTCTACTTTATAAATGCGGCTAGACCAGAGCATGTATGCTGGTACAGTTAAGAGCTGGAAACACAGGGAATCCAGGGCAGATAGGCCCCTCAGGACCAATAATGAGAGTAGTGATACCAGAAGGGGAAGGGGAAGGTGGGGGAGAGAGGGGAAGCCTATCACCATGATTACATATAACCCCCTCCCTGGGGGATGGACAACAGAGAAGTGGGTGAAGAGAGACATTGGTCAGGGTAAGACATGAAAAAATAATAATAATTTATAAATTATCAAGGGTTCATGAGGGAGGGAGAGTAAGGGAGGGAGGGAAAAAATGAGGAGCTGATACCATGGGCTCAAGTAGAAAGAAAATGATGATGGCAAC
>NW_022111373.1:80727942-80731602 GCF_000313985.2 Echinops telfairi | reverse complement strand
ATGTACACTGGTACAGATAGGAACTAGAAACACAGGGAATCCAGGTCGGATGATCCCTTCAGGACCAGTGGTGAGAGTGGCGATACCAGGAGGGTGGAGGAAAGGTGAGGGAGAAAGGGGGAACAGATTGCCAAAATCTACATATAACCCCCTCTCTGGGGGACAGACAACAGAAAAGTGGGTGAAGGGAGACGTTGAACAGTGTAAGACATGACAAAATAATAATAATTTATAAATTATCAAGAGTTCATGAGGGAGGGGGCCAGGGAGGGAGGGGGAAAATGAGCAGATACCATGGGCTCAAGTAGAAAGAAAATGATGATGGCAACAAATGAACAAATGTGCTTGACACAATGGATGTATGGATTGTGATAAGAGCTGTACGAACCCCTAATAAAATGATTTTTTTTAAAGGAAATAAATTTCTAACCAAAAAAAAGAAAGAAAATGTTTTGAAACTGATAGTGACAGCAATTGTACAATTGCGCTTGATCTAATTGAATTATGGATTTGTTTTGTTTGTTTTAAGGTTTTAAAGAAGCAGAGAATTTATTGTTTAATAGATTACATGGGAGAAGCAGCTCACATCATTTCCACATCTAGCTCATTGATAGATGCTCCCAATAAAATGATTTTAAAAAAAGCTTTGGTGATAAATGCATCACTTTGAATAATACTTGTATTGATTGGATTTCTTTCTAGGGGATAGAAATATCTCTATCACAGACAGCATTCTACTTCAAAACAAACCTTGCAGTGTCCTTTTTGACAATGAATGTAACACCATCCTTCTGATCGTGTCATTCCTGGCATTTAAGGTCCCAGGAGCTAGTCTTCCTGAGAGTTGGGCAACATCTAGAGTCTTAACCATACTTTAGTGCTTTTTGCAAGTTCGGTTTGTTTTTACAAATTCCTTAGTTTCTGTTTACCTTGAAATGTCCTGTTGTATTTGAAGTACAATTTTGCGGGGTATATGCTTCTTAGTTGACAATCTCTCCCCCCACCCCCACCCCTGCCCTAGAGTTTTGTGTATACCATCCCACTGACTTCATGTCTGCCTGGTTTCTGCTGAGAAATCACAGCATAGTTTTATTGATTTTCTTTGTTGCTAACGTTTCATTTTTTTCCAGTGCTGCTCTCAGAATTCTTTCCTGGTCTTTGTTTTTAGAAGCTTTGATTGTGACATATCTTGGTGATTTAGTTTTGGAGACGACTCTGCGTGGGGTTCATTTGGCTTCTTAAATGCCTCTCTTCTCATCTTTCATGAGATTCAGGAGGTTTTCTCCCAACAATTCTTTAACAAGTTTCTTTGCTTTTGTTTGTCTCATCCTATTCTGGAATTCTGACCATACCTATGCTGTTCTTCCTGATGGTAGCCCATATAATTGTTGAGCTTTCTTTGAAATATTTCTTCTTTTATTCTGGCAGATTAGTATTGCGACAATAGTCTACAAACTCGCTTAGTTAGCCTTCCACTGATCCAAGTCAGCTCCTTTGCCCTTTCAAGGTGTTATTTTTTGGTGAGACCTTAGGATTCATCTTCTGGATTCCTATTTGCTATTTGTGTGTACCTTCTAAGTTTTCGCTTATTTCATCAGTTTGTTTTTGTAGTCTTTTTCTGAATTCTTCTAAAGTTTCCCTCCCTCTATTTTCTTTGCTTTAATTTGCATCTTTCTTGATCTTTCTCTCAATCCAATGAAAGCAATTAAGTATTGTTCTTTTGAATTTCTTTATCAGGTGGTTCAAATGTCATTTATTCCTCAGAAAAGTCTTCTGGCCTTGCACTTCTGTCATTTGTTCACCACTCTGTCTTGTTTCTTTGTGTGGACAGAAATTTTCTGTGACGGGGTGATGTTGTATTTGTATTTGATTTGTTGGTGTGTTTTTAGACACCATCTGCCTTTGGGTGCAAATATGGATTTATTTCTGTCATTTGGATGGGAAGGTGCCTTCCAAATTACTTGGCATAGATCTGTGAGCATATCCAGCATTGCATGCATTTGTGAAGTCCTCAATTTTTTTCTTTAATAAATATTTTATTTCTTTCTCATGGCAATATACACAACTAAAAAGACATGCTTTCATAAATTCTATAGGAACAATTCAATAACTTTACATTATGCCACCGCTCTAACTTATTTATATATTTTTCATCACTATTAATTTAGGATCTCTTTCCTTTAAAGTTCTCATCTTTCCTTTAAATGACCTGTTGCCAATTTATGCTTCTTCCGTAGATAGTTCTTTGTACCAGCACTAGACTGGGTGCCCTGGTAGCACAGTGGTTATGGGTTGGGCTGTTGACTGTAAGGTCAGTGAACTCTCTGGGAGAAAGACAGGGTTTCCTACTTCCCAAAAGAGTTACACTCTCAGAAACTCCCAGGGGCAATTGTATCCAGTCCTATCGGGTCACTATGAGTCTGCGCTGACTTGATGTCAACATTCTTTGTTAACTAGACTAAACTGGTATTTGGGTTAATTATGATTTCAGGAGGTAATTTTGCTTCAAGATTTAAAGATTATTTCCAGGCATTTGGATGAAGGGTAAATTGGTATTTCGTCAAGTTCTGAAGTCTTGATTTTCCCCATTGCCTTCAATGGACCTTGAACGTCTTCCTTCAATACTGTCAGTTCTTAATCATATGCTACCTCCTAAAATGGTGGAACCTATAATCTTTGGTATAGCGACGCTACGTGTTATCTCCATTTTCTTTTGATGCTTCGTTTGTGGTTCAGTTGGTCCCCTGAAACCCAAGCCCAAACGGATTGCGATCGAGTCAGTTCTGGCTCAGGGGACCCTGTACATGACGGAGTGGAACTGTCCCTTTGGGTCCTGGAGACTGTATGGGGTCAGTCAGCATTGGTTTGTCCTGTAAGGAAGTTTACCTTTCAGCCCAATCCACAGCACACAGAGCCACCAGCACTCCCTTTTGCCTGTAGAATCTTTCAATCTTGAAGCTGTCTTCAATTCCTGATAAATTTACTTTGATAGAGCATGTATTCCCTCCCCCCAACCTTTTTTTTTAACTCTAAGACTTTGCACATGTCTAAGAGGTTTGAAGTATGAGTTCTAGGCAAAGGTGCACACTCTCTCTCTGTGCCTGCCAGCTCTGAGATAGGGGCTGGGAATACTTGTCTTGGCTTCTCTCATCCATCATCCTGAAGTTCCTGGCTTTGTACACCACTTTGCTTTTATCCTCAGAGAGTGCTGGTCTTCTGCTTTCTTCTGTGCTTAATCTTCCTTTTCATATCTCAACATTATTGGCTTAAAACATACCCTACACTGAAATGGCCTCACGCACATAACAAAGAAGCCACTATTCCTAAATGGGATTATACCCACAGGTATGGGGGTTAGGATTTACAGTACATATTTTAAGAGGACACAATTCTATCATAACATGTATGCATCATGCCAGTGCCAGTGGGTTTGGCAGCATAGAAGACAGATATTCTTATATTCCAGTTCTCTTGCTGGCTGTCCAGAGGGAGGGAGGCATCTTGTCTGACATTTTTTTTTTTTTTGGCCTGGTCACAAATGATCTCATTGAGGGGCTTAAAGTCTTCTGTGAACATAGCCTTTCGCCTCCAATGAGTCATAGTGTTTCTACAGACAAGAAGTACTGAGGAATAGTATTATTAATCTGCCTCCTTTTGAAT
>NW_022111373.1:80717294-80726320 GCF_000313985.2 Echinops telfairi | reverse complement strand
GCCATGAAGTGTCTTAGAATCCCACTCTAAGATTTTTCTTCCTGAGAGGTGGTTAGGAATGCAGATTCTAGAGATAGACCTGGGCTCCAATTCCAGGGTCAACATTTGTCAGAGGTGTATGTACAATCTTGGGCACATTTCCTAACCTCTAAAGCTTGAGTTTCTATATTTGTAGAATAGAAGGAATAATAGTATAGACCTCAATTGGGGCAGTGTAAGAATTTAGTAAGTTAATATATGTGTACATACATGTATATGTATACACACACATGTCCTTGCATTCACTTAGAATAAACCCACCGCCATTGAGTCACTTCCAAGTCATAGTGATAGTAGGACCGGGTAGAACTGCCTGTTTGGGTTTAAAAAGCTGTTAATCTTTATGGGAGCAGAAAGCCTCATCTTTCTCTGGAATATCAGCGGGTGGGTTCAAACTGCTGACATTGTGGTTAGCAGCTTAACATGTAACCCAGTACAGCGCCAGGGCTCCTTTCATTTATAATAGTAAAGTTCATTTGCTATTATCAAGTCTATTTCAGCCTAGGTTTGCTGTTAACAAGGTGTCCTGGTGGCCCAATGAGTCAGTGCTTAGCTGCAAGGCAAAAAGTCAGTTACTGGAGCCCACCAGTGGCTCCCAGGGATTCTGCTCCTTGGCGATTATAGCGTTGGAAACTATGAGGTGATCTACCCTGTCCTATAGGATTGCTATAGATGGAATCTGCTTGATGGTAATGGCTTTGTTATTAGCAGTCCTGAAGGATACTCGCTCACTGACATTGAGTTGATGCTGGCTCATAGCAGCCCTATAGGACAGGGTAGAACTGTCCCTGTGGTTTCCAAGACTGTAACTCTATAGGAGTAGAAAGCCCCGTCTTTCTTCCGAGGAGTGGCTGGTGGTTTTGAACTGCTGAACTTTCAGACGGCAGCCCATTTCATAACATTATGCCCTGATAGTTGGACACAATATTTCTGTTAGGAGGGAATGTTAACCATTTTATCCACTGAGAGTGTGCTCTTGGTTTTGTTGTTCAGAGCATTGTGTAAAATATTCCTATGTGCAAGACTGCCCAGTCTTTGCCATCCTCACAAGTGCTGTTCATTTAAGGCCATGACGGCAGGCACTGTGTCAGTCCTTCTTGAGAAGCCTTGCCCTTTTCACGGAACCTCTACTTTGCCCGAGGAGCTCCTTCTCCAGGGACGGGTGCCTCTTGATGACATACCCAAAGTGTGTGCGAATGGATTCTCTGCTTGATCATCTAAAATTTTTGCTTCACACGTTTTGAAGCTCTCTTGTTCGGTGGATTCTCATTTTGAATTTTGTATCTTTTTGGTGAATTGGCTCTTTTGTCAAGATATAATGTCTTCCTTTACCTGGAGCAGTTTCTGTGTTTGAAATCCACTGTGATAATTAACATAGTGGGAAAGCCTTCCTTTGATCTGTTTTTACATGGCACACTTTTCTCAAGTTCTTAATTTATTCCTATGATTATATTAAATGTGAATTTCTTATAGGTAATATATAGTCTGATTTAGCTTTTATTTCTAATATATATTTTATTTAATATAATTACTGATCTGGTTGGATTTAAGTATGCTGTTTGATAACTTTTCAGTCTCCTGTGGACTTTGCTGTTGTTTTACTTTCTTGTTTCCTCTTTCATGACTTCTTTTGCATTATTTAAACATATTTTTAATATTCCATTATAATTCTATTGGCTTTTTAACTATATATCTTTGTATTTATTGTATGATTGTACTAGATCAAGGGTCAGCAGACTGGAGCTCTCAAGCCACGTGTGAAACTATATAAAACTATATAGTTTCATTTACAAACATTTAAAAAGATATTATTCAGATAATGGTGGTTTCATTTGTCTATAAAAATACATTTATAGCTTTCGAATAATTTTTAAATTATTATAGTGAGGGACAGGATGGGCTCTTCAGTCTCAAAAGCTTGCTGACCTCTGTTCTAGGTTATAGTATACATGCTTAACTTTTTATATGATATATGCTTAATCATATCTATTCAAGTAGAATGCAGAAAGCTTATAACCATATATGAATACGGGGTCTTCAAAAGTTTGTGGGAAAATTCCAATATCCTTATTTCCATGTTTCCCTGAAACTTTGGAAGCCCCCTTTTGTCCATTTACCTTCCCCTCTTTATGCTCTAGTTGCATATATTAATATTATGATTCACTTTGTTGAGAGAATTGTTCTTACTTTGGTCATTGGGAGCCTTTTCAGGCAGGTTCCTGTGTCCTTTTGACATGCTCCCTTCCCATCCTCCTCTTCTTCTAAAGCACTGCCTTTCTTTCTGGCACCACCAGATACTGTAGAACTTGTATTCTCCACAGCCACCGTTAGAATAGCTACTTATTTTGGGAAAAGGCTTAGAAAACTAAGACACGAAATATGCTTGTGACTACTGGGGTATCACTGCTTCTAGGCTTTCCTGCAGGCAGAACTGAGAGATAGATGTACATGTGCATATACTAGCCCATGTGTGGTTATAGCATTTGTTTCAGATCTTTCCTAAGCGACTTCCTGCAGAGTGACACGATCCACCTTGTTGTCTCTGGGCTCATCTTATAGTTTCTACTACAACACTATCTCTTTGAGAGTAGAATTCATGTCTAAGGTATTTTTCATATGTACTCTGGTACTTAGGTCATACTAGGAACTCAGTACGTATTCACTAAATGCATTAATTACAGACATGGGTTCCAGAGATAAAGGTCTGTATTATCAAGCATGGTGGTCTTGTCCAGCGATGGGGCTCTCTTGATAATATGTCCAAAGTACATGAAGTGAAGACTCCATATCCTTATTTCGAAGGAGGATTTTTGGCTGTACTTCTAAGACAGATTTTTTTTCTTTGTTCTTTTGACAGTTCATGGTACTTTCAATATGTTTTGCGAATACCATTATTCAAATATATCAACTCTTTTATGGCCTTCCTTATTCAGTGTACAATGTTCACATACATATGTTGTTGTTGTTGTTGTTGAGTGCCATTGAGTCTGTTCCAACTCATAGAGACCCTGTGTACAGTAGAGAGCCCTACTTACCACCCGGGCCTGCACCAACCTTACTTTATAGGCAATTGAAAATATCGTGTCTTGAGTCAGGTGCACCTTAGTCCTCAAAGTGACATCTTTATTTCCAACTCTTTAAAGATATCTTATCAAGCAGATTTATCCAGTGTAATATGTCACTTGATTTCTTGACTGCTGCTTCCATGAACACTGATTGTGACTTCAGGCCAAATAAAAAACCTTGATAACTTGAATCTTTTCTCCATTTATCTCCATTTTTCTCCGTTGTCTATTGGTCCAGTTGTGAGGATTTTGGGTTTCTTTGCATACTGACATCTTTAGTCTTTGAGTTTCCTCAGCGAGTGGTTCAAGTTTTTCTCACTTTCAGCAAGCAAGGTTGCGTTATCTGTATAGCCTAGGTTGTGGATAAGCCATCCTCTAGTCCTGATGTCCGTTGTTCATCAAATAGTCCAGTTTGCTCAGCATAGAGATTGGCTAAGTCTGGTGAAAGGATACAACCCTGACATCCACTTTTTACAATTTTGTATGATACAGTATTCCCTTGTTCTGTTTGTTTGACTGCCTCTTGATCCATGTAAAGGTACCTTATGAGCACAAATAAGTTTTCTGGAATTCTCATTCTTCTCACTATTATCCATAGTTTGTTATGATTCACATAGTCATATACCTTTGCATAGTCACTAAAACACAAATAAACATATATCCTGTCTTTTCTGCTTTCAGACAAGATCCACCAGTCATATCCCTCGTTCTACATTCTTTACTGAATTCAGTTCCATTGCTGGCAGAGCCTTGTTGATGTACTACTACAATCATTTTTTAAAATTATCTTCAGCAAATATTTCCCTCATAAGATATTACTGATATTGTTCAATAATTTCAGCATTCTGATGAGTCATCTTTCTTTGGAATGGGCACAAATATGGATCTTTTTCCAGTTGGTTGACCAAATGTCTTGGCATAGGCTAGTAAATGCTTCCAGTACTTGATTAGCTAGATGAAATATTTCAATTAGTATTCTATCAATTCCTGCAACCTTGTCTTAGCTACCATTGGTTCTTGATCAAGTACTACCTCCTACAATGGTTAAAAATTAGCCAATTCTTTTCTGTACAGTGTCTCTGTGTATTCCGTCTATCTTCTTTTTATGCTTCCAGCATCATTCAATATTTTGCCCATCGAAATCATCAATATTGCAATTTGAGACTTGACTCTTTCTTCAATTCTTTCCGTTTGAGATACGTTGAGTATGGTCTATCTTACTGGCTTTCTACCTCCAGGTTGCGGCACATTCCACTGTAACACTTTACTTTGTATTCTCTAGTTGCCTTTTGAAATTTTCTGTCCAGTTCTTTCACTTCGTCATTTCTTCCATGTGCTTCATAGCTACTCCATGCTCAAGGGCAAGTTTCGGAGTATCTTTTAACATCCGTTTTGATTTTTTTCTTTCTTTCCTATCTTTGTATTGACATTTTGCTTATTTGTGTATGATTTCTTGACAATATCCCACAGCTCATCAAGTCTTTCTGTCATTCGTGTTCAAAAAGTCGACCCTGTCTTTGAGATGTTCATTAAATTCAAGTGGGATATACGCAGAGTAGTATTCTGGTGTTTGTGAGCTTGTTTGAAGTTTCTTCAATTTCAACCTGAACTTGTATATAATAAGCACATGATTATCTCTTCCAGAGTGGGTCCCAAGTACTGTTTTTGCTATGGGATGGTATTTGGTATTCTTCCCATCAAACCCAAAATTCACAGCTATTGAGTTGATACCAACGTATTATAATGACCCTACAGGACAGAGTAGAACTGCCCTTGTGGGTTTCCAAGATTGTAACTCTTTATGGGAATAGAAAGCCTCATCTTTCTCCCATGGAACTGCCAGTAGTTTCGAACTGCTGACCTTGTGGTTAGCAGTCTAACTTGTAACCACTATGCCACCTGTTTTTCTTCTCACAGATATAGTCAACTTGATTGCTGTATATTCCGGCTGGCCAAAAATACCCAAGGTATATCACCATTTGTGTTGTTGGAAAAATGTGTTTGTAATGAGGTTGCTGTTGGTCTTGCAAAATTCTATCATGGGATTTCCAGCCATGTTTCTGTCACCAAGGCCTTATTTTCCAACTCCCATTCCTTCCTCCATGCTCCAATTTTCACATTCCAATCACTAACAATTATCCATGCATCTTGATTGCATGTTTATTCAATTACAGCAGGAAGAAGTTGGTAGAATTTTTCAGTTTCTTCATCATAGGCTTTAGTTGTTGGTGCATTAATTTGACAAATGGCTTTCTTAACTTCCTCACAGATCCCAGCACAGACAGCATTGTACCTCAGGCTAGATACTGACACGGTCTTCTTGACTATGAATGTAGTGCCACTCCTCTTGAATTTGTCATTCATGCCATAGTAAACCATACGAGTATCCAACTCAGAATGGCCAATGGCAGTCAGTAATGCCTATGATATTGTAATTCAGCTCAGTAATGCCTATGATATTGATTATTATGCATCCGATTTCAAGTTTTAAAAGCTTCACATTTTCCTAGATTCATACTTTGTGCATTCTACATTCTGATCAATTATGGGATGTGGTTGCTTCTTCTAATTTTGATTCATGTCTTGTCAGGCAGCGAAGGTCTCTGAAGGTTTACTCCATGCACGTCATTTAGATCAACTCTACTTGGAGGAGGCAGCTCTTCCCCATTGGTACTGTCAATCTGAAGAGGTCATTTGCTGGCACTTTATCTGACAATTCTCTCCTGATGTCCAAAAGGCTTTTAGTGGCTAAGCTCTGTGAAGTAGACAATCTATAGTTTTTCCTTAGTCTGGAAATCCCACGGAAGCCTGTTCCCCATGAGTGAACCTGCTGGTATGGGAGATACTGGTAGCATAGCTTCCATGGTCACACCCCTCAACTTTCTGCCAAACAGCAGACAGGCCTAGAGGAGTGAAGCAGGGACGTTTGCAATGCAAAGGACAATCACACAAGATAAAAAAGAGAAGCATTTTCCCTGGGACAAAGCTCAGAAGACAGGACGGGATAGGAAAAGAAGGATGAATGGAAACAGACAACACAGGGAGGAGGTGGAACGCGTGATGTCACACTGCGGGATCTCAATGCATGTACAAGAAAATGCGTACAAATTGCCGAATGGAGAAACCACATTTGCTATGTAAAATGTCACTGAAGTCCTAATACAATGATGTTCAAATTCACATGTGAGGGCAGATGACATTCATGTGGAACAACTCAGTCCCTCACAATGCGGGCAGCGGGCAAGGCTCCTGCATTGTTCCTGGAACAGCCGCTGTTTGGGGAACTCTGAGAGGCTGCTTGGCAGGGAACAAGCTGTGCTCTGTTTGAGGTTCCCATATTTAGTTCTCCACAGATGCCTGTGGCTAGTGCTTCATCTACCCTGCCCCCACCCATAGGCCTGGCCCCCCTGGCTCTGGTCCTGGATTAACCAATCCCTCTTGAAAATGGGAGCACAAATAGGTGGTGCCTCTGGAATCAAGAGGTCAGGTTCCTTGCTTGATAACTCAAGAAGCCTGTTGACCCATCAGCTTGGCTACTTATTGGCAGTACTTACTGTTTACAATTGCTGGTTTTCTCTAAGACCCTCTGGGTGGAAATTGGATGTTCTCTGAATCTGCTGTTGATTCTGTTTTTGTTGTTGTTTGTGACTTGGCAGACCTGGGGGGTTGCAGAGTAGCATGGCCTGACTCCGTGGCATCTTCCTGCCCGTCATCTTTATTTTTCCTTCTGCGGTGCCACTGAGTGGGATCGAATGGGCAACCTTTCGGTTATCAGTCTAGCACAAGGCCTTTGTGCCACCTAGGAGCCTTCTGTCTCCGATTCTGATTGTGGTGTTTCTGGGTCTTATCCCAGGCCCCAGCAAGCCCTCCACTCTCTCCTGTCTCTGGTCTGATGTTAGGAAGGCAGGCAAGTCAATAAGCGAATGCTCCCTCAGTGACAAGGATGAATGTGCATGTGTGCATTGGCTTCTGGGGATTGCCAGGCCCAGGCTGACAGCTGTGAGAAGGCACCCAGCCCAGACAGTGGCTTTCCCTCCTGCTGATCACATCTCCTGCCTGTGAAGAGGCAAAGCAGCAGGCAGCTCCCAGGGCCCTGGCTTGGGCACCAGAGCTTGCCAGGCTGGGGTCAGTTATTGTTTGATCTGCCTGAACCTAGCTCAGCAGCTGCTGGGAGTGCAGGCAGCCAATCAGTTCTTTGCAGGTAGGCAGTCAGAATCACACTGGTTGCTGTGAACCAGGACCTGGTATTTGCTCTGGCTGTTTGCTATAGAGATGGCTGTGAGAAACGAAAGCATCCCCTACCGCCTGCTCCTGGCTTCTAACAAAGTTCTCAGGGGTGGACGATGATTGTGGGAGGGAGAATTGTCCGTGGCAGCAGTGGGAACATTTGAGACTGGGCCTGGGAAGATAGGGGTCAGATTCCATGAAGAGTTGGGAGGAGCCCTGAGTATCTTCCCAGGACCTTGAGATCAGCAGGAGCTGAGAGTCAAGTACAGAGGGTCTGAGATGATCATGAGTTGGCCTCTTTGTTGCTTCTTTTCCTCCACTCTCCCTCTCCCTTCCTCCCTCTCCCCCTTTGAGAGAATGTCAGAGAGAACACTCTACCCATATTCTGAATGTCACCTGACAGAAACTGGAGGGACTTCTAGATCTCTTTGAAGTCTTCACCTACTCCCACCTCCCCTCTAAGGTAGAAGTGTTCCTGGGACCATGGGGAGCAATGTCCACCTCTCTATTCCCTGCCCCCCACCCCCACCCACTGGGAGTGGATCCCCAGGCAGCCTCTTAGGAGGAGCTACACAAAGCCCAGGCTTACATCTGCTTCTTGCACACCCTGGCCTCCTTGTCCCTGGAGCTCTGCCCATTTGTTCCATCAGTGCTGATGGGAAGGTCACCTGCAGAGTGGGCCTTGGGGCGGGACTGGGCTGTGGGTCTGTGTCAGACAGCCTGGGCTGCCTTAGTGATGCTGTACGTTTGAGCACTTACCTCATTTTAAATGGCTCCAGCTGGGCTTCCTCTCCCTTCACGTAGGAAGCCATCCCAAGTCTTAATTTCTTTGCACAATGTCTCCCTGCTCCTGGTGTCAAAGGCTATTAGTCTGACCATTCAGATAGGCAGCATCAGGCCTATACCTAGACTTGGCCAACTCCTCAATGCTGGCAGGAGATAGTTTTCGGAGGCAAGTTAACTTGAGAAGGTTCCAAATGCAGGCTACCCTAGGAAATGCCGGGAAAATGCCTAATTACCCCAGTGGCAGTCAGTGATTCAAGGAAAGGGGAGAGTGTCAAACCTCAGAGAGTATCTCTCTGTGCGAACCTTCTAGAAGAGAAAAAGGATTTCTGATTAATGGCAGAACTTTTAAAATGTTACGGGTTTAAGTGGGCATTCACATATCTTCAGTTTTCTTGAACTAGGTCAATGAACCTGTTTTAATTTTTTGGAAGTCTCATTACTAGAATATCATGGAGTCCTCAACGGCTTTAGAAGTGTATGCCACTTCTCCCTCTTATGCTGAATGGCCCTGATACGGTGCCTTTAGACATCCTGTGTCTCTTCCTATGCTTTTCCCATCTGTTTTCTGTATGCCAGGTTCTATGTCAACAATTAGGGAAAGAGATATCCTTGGATCATCCATTCTTCTAATTCACAACTACTAGTCTGCTATAGGTTAGTAAATGCAATTTTAAAACTTGTTATGATTGTACTGGAAGTAGGAATTATTAGATGAAAATTATAAGAAATACACACACACAAAGACAGTAGAACTAATAAACTAGATCACCCAAAACAACAACAACAACAACAAATCAAACACTGCCATAGAGTTGAGGCCAACTCATAGCGACCCTATAGGATAGCATAGAAGTGACCCTGTGTGTTTCCGAGACTGTAACTTTAAAAAAAAATTTATTTATTTTTTTC
>NW_022111373.1:80695349-80716379 GCF_000313985.2 Echinops telfairi | reverse complement strand
CACTTGCTTATGCACACATTTGTCCTCAGCATTTGTATGGGGAAGGTGAGCACACAATGATGATTTTTTGTTCTTTGATGTGACTGTATCTCTTTATGAGAGTAGAAAGCCATTGGATACAAAAGACCCATTGTATTTCTCTATATGAACACAAATGACCTCAAATCAAGGTTTTAAAACAATCAATTGCCTTAGAAATAACACAAAAATACTTTAAATCAATTTAACAAAATAAGTAAAAAATTGTACACTGAAAATTGTAAAACATCATTAGACAATGGAGAGACATTCTATTTTCAGAGTTTAGAAGATTCGAAATTGTTAAGATGGCAATTCTTCCCAAATTGATCCAAAGGTTCAATATAATCCCTAGATATTTTTTAGCCATTTTTAAAAGTGTTTACAGAAATGGGTAGACTGATCCTAAAATGTATATGGAAAATCTAAAGATCCAGAAGAAGCCAAACAATTTGAAAAAGGACAAAGATTGAAAACTTACTCTAAAGCTACAATGATCAAATCAACGTGGTACTCTCATAAAGATAAACCTATGGAACAGATTGGAGAGTCCGGAAGTAAGGCTTTACATTTACACTCAACTGATTTCAACAAAGGTGCCAAGGAAGACAGTCTTTTCTACAAATGCCACTGGGACCACCAGATATCCACGTGCAAAAAGCTTCACTTAGGCTCTTATTATCTCAAACCACATGCAAAAATGAACACACACGAATCTGAGACCTCAATGTGTTTAAATGATAAAATTCAGACGAAGCCACAGGAGAATTTCTCTCAACCTTGGATTGTGCGTAGGTACACTTGGTGTTATGATTCCAATGCACAATTCATAAAAGAAAAAACATCTTCTTGAGACGTCATCAAAATGAGAAAAATACCTACCTCCCTTTATTGTCTATTAAGACGATGAAAAGAAAAGCCACAGACGGGGAGGGAATTTTTTCAAATTGCATCTCATAAAGGAATTGTACACAGAATATAGAGAGGATCCTTATAACTTGATAATACAACTTTAAAAGACCGGATTTTAAACAATGAACCAATGAGTCGAGTAAATATTTGACCAACACAGACACAGGAGTGACCACAAAAGACTTGACAAAGACACTAGACATGATTAGGCATTGTTGGTTTAAGGGCTGTCACGTCAGTTCTGGCTCCATGGCAACCCTATGCCTCTGCTCTTTCTGCTTAATTAAAGAAACTGAAAGCGAGACTGAGGGTGCTCTTTCCTTTGGGCTTTCTAATTCTACGTCTTTACACATTCCATGGAATAGTTTGCTTTGTCTTCTTCAGTTGCCCTTTGAAATTCTATGTTTAGCTCTTTTACTTCATCATTTCTTCCATTAACTATAGCTACTCTATATCCAACTTGATCTTCGCTTCCTCCCATATCTTTTTAATGATCTTCTGGTTTCTTTTTGTGTAATGTCTTCCATGTCATCTTGCAGCTCATCTGGTCTTCTATCCTTAGTGTTCAATGTGTCAATTCTATTCTTGAGATGGTTTCTAAATCCAGGTAGAATATACTCAAGGTCATAATTTGCCTCCTGTGGACCTGTGTGTTACTCAGGGTAGACTAGAGAAACAAATTCATAGACACTCATAGGTATTTAAGAAAGAGGTTTATATACAAGAGCAATTAACAATTGAGAAAACATCCCAGTCCAGATCAAGTCCATAAGTCTAATATTAGCCCATATGCCCGATACCAATCTATAAAGTCCTCTTCAGGCTCAGAAAATATGTGCAATGATGCTGAATGCAGGAGGATCACAGGCCAGTGGGTTGGAAATCTTGTGCATCCAGTGGCGTTGTAAGAGTCTCAGCACTGGCAGGGGTCTCTACATGGCTTCTCCGGCTCCAGCGGTCTGGTTGCATCAGGGTAGATCCATGTGTCTTCTCCAGCTACCAGGGCGTAGTGCCATGTGTCTTGTCAGTAGAGCATCTCTCAGGGAGTGAGCAGAGAGTGTCTCCTGCCTTCAAAGAGGAAATACTGGAGTTCCTAGAATTCTCAGGAGAAGGCCATGCCGACACAGAGGTCTCATTGGCTATGACCTGATTGACAGACTCGACTCCACCCCTTCACTCTTAATCCTCTCAAATCCCAAACTGACAACAACCTGTTTTGATTTTCTTCAGTGTCAACTTGAATTTTCATATGAGCCATTGACGATCTGTTATGCAGGTGGTCCCTGATACAGTTTGGGTTTCTTTCCACAGATGTAGTTGATTAGATTCCCGCTTACTTCATATGGTGAGGTCACTGTTTATGCTGTTGAGAGATGGTATTTGCAATGAATAAGTCATTGGTCTTTCAAAATTATATCATGCAATCTCTGGCATGGTTTATGTCACTAAGGTTATATTTTCTATCTTTCTTCCAGTAAGAGTCATTAAGCACATACTATGTTCCAGAAAAGAGAAATAAGAAATGAATAAAAAAGGAATTTGCCTTCTGTTTGAACTCTGTTTAGAAGTGATGCTCTTTGGAAAGTGGATTATTGTAGCTGCAGTTAGGTTAAACTTTAACACCAAATGATAATTTGATCTCCCTTTTGGCCCACTTTAAATTTGTTCTACATTTTTTTTGCTTTCTTTTTGATTGAGGTTTTTCTCTGTTTCATTTGTTATTGTTATTAGTTTTTTAGGTAGGTTTTTCTGTCTATAAAATTCAGGATAGGTAAATCTATAGAGACAGTAACTGGATGAATGATTTCTTGGCAGCAAGGCAGGAGAGATTGTGGGTGGGTGGGGGGAATGAGGAGCTAGTAACCAAGAGAATGAGAAGGAAGAAAATACTCTAAAATTGATTTTAGTGATTATTATACAACTCTTGCTAATGTGATTGAATTATTGAATGTATGGTATGTGAATTGTATGTCAATAAAACTGTTTAAAAATAATAAACTTTAATCTTTAAATAAAATAAAATGGATGAATTTTATGAACAGTAAAATTGTATCTCTAATAAGTTTATTGAAAGAAAGAATAGTTAGGTTCTAATACTAAATTTTAAGCTCTTCTATCAGTAGTTACTGGGAAGGCAAATGCCTGTGTTACTCATTTCCTCTTCTTTCCTGGGACATAGTATGTACTCAATGAATCTTAGTGGAAGAGAGAAATGGATAAGCTATGTGACAATCAGCTTGTGTATACTCTTTCTTGGCTTTGGGCAGTGTTGTGGATGATGGGTGTCACTGCACAAATGCTCCCCATGCCATGCCTGTTCCAGTCCTCCTGAGTGTCCTTCTCTGAACAACCAGGGGGCTGGTGACTGTAAGACTTTATTAACAGTCTCGCTCTCTCTCTCTTTCATGCTATCATTCCAAATATGTTGGCCAGGAAGGCAGACTTTGTCTTATAATTCTTTGAATCATTCAGAAGGTTAAACAAGACCATCTTGTATTCTCCATGGGTCAAGTCTTTTGTTCTTAACCCTAAAGATATCTGGGACCTAAGGTTCTTAACCTTAAAGTTATCTGGGAGGCATCTTCTGATAAATAAAGTTTTCCAATGAAGTGCCAGCAAAGGCCTACAGAGGCGAAGTGTATCAGCCAAGTGAGGAACCCAGCCAGGTGGCTGCTAAACTGGGCCTGGGAAGCTAAAGACTGGTTATTTCAGCTTCAGCACATGAAATGAAGTGTTCTTCCTTGCATTCTGCTGTATGTATTTTGCCCTCCTTTTACTACTTGTTCTCCCATTTGGTAAAAATGATAAAATTCCAAAATACTACAAATGTTCTCAGAAGCAAATGGGAAAGAGAAAAGGCTAAACAGATTACATTATAAGAGATGTATTTTCTACCTAAAACGTTTCCCCTTTTATTCTTTCACACTGCAGATTCCCTCATTGAGATGTTACAGATGTTAATTTGAGGACTGAGGTCCACTTGGCCCAAGCCATGTTATTTTCCATTGCCGCGTGTGAAAGTGGGACCTTGAATAAAGAGGCCGAAGAAGAACTAATGCATTTGAATTGCGGTGCTGTGTATGAATGTTGAGACTGTCATGGATTGCTTAAAGGGCAAACCGGTGTGTCTTAGAAGCAGTATGGCTAGAGTGCTCCTTAGTGACAAGGATGGAGATACTTTGGCTTACATGCTTTGAACATGTTGTCAGGAGAGACCAGTCCCTGGAGAAGGACATCATGTTTGGTAGAGAGAGGGGCAGCAAAAGAGAGGAAGGCCACAGGAAGATAGAACAGACTGTGGCTGCAGCAATGAGCTCACGCCCAGGAGCAATTGCGAGGGTGGCGCAGGACAGGGCAGTGTTCCATCTGCGGTGCATATGGTGGCTACGGGTTGGAACTGACTGAGTGGCACCGAACATCCTCCTCAACAACAACAGCTGCCATCTAGTCCAACGCCATGTCTTCTACAGATAAGGAAATTGAGATCATTTACCAACGTCCCCCACCCCCACCCCGCAACTTCCCTGCATCACCATAGCTTGAACGTGGCACAGGCAGACTTCCAGCTCAGTCCAGCCTCTAACGAGGTCAGCTGGGCTCCAGCAGCGAGAAGCATCACCGTGTGGGAAGGGCAGGCAGGAAGCCAACGTGGAATAGCTTTATTTCTACATTTAGGTAAAAATAATTCACCAAATTTGCAGACACCTAGAAGACCATGGGCTTTAGGGTAAAAATAAAACTTGCTTTCTGATGGAACACATCTTGTCAGACTAAATCGAATTTCCCCTTTTCTGGAAACTGGGCTGGGCTGTGTTGCAGAAGGCTTTAGGGTGGGAGTCTCTGCTGGGAAGCACAGGGTCTCTCTGCTGGTGGAGATTCCTGGCCATCTCCGCCCAGATGTCTCTGGAACCTGCTGCCAGGAGTAGGGAGCTTCCCTGGGCTCTCCCACCCCCAAGAGGGGAATACTGGCTGCAAGAGTCAGGAGAAACCAAGAGTCTGAGCTCAGTCCAAGGGCTTCCCTTGGTCTTTCTTCCCTTTCCGGCAAGGTCCAATGTGACTTCAGGTCTCTGCCCAGAGCAGCATCCTGCCACTCTCCAAATCATCGCAAAGGTCCAGAGCTGAGCTCTCCCTGGGTGAGACCGTGCAGGGATTTGCAGCAATTGGTTTGCAAAGAAGTTCCAAGTGGGCAACAATGGACCCTTCAAAGGAGTTCTAAGAGTAGAGAATGTCCCGGTTTCTTTCTTGATTCGCCCAAGGCAAACAGGATGAGCCATGGAGCTAACCTACTTTCAATCCTCTTTTACCTTATTTGGATCCAAATGCACAAAGCTTTCGACAAATCTGCCCTTGACAATGGGTGGGCATGTGTGGTGTATCAAATGAGCAGGCCATCCTGATTTCTAAACTAAAGACTGATTAACAACAGACTTCCGGGCAGTTTGTCCCCATGTTGTTGCAGATACACAGCCTATCCCTTGGAAGGGGTTCAGAGAGCCATTATCACAGTAGGTTGTTCCATTTTGCTTTCTGAAACAACCTAAGTCAAATCCACTGCCACAGAGCTTTTTTTGACTCATAATAACCCTATGAAGGGGCTTCAAGACTATCTTTGCAGGAGCAGATGGCCTCCTCTCTCTCTTCCCAAGTGACTGGTGGGTTTTCATACTGACCTTGAGCTTAAGAGCCCAACGTCTAGCCTCCAGGGCCTCTAGGGCTCCAGGGTGCTTTATGGGAAAGGGAAAAGCTCTTCCAGTGGGAGTCCACGCCCTCACACCCATGAAGAGCACGTTCTTGGGCACTGCTCATCAGAGAGAGGGCCAGCACGTCATAAATGTGCTATAAATGCTTGCCATTGCCTGATGAAATGAAAGCAATCACTCCTTTATGGGCTATCGCTGGCAAACCTGGCCCGTTAGTTCATGTTCCCTTCTTCATCCACTTTCCTTCTGTTGCACCAAGTTGCACCATCAAATGACGGCTTAGTTTCCTCTTCGTTCCATTTTCATGGTCATATCACTTTGCACTTCATTATTGCCCACAAGGCCCTTGCTGGTCTCCCTTCTAATTTTGGTCTCTGTGGTCGAGTCTCTAGCAGACTGCTTCTGTTTCAACATGACACCGTGCCCAGCATAAGTGCTGGACTGCCCACCCCCAGCCCCCATGGTAAGCATTGAGTTCAGACATGTTCATGGCTTTCAGAAGCCTCCGAGGTCTGGCCCTGGCCCTACCTATCCCAATCATTTTTCATGCAAGCAGGTGGGCTCGGGCTCTCACCTGGTTCAGGGCATCTCCTACTTCCCCTATTGCAACTTCACCTGGGATGTTCTCTTTTCTTCTTTCCTCTTAGCTAAAGTGGAAACAAAACAAACAAATAAAAAATAAAACAACCCCCACGCCTGACTCTGAACTTTATATCCGATCCTACTCGATGAAACTGTCACTAAGTAATCTAGCCTTCACTGATGGTAGTGATAGTGGTAGTGGCACCAATAGAAATAAGTTATTAATCATTTACTGTGATGTTAGTGATTAAGATGGCTGCTTACGAAATGGAATCAACATGGAAACAATTAGTCTAATGGACTATTGGGCCTTGTGCACATCAATCTCCATGACTCTGAGATCAGAAGAACTAGATAGTGCCCTGCTACCATTGTCAACTGCTCTGAAAAGGATCACATTAGGAAATCCTGGATAGAGTTGAAGACAAATGTGGCATGAAACTCGAAATCATCAAAAGACTAGATTTCCTAATCCTAGCGAGATTGCTGGAACCCACTAGACTATGGCTGTTAATGACCCTTCAGGTCTGAAACTGAACTCACTCACATGGCTGAGTTTATCTTTAATCAAACAATAGATTGGTCTATAAAGGGGACAGCAACATCAGTGAGGTATACATGCCTTAGAATAATCAATCAGTTGAGATTCAACAAGGACGGGTTCGTCAAGAACAAAGTTCAGAAGGGCTAGGGAAGAACGAGGAACGGAAATGGGAAACAGAGGAAGACATGGGATCAGCCATGTTACCTGAAGGGGATCGCAATGAGTGAAGTAAAGCAAAGTGTGTATGAGTCGAACAGAAAACTGATCTGCTCTGTCAAACTTCACCTAATTCACAATTAAAAGTACATATATGATCAAATATGAATATTAGATATATTCAGCAATAAAAAAAGATAACTGCTTTGAGCCAGTCTTTGTTCAAATTCTGGTTCTGTCATTTACCAACAGCTAACCTTGGGCAGTTTCCTGAATATCTCAGCGACTCTCTTCCCCCCTTTGTATATAGGGTATAATAATAGTATCTGCCTCATAGAGTTATCTGTGCAAAAATACCTTGCATGTAACAGACAGTGTAGAGATATTATCACTACAGGAAAACTTACTTATATGTTTAACTTTTTACACAGTTGGGTTGAGTATTCAGATTTTCTTCTTACAGGTAAGAAATAAGAAAGTCACAGAGCTAACATGTGGCAGGGCTGAGCTGGTCCCTCTGGTCAGTGTGTTTTTCCTAACCCATTCCTTCCTTTAGTCTTCCTGGCACTCATGACTAGCCCCACAGCATCACGTTCAGATGCCTAATGTTTCCCAATAGGAATGCCTGTTTATCTCCCCAGATTATAAACTGCTCTGGAACAAGATTACTTTCCTATACATTCTATAGTTTCCCAGTGACTGGTGAAAAGGCATCAAGGATGCTGTGTGAATAAAGGGCGCTCACTGCGGAATGATGGGTGTGTAAGCTAGAACCCTGGCAAGAGTCTCCCCTTGGGGAGGACCATTCCCCCACTTCCCCAGGGCTGGCCCATGATCAATGATTTTACATGATGGGGGAGGATCCTGTCGGGTCGCCATAAAATCTCTTTTGCAGACAACAAGGATGGACATTGGTCAGCCAAATAAGTATGTGGATATTTGCTCTGCTCCTGAGAGTTATATCTTGTAGACCTCCCGTGTCTGGCGATGACGGCCCCCATGTTTGCCTGTGCACCAGGAGAAAATAGCCAGCAGCAACATGAGCTCCCTTCTGGACAAAGACTGGACCACGAGAAGGTCAATTCCTCAGTGTCAGATTCCCAGGTAAACTTTTCCCTCAGTGAAGCCCCATTCGGGCTGTCAGCTCATGGTTTCAACATGGCGGCTGCACTTCCAGGCACCACATCCAAGGAAGAATTAGGTCTGTTGGGCGTGGCCAGTAGTCCTCCTCTCTTCTTTCCACTCTGGGCCCTCTGCTCTTTGCCCAGGGCACTGACATAGCCGGAGCGTGTTTCTGCGGTTGGCTGTGAGAGGCTGATGGGACCCTTTAGCAGGAGACTGATGAGAGGGACGTGAGAGCAGATGTTTCTGGGTCTCTTCCCACGGTCCTCTCTTGGGCTGGTTGTGCTTCTCAACTAAAGACAACGATTCCTCTTAAGGCAGCCCTCTTAACACAAACACTCCTTCTGGGCCTACTAACGGACTCCTTGATCATGTCTTTGGGATAAAAGTAGCTCTGCTAGTACTAGCCTACCGGATGGCATGAACTCAGTGATTTTCCTAAACTGTGTCCACATATTTGTCAATAATGCCTTTGTCAAGCACCTCTTTGTGCTGCTCACAGCAAAGCCGGCAGTTCAAACCCACCAGCTACTCTGCAGGAGAAAGATGAGGCTATTTGTTCCAGTAAGATTGACAATCTCAGAAACTCTAAGGAGTTTAGAATCAACTCCATGGCAGTGTTTTTTGTTTGTTTGTTTGTTCGTTTGTTTTGAATTAGCCTAATTTGGGTGTGCCCTCTGTTTCCTGAGAGGACCTGGTTGCTGTAGGCCTCACAAGCTGCCTCTCTTCCTCATGTTCTAACAGCCATGTGGCAGGGTGGTCCTAAATGGGCTGCAAACATATGACTAGCCTGGACCCAGGGAACTTTAAAATTCCCTCGGACTCTGACATCTAGCCAGGAAGCACAGCTTCACAATCAGGAGAGGCTGATGCCTTCACTATAAAGTGACAAGGGGCTGGGGCCCAGGTGTGATCTCAGGCCTAGATACCTCTTGCTTATAGGTTTCAGAAACAATTCTTTCCATAGAAATTTGCTCTGGGTGGCAGATATCTTGGTTGGCTGATTAAAAAACAAACAAAATAAAAATATGACAGGCCACATGGTCCTTCCCAACCCCATTCTCCGTTGATGCCTTTTTCTATAGAGGTTATCTATAGTGGCCTCTCACTGTACACAGAGAAGACCTACCTCCCTACTCAAAACTTGTCATTAGAAAGTGCCTCCTCATGTCGATTGAGCAAAACTCTCCTGGCCCTTATTCTGCTCCGCACAGAACCCCTCTCCTCACACCCCCTTCCATGTGTGCATTGACCTCGAATCCCTGCCGAGGCTCATTCCTCACCCGTTTCTGCCTCCTTGGCTCCTATGGCCTCCTCTTGTGCCCGCAACACAAAGCCTTCTGCAAAGAAGCCTCTGGACACCACTTCCAAACTCACTGCCCCCGCCATTTTAAAGATGATTTAAAATCACTTCCTCCTAAGTGTTCCAAGGTTTAAGGACCAGAATTCAATGGCTCGTCTCTGCAGCCACCTCACTGCAAAACACTTCTGGCCCAGGGAAGATTCATAGGCAGCAAGAAGCAGCAAGGGCCCTTTTACGGCCAGAAGCACTACCTATCTGCTCCTCCAGCTGCTGGCCCGTGTGCCCAGCGATGATGGAGAGACCCTGGGATCTCAGCCGCTGAAGACCCTCGCTTGTGCTTGGGATGACACACTTGATGCGGGGAATGAATTCAAGGAGCAGAAGCAGGGCCCAATTAATAGTGTGCATGGTGGCGTGTCGCTAATTAGTAATACCTGTAGTACAGCATGTCCTCCAATCTGTTTGCTCAAATATATGAATAAGACCTCGATGCAAATTAAAAATTAACCCTTCATGCATGTCTGGGGGAAGCACTCCAGGAAAGAGATTGACATTCTAATTAGAGGTGTCTGAGCTCCTGTGTGGGTGCCATGCACAAGGGCCAGGCAGGTGGGAGTGATGTTTCCCTGAGGACCAGGTCCTTAGGAAGAGAGAGGTAAGTAGCTAGGGAGGAGATGGAATTAGAGAGAGCCTGGAGTGCGGGTTGAGCTGCAGAGATGTGGCTGGTATGCTAGTAAATCGGCTCGTGATTGCTGCCAGGTGCCATCGTATGGATTCCACCTCTGAGTGACCCTGGGTACAGCAGAGCAAAACCCTGCCCAGTCCTGTGCTTTCCTCACAATCATTCTTCGGTTTGAGCCCATTGTTGAAGCCACTATGTCAATAAGTGGCCAAGTAGCCAATCAGGTGGGTAGAAGGACAGCTCGGTGAGGCTGGCCAGCCCAGGAAATAAACCCTTGAATCTGGGTCTGGGGAAGGGCATCCTTTCATGCTGTGTGAAGCATTTCACGTGCACAGGGAATGTCCTAAAGGAATCGTACGGGTCCACAGCATCGGCTGTAACAGTCCCGTGTCATCTTCATCTTCGTCGATAAGCTCAGATCCATCATTGCAGCCACAGTGTATTTTGAAGGACTTCTAATGTACGGGACTCGTTTCCTAGCATTTCAATGGAGTATACTCCATGGGGACCCATTCGGTTTTCAATGGTTAATTTTTGGAGTGACCTCACCAGGCCTTTCCCCATAATTTGCCGTTGTCTGGAAGCTCCACTGAAACTGTGCACGGTGGGAGACCCAGTTAGTAATTGAAATACTGGTGGCCTAGCTTCCCACATCCTAGCAACACAAAAGCCACCACCCTGGGACAGTACTGTGCTAGATTCCCGGAATAATTTACAAAGTTGAAGAATCCGCCCAGGGCATGCCAACACTTCCCAGAGTAGCCCACGGTCTTGCAGGAAAGGTGAGTGTGAGGAAATCATTGCACGCAAAGTCCAGGGTCAGCCAAGGGTGCACTGTGAATACAGAGGAGGTCTTGAGGTTGGAGATGGCCGCATGAAGAAAGGTTAAAGTAAAGCCAAGTTCACTTTCACCATGTTCAAACTTTAATTCCATGCCATCAATGCTGGCGACCAGAAATAGAGCAGGATCCAAAAAGGGGTCAAGTGGTATGGTGATGTTGGACTGCGGTTGAGGCGGCAAACCCCCGTCTGACCTTCACTGTGTGACCACCGGTCCACAATGGCGAATAGCACGTAGAATTTGGGACAGGATTGGGTTAGAGAAGATGGGTCATGGAGTGAATAGATGATGACTTGGTACCCAGTCAAAGATCCCGGCAGGCTTCGTAGTACCCTTGGCTTGTGTGAGAGGCTGGTGGTTGGGATGCAGCCAGGAGAAGCAGGGAAGACAAGGGCTGGGGATCGATCCGCTTCCACAAAGACTGCAACCAAGAGAGCCCTGGGAGCCCTTCTACTCGCTAGGATGTGGGGGCTTCCGGGGTCGACACCGAGTGCACAGCCACAGCTCTGGTTTGGGCTGCGTGAAGTCCAGGTGATGGGATTTCTGGCTTTGGCAAGGATGACTTTGCCCCAGGTGTCAGCCTGCCCTGCATCTGAGGTGGTCAGAGCGTCTCTGAAGTCACAGGATGTGAGCCCCGTCCCCAGTTTCAGGGAGCAGAGCCTGCTGTGGGAAGACCAGCCAGTTCTGATAGGCTTCCTCTCACGCCAGCCCTGCAGTGTTAATTAGGAAGCCTGCATGCGTGAACGCTTGGCTCTTCTTTCTTCTTTCCTTTCTTTAATCTCTAAAAAGCTCCTCCGAACAGCCCCAGGAGTAAATGTGCAAGGTCTCAAGTCTTGCAAAAATGTGTTAAGAAGACAAGGGAGGTGCTGCCTGCTTTGACACCTGCGTCTTTGCCCCCTGAGATGGAGTGACAGAGTGTTCCATCCGCCGGTCCCAGCTCCCAAGTGGCCTTGACAACTGGGGGCTTCCACTCGGAAGAGGTCTCCTGCTTCCTGTACCCACCTGAGCCCAAGCTGAAAGAGTGCAAACTGGGAGAGGACAGAAAAGCCAGCCCTCTCTGGAGCCCTGGGGAACAGGCAGCAGAGGGTGCGACAGTGGGTGCGAGGCAGCCTGTGTCCGTGTTGTGTGAGAATGAGCAGCTCGGTCTGCGTCCTTTGGAAGAAGGGAGGTGGACAGGGGGCTGAGGGCACTTCATTCAGAACATGCTGGACAGAGGGCAGAGCTGCTAAGTGTATAACGGAATGTGGATCCCAAATTCCCACCTTCTTTCCCCACCCTTATCAGTTACACAAACCATCCCTTATGATTACAGGAACCAAAAGAGTGGGTAGCTCACCTGTGGTTGACTCCTACTTTGTCCCAATGTCAAACCGAAAGCAGGATTTAGCACTTTCTTAGGGTCACTACAGGAGCCCTGGTGGTGTAGTGGATAAGAGCTGGGCTGCAATCTGAGAGTTCAACAGTTCGGTACCACCAGCTGCTCTGTGGGAGAAAGACGGAGCTTTCTATTCTTGTAAAGAGTTACAGTCTCGGACACTCACGAGGCAGTTCTACACTGTCGTAGAGGTCGCTATGAGTTGGCATCATCAACTCTACAGCAGTGAGTTCGATTTTACGGTTTTTTTAGGGTCCATAGGAGTTGGAATTGACTTGATGTCAGTGAGTGTGGTTTCCTAATTACATCCCTTGAAGGAGAAAATTCACTCCCTGATGCATTTATGAGAAATGTAGATCTTACTGATCTTTTATAACAGGCCAAAGAGGAACTACATTGCGTGCCCCCCCAACCCACTACTGTCTAATTGGTTCTGACTCACAGTGACCCTGAACGACAGAGTAAGACTGCCTGGAGAGTTTCTGAGACTGCCAGTCTTTGTGTAAGCAGATGGCCACAACTCTCTTCCATGGAGAGGCTGGTGCGTCCTAACCACGGACCTTTTAATTAACATCTGAGCACTTTAACCACAGTGCCACCCGGATTCTTCTACATTACAAAGCACAGAGAAACAGAGAGAGCTAGAGATAGATAGATAAATGATAGAATGATAGCTAGATAGATAGATGATAGAATAATAGATAGATAGAATGATTGATAGATAGATGATAGAATGATTGATTGACTGATAGATAGATAGATAGATGTATTTCCATTGTTATTGTTGTTAGGTGTTGTCGAGTCAGATCTGACTCTTGGCAACCCTATGCCCACCTGAAGGACACACTGCTTGGTCCTGCACTCTCCTCACAATCGTTGTTATGCTTGGTTTCAATGTTGTGGCCTCTTTGTCAATCCAGCCCATGGCAGGGCTTCCTCTTTGTCACTGAACCTCTATGTTATTAAGCAAGATGTCCTTTTCCAAGGACTGGTCTCTCCCAATAGAATGCTCCAAATGGATGACAAGTCACGCCATCCTCAGTTCCAAGGAGCACCCTGGCTTTCTTCCCCGAGTCTGTCCTCTCAAAGTTCAGCCCCAGAGTCTTTCTCTCTCCCGTTCTTCCTCACAAAGCCTCTCATTCTCCCCTAACTCCTGTCCACCATGCTAAGAACTGGCCCAGGGATCCTCCTATTGGCACCTGTCTAGTTCTGTGCATTTAGCTCTGGCCCTGCCCCCTCCCATTTGCCTCTTCTCTCTCACCACTAGCTCAGCAAACAGAACCTGAAAACAGTAGGATGATAAGAAACTAACTTTTTTTTCTTGCATCCAACAAAATGACCTTTATGAGAGTTCCAAACACTACTAACCCACTGCCTGGGGTTGATGCTGACTCACAGGAACCTGATGAGACAGAGTAGCGCTGCCCCCCAAGCAATAGACAGGTATGTAAGACGGACCGGCAAAGATTCCACCCCTATCCTCACCCAAGCTTCACTCCTGTCCCTGGTTTCTCAGTGCCCATAGCTCCTACCCCCAGCCTCTGAATTCCTATCAGACTATTTGCCAAATGGCTCAGGACCCTTTCTTCTGTCCTTGCCATGAGAGCGTTTCCAGTATCCAGGGCCCAAGAGGTCTTATGATTGCATTGGGGTGCTTCTCCCACCCCTTTTTCTTTTCTAGGTTTAGGAAGGTCCTTTTGTTTAGTAGGGGGAAAAGAGGGGGGGAACCAAACCAAACCCCAAAGAGACTCTGATCTGCTTTCTAAATAAATGTGGCATGGCAATACCACCGAGATAATGGGGCTAATCATAGCAAATGAGTGTTTCTGGTACAAAACATTCTTTCAAAATATGCCCGGGCCCTTGTTCTGCACAGATCCTTCCGTGTTGTGAATCGGAGGACCTGGTTGCCCAGCCTGCTCTCTCTATCCCCATCTTGGTTGCCAGGAGAACTGTGTCCACTAATGGGATCAGGTATTCATCTTGCTGGGGGGGATGATATTAATGAGAACGCTGTATTGGGGGAAAATATGTCATCTCCTCACTCAGCAAAGCGCTGGCAAAGATGGCCCTTGGTGCCAACTCCACATATCTATCACCCTCGTGTCCTGAGTTGATGCCGTCATCCATTACCAAACCCTCCCAGAGCCAGGTGGGGAGCTTGAGGGGAATGAAAAATGAAGTAAGGCCAGCCATTGGCAGCACTCCAACACTGTGACTCATGGGACTCCGTCAGCACACAGCATGCAACAGCAGCCTTCCACCAAGAAAATGAAGTGTATGGATACGTTCAGTGGAATTTAAGTTGAAAGGAGACGTTGGCTGAAATTTTTAGTATTTATATGCTGTTTAATGAGTCCTGGTGGCACTGACAGGTAGCCCTTGGACTGCTTACTGCTAAGTTGACACTTCAAACCCACTAGTTGATCTGTAGGTAAAAGATGAGGCTGTCCGGTCCCATAAAGACTTGGGAAACCCTATACAGAGTTGCTCGGAGTCAGAATCAACTCGATGCCAGTGAGTTTGGTATACTTTTTTTTAAATGGAAGGTTAGTTTATTATTTCATACAGTTAATATTTAAGTAAGAATGACCAAAGAAGTGCACAAAAATCACTTGTGTTATAAGAATGAGTTTTAAAATATAAATGAAAAATATTAAATAATACCCACAAAACCCAATAAAAGTGTTATTTAAAATATTTCTGTATTGCTTCTAGATTAGAATCATCACTTGCAATATTCTTTGCTTTTATCCAAGCAACATTTGGAGAAGTTGGAGATCTCATTGCTAATGGACATGACCAAAGCCTACAATATACTGACACTATTCTTCTAAATCTGAGGACTAGCTGAGCCCTGTGGATTCAGTAGGTTAAGTGGGCTGCTAATCGCAAGATCAGCAGTTCAAAGCCACCAAAACCTCCAAAGGAGAAAGATTAAGTGGTCTATTCCCATGAAGATTTGCACTCTCAGGGACCCTAAGGGGTCGTTCTACTCTGTCCTATTGCACTGTGATGAGTTGCGATGGACTGGATGGTAGTGGACTTGACTTGGTTATCTGACTTTACTGAAATAAATAAATATGAGTAATAGAAAAAAACAAAGGATAAGAAAATTGAAAAAGCATTTTGCATTAAGGTCATCCACTCTCTTTCCCGATTTCTGTAGATGCTAACGGTATTTTCATGTGGTGGGACAATAGATAGAAAAGCTGTGAGATGCAGGACCAGCCCCAGATGACTACAGCTGCTTTGGAGAGAGAGGACAGAAGTACTAATTTCATGAAGGTTTAGTTGATTTCAGCTGAATAGCATCTTTCCCCAGGTGGCTTTCAGGATTCTTCTCCCCACTTCCCAGAAAATAGCCACCTTGTCACAGCTTGGCAGAGCCTGCATGTACATAGCCAATGAAATGAAACACCACGGGCCTGATGCCCAGGTTTGATTCTGCTCACCTCTCCACAAGTACAGGCCAGCACTCCCACTGCCTCAACCCGGCCATCTGGGGAAAGCGCCCCTGGCCAGCAGGGAGTCTATGGCAGAGATTGATGATGGAGGGAATGTGGGGCAAGGCCTGACAAAGACGTTTCTTTTGTCTGTGCTATTATAAAGCTCGGTGGCTCTCCCCACATGACGCTCCTTCTCTGGGACTGCTTGTTCTCACGGGGTTAATTACACCTACCTGAATCTCAGGGAGGGTGAGTTAATTGCCACACACTTCACAATTATCAGGAGCCCATGAGGCACTCCACCACCATCAAACGTTACATCTAATTATTGTTCATAATCACAAAAGTTCAGAGGCACCAAAGGCTCCCATGGCAATCTTAACGCTTCTCCATTCTTTCTCTCTGTCACACACATATACACACACAGTCATAAGACGTTTTCATTGTGCTATTAAATGCAGCTCATAAACCTGCCGTGTTGTTGGGCAAATATTTATCTTTATAAGCTGAGATAAGGAGGTGGCACTGGGGTAGTGATTTTCCTTCCAAATGCTCCAGACAGCCCCAGTTCATGGTCTGAGGGCACACGCAAAGAGCAGGGACGGTCAGCTGATGCTGCTTCCTTGATCCACAGCAGCAAACTCTTTATGAGCTGCACGTCACAGAGGACGGATGTGGAGTGAATCTTTATTGTTACGACATGTCGGTAAGAATAGCCCAGAATGATTCAGAGTATTTTTATAAATATAACAAGTGCATATCCCTAAATAAGCAATATAGGCAGATAGAAACCATCAATCAATTGAAAGGCTGTTTTGCAGTGAGAATATGGGAGGTGTCCCAGAATGAGTCATGAATGCTGATCGATTTGACTAAATGATAAGCTGAAGATAAAAGTCCAATATGGAATCAGTTTCCCTTCTCTCTCTCTCTCTCTTTCTCTCTCTCTCTCTGTCTGTATGGTCTTTTCAATCTCTTCTTTGGAATTCAAAAGCAGGACAGTGAAGAAGGTAGACAATAAAAATGGATGCATCTGAACCATGGTGCTGATGAAGAATGTGGGACATGTCATGGACTTGCAGGAGTGCAAGCATCTTGGGGAAAATCATCACAGTGCTTCAGCGTGGGGAGGCTGAGATGTCTGGACACTTTGGACACACCATGAGGAAAGACCAAACACTAGCAAAAGGATATCATGATTGGCCAATAGAGGGTTTCCAAAATTGAGGGGAAACCCTCATTAAGATGGATGGACAAACTAGCCAAAACAATAGATGTAAACATACCAATGACTGTGAAGGTGGCGCCAGACTGGGCAACGTTCGGGCTTGTTGTACCAGTATATGAAGTCCCTGTGAACTAGAGCTGACTCGCTGTCCCCTAGCAACAACAATCTCTCTGTCTATCCATGCACAGTGAGGAACTGACGGGGGAAGTGCCTTGTTCGCATGCAAATGCTTGAAATGATGTGTTTAGGCCTGCTGCCTCACGCTTAGTAAAGTAGAGGGTCCGTGAAAAAGAGGAAGGCCCCCAGGAAGATGGATTGGCACAGTGGCTGCAACTATGGGCTCAAGCATAGGTAAAATTGTGTTGTTGGCGCAGGACTGGTCAGTGTTTCCTTCTGTCGTGTTTTGGGTCACTAGGGGTTAGAAGCGACTCGGTGGCACCGAACCACAACAACGCGTTTAGTCTGGGGCACTGTCACATGAAATCCCCTAAAAGCCTTTCCTAGAGGACTTGGATTCCGAATCTCTAAAAGTCTTGCTGCCGGGGAGTCTTGTACAAATCTCTCCCCTCACACTTTGGTTGGGGAATGTATGGGTTGGCTCTGGGTTTACTAGTGAGGAGCATGGTAGAAATTGGCTTGGCTCTGTTCTGCATAGTTGCAGCCTGGAGCCAAGGTCCTGTAGGAAATCTTCCTCTTTGGGGAAAAGCAGCTCTGGCTCCTGTCCTTGAGATGACTTCAGTTAGCGAGAAGACTAATAGATGCCCTCAGTGAAACCTGCAGGTCGAGATGATGGCCAGTGTCGTTGGACAGAACCCGCTGATCCCGTGGTTGAGCTGGGCAGGCAGCAAGGAGGGCTGAACATTTGCCCAGAGGCTACTGTATCAGACAGTAGAGCCAGACCTTGAGCTAAGCGATGAAGAACGAATCAAGAAGGAAAGGACCATGGTCCTCTAGTACAGATTTGCTCCAGAAAAGCTGATCTTCTTTGACTGTGTCAGAATGATGAAAGGATGGGTCAAGCGTCCGAGTCAGTCAATAACATGTGGTGGGTATACGCTGTCCATTTTGTCTATGGAGGAATTGCGAAAGAAAGGAAAGCATAACAATCGACCGCACATCAAGTAGGTCACAGACTACGTGGGGGTAGTGAGAACAGAGGCAGGAGAGCCACGTGGACACACGAGGTCGCAGCTGATGGGGAGAACAGTGTGGAAGTGTGGGGTCGGCAGCTGGGAGAGCTGGTTACGAGAGCTCCCCGGAGAGAAGACCAGAGTGCAGCATAAGGAGTGGTGCGCAGACCTCAGCTGGAATGCTGGCTTTGTCTCCTGGCAGTGACACACAGCGGAAGTGACGTCTCCCCCCACCTAGCCTCGCTTTTCTCTTCTGTGCAGTGAGTGGCAGTAATGCTTATTGCAGCCCTGAGGGTGTAGTGAGCTTAACCACAAAGTCAGTGGTTCGCATCCACCACTCCCTAAAGGAGAAAGATAAGGCTGTTTACTCCCCTAAAGACTTAAAGTCTCAGAAACCAAAGGTTCGGTTTTCCCTTTTCTTTTTTTTAGGTTTGGGTTGGTTTTTGGTTCATTTGGTTGGCGTTGAGGTTTTTTGTTTTTTTTTTTCCTTGTGTTTTGTGTTTATTTGTGGAGATTGTTATGAGAATTAAGTGAGCTATTGGATATGAAGCATTTGCCGGTGGCCGATACTTCTCTATAATATTAATGATTATTAACATTAGCTGATAAGTTTGAGAACATAGAGATGAATATAAATGGGTGTTGAGAGAATACATAGACCAGAGGGATTAAGAGTTAGGGTGAGACAACCTAAGACGGCTCATTGCTTTAGATTAGTGTGGAAGCTGGATGGTTTTCCAGATTTGATTTCAACTAAGATTGTATGGGTTGTATCCTTACTCCATCATGAGGTGTGGCTGGCAAGTTAGTTGCCTTTTTTGTTTCTCTGTTTGCTCACTTATAAGTGTGATGATTATAATAATACTCATCACATAAGATTATTATAAGAAGTAAATTACTTAATATATGTAAAATACGTAAGATCGTTGAAATAGGAAGTGTTATGCAGTACTTATAAGGAGGCCTGGGAGTCCTGTGGCTTAGGTGGTGAGCTGTTAACTGAAAGGTCCATGGTTCAAACCCACCAGCTGCTCTGAGGGTAAAAAATGAGGCTACCTGCTCCTGAAAAGATTTCCACCCTCAGAAACCCTATATGGACTTACTCTGAGACAGAACTGCGATGATGTGAGTGGGTTTTGGTTTATATGGAACTAAATGCTACAAAGACCCTGGAGGCCCAGTGGCAGACGTGTTGAGCCGCTAACCAGAAGGGCAGAGGTTTGAACCCAGCAGCAGCTCTGCAGGAGAACCAGGAGAGAGCCTGCTGTGGTGAAGATTCACAACCACAGACGCCTTACAGGGAAGTTTCGTGGGGTGGCTGTGATTTGCAATCAACTGGATGGCAACGACTATGTGGTACTGGCTTTTATTTTTGTTGATCGTATCATTCTCTTGTTGTTGTATGTAAATGAGGAAAACATTTCTGGAGCAGTGCTAAACAGAATCCTTACGGGTTATTAATTATATACACAAAACATGGTCAAGCGCTGAGGATCCCTTATAGGAGTGAAAGCGATTATTGCCCACAGCCATTTCAACATCATGGCTCTCAGTGAGGAAGGTTGCAGCATGGGAATCACGGTCAAAGTGAAAGCACGGTCAGAAAATGAACTCCAGAGGAAATGCACCGATGCGCAGGGTGCAAGACAAGTGCAGGAGCGCCTCAGCACAGCACCAGATAGGGCCACGTGGCAAAGAGCCCAGTATGAGGCTTCTCAGGCATTTCGGCTTGATGCCAGCCTCGGGATCCCACCCGAACGCAGCCACCGGGGGTCATGCTAAGAAACGCTGTGAGAGCTTAGATGACAGTACTGGGGGCATTCTTCTAGAAGATCTTTGAATTCTTAGTCGACATAGTGCGTACAGGCTACCAAGCCATTATTACAATCCGAAGATGGCAAGAGTGGAAACACCATGGCTTTCTCTGACTGTAGAGACAAAGTTGGGGTGACGAGGAGCCTGTGTGGGCTCTTTGGCAGACCAGCAGCCCCCTGCCAGTGGAACATGTGTGAACCCCGTAATGAGCGGCTGGCCATCTTGATGGAAAGTTGGAGACTGCGTCTGTGGGGACTTGCAATGGAGCTGTGACAGCATTCATCCATAAATCCATCCATCCATCTACTGAGCTCACAGATTTAACCGAGCCTTTCTATCTGCCGAGTTCTGCCCCAGCCTCGGGGATATAAAAGTGAACAGGACAGATGTGGTTCCTGGCCTATAGTCAAGTTCATGGGTCAGTAGGAGACAGCTGGCCAGGGTAGTGGGGTCCAGACACTCTCTGAAGAGAAAACGTTAGGTATTGTGAGTTACTTATGGTGATTGAGAAGTCAAACTCCCTCTAGAAGAGAAACCATCTAAATTTGGCGTTTTTCTTGAGCAGTATTAATATATTTTGGTGAAATCTGATGGGCTTCTCTAAACCACAGGCCTAGTGTGTGACAAATGGCCGTGCCATTCCTGAGCAGGGCATTTAACTAACTTATGTTCTGTAACAAGGGCTTCTCTTCCTGGATGTCAGCGATTCCAGGCCTTGATACAGTGGCAACCACAGGTACATGCAGGACAGGAGAGGAGCAAACCATGGATAGAAATCGGTTCCACTCTATAGAGTCCTGAAGAAAAGAAGACGAAGAAGAAGAAAGAAAAAACAGAATAAACTGCAGAGTAATTAAAAGACCGTTGACTTTAAAAGCCAAATTCAATGTCATAACCCTGAAACCTGAAGAGGAAAACAAACAAACAAAGGTTTACTGCTCGCCAGTCCAGTCTGACTCATGGCAACCCCACAGGACAGAGTAGAGCTGTCCCTGTGAATTTCTGAGACTGCTGCAACTCTTTACAGAAGGAGAAAGCCTCTTCTTTCCCCTGAGGAGTGACTGGTGGTTTCAAACTGCTAACCTCAAATTAGCAGCCCAGTACATAACCACTATGCCACCAGGGCCGCAAACACACACACACACACACACACACACACACACACACACACAC